>NC_059428.1:148038119-148638119 GCF_021028975.2 Sphaerodactylus townsendi
TGGTGCAGCTTTTCAATCTCCCCCCTGGCTTTCTCCATTCAGTTGGGAAATAGAAATTTGCAGCTGGGGAACAGAGACGGTTCCCCCTTCTTCTGGCAAAAGGCAGCGATCGGACGCTGTCCTGGGTGCAATTCGCCGCTCCGGCAAGTTTTAAGAAGTCGCTGAGGACGCAGCTTCCCAGAAAGGGAGTTGTGCAGTAAATTCTAAGCACTGACTCCAATAATAAACTCCACTTTAGGATTACCGTGTTGAAGGGTTGGGGTGCTGCGGTGTCTGTCGTAAGGTTGCCAAGTCTGGATTGGGAAATACTTTTTGAGATTTGAAGGTACAATCAGGTTTAGGGAGGTAAGGGAACTTGGCAGGATATAATGCTAAACAGTTCACTTCCCAAAGCATCCGTTTTCACCAGGAGAAGTGGAATAAATGTTTTAAATACATAATAAATAAGCAAGCAATGTAGTTACATACATACATAAAACCTTTATTAGGCATAAAACCAATATAACAACCAGCATTATCCAGACAGATGTTCCATACATAAAACCACCACAGGTATTATTCCAAAGTTCCTAAAAGGAACCTAGGTACAGAATTTAAAATCACAGAAGAAGAGTTGTTTAGAAGGAATGCCACCTTCCCAGCAACAGAGTATTCCTTAAACTTAGCAGGAAGAAGAGTCAAAAGCCTGGTCCCAGCTTCCTCGTATTTGGGGCAGTTAAGCATTATAGGTTCCATGGATTGCACCACTATAGTACAGTGGGGGCATTTCCGCTCTTGCGAGTCAATTTTAAGAAACCTCCCTTGGAGTACAGAACAAGGGAAGGAATTACAACGAGCCCTTGTGTATATCCATCTAAGCTTGGGCTCTTGGAGTATACTCAGATAGTCTGCCATCCGATTGGTTTTGAATTTGATGTTGAAAAAGAAGGGGGAACAGTTACTTCGCGCTTGGCCTTGTAGAACTTGTAGCTCCTGGTCAAGGAGTCGCCTTTTTAGTTGAAAAAAAAGTTCGGAAGGAGGTAGCATTTTCAAAGACTCCCAGGAGAATCCCAGGGAAAGTATTTTAATTTCAACTGCCCGCCACCACTTAGATCCATGGAGCTGGGGGAGGATATGATTGATAAGGCTACCAGTGTCCAAATTAAAGCACAGGCGAACCCAGAACTTAAGGGTGGCCAGCCAAGCTTTCGTAACCAGCAGATGCTGTCCCGCTTCCAAACAGAGTGCAGCATAAGGAATAAGCGATGTAGTTGTGATTCCGGGAGCTGTCCAGCTCCCACCGGGCCGTTGGCATCCTTGCTGTCAGACTAGGATGTGGGAGAACCACGTGTGAATCCCAGCTCTGCCGCGGAAGCCTTCTGGGTGACCTTGGGCAGCCTAGCTTACCTTAGAGGGTTGTTGTGAGGATCAGTTGGAGGAGAGGACCTAGGAGAGCCAGGTTCCAATACCTACTCTGCCATGGAAGATGGCTGGGTGACCTTGGGCCAATCACACACACTCACCTTAGCCTACCTTGCAGGGTTGCTGTGAGAATTAAGTGTAAGCCACTTTAGGTCCTTACTGAGAAGAAAGTTCTACCATAAGTCCAATTAAAAAAATCTACCAGCTAGATTTAAGCTTAGCATGTCTTGCCTCAAGGCTCTGCGTGGTGTAGTGGTTAAGAGCAGGTGCACTCCAATCTGGAGAACTGAGTTTGATTCCCCATTTTTCCCTCTTGAGCTGTGGAGGCTTACCTGGTGAGCCAGATTACCTTGCGCACTCCAACACATGACAGCTGGGTGACCTTGGGCTAGTCACAGTTCTTTGGAGCTCTCTCCGCCCCACCCACCTCACAAGGTGTTTGGTGTGGGGGGTGGGGGGGAAGGAAGGGAAAGGAGATTGTAAGCCCCTTTTTAGTCTCCTTACAGGAGAGAAAAGGGGGATATAAATCCAAACTCTTCCTCCTCCTCCTCCTCCTCCTCCTTCTAAGCAAATGATGTATTCCTCAGTTTACCCTTCTGTACATGTCCCAGAATCTATCTTGATATTGCTGGCTCCAGTATAACTTTGCTCCAAGCCCACTGCTCATAGAAGAAAGGCCTTTTGACCATCAAAATCTATTGAGCCAGAAACGTCTACCCACGACTGAAACATCAGACAGGCCTCTTGGGTGTCTGTTGAAACACCCCGCTAACATTTTCCTTAGAATATAAATGCCATCCCCCAATACTTGACATTTACATAGGTGGTTGGGCATAGGTCTCTTCCGCACCTGCAGAATGATGCACTTTCAATCCAGTTCCAATGCACTTTGCAGCTGGATTTTACTGTGCGGAATAGCAAAATCCACTGGCAAACGATTATGAATGGATTGAATGTGCGCTATTCTGCATGTGCGGAAGGGGCCTTGTAGCTGATTTCCCGTTGTTGCAGAATGCGCTGTTCAAAGCCAACCTTGGGAATTTGGGAGGGGTTCCTGTGGAAGGGAGAATCTGGGGAGAGTTTCCCCTGAAATCTATGGTTCACCCTCAGAACCGACCACTGGCTTCAAGGGAACGGATCTTTGTGATCTGGAAAGCCATGAAGTCCAGCCCTTTCCCCACCCAGAGGCTGGCAACCCACATCCCTAAGTTAGTAACCCCACCAAAACTGCAACCATGTTCTTCACCCTCTGGATTTCTGCCTGTTCGGTGGCAACCGGCGCTCAGAGATTCATCTTCCCACCAACTAGCCAATCCTTTGCTCCAGTACGGAAGAGAGAATTCGGCCGGGTGCCATCCTATATTTACGATGTGTTGTTTTTAAGGGGTCTCCAAGGGCTTTCTGCAGCAACGTTTATTGGTGCTTTGCACAATTTACACTAATAAACGTTGCTGCAGGGGGACGAAAAATGGCCCCTTCGCAGATCCCCTCTTTGGCAAGACTCTTCAGGAAGAGCTAAAGAATCCTTTATCTCCGATTCTCCTATTCTGTTTGCCCGCCTTTGCCACGGGAGACGGCAGACGGCGGAGCAAACAGCTTCCAGCGTGGGCCGGTGCCCTCTTGTCCAGCCCGGAGCATGTCCCGCCGTCTCTATTGTCTTTATTCTGTACTCCTGGGTGCTATCACGTTGCAAGCGCCCTTCCACCCTGACAGCTGGCATCGGCGGGGTTTGCTCAGGAGGACTGGAAAGCCCTGCCCAGGGGGAAGCGACGGTTGTCAGGTGCCCGTGCTCAGGGTGGCTATTTTCCTGCCTGGCGGCTCGCAGGCCTGGCAAGGGACAGTCGCCTCGGGCTTCTGTAGCTGCAGGCAGGCAATTCAGATGTTACAGCTGAGCTGTTGGACCTTTGGTGACTAAATTGCTGCAGGGGAGATGCCCAGATTAGGATTCTGTGGCTTTCTCGACTGATGCCAGTTCCTGACCATGCACAGTTGGCACCTGAGTCCATAAGGTAAGCCTTGACACCTATCGATTTCCACTGAGCAAGCGCCTCTTTCTCTTCTGTTTCAAGCTTCCTGCTTGTGGTTCGCCCATCCCTTTGAATTTGTGAAGTTGCTTTAGTTACCGGCGTCCTGCAGAGCGTAGGGCTGGGACAAGGTTGTCCTGGGCTCAGCTAGCAAGCGACAGCACTTGCTGCAGCGTTCAGATGGTCATCTAGGCCTACCTGATAGGGCTGTTGTACGATGACTGAAATATGAACCATGTGAAATTCTCAAATGGTATCTACGACGTGCCTCTGCTTGCAATCATCCCGCCTGAAGGAGCTCACGTCCATTTGGACAGAGACGGGGGAAAAATCTCACCGTTTGAATTTGCAGATATTTGGGATTTTAATCTGATGCTCTGACTCTGAACGCTCCCAGTCGCAATACTGCAGTTGGGCAGATATCATTTGCAAGGGCATCACATCATAAATGGTGAGTGTTTTTCGAGCCTTTCTTATTCCAGTATTTTTGCAGCTTCGGAGGGACCTTTTGGACACTAATTTGTTTACCAAATCTGAGCAAATTCTGCCCCAAATCACTAGAAATTTCTCAGCCTGGATTTGCCAATGTTAGTCCAGGGAAGTGCTGGCGAACCTTTTTGAGACTGAGTGCCCAAATTGCAACCCAAAACCCACTTATTTATCACAAAGTGCCAACACGGCAATTTAACCTGAATACTGAGGTTTTAGTTTAGAAAAAACGGTTGGCTCCGTTACTCGGGAGTAAGCTTGGTGGTAGTCGGTGGTTTTGTTTCAGCCAACTGCAACTCTTCAACAGGTGAATCAACCCTAGAGGGTTTACCTGTAGCAAGCCCCATTGCTGTCCAAGCTTACTCCCAGGTAAAGGATCACACTTTAGTTCTTTGCATGAGAATCAGTGAGGTTTAACAGTGCTTGACAGGATTACCTACACTGCTTTCCCAAAACTAGGTCTTAGGTTTAATGCTAATAATCGAGCCCAGCGGCCCAGGCCAGCCTAGATGTATGTGTGTGTGGGCAACTATGTTTGCATGTGCCCACAGAGAGGGCTCTGAGTGCCACCTCTGGCACTCGTGCCAGAGGTTCGCCATCACTGGTCCAGGGCATGTTAGGAAACAAGCTCAGTTTATGTTGAGTATCGCTGCCCCACCACCTGCAGTTCTGACTATACCTTATTCTGTTGCGGGGAAATACCAGGGGGAAATCTTCTCTCCCGTGCTTTTCTGGCTCTTTGGGCCCTGCACAGACAATCCAAAGCAAAGTTTACCTTTGGGCGTGCCACATTTCACAGCCTGCCAATTTCCACTTCTGCTTCGTCTTTCTCCCGTGGTGGACGGCTCTTTCCGGTCGGGAGGAAAGACATTGATCTCCCTGTCCTTAACGCTGCCCCGAAATCTCAAAATGCTCAAATATTCCCCTCTAAGCAATTCAAAACTCAGCAGCCGATGGGGACGCTATGTGGGGTTTTATAAGCGATGCACGGCTTCACGGTTCTTCAGGAAGGCGATTCTATGCTAATTTCTCACAATACAGCTGATACCCAGTGTTCTAAATGTGGGTGTTCTTGAGAAATTATTGCTAGGTTGTTTTGTGGGTGGGGCTCACCCTGTAATTTCTGTTTCATGCCGTAACCCTCCTGTGGTCTATAGCTAGGCAGAAATAAGAACAGGGTTGTTATCCTAAGAACACTTTCTTGGGGATAACCAGAAATGATGACTTGACTTGCTTAGAATTTGTTTCTAAACAATCTCTCTTTGGTTCTGTGCGGTAGACAAATCCACATGCGTTCATTTCATAGCCACCAGAGGCTGCTCTTTTGCCACACAAACCTCGGTCTCGCTGGGCAGAGGGCTGTTTTCTTCCCCTTCTCTGAACTGGGGTTCATTTCACCTTTAAGTTTTGTTTTCACCATATTTGACCCCTGCAAGGCAGGCACGGTTTTTATTTGCACTCTGTTTGCTGCTAAATTAGGGTTGGGGGCTGGAGATCTCCCAGAACTCTGACTGATCACCGGACTACGGGGATTGGTTCCCCTGGAGAGCATGGCTGTTCTGGAGAGTGGGTCCTAAGGCCCCTTCCACACATGCAGAATAATGCGCTTTCAATGCCCTTTGCAGCTGGATTAAACTGTGTGGAATAGCAAAACCCACTTGCAAACAATTGTGGAAGTGGATTGAAAGTGCATTATTCTGCATGTGCGGAAGGGGCCGATATCGACAGTGAAAACTGTGCGTTCCTCGGGGCAGGGTCTTCTGCTACTCAGCCAAAGGATGCACGGCCTTGTCCAAATGCTGAAGTTTGCATTGTTGTGCACTGGGAGGATCAAAAAGGCAGAGGAGCAAACCAAGCAGGTCTTTAAAAGCTGGCA
The DNA here is from genome assembly GCF_021028975.2 of Sphaerodactylus townsendi. Taxonomy (NCBI): domain Eukaryota; kingdom Metazoa; phylum Chordata; class Lepidosauria; order Squamata; family Sphaerodactylidae; genus Sphaerodactylus; species Sphaerodactylus townsendi. The sequence goes on from NC_059428.1 coordinate 148,043,910, forward strand.
CCACAAGGTGATGGGTGAAGATGCCAACTCCTCCTTGACATATTACCACAACACTGTATCTGTGGAGAATACTTCTCTGAGGACAGGGTGCATTTTTTCATCAGTTATATATAGGACCCAGGGTTCAGTTTTTTCAAAAACGGCTCTTAGACAATAAGAGTCTAACAGATAAGGGGAAACATTGGTAAAACTCCCTTCCGACATGGATCCGCCCATTACCTACACTGTTGGTGTTTTGATGTAGCTGCTAAAAGGGGCTAGATATCCTAAAATACGCAAGGCATAAACATGTAACATTTACAGTAAGATAATTGGACTGGATTTTGATGTTTTAGCCTGTGATATTGCAGTGTGTTTTGGGATTAGAATTATATCCTTATTTATTTATTTATTTATTTATTTATTTATTTATTTATTTATTTATTTATTTATTTAGTGTTGCTTCGTATCTAGTTTTATATGGTTGACAGGGATTGTAACTGTCTATGGCCATATGCAATAAAATATGACCACGGCCCCTTCCACACATGCAGAATAACGCACTTTCAATCCACGTTCACAATGTATGGTCGAGGGCTTTCATGGCCGGAATCACTGGGGTGCTGTGTGGTTTCCGGGCTATATGGCCATGTTCTAGCAGCATTCTCTCCTGACGTTTCGCCTGCATCTGTGGCTGGCATCAGATCCTCTGAAGATGCCAGTCACAGATGCAGGTGAAATGTCAGGAGAGAATGCTGCTAGAACACGGCCATACAGCCCGGAAACCACACAGCACCCCACTTTCACAATTGTTTGCAAGTGGACTTTGCTATTCCGCACAGCTACAAAGTGCATTGAAAGTGGATTGAAAATGCATTATTCTGCATGTGCGGAAGGGGCCTCTGCCATGCCTGCCTCACAAGGTGTCTGCTGTGGGAAGAGGAAGGGAAGGCAACCATAAACCCTTTCGAAACTCCTTTTGGTAAAAAAAAAGTGGGTATAAAAACCTATCCTTTGACTCTTCTTCTTTGGGCGAGGCTTCTGAGCTATAGTTGGGTCATCCTATCTGAATGTCATTTTTTCCTAAATGATGCTGAAGTCTTCCAAAAAAATAAAACACAGGCTTTTGGAGATCGAAGCACAAATCTTAATAGTCCAGCCAATAAGGCTCCCGGCCTCCCCCTCTGAGATTGGGGATTCCACTTAACACAGCCCAAAACCCCACATATCTTGACCATCTTCAAAATATGAGCTTTCTCTTTGGCCAGATTCAATGTTATGCCATCTAAAAGTCTTCATGGAAGATATCAAAATGTAGCATCTTCATGCATTGTATGGCAGGCTGCGTTGAAACTATTCAGCATCCTCTATTCTATTGTCCCTTTTATTTGGAAATTTGAACAAAAGTATTTCAGCCCTTTAAGGGTCTTTCTGATTTTGCAACGTTGTTCTTTCTCTTGAATAACTCCCATCTTGAAATGAGCCAAGAAAGTCTTTGCAAGATGCTATAAAGCTGCACCGAGATAAAGCGGGGAGATAAATCATCATTTACATAATTTGTAATTATGGCTTTTAGTTTTGCTGATAGCTAGATCACAATTGTTCGGCATGTTTTATATGTCAATAAAAGTCTTCTGTCTGTTGGTCACATCCCTTTAAATCTTTGGGTTTTTAAAAACCACGGGGCAGATTTTCTGTTCACAAAAAGTGTGTTGCAAACTGAGCTGAGAAGGCCTAGCAGAGAAGGCAAAGGTTGATCGCTCTTCTTAACCTCCTGGGTGAAACTGGATCTGCTTTCCTTCAGTTTGCCTTGCAACGTAGACCAGTCCTTTCCGTGGTCATTCTTCTAGGTGGCCTTTTGCTCCGTCTCCAGAGGCGCTTTGCGGGAGGAGGTGAGGGTGTCAAATGACTGCATAATTCTTCCAGGAGAATAACCAGGCTGGGCAGCAATCAAATCACTCCTAACGGATGGCCATCCAGCCTCTGTTTAAAAACCTCCAAAGAAGGAGACTCCACCCCTCTCCGAGGCAGCGAATTCCACTGTCGAACAGCCCTGACAGTCAGAAAGTTCTTCCTAATGTTTAGGTGGAATCTCTTTTCCTATATCTCGAATCCGTTACTCCTTGTCCCAGTCTCTGGAGCAGCAGAAAACAAGCTTGCTCCCTCTTCGACATGGCATCCCATCAAATATTTAAATGTGGCTATCGTGTCCCCCCTTAGCCTCCTCTTCTCCAGACTAAACATCCCCAGCTCCCTAAGTCTCTCCTCATAGGGCACGGATTCCAGACCTTTGACCATTTTGGTTGCCCTCCTCTGGACCCATTCCAGCTTGTCAATATCCTTCTTGAATTGCAAAGCCGAGAACAGGACACAGGTGAGGTCTGACCAACACAGGTACTATTATATCCCTCGATCTACACACTATAGTCCTGTTGATGCAGCCCAGAATTGCATTGGCTTTCATGTCACCCCTTAACCTTCTCTTCTCCAGACTATAGATCCCCAGCTCCCTAAGTCTCTCTTCGTAGGGCATGGATCCAAGACTTTTTACCATTTTGGTTGCCCTCCTCTGGACCTGTTCTAGCTTGTCAATATCCTTCTTAAATTGCAGCGCCCAAAACTGAACACAGTACTCTAGGTGAGGTCTGACCAATGCAGAATAGAGTGGTACTCTTACATCTGTTGGGAGTGCTTTGATTGGTAAGGGGTTGTGCTGGATGGCCTTTGTGGTGTAGCGGTGAAGAGCAGGTGACTGTAATCTGGGGAACCGGGTTTGATTCCCAACTCTGCCCATGTGGAATATCCATCCTGTGTACCCCCACTTCTGTGACCATCATCTCAACATGGGTTGACCGGGCAGCACATAAGCTGGATTTGATTTGCTCAAGAGGGATATTTTGCAACTGCCCTCTCTTCTGCATCCCGGGCAACTGTTTTTGACGAAGGCAGAAGGGCCCTCTGAGTTCCTCCCTGCTTCTTCCTTTCTTTGCCTTCCTTCAAACCTTTTATTTCTTCTTTGGAAGGCTCCCCGAGCCGAGACAGAGCAGCCCACGTGCATTATTCATACCATCGCGAGCCCAGGAGATACAGTTACGTTCCGACTGTACAGTAACTCTCCCTCCTTGACTTCTTAACTCTCCAGCTCCCTGCAGAAAGCACATCAGGGGCCAGGGATGAAAAAACTTCTGAGCGAGAGAACTTTGTAGAACCCAGAAGAGAAGGGAATGCCGCTCTGCCGGAAAACTATGAGAAGAGAAATGCCCGCAAGATGAATCAAAGAAGCAGCCTCCACTGCGGTCAGAGCTAACTTCCTCGGGGAGAATTACGCAGAATAACTATGCATTATCTCGAGGAGAGGAGAGAAATAATTGATCTCTAGTGTCTCGGCCAAACCGCTGAAAGGTAAATAAAAGAAAGGCTGTTATCACGGTGTATTCCTGCCACTGAGAGGACTTCTCAAGCTGTGGAGAACATGTTCCTGTTGCTGCTATATTGATTTTGGCTGGCCTATTTGCCAAGGTTTTGACACGGAGACTGCTGCTTCCTTGCGGAAGGAATCCCTCATGGAGGCGCTCGTCAATCTTTGCCGAAGGGCCGACCTGGCGGTGAAATCTCAGAGGCGGACCGGAGAATGAGCCTCCGCTTCTTCCAGCATGGCAGGAAAAAAGGCTGACATGAAGAAAGGGAAAGATGCCGCCAAAGGGAAAAAGGGCAAAAAGGAAGCCACTGACTCCGAGGAGGTGTCGGAAGCCGACGCGGGCAAGACGGAGCAGAGCGAAATGGACAGTGAGATCGTGGAGGAAGCAGGAGAGAGCAAAGATGACCCCAAGAAGAAAGGGAAAGACAAGAAGGATGGGAAGAAGCAGCTGAAAGGCGCCTCGAAGCTGGTCCTGGGCCTGACCACCGACGATGCCAAGAAAAAGAAAGGGGCCAAGAAGGAACATGCCAAAGCCCAGCTGAAAGGAGCCGCCAAGGTGGTGACCATCGCCAAGAAGGAGCCGCCACCCAAGAAGAAACGCAGCTTGAAGAGCACCTCCAGGATCTTCATGGGATTCAAAGGCCTGCGGCTCAAGAAGCCGAAGAAGAGCCAGTTCAAAAACACGTCGCGCTTCTTCTGGGGGCTGAAGAAGCTCAGCACCAAGAAGCAGAAGCAGCAGCAGAAGAACAAGGCCGTCCTGAAGTCCACCTCCAAGCTCATGATGCGCTTCAAAGGGATGGGGAAGGGCAAGAAGAAAGAGGAGCCCAAGGCGGAAGGGACCAAGAAGCCGGCCTTCATGCTGATACGGCTGGGTGGGAAACCCAAAGATAAGGGGAAAGGGGGCGGGTTTTTCGGCAATCTGTTGCAACGGGCGAAGCCGAACGAGAAGTTCAAGACCCGGGCACAGGTTGTCAGCAAAGTGGCTTCCACCACCAGCTGGCTGACCAGGAAATTCCTAGCCAAGCGGGGCAGGTACATGTATGACGAGCGGGTCGCGAACGAAGCCTGGCTGACGAGGATCGGGGCCAAAAAGCTCCCTTTTCCTTCCGAGGCGGAGGTCTTGAGGCACCGGGCTAATATGAGGAGGCTGCCCGAAGCCAGGGCGCTCTATGGTGAAACACAAGAAGAGTTTGGCCAGTGGGACCACCTCGATGCCCCCTTGGACAGCCCTGTGGCACAACTGTACTATGCCCGCTATCAAGAGGGCGAATACACTGAGCCCCAGTCTTCCTCTCACTATGACTATTCTAACTATGATAGTCAGTCTTATGATAGGTACCCAGATGAGGAATATGAACCGTACGAAGAACCGGTAGAGTACTATAACCATCTGTCGGAAGACCAGCATGGTTACCTCACCGAGGCTGACCAAGAATATGAGCCTACCACCAGTTATTCACCCTACGAACCTTACGATAACTATGCCGATTATCAAGAGCCAAGAGGGTTGAATGACCAGTATGCCTCTGCTGGAGACCCCTATTATTCAGGGGTGGAAGAAGGAGACTATCCCAATGACTGTCGTCTTCACGAAGCTGGCAACGAGGAGAACGAATGGCCACCTGAGACTCCATCTTCGTATAACCCTTATGCCTACCCATTGGACGATATCATGGAGATGGAGGAGGCTGAGGTTGACCGTAGAGGTTACTCTTCAGATTTTTCTAAGTTTTCCTATTTCAAGCAAGAAGGGATGGGGGAGAATTTATCTCCGAAGCTTTCTTTGAACCGGAAGTTCCGGCTCTTCCCGAGGCCCCAAGTGAAGCTCTTCGGTATTGACAAATTGGATGTCCCCCTTCCTCCCTCGTCGCCGTTTTCCATTGGCAGTTTGGATCAAGATGAGGAGAACTATGAAGAATCTGAACCCCTGACCTCTCCTTTTGCCCAGTTTGATGATCAGAATGTGGGATCCTCCCAGCCGCCCAAGATCTCAAAACTGTTGCAGGGCTTTCTCGGTGGTGGTCTTGCACAGCCTGTCTCCCCCAAACCACCAAGTGTGAGGAATTCGGGCCTAAATGAACCAAAATGCACCTGCAAGGCCAGCTCACATCTGAACTTCTCCGCCAATTCACGTCTGAACTTCACCGCAAGAGACTGTGGAAGTCCTTTGGGGCAGTTCCTACAGAAATCCCTCACGCAACCAAAACCCATACTGAAACACCGGGACGCCAGGGAGCAGAGCCAATCTTTGACATCATCTCCAGTGAAGAAAGTCCTTTCAATGTTCGGCGGCAGCAAATCTGTGGCACAGACCCTACAGGTCGGAACGAGGCAATTTGAAATACCTAATTCAACTTCATCCCCCAAACCTGTGAGTCGTTTTCAGGGTCCACAGAGGCACAGCAGCCCTCACGCTTCACGTCCCCCCACAACAAGACTGCGCAATGAGCTTCAGGAAGAGCTGCACAACACGCTTCCGTTGGCAGGGTCGCCTTCCTACAAAAAGCTGTCTGCAGGAGTCGGTTTGCCACCGAGGTCGTTCAGTCAGGAAGCCATTAACAACAACAACTCTCAAAGGCCTGCTTCCCCTCAGGTCTCACAAAGGAATATCTCGTCCTTTTCCTCAAAACAAAGCACAAGGTCCTTTGGTTCGAATCGGACGCGAGTGGATTTCCACACACCTGAGGTGAGTAATTCCTTCAAGCAATGGTCTGGAGATCGTATGTCCTCACAGGGGCCGACTTCATGGTCCACGGTGAGGCCCGAAAGCCCTTCCATGAGAAGACTGGGCTCAACACCAGCCATGGACAAGGCCTCTGTCCCTGCCCCTGCACGGGGACAAAGACCATCCGCTTTATTAGAAGAGCCCACATCTTCCCCTCGTCTTCCAGCACGTAATCCTTTTACACGCCGACGCAACACTTCATCCACTACTTTAGGACCTGCTGGTAGCTCAAGGAATGAGCCCCCTTTGAGGCAATCGTCTTCTCAAATCTCCCTCAAATCCAACATTTCTAAATTTCAGGATTCTCTTCGCAGTGCCAGCTCTGGTAGATATGCTCCAGCGGGGATCCATGGGCCAGCCACCAGGGGTATTCAAGGTCCTCCATCACCACAGCCACCCCTCAGATATTATGAATCTCCTCCTACCTCAAATTTCCCACAGCCGTCGGGAAGAGTGAGTCCTTCAGCAGCTGATATTCAAGAAAGGCTTCCCCAAGCTTGGAACAGACAGCCTGAACCACCAAACAAAGCCGTGAAACCTTTAATGAAAAATCAGTTCCTGGGGCAATATGGCCACCCGTCTCCCATTCTGTCCACCAGGAGCTCGAGGATTTCATCCCCACATATGCAGACTCGGCCAGCAAGCCGTAGGGTCACCATCGTAGAAACTCCAGTTGACTCACCTGCTCATGCCCAGTCTCTCGATGATGTCCATGGGCAGGTGGACGAGCAGTGGTTGCCACAGCACAGGTGGGATCATTCTTCTGGAAATGGAATGGCTACCCCCCAGAATCGCTCCCCTACTATGGGAAGTAGCGGGAATCTGAGAAGCTTATCAAATCCATCTCTGCCGTCAAGTCCTGTTTCCAGCTCAACAAAGGACTTCATCAAGCGCATTGGTCAACCTCTAGTTGGGATGGCGGAGATTGCCTCTTCCATCCAACATTCTACTGCAGAAAATACGGACAACACAGGGAAAGGGAGTATATATTCAGCTAAGTCTGGTCAGGACCCACCACCTTGCTCCATACACCCTCATGCTCACGACACACGGTCTCCTCGTCCATCGTTGAAGCAAGTGGCGGAGGCCAATCGTTCTCGGTCACCCAGTCTAAAGCAGGAAATCTTGGGTGGCAATTTGAGCCACCCCATTGTCGGCAGCGACCCCGGTACGCTGAGGGGGAGGCCCGGCCTCAGTCCTGTGATCCAAAGATCAGCTCCATTTCAATCCACAGGAAGAGGAAGTCTGGCATTTCAAGACCAGTATAACATGCCAAGAAGGCCAGGGCCTGCTTATCCACTCACCAAGTTGCTTGGAAACGAAGCAGACGATGGTACGAGCAGATACGCGGTCGTAATGCCACAGATGCAGCGGATCGGTTCCTCCTTCAGGAGAAAAGCTCATATGCCAGAACAGGCTTGGTCTGACTACCACACCATGCACGTCCGCGAGATGCCAAATAAGCGGGCCTCAGAGAAAATGTATCACCAGACTCCTGTGGAGGAGTTTAGCCGACAGGCCCCTAAACTGGGAACTGGTGTGGCGTGGTACCTGACCCGCGGGACAAAGGTGGCTGACAACGTTCCAAATGCAGGTTGGCAGTGTAAGGTAAGTCCTGATTTGTTTCGTTGCCGGGGGGTAGGGTTCATGGTATTGGACTCAGTCAGAGAAAGGAGGAACTGTTGGGTCTCATTTGGGGGGGGAGTTTCCCTTGAAGCGCCCTCCCCAAATCCTGACTTTCTTGTGTTTCTGGATCATAGCTTCTGGACCATGCTGAGTATGCATGAGGGCACCTGATGGGGGACTGAGGATCGGTCACATTGTTCAGGGCTACATGAGCTTGCGCAGAACTTACACAGTTGGGTCAACCATCAACTGGCTATGGGCCTCACTAGGCTTTTTATAGGGCTTGCGAGGGAGCGTCCCATGCCCCACACTGCAGTCCTGCTCAGTCATGTTACTGATCTCTATGACTGCTAGATTGCTCTCTGGTAATGCCAGTGAAATTCCAGAACCCACCCGAAGGTTCCGGTAAGTTCCCAGACAGATTAATTCAGTTGTTCCTTGGGGCAGACCTGGAGAGACGGTTATGTGAATTTGGGGTTAGCTCCAACATCCACAGACCACGTGCTCTCTGCTTAGGACAAAGCCTTTATAGGTTCATTTTGCTACAGGTCCACCCCCTGACCTCTAGGAATCTTGGAGACCAATATTTTCTCCTCTCCCCTCCATCAGGGCCACCAAGAAGGTGGGAACATGATGGGGACAAAATTCCAGGGCACTGGTTTGTTTGGCTAGTCAAGAAAATTGTTCCTAGGGTGTGGGATTGTATCAGCAGCTCTGTTCAAGTTAAGCTTCATATATGTTTTCTTTTGAGTTGATGCCAGTGTGGTGGGGGGAGGCAGACGGAATACTTGCACGGGAATTGACTCATGACTGGAAGCCAATTATCTCCCCCCCCTTTCATTTGCTGCTCAAATGTATACCCATTCAAATTCCATATTTTAAATGCGGATTTTTGTAATACTTCCCAAATCTATTTGATGGGTTGTCGCAGCGAGAAAATATGCAATGGATCTAGACTAAAATGGCAATTTCCATTGGTTTCCCTGTTTGCACTGAAACTACCCTTCTGTAATTCCTTGGGGTCTCTTTTCCCTGGAGCAGAATTTCAGAGAAATTGGCATGTAGCGGTGGGAAGGGGGAAGCAGGAACAATCTGTTGCGTGGTTGGAATATTCAGCCCAAATCCTGCCGTAAACATACACATCAGAAAAGATGAAGCATCATCTCTCTTTAAAAACAGTGGTCCGTCCTCACCTAGATGAGGTTTCCCTTATTTATCATCGCTTTATAATTCCGAGGGAGAAAAATGTGAGCCCCAAACAGTCCAACCCCACAACTACACCTTGGAATCAGGGGGAGTACCATCTCTGTATGCCCCGTTCCGGCACAGCTAACCGCAGGCGGCTGTGTGGAAATTCAGCAGCCAAACTTTAGGAGATAAGAAGAAATGCTGTGCGGAAATTCAGCAACCGAACTTTAGGAGATAAGAAGAAATGCTGTGCGGAAATTCGGCAACCGAACTTTAGGAGATAAGAAGAAATGCTGTGCAGAAATTCGGCAACCGAACTTTAGGAAATAAGCGTCTCAGAACCACTTGTTCTATTTTCCATGTTTGAGGCTGCATCAAATGCACTGGGATGAGCCCATTTTTAAGGCAGCAGCGGCTACCCTATGATTAAAATGGAGGCATTGTTCCTTCTGAGAAGGCAGCCAGCTGAACAAAAGAGCGGCATGTAAATTCGGGGACTTGATCTCCAACACAGAGTCGGGTTGGAACAGAAGGAGAGTTTTAATTAGAGTGCAACTTACTTCCTGCAGCCGGAATCATACCGAGGGCAGCTCAGGAGGTTGCTTAAAGCTGGCAGTCCTCAAGGGGTCGTGGCTAGTTGGTCTCCTGCCTACTTTTAGTCTCAAACCAGCAAAGGGCTGTTTGCAAAAACTCAGCGTTTTCCAGGCCTTGGATTCTGGAATGTTCCTGCTTTGACTGAGCCAAAGCGCTGCTCCCTGGACCAGCTTCCTGGCCATGCTGCACCCTCAACCGCTTGGGAAAGCCACAGTAAAAAAGACACTGTCACGCCACAGGGGATGGTTTGCTCACAGCTGTCAGGAGTGCAAGAGGGGATGGGTGCAGCTCCCTGGTTCACCGCTGTGTCATGTCATGAAGCCAGGATGGGTCTGATCCTGAAATTGCCAACATCTAAATAGCCAACAGCCGTACCCTTCGTGCCCAGCTGGTTGGCTGATCACTGTTGAAAACAGGAAACTGGGTTTATCAGTGGCGGGATTCAGCCGGTTCGCACCACTTCGACAAAACCAGTTGTTAAAATGGTGCTTGTAAACAACCAGTTGTTAAATTATTTGAATTCCATCACTGGGTTAAATGGACTGCTAGTAGAGTTATCAACCTGCAGCTAGGGTCTGATTTCCAGATGAAGTACATCAGTTCCCCTGGAGAAACTGGCGGGTGCTAACATTATGTCAAAAGCCATGGATTTTAGTTTCAGGGGGAGGGTGCCAAGAAAGGGCCGTGTGTGGATGTGTTAAGTGCTGTCAAGTCACTTCCTACTTGGGATGACCCTATGAATCAGTGTCTTCCAAAATGTCATCTTATAACAGTTTTGCTTAGGTTTTGCAAACTGAAGGCTATGGAGTTCGTTCATCTCAGGTTGAGTTTTCCTCTTTTCTTCAACTTTTCCTAGTGTTATTGTCTTTTCCGATCTTGTCTTTTCATTATGCAACCAAAGTACGACAGCCCCAGTTTAGTCATTTTAGCTTCTAGGGACTTGATTTGATCTAGAACTCACTGATTTGTCTTTTGGGCCATCTACAGTATCCATAAACTCTCCTCCTAGGCCACATTTCAAAGCAATCCCTTCCTGTTTGCTTTCTGCGTTGTCCAGCTGTCACACCCATACATGGTAGTGAAGAATTCAGGAATTAACTGGCTGCCCTTTTCAATCTCAATTTTCTTCTGATTTTTCGGTTGCAGTTTTCTTTTTGGTCAATGATGGAGCGGAGGAATAAAAAGTCTTGAACAATTTCAATTTCCTCGTGGTCTGGCTTAAAGTTGTGCAATTCTCCAGCGGTCGTTGCTTTTGTTTTCTTGATATTCTGCTCCAGCCCCGCTTTGGCACCTTCTCCTCTAACTTCCACCAGCGCTCGTTTCTAGTCTGCAATTTTCTGTTGACGTGACCAAAATGATCATGTGAAAAAATTCCACCCATGCAGAAAGCTAGCATCTCAGGGACAAGGTTAGGTTAGAACTCTTTCCCTGATATGCTAATTTTCTAGGCACAGAATTTTTTTAAAAAATAATATTCACTCTTGTTGACTTACCCTTTTTTAAAAAAATGAAAGTCCCTTATAGGGTTGGGAAATTTTTAGAAATTTGTGGGTGGAGTCCAGAGAGGGCGGAGCTGAGGGAGGGGAGGTACTTCCCCACGGTACAATGCCATAGAGCCGTGGTGGTGAACCTTTGGCACTCCAGATGTTATGGAGTACAATTCCCATCAGCCCCTGCCAGCATGGCCAATTGGCCATGCTGGCAGGGGCTGATGGGAATTGTAGTCCATAACATCTGGAGTGCCAAAGGTTCGCCACCACTGCCATAGAGCCTGCCCTCCAAAGCAGATGTTTCCTCCAGTAAAATGATATTTGCCATCTGGAGATTAATCATAATTCCAGGGGATTGGCAATACTATGATGGCCTATCTGCAAACCCAAAGTGGTGCAAACACAGGTTTGTTACTGTCATTAGACAGCCAGGCACAAAGGCAGCTCCAGGGGAGGGGTCTTTGTTGTTTTAGACCCTCAATGCTCCAGGGGTGGTCTTCTGAACTTTACTCCTCTTCTCATGATCTTTTCTTTATATAGATGCAGACCGTCCACAACTTGCAAGCTGGGAGCTTTGCAGTGCCTCAAGGGGACAAAGGGGTCGAAGACATGACCCAGCTGGAGTAAGTGGTCATTGGGGGGTGGGGCGCATTTGTGCGGATTTGGTGGGATTTGCTGACTACCACACCAAGGATGACAAAGGTCCCCAAACTTGGGGATATCTGGGTGTACGACTTGATGTAATTGTTGCTGTTGATCTGTCTGTGGCCCAAAATGTGGGACGCAGATATCTATGCATTCTATGGTTGCCTACTCTCAGTTGCAACATTTCTGGAAATTCGGAGGCTGAGCCTGAGGATGGTGGATTTTGGGGAGGAAACTCAGCAGAGACGTGATGCCATAGAGCTTGGCCTATAACGCTTGAATTTTCTCCCGGGGGAACTGGCCCCTGTCCTCTGGAGATCAGATACAATTCCAGGATATCTCCAGGCCCCACCTGGAGGTTGGCAGCATTCACAGAAGCTATCTGAATATAGAGTTGCCAGATCTGCCTCAGAAACACTGAGAGAAATCAAGCCTGGGAATGCTGGAGTTCGTGGTGGGGCAATGTCACTTTCAGGTGAAGTTCTAGGAATTTCCCCAGTCTCTATGGTAAAGAGCATAAAGATTGGAGACATTCCTAGAGTTTTACCAGGTAGTGACATCACATCCTCCCCAAACACCATCCTCCATCCTTAAATTTAGGGGATGTTCTAGGGTTTCCCCAGTCTCTATTATAAAGGCCATAAAGAGTGGGAAATTTTTTAGAGCGTCACCTGGCAATGACATCACATCCTCCTCAAACTCTCCTCCCCCCCAAACCTCCAGGTGATGTTCTAAGAATGTAGTTCCCCAATGTAGTGTGTAGGAAATCCCATGGTGTGAACCTTTGGCACTCCAGATGTTATGGACTACAATTCCCATCAGCCCCTGCCAGCATGGTCAATTGGCCATGCTGGTAGGGGCTGATGGGAATTGTAGTCCATAACATCTGGAGTGCCAAAGGTTCGCCACCACTGGTGTAGGGCATTATCTGGTAGTTGTATCACAACATCCCCAAACCCAATCCTCCACTCCTAAACTTCCAGGTAATACTCTAGGAATTTCTCCAATCTCTATGGTCTTTGCTACAGAGGTTGAAGACATTGTTAGGATGTGACCTGGAAATGGTCTTTTTTTCATCCCACTCCTTAATTTCTCAGGAGCAGGGGATTCAGACTGAGGGCAAACAGACAAATAGCAAGCCATTCTGGGATCGTTGGCATTCTCCAAATGTGGAGCACGTAGTTGTCCCCAGAAATTACAATCACGTGTACTGGGAGCGCACAAACCATGTTTAATGAGATTGCACACTCCCTGCAATGTGGCTGCCATGTCATGTGAACAAAGGCAGCACCTATATTTACTACGCATATATAGCCTTGGAATGCATGAATATTAGGGTTTTTTTTATGATTTCTTGATTTAATATGAAGAAGGTACCGCTAAAGATACTCTTCTCTCCATTGCAGGGAGCTCCATCAGGGTGTGGTCCTTCAAAATATCAGAAAGAGGTTCGATCGGGGACTGATTTACGTAAGCATTTTGTTATGATGCATCTTCCTGTTGATTTCCAGCTTTTCAACCACATAGCCAGCGTGGTGTAATGGATGCAGTATGGGACCAACTAGAGAAACTCAGGTTCAAATCCCTACAAAGTCCCAAAGATCTCTGGAGAGCATTGGATTAGATGCTTTCCCTCTAACCCACCTCTCAAGATTGTTGTGAGGTTAGCCTAAAGAAGGGGTGGCCAACCTATGGTGCTCCAGATGTTCATGGACTACAATTCCCATCAGCCCCTTTAGCGGTACCCCCGAAATGTTTGTTTGTTTGTTTATTACACTTGTATACCACCCTCCCCCAAAGGGCTCAGGGCGGTGTACATCAGATTCCCATAATTCCAATAAAATCAATAAAACCAGTTTAAATTCTCAGTATAACTCATACAAATATCCGAGGCGACTTATACCCTTCCATCCATCCATCCATCCCCCTCCCCACCCCCTCCCCATGTTCCTACCAGGTTGGAAAATATGGCTGAGATCTCTGTGCACTGGGCTTGCAGAGGGCTCTCCTTGCATTTCTCTGTTAACATACATGGAGGCAATCCAGTGCCTGCCCTGTAGCTCCTTTTCTTCTGAAATTTCTCTCTCTCCCAGACCTACATAGGCAGCATCTTGGTGTCAGTCAACCCATACAAAATGTACAACATCTACGGGACAGATAACGTGCTGCTGTACGAAGGGAAGGCCCTGGGAGAGAATCCACCGTAAGTCTCCGCTACTATACAGATCTAAGGGTGCTTTTCAATATTTTCATAAATGATGTGGATAAGGGGGTGGGGAACTACTAATTAAATTTGCAGATTACACCAAATTGGAAAGGATGACGTACACACGGGAAGATAGAGATGGAATGCAACGACATGTGGACACACTGGAAAAGTGGGCAGATTGAACAAGACAAAGTTCAACAAGGACAAGAGCCTAGTTTTATGTCTGGGTAACAGAAATGTGAAGTGTGCATACAGGGAAGGGGACACGCTGGATGGGTAACATGGTGTGTGAAAATGATAGAGGGATATGGGTGGATTGTCAGCTGAATACAGGGTATGGCTTGTGCAGGCCTCACACCCTCTTAGCCCTGACCCTGGCTGGTATTTTGATGGAAGACCTCCTAGGAATACCAGGTGTGACACAGAGGCAGGTGATGGCAAACCACATTTCAATGGTCCATTACCCATGGAACGCTTACCTTGGGGGTGTTCTCTGTGCACTGGGCTTGCAGAGGGCTCTCCTTGCATTTCTCTGTTTACATACAAGGAGGCAATCCAGTGCCTGCCCCATAGCTGCTTGCTGAAGCCTCAAACGGGCTCTGGTCCTTTTGGTTCTCCTAACTCTGCCCATCAGCAGCTTTAATGGCACAGAGTCTCAACATTAGACCTGATATTCTCCTCCCTTCCCCTCCAGACTCTCTCTCTGTCTGTCTCTCTCTAGATGCTCTCATTATGGGAATTGGAGTTTGAAAGGTAGTTTAGCAAGAAACTGAGCTATGAGATGAGGGAATACCTGGTTGGAATCTCACTTCTGTTATCAGCACCCAAGTAGAATTGCCAACCTGATCTTCTGTAATCCCAACAAATTTCCATTCTTCAGAGCTCTGTCCCCACCCCAGAAGGAAATGGCAGTTCAGCAGCAAACGTGCTGTGACATCACTTCCTCCCTGAGCTTCCCCTCTCCACAAACTCCATCTTTTTAACCATATTCCAGACTCTGATAGGCACATTGTCATGATCTACTTAAGGAAGTTTGAAGCCAGTTGTGTGTCTGTGTTTAATCAGGGTTGGCCAGTCTGTTTTGGGAACCTAGAGAGAGTGGAGTTTGTAAGGGGGGAGGAGCTTTATGATGATGTGATGTCACTCTAGGACTTCAGGTTCTGTGGTATACCATAGAGTCTGCCATCCAAAGATGCCATTTCCTTCTGGAGAACAGCTGTAATATTGGGGGAATTCCAGGCCCCACCTGGAAATTGACAACCTGTGTGTTAATTCTTATTTCCTTGCCTGTGCAGACACCTTTTTGCAATTGTAAACATTGCCGTCAGCAAACTGAAAGAAGCCAAACTCAACCAATGCATTATTATCAGGTGAGCAATACCTTTACTGGCAACTCACCTTCGTATAGACTGTGTCTTTCTTTTTAAAGTAGGCTGACCATCCGTTCCGCTTTTGGCGGGGACTCATAGTTCGGCTTTTGATTAATTTTGTTCCGCATCCCTTAGCGGGTTGCGCTACAAATTAAGTCCTCGACAGGGAGGGAACTTCGCTGCACTGCCTTTGGGGCGCAAGGCAGTGCGTGACGCGGCCTCCGCATAACGCTCTGGCCGTTAGGCGCACCGAGATACGCAGGAATTTCTGGGCCGCCGTTTACCTGTCAGCTCTGTGACAGAGGCAGGATCGGCTTAGAAACTGCTGGCCAAACCCTCAACGCGACGCGTCCCAGCACTTCTGCAGAAGCTCGGCGTTTTGCAGCCCGGATGTATTGGTTACGCCGCTGCAGCCGATAAGCAATATTAACTGCAATATGGCGCGTCTTGTATGTACCACTGACCTCCGTCCGCATCTGAGTCACTTTAGCGCAATCTGGGTCACCTTATTTTAAAGACTTAGATGCAGCTAAATTGTCAGGGGGGTTGCATCTAGGTGATTGAGATGCATTCCTAGCTCAATGTAATTGCTAAAGGATATATGTAACCAGCCTGCTATATGTTACCACTGCCGTTCTGGGACGTTCTTTCGTTGACCTTTACTTTATGGCTTCACACACTGAGTAGATAATTAGCCTTTCCCCTAACACTTTGGTCTCATGAGAGCCGGGATTGTTTCTGCTATCTTGTGGGGGCAGGATGCCACGTGGGTCTCTATCTCAGTCTATCACTGACCTTTGGGCGCCTCAGCTCCAAACTAACTCTTTCTCACATTTCTTAGGAAAATGGGAGTGGGGGGGAACTAACATAAAAATAAAGGGGATAGCAAAAGCCAGGGTCGCCAGAAGGTTTCCCCCCGCCTTCCACCCCTGCCCGCTTCTAATACGTTTGTTTGGGTTTTTGATTTTCTAGTGGCGAAAGCGGATCGGGCAAAACGGAAGCCACCAAGCTGATCCTCCGATACTTGGCCGCGATTAATCGAAAGCACACTGCAACCCAGCAGGTACAGGAGCTGGGGCTTTAAAAAGCCCCCCCCCGGGGGGGGGGAGGATTGCTGTAAAATACAGAATCCTGCCCAATGAGCTATGGGTCCCCGACCTTATGGAGCCTGTGGCGACCTTTGGCATTCTGCCACAAAATGGCCGCTGCAGGAGGCGGAGCCACAAAATGGTTTGCCCGCATTCTCTTCAGATGAAGACCCTTGCACTGTGGTGGAAGCTGCTGCTGACACAACATTTAAAAAAAATTGCACAGCCAATCAAAATCTCAGATGTTGGCCGGGGAGCCATGTTGGAGCCCCCAACTATGAACATGGTCTGGTGCATTGAATGGGAAGATATGCATTTGGAGGGGGAAGAGATAGGACGAAACATTCTACCACGTGTTTTTCGTTTGAATCATAACTCTTTCTTTCTTCCCTACCCTGATGCCTCTAATCGACACCCTTCCTTAATATGTCCAATATGTCCTCCCATAGATAGAGGTATGGTGCTGTTGCCTTTGCAGTGTGAAGGTCTGGTTTGGTTTTAAGCGGTGTGAGGCCAGAAAACAGGGGGAGGTGTATTCATGGTGGTCTGACCCCTGAGCCGTTAGCCCATTTCCATACCCACTGAGCTTGGGTCGAAAGGTACCACTGGAAATTAGGAAAAACATTTTTACACTAAGGCCCCTTCCGCACATGCAGAATAATGCACTTTCCATCCACTTTCAATGCACTCTGCAGCTGGATTTCACTGTGCGGAATAGCAACATCCACTTGCAAGCAATTGTGAAAGTGGATTGAAAGTGCCTTATTCTGCACGTGCGGAAGGGGCCTAAGAGTTGTGCAGCAGGGGTCCCAGCCACCCAAGGAGGTCCTGAGCTCCCCCTCACTGGCAGTCTTCACGCAGTGGCTGAACGAGCGCTTGTCTGGGATGCTCTAGGCCAGTGATGGCGAACCTATGGCACGGGTGCCAGAGGTGGCACTCAGAGCTCTCTGTGTTAATGACAAGCAAAGCTCATCATGGGGAATCACTACTAATAATAATACACATCTAGGCTGGCCTGGGCCGCTGGGCTCGATTATTAGCATTAAACCTAAGACCTATGGATTTTGGGGGGGAAGCAGTGTAGAGTAACCCTGTTAAGCACCGTTAAACCCCCGACTGATTTTCATCACCAAAGAACTAAAGCGCCGATCGCTTTACCTGCGGGAGTAAGCTCGGTTGTTGCTAGCAATGACTGGCTTGCTTTTGAGTAACCTTGAGTTAAACGGGTCGTGATTCACCCGCTCAGAGAGTTGTATGGTTTGCTTCCAAAACAAAGTTTTCACCTGATCACCACGCAGCTTACTCCCCGAAGTAACACACATGCCTCAGAGCTAACCATTTTTTTCTAAACTAAAACCTCGGTATTCAGGTTAAATTGCCGGAGTTGGCACTCTTTGCAATAAATAAGTGGCTTGGGTAGCAGTTTGGGCACTTTCGGTCTCAAAAGGTCTTCGCTTATCACTGCTCTCTAGGCTGATCCTTGCCTTGCAGCAGGTGGACTAGATGGCTCCTGTGGCACTCTCCAACTGTGATCCCACTGACTCCATTGCTCAGGTGTAAAAGCAAAGCGTTGTTATTATTGATGCATGGTCGGCGGTTTTGCTGGTCGGAAACTCAGAGTCCTCTCCTGCGTCCTCTTTGGGGTGAATGTCCTCTGTCTTCAAGCTCTGCCTTGACCCATGACCTCAAGTGAGCCCAGCATGGCAAACGGCACCGGTTATGCATGTATGGAATGCATCCTCCCTCACCCTCTTTCCCTGTCTTCTCATATATGAACATATGACACTGCCTTCTAGCAATCATGTGCACAGAAGGGTTCTTCCCAGAACTACCTACCTGAGTTAAAAAAAATTATTTTGCCCACCTGCCTGCTAAACAGCAGAGAGAAAGATTTGCCCAGGGTCATTTTAACGCATAGGACACACTTGGCCGTTGCCCTGGGGTTCCTATGAGCATAGGCCAGTGGTGGCGAACCTTTGGCACTCCAGATGTTATGGACTACAATTCCCATCAGCCCCTGCCAGCAAGGCCAATTGCAGTCCATAACATCTGGAGTGCCAAAGGTTCGCCACCACGGGCATAGGGGCTCCGTGCTAATCTATGTCTGTTGTGACTTGCTGTTGATGAATAAATATTGTACTGGACTAAACTATAAATAATTCTTACTGGAAAATGCATTTTTTAGTATGGTTTTACTGAACAAAATGAATGCCAATTTTTATGATAAGTGGACTTTGGCATTCACCCCTGATTTAGTATCATGGTTGCCTCTTCAAGTGCATGCGCATCGCGTATTCATAATGCGATCCCATGCACCGGGCCTGTGCCCAAGAGCCACAATGCTGTTAAGGTGGCTCCTGATTTACACTCTCGCCAGCGCCCGTTCCCCTTCGTGATCCATGGTGGGGGCATTGCATGTACTGCTCCACCGGGGAACGATCATCTTCGCCCAGCTTTTAAAAAAGTTTTCACCCCTTCTTGTAACTTCCCAGTTTTGTTTGTTTTTTGTTTCCTGGTTCTATGCTTGAAAGTAGCCGCGTTTTAAGTCCGACGTGACAGATTCTGGAAGCTAAATCTCCTCTGGGTTAGAATCCTTCTGAAATGCTACTTGAGACTAAAGTTGAATGGACCGTGAATTCCGTTAGGTTTGGGAAATTTGTGGAAATCTTTCTGGAAGAGTAAGTAATCCGCAGCCTGTTTCTCTCTGTAGTTTCCTCCTCTCTCAGTCCTGTGTGCTTAATATCTTTTAATGACGTTTTTGTGCCACATTTTTCGTACTGCATCTTTTTCGCACTACCTTTTTGGGGAACTTTGGGTGGGCCATATGCAGTGGTGGGATTCAACCTATTCGCCCCTATTCGGTAGAACCAGTACCTAATTTTTTTTGTCTAGTTCAGAGAATGGTTGTAATCCCACCACTGAGTCCTTTCGGAACTGGTTGTTAAATTATTTGAATCCTACCCTGTTTCCCTGAATATAAGACATCCCCTAAAAATAAGACATAGTAGAGGTTTTGCTGAAGTGCGAAATATAAGGCATCCCCCGAAAGTAAGACGTAGCAAAGTTTTTGTTTGGAAGCATGCCCTACTCTAACAGAACACAGAAAAAATAAGACATCCCCTGAAAATAAGTCATAGTGCATTTTTAGGAGCAAATATTAATATAAGACACTGTCTTATATTCGGGGAAACACTGTACCACTGGTCGCAAGATGGTTTTCTCCCACATTTTGCTTCCATGTGAGGCGTGAGAGCTGGACAGCGGATACAATTTCAGTGGGTCTAAAGTCACCTAGAGTTGAATTTGAACCTGGGTCTTTTCCTCTTCTTCCCTCTGATCCACTTTCAATGCACTTTGCAGCTGGATTTTATGGTGCAGAATAGCGAAATCCACTTTCAAGCCATTGTGAAAGTGGATTGAAAGTGCATTATTCCGCATGTGCGGAAGGGGACTAGGGTTTGAACCAACAGTTTTATGGCCATGGGTTGAGACCACCCAACTTAACCTAGAATTGTGTGTTTAGATCTGTGAACTCCTTAGACTTCTGATGGGCAGACAGTATGAAGCTGCTGGATTGGTCAGACGGTCATTTAACAACAGCCGTGCCAGATCAAATTTGAGACTCCAGCATCCTATTCCCTGCAGTATTCCCTGAGCCAACCTTTGGTCTGCTGTTAGAACTGGTAGACTGCCTCAGTAGAATGGAGGCTCCGTGTTGCCATTGTGGCTTATGGCCATTGATGGACTGATCTTTCATGAGTTTATCTAGCCCAGGGGTAGGGAACCTGCGGCTCTCCAGATGTTCAGGAACTACAATTCCCATCAGCCTCTGTCAGCATGGCCAATTGGACATCTGAACATCTGGAGAGCCACAGGTTCCCTACCCCTGATCTAGCCCCTCCACATATGTACAGATCTCGAAAGCCACCTATGCTAGTAATCCTGTGGCAGGGAGTTCCATAAGTTCATTATGCATTGTGTGAAGGGCAGTTTATGGCTGTCCTGAATCTGTTTTGTTCTCATCTTCACGGCATCCTCCAGTCTTGCCTACATGGGGGGGGGGGGGGCCGTCTTCTTCCTATGTTTTTCCAGCATCCAGAGGCTGGAAAAGTTTGAGATTGTGTACTGCTGATTGTCCTCTGGATATCTAGGCAATTTCAAGGTGCCAATAAGTTTGTATTTGTGTCCAACTTTATGCTGATAGGGGCTTCTCTCTGCCTTCAAGACCCTAATTTTTCCTGGGTTCCTTGTTGTGGACTGAGCGGCCCCCTGCCATGTACAGAGATCTAGTGCTTGGGAAGTTGGCAACCCCCTTTCTCCATCCCAGGTTTAGAAAATATCTGAAAAAGCCTTGCACTGGTGAACAAGATGTTCTTTGAGACTTTATATTCTTCTAGAACGTGGTTCTTTTATACCTTAGATGTTATGGACTACACTTCATCGCTTTCCCAGCATGGCCGATTGGCCATGCTGTCAGGGGCTGATGGGAATTGTAGTCCATAACATCTGGAGTGCCAAAGGTTCGCCACCACGGTTCTAGAATGTGGAGCAGTAAACATCAGTTGAAACGGGCGGGCTTCTCCCACGGCCCCGATTCTAGCATCGTAAGTGGTTAAGTGTCTTCCGAGTGACCAGAAACACATTCTGAGCTTTCTTTCCACAGCAGGCTCATCTGTGGTGCCATAACTTCGCAGTACCTCCTGGAGAAGTCCAGAGTCGTCTTTCAGGTGCGGGGTTCACCTTCTCCTCTTCCTCCCTCCAAAATCCTGTCAGTGGAAGCCAGGGGCTAGCAGCTAAACACAAATCCCAGAGAGGTCAGCGGGAATAAAACAAACCATGAGATGTCCTTTGGTGTAAACACACCTGGCACCTGGAAAAATATTTTTAATCAGATTTCTTTAGACCAGGGATAACCCCGCCCGGAGGTGGGAATCTGCTTTTAGCAATAGGTTTGGCAAAGAGGCTCCAACATGGTATTCATGGGTGCCAACTGGTTGTAGAAAGTGGCCAGTAGGAGCTTCTGCCCAGCAATGCTTCTGACTGGCTGCTGGAGATTTGATTGGCTGTTCAAATTTTTAAATACATTGCTTTGGCAACATTTGCTACCATAGCACAAGATCTTCATTGCGTAATTGAAGGTAAGGAATGGCAGCCATTTTGTGACTGACTCCGTCTCCTCAGGCAGCCATTTTGTGACTGACTCCGCCTCCTGAGGCAGCCATTTTGTGACTGACTCCGCCTCCATTTTTACCAGACAGGGGGTACTATTTAGATTTCTTTTCAGCCGCAGGCATCGAAACACCTTGAACCGTCTCTCGGCCTGATGCTGGTGGTGACGTCCTTCTCTCTGCTCTATCTCCTTACGTAGGCCAACAACGAAAGGAATTACCACATCTTTTACGAGCTGCTAGCTGGCCTTCCGAGTCACCAAAAGCGCAAATTCTTCCTCCAAGAGGCTGAAACGTATTTTTACCTGAACCAGGTATGTCCTATGCCCTGGAAGTGTCCGTGAAACCGGCACGGTTGAGTGAGTTTTGGAATTATGGTATGGCGGTCTTGCTGTGGGGATACATCCATAGGGATAGATTCCTCTCTTCCACCCTTACACAGGGAGGGAACTGTGAGATTCCCGGCAAGGCGGACGCAGAGGATTTCCACAGGCTGTTGACGGCCATGGAAGTCCTTCATTTCACCCTCGACGACCAGAACAGTATCTTCCGAATACTAGCTTCCATCCTCCATCTGGGAAACGTCTATTTCGAAAAATATGAGGTAAGCAGCGGCTGGGGGAACGGGAGGCCGACCGAGTGCAGAGAATCGATTCGCGAGGTCGCTCGATCCTCGGGTGATCCAGAGACGGGTCTTTGCAGATCGATTACCAGGAGGTGGCTTCCGTCGTGAGCGCCAGGGAAATCCGAGTCGTGGCTGAGCTGCTGCAGATCTCCCCAGAATGCCTGCAGAAGGCGGTTACCTTCAAAGTGACGGTAAGAAGGTCGAGACCCACAAATTGTCCCCAGTCACAAAGGAGAAGCAGTTATTTGTGAAAGAGCATTTGGCGGAAGGGCTGTTGCTCTGTGGTAGGAGATCTCAGGCACCTACAATTCAAGGAATCCAGTGGCAGATTACGTCAAGGACCGTCACTTCACCTGAGAGCAGCTGCCAGTCCAGGTACACAATGGCTGATGCCGCACAGCAAATGTATAATGGGTGGCAGTCATGATAAAGGAACCCATTTTCCAGTCGACCTGTTCACATGTGTTCCGTGCAGGCAGCGATTGGCGCCCACAGAAACGCTCCAGGTTGCTTTCGCACCTTCTCACAGAGATGCTTCTCTTTATTAAAAACAACAACCCTGCAACGCATGCAGGCATGCAGAAATGAACCCCCCATATCCAAGCCAATCGTCCCATAATATGAGCAGCTGCACCTGCATAGCTATGCAGATACAACCCGTAAAATTTTAAAAAAGGAAAAGAGGTCTCCCTGCAACCTCTGGGCAATAGCGGGCAGCTTCTCCCACACCAGGGAGGGCGCGCGCCTCCCTAGGCAGCTGATTCCACTGCTGCACGACTCTTACTGTAATCCCCCCCCCCTTAGTATCCAGTTGGAACCTTTCTCCTCGTAACTTATACCTGTTATTTCGAGTCCTATCCTCTGCTGCTAACAGGAAAAGCTCTTTGTGCTCCTCTAAGTGGCAGCCCTTCAAATGCTTCAAGAAAGCAGTCGTATCCTCCTCAAACTTCTCTTCTCCAGACTGAACGTCTCCAAGTCCCTCGGGCTTTCCTTGTAGGGCTCAGGCTCCAGACCCCTGGCCATAAGAACATAAGAACTAGCCTGCTGGATCAGACCAGAGTCCATCTAGTCCAGCATTCTGCTTCTCGCAGTGGCCCACCAGGTGCCTTTGGGAGCTCACATGCAGGAGGTGAAAGCAAGGGGCTGCTGCGGCTGCTGCTCCCGAGCACCTGGACTGTTAAGGCATTTGCAATCTGAGATCAAGGAGGATCAAGATTAGTAGCCATAGATCGACTTCTCCTCCATAAATCTGTCCAAGCCCTTTTTAAAGCTATCCAGGTTAGTGGCCATCACCACCTCCTGTGGCAGCATATTCCAAACACCAATCACATGTCGTGTGAAGAAGTGTTTCCTTTTATTAGTCCTAATTCTTCCCCCCAGCATTTTCAATGAATGCCCCCTGGTTCTAGTATTGTGAGAAAGAGAGAAAAATTTCTCTCTGTCAACATTTTCTACCCCATGCATAATTTTATAGACTTCAATCATATCCCCCCTCAGACGTCTCCTCTCCAAACTAAAGAGTCCCAAACGCTGCAGCCTCTCCTCATAAGGAAGGTGCTCCAATCCTTCAACCATCCTCGTTGCCCTTCTCTGCACTTTTTCTATCTCTTCGATATCCTTTTTGAGATGTGGCGACCAGAACTGAACACAGTCCTCCAAGTGCGGTCGCACCACGACTTTATATAAGGGCATGACAATCCTTGCAGTTTTATTATCAACTCCTTTCCTAATTATCCCCAGCATAGAGTTTGCCTTTTTCACAGCTGCCATGCATTGAGTTGACATTCCCATGGAACTATCAACTAAGACGCCCAAATCTCTTTCCTGGTCTGTGACTGATAGCACTGACCCTTGTAGCATGTATGTGAAGTTTGGATTTTTTGCCCCTATGTGCATCACTTTACATTTTGCTACATTGAACTGCATTTGCCATTTCTTAGCCCACTCACCTAATTTATCAAGGTCCGCTTGGAGCTCTTCGCAATCCTTTGTGGTTCTCACCACCCTACATAATTTGGTATCATCTGCAAACTTGGCCACCACACTACCCACCCCTACTTCCAGGTCATTTATGAATAATTTAAAGAGCACTGGTCCCAATACGGATCCTTGGGGGACACCACTCCCTATATCTCTCCATTGTGAGAACTTCCCATTTACACCCACCCTTTGTTTCCTGTTCCTCAACCAGTTTTTAATCCATAGGAGGACTTCCCCTCTTATTCCTTCATTGCTGAGTTTTCTCAACAGGCCATCCTTTATTGCCCTCCTCTGCACCCACTCCTAAGCTTTGAATCTAAATACTGGTTTTGTGCAAATTTATGGGCTCTCTTGTATGTATTTTATTGCCATTCTGAGCCTTGAGGTCAGTAAGGAAGAAAAATGGCTCTTGTCAGTGTTTTAAATAAATAAATAAAATAAGTGTGGATGCGCATGGTGCATATGGTTTAGGGAATGAGCCAGGTGTGGGTGTGTAGGGTTGTGAACTTCTGCCAGTTTGTGCACAACCCAGGAAGGGAGACAAGCGTGACTCTTTTTCCACTTCTTGACAGGAAACCCTGAGGGAAAAGATCCTTACGCCACTCACAGTTGACAGCGCTATGGATGCGAGGTAAACAAATGGGGTTGTGGGGTCTTGCAACTCTTTGACACAAGCAGTTCATAGATGCTTTGGACATAGCTGCCGCACAAGCTTTATCTCAGTTTAATGGTCTTGCTTACTCATTAACTTGGATATTT
Source organism: Sphaerodactylus townsendi (assembly GCF_021028975.2). NCBI lineage: Eukaryota > Metazoa > Chordata > Lepidosauria > Squamata > Sphaerodactylidae > Sphaerodactylus > Sphaerodactylus townsendi. The sequence goes on from NC_059428.1 coordinate 148,068,774, forward strand.
ATACCCTACTTTGCTTCTCCAACGGGTACCCGGAACTACGGATGACATCATTTTCCTCCGTTTTATCTGCACAACAGCCACCCTGCGAGGTAGGCTGGTGACTGGATCTGGGCGTTGGTTGTTCTTTCCTCAATGGGCTCTTGCGTTTGCTCTCCTTCCCCTCAGAGACGCCATTGCCAAGATCCTTTACTCCCTGCTCTTCAACTGGATCACGGAGAGGATCAACCGGCGGATCTATCCCAAACAAAAAGCCCTGTCGATCGCCATCTTGGACATCTATGGCTTTGAGGTGAGGGGGAAAGGGGTCTGCCCCGGGGTTGCCATCTCTGGGTTGGGAAATATATGGAGTTTTCGGGAGCAAGGGAAGGACTACAGAGGCTTTAATGCTCTAGAGTCCATCCTCCAAAGTAGCCATTTTCTCTTCTTAAAAAATAAAATATCTTTCTGCGTCATGAACAGGATCTGGGTTTCAACAGTTTCGAGCAACTTTGCATCAATTATGCCAACGAATACATCCAGTTCTTCTTCAACAAGATCATTTTCAAAGAAGAACAGGTGAGGCCTTATTGATCTCTCTGTCCCGAGGTGTCCAAGCGTTACAGATAACGATACCGAGCCTTGTCATTCGGGAGCGCTTCGCCCACATGATCTGGCTGTCGTCTTCACAACAGTCCTGTAAAGTAGGCCGCTGATATAAACTGTCTAAGAGATAGCGATTGGCCAAAGGTAGCCTAGTGGGTAAGAGGCACAGGTGACCTTTGAAATCAGCGACAGATAAGGCGAAATAAGTGAGAAGGGAGAATCTCTCTTAAATTTGCATCACGTTTGTGTAAAGGATTCAATGGTGTTGATGGTGAAGTAACCTTTGAGTGTATTCACAGCCCGCATGAGCAATAGATGCACCATGAGACTTTATCTTCTGGCGCTGAGATGAAGTCTCCGTTCACATGGGAAGAGGAAGCAAGGGATAGAGGTGAATGGCTATAGTAACCTGTGCATTCTGGTACGGAAGCGCCATTCCTGCTACCGCGTGTACTTGAGCTTTCTAAAAGATGTCTTAATAAACGGACTTTTACTTCCAAAGCCTTTTTTTATCCGCGTCTATCGCTTGAATTTACATTGTGGTTAGGAATCCACGAATTCGAGTATCTTCCTGTGCAGTGGACCCCTTTACATTCTTCGCGTGGAGAGGTTGAATTTTATTGCGAATAAAAGCGTATTCCCCAAAGAGGGTCTGACCTTCCCTTCTGGATCTGGAGGAACCAGCAGGAGAACGTGGCTCCTCATGGCTCTTTCCCGCCCTCATTATCAGCACGAAGTCTTCGCTTTACCCGCTGAACGCGAGGGACGTGTGACGACCACTACGGGGACTTCCGTTGAGTCGCTTGGGGCGCCGTCTGCGGATCGAGCGCCTGTGGATCGGAGTTTCTACCCGCTCGCAGGTGGATTACAAAACCTCAGATGCAACCTTCCGTCATGGAGGACGCAGGCTTGATACCAATTATCGCGGCAACCCAGGAATCCATTGAACGATTCCTGGACTCAGATCATTTTGTGATGTTCGTAAAGAACCACCACTGTGGCACAGCACTCAGTTCATCTAAAGACACCGACTCAACTCTGGAATTGGGAGGGGTATCCGCATCGCTTCCCCAATCGGGACTCCCCATCCCCGGCTGTCCGGGCGACGCACCTGAGGTACCTCGAGCCATACCGTGGCTACGGGCGGCTACGTGTGTTCCCCAGGGCTTCGCTTCCTGATGACGAAGAGTCTGAAGAAAGCCTGCATTCCCAGCCGGACCGCTTCCTCATCGAGATCGAGACTGGGATGAGGAAGCAGACGGCTTAATTTCGAGATGCCTGCCGCATGGAACCGAAGTGAACGCCAGCTATGGGAGGAGGAACGGGCACAGTTGCAGCAAGAGCCAAACTCTGCAGAAGGGACCGAAACAGCAACGCGAAAGAAGTCCAGCTTTCGAGTTGGACCGTACAAAGACGCTCCAACGGCAATATGCCCAGAATCTGTCAGTCCAAGGAGAAAGTCCCGCAGTCAGAACAGTCCAGACTGGATTTCATAACGGGCTTATGTCGCTGCCAGTTCAAAATGCGACGCAGTGAATTAGCAGACTTACTGAAGCCCTGCAAAGCGGGATCTAACCGCTTAAAATTCGAAGGCGAAAGCACAGCTTTGCATGCGCGACCAAGATGCGGTATTGACTCGCTATGAGAGGTGGGAGCTGGCTGCTTTGGAGAGGGAATCCATGGAGGCGGCAGCAGACCAGGGGCCGCGAAGTTGGAACCATAATGCTGTTACTGATCATGCCGGTGCCAGGGGCCACGCATCAGTCCTGCTACCCAAAGCGCCAGCGCACCGCCAGCTCGCATTCCAGCCCCCCCCCTGTATTAACAGTCAGCTTCACCAACCTGCTCAGCCAGCTAACCACCTCCCCAGCGAAGCTTTAAGAGCGCGCTGAACAGGGGCTACTTTCCGCCTCCGGTTTCAGCCCGCCCTGCTTTGATGGGACCGCTTCCAAACTTCCTACTTCTATCTTGGTAACTCAATGCCCACTTGGAAGACTATGATGACCATACCGGTCTGAACGCCGAAAATATGCGGGACATCGTGGCTCAGTCCTAGAGTGGGCTAAAAAAGTGTTTCCACTGGTTGCGTGGACTGTTTTGATTTTGCAAGGATGAGGACTCTCGCACAGCAGCTCCGCGATTCACTCCAAGCTTTGAGGCGGCCGCTTTCAAGATCCAGGGCGCCGAATGAAGCTTATCCAGCACTATCAAAACCATCCAGCAAGGCAAATCAGCCTCGCTTGCAGATTTGTCCGTGGATTTCCAGGCGGCTGCTGCTCGACTTCCTCCTGAGTGGCCTGGAACGCATGAAATGCTAATACTTCCTCGGATAAGGGATAGCAAGCTACTTGAAGCGGCAGCTTTAATTCGGGTTCCTCGTATTACCATTGCAGATTGGATCCAGTTGGGAATTCTCAAATTGCATGCGATCTCGCTTAGATCATACGCCACAAGGAGGCCCACCAAAACCACTACTGTGTCCACCAAGTCAGTTTCTCCTGCCTCCCTACCGAAACTACCTCTGAACGCTGGCCGCCGACTTGGGTTGTGTAAGGTCTTTACCGCGGAGGGCCAGGCCATCCTAGCCGCCTAACTGTCCCAAGAAGCAAAAACCAATCATCTAGCCTCGGCATTATCGTATGTAACCTGCGCCAAACCACCACATTCACGGTCGCTTCCGTGCTAAAGCGGTGACCGAAGGCGTGCCACCCAGAGGAGGGAAGCATTGTCTGTCTTCTTCTTCAGCCCCCATGGACATGGGGCCCGACTCTGACGTGCCGCGAGTGAAGGCAGCAGCTCCCATTACTGTTCAAGCATTTCTGGCCAACCCCGCTAAACACACTCGCCGTGACATAGCCTCGAAGCCCTGTGGATTCCGCCGGGCTGCCCCACTGCTTAATGCGCCCCATTGGTAGCAGGAGGGCCTAGGTCTGGATCGAATTCCTGGCTGCTCCATACCATTCACCCAAATGGACGGCAGCCCCTCGGAAAGCGAAGGATACATCGCCCACAAACACAGCGGTTCTCCTCCGTTTAGCTGACTATTGGGAGAAAATTAGTTTCATTTTACGCCAGTGGCCAAACACACTCCATAGCTTTTTAGGTATGCCTTGGTTATTGTTACATGAACCAAAATTCATTTGGAAAGAAAGGATCCTAGAATTCACTGACCTCCCTCATGGTGAACACATGAATTGGGAAGAAAACCCAACGTCACTGCACTACCCTCTGGTTTCCTTCAGTGATTGCTCCGATTCTATTGACATCCCACCTGCATATCATCAGGATCTAGCCAGAGCTTTTTCAGAACGAGTGAATGCGATCAATTGCCACCCCACAGAGACTACTGACTGTAAAAATTGTCCATACAACCAGGGACTGCTATCTAAGGGCAGAATTCCACCGCATGAGTCCCAATGAGGAGAAGAGGAACTTGATGCTTTCTTAGACAAGAACCTTGCTCAAGCCTCATTTCAAGGTGACTACCAGAAACACACACACACGCCAGTTCTCAAGTTTGTTTGTCAAAAGAAAGATGGAGTCATTCTACTGCTTTGCACAGATTATCCGAAAAGAGTCTCCAATCGCTGTCTCCCCTGTCCAATAAATATCCTTTGCCTTTTGACTCGGCGACCTTTAGGATGCACTCGACAAAGGACGATTTTACTAAATTAGACTTGAGAGAAGCTTACTACAGAGTCAGAATTGCTGAAGGATATGAACGCACCTGTACTGCGCTTAATACAAAGTTTGGACCAGTTTGAATATTTAATAATGCCATTCCGGGTTAGTGGGGCCCTTTAGCTTGGCATGGCCCTTTATCAACGAAGGATTCTCCATGATTTCATTGCACAAAGGGAGTTGTTGTATATTTAGATGACGCTTTTAATTTACTTCGCAAACTATAGAAGAGTGCGAAATATTGGTCCGAGAGTATTGAAACGCTTTGCTTGACAACTCTCTTGCCAAACTCTCCAAATGCTGTTTTCATCAGACCTCCATTGACTATTTGGGTTACCGGATTCACCGAGGGCCAAAATGGATCCCTGTTAAAATTGACGAGTCCTCCAATGGCCCGCCTCCCCACCAACCGCACAAGAACTTCCAGTCAAGCTTTCTTGGTTTTGCTAATTTCTCATCGTAGATTTTATACCCCCAATTTGCTGAACTGACTCTCTCCTCTCACAGACCTCTTAATGCGACTAAGGGTAAAGATTCACTGTCCTGGGCCAAGCCTCGGGCCCCTCTTGGTCTGAGGAGATGTCAGCAGCCTTTCAACTATTAAATTCATAAGTATACCACTCAACCTATCCTAAAAGCACTCGACCCAGATCTCCCGCTTGTGGTTCACGCCGCGGATCTTCGACCAAAGCACTTTCGGGGCAGCCCTGTTCAGAAAAATAAAGATGGTAGACTGGTTCCGTGTGCTTATTTGTCTAAAAATTCCTCTGGTGCCGAACTCCTAAATCTGGACTGTAGAGGAGACAAGGACGTGCGGCCATCAGCTAAGCAGCACTTCTCCACTCTATGCTTACTGGCTGGAGGGGGCTGGGCACCCTTTTCAAGATTTGGCCTGGATCATAAAACCTGGCAGCTCTTCCACCCCCCCCTCAAGATGTCCGCAAAAACAACTCTCATAACATTTCTTTTTCTCGCTTACCTCTTTTACAGTCGGTATTTTTTCCTGGGAAACTAACAAACTGGCTGATTTCAGCGCTCCTGGCAGCCTACCAGGGGAGGGAGGGTGGAGCTTTTAGCAGCTTGGGCGCAGACATTCCACGCGACTGTTCTTTCCTCCCAGTTAGCTTGGTTCTCACCCGATCTCAACGCCCGGGCCCCCTCTCCACTCTCTGCCTTTCCCAGTCTCGCCTCTCCTTTCCCGCGGAATTGGAGGAAGGCGGGCTGCATGAGCCTCCAGCGGCCTGAAGGGGACCTCCTAACGCGCTTGGAGAATGGAGTTTGGCGGAGGGGAATGTTAGTACCGCGTTCTCCTCCGCTAGCAAGTTCTTGAAACGCTACAATGCATGCCCGCTCGCTGGACATTTTGGCTTTTGAAAACTCTGCACTTAGCCATACGGCAGTTCCTGGGTGGCGCCGCATATGTGAGGCATTAGGAGAAACATTAAAGGCTGCTTTCGGTTTGTCAACAGGCTAAAACTATCCCGAAAGCCCCATGGACTGTTGAAACTTCTCGGTAGCTTCCCGCCTGGGAAGTCATCTCCATGGATTTCATTACAGATTTGCCCGAAGTCATGGCAACACGGTTTAGCATGGGTGGTGGTAGACGTATTCTCTAAAGCAAGCCCATTTTTTATTCCATGTGCTTCCATCCCTCCGGGCTCCTAAGCTGGCACGGCTGTTTTAATTCAACATAGCCACTGCCTCCATTCCAGCTTCTTTAAGGTGGTGGTCTCCACCATGCCCCTGCACTATCATCTTAAAAGTTCTGGAAAGCGTTTTGGGGTTGTTGGAAGCGTCGCCGCCGCCTTCTACCACGCTCAAAGTGTGACGGCGGTGACGGAGAGAACTAACAGAAATTCTAGAGCAGTATTTACGTTGTTACACCAACTACCACCAAGACAATTGGTGCGCCTTAAGCGAGTTCCGCTTATGGAGCGGCCACAACAATGCAGTTCATAGTAGTACAAAGAAAACCCCACTTTGAAATTGTGTCTGAGCCGCTTCCTTCCCGCCGTTAAGCAACTACCGCGCAGCAGCTTTGGACCCCCCCAGAATTTCAACAATGGATTTTATCCCTAGCCGAGGGATGGAAGTCGGAATCCAGACCGGCTTTACAGCAAAAACAAAGTGACTCCTAAAACTGTAATGGATAAACACCGCCAGATTTCCCTCTCGCGTGTGGGCTCCTGGGTGTATTTATCTACAAAAAAATCTCAGAGACGTGCATAAATTCTTTCCAAACTTGGCAAGAGATTTGTGGGACCTTTTAGGATTACTAAAGTGATTAATGATGTCAATGTCCGCTTAGATTTTGCCTAACTCTCTTAGTAACATCCATCCTGTCTTCCATTCCAGCTTGCTCAAGGAGGCTCCCTGCCCGATGCAGCCTGGCACGACTCAGCGGAGAGGCCCTCCGACTATTATTGATGGCCACAATACAAGCACTACTTCACAATTGACGCTTATCCGGATTCTGGCTTTAATCGCAGAACCGGCTAGCGCAATATTATTTAGTCTCTTGGGTGGGATATTTCACTCTGGGTATAATCATCAATGGGTTTTATTCCGAAAAGCATTGAAGACTCTAATTCTTATTTCCTCTGCTTTCCATCAGCGCCTTTCCAAGATAAACCTGGGGGGGAAGGGGGTCTTCTTTAGGGAGGCAGAGTGTAAAAGGATTCAATGGTGTTGATGGTGAAGTAACCTTGAGTGCATTCCACAGCCCGGGCGATGGGCCAGATGCATCGGCGGAGACTTTATCTTTGCGCGGGAGATGAAGTCTCCGTTCCCATGGGAAGCAGGAAGGGGGGATGGGGTGAATGGTATTATAACCTGTGCTTCTGGCGGGAAGTGTCATTCCTGCCACTGCGTGTACTTGAGCTTTCTAAGATGTCTTAATAAATGGACTTTTACTACCAAAGCCTTTTATTTCTGCGTCTATGGAATTCCTTACAGTTTGTAATTCATTGAACAGTAAGATCCATTTTATTGTTGTTTCATTTGTTTTTTGTTTGTTTTTTGTGTATGTTTTTACATGGATAAAATTAATTTAAAGTGTTTCCTAAAAAGACATCAACAACAGAGTGGTGTGGAAGTTAAGAGTGGCAGGCCCTAATCTAACCAGGTTTGATTCCCCACTCCTCCACGTGAAGCCTTCTGGGTGACCTTGGTCAGTCACAGGGCCTTTCCCCACTTCTCCTGCTGCCGGCATCCCTAGGGCTGCCTATGGCCCCCCTAACGACCCTCTCAGCCTCTGCCTGTTTCTCACCAGCGCCAGGGATGCCGCTGGCTGAGTGGGCTTGCTAGTGCGGCGTTGAAGCATAGCGTATTTGCTGCGCTGTTGCTTCCTGAGGGGAGTGCAGTGGGACCCCGCGCTACTTGCGGAGAGTAGCGCGGGGCTTAAGGTAAGTGGGGAAAGGGCCACAGTGAACTCTTTCAGCCCCACCTGCCTCACGAGGTGTCTGTTGTGTGGTGGGAAAGAGGGTGATTGTGAGCTGCTTTGAGACTCCTTAAAGATAGAAAAAAGCAAAGCATAAGAACCAAGTCTTTCAACTGCGAGCGTGACTCCTCTGTTTTGTGGTCAGGAGGAATATATCCGGGAGCAGATTGAATGGAGAGAAATCCCATTTAACGACAACCAGCCGTGCATCGATCTCATCGCCCAGAGGCCTTATGGCATTTTGAGGATTCTGGATGACCAAAGCAGTTTCCCGCAGGTGATGGTCTTTGGGTGAGGTTGGAGAAGGTCCCAAAATGTATACAACAACTTTTTTTTGGGGGGGGGGTGGGGAGGTGCAACTTGGCAAGCTATATGGTTTGATTTCCTGCAGAGTTGGGGTTTGGGGTTCAGGTGGCACATGGGGGACCTTGCTTTCCCCAGAGAAGGAAGACGCTCCCCACTTTGACTGCCAGCGTGGTGTAGTGGTTTAAGTGGACTCTAATCTGGAGCACCGGTTTTGATTCCCCACTCCTCCATGTGAGGAGTTTGATTCCCCACTCCACCCATCTTTCCCGGTTTTGATTCTCCCCACTCCACTGCTCTATCTAGTGAACTGGATTTGTTTCCCTATTCCTCCACATGAAGCCTGCTGGGTGATCTTGGGCCAGTCACAGTTCTCTCCAAACTTTCTTAGCCCCACTGACCTTACAAGGTGTGGGGAGAGGAAGGGAAAGGAGTTTGCAAGCCACATTCTTACAGCTGATGTATGGCGACCCCTAGTGGAGTTTTTAAGGCAAGAGATGTTTAGAAGTGGTTTGGCACTTTCTCCCACCATGTCACGACTCTGGTTTTCCTTGGAGGTCTCCTCTCCAGACATTATCCAGAGTCTGTGACTGACCCAAGGTCACCTACCGAGCTTCCACCGCAGATCAGGGATCTGAACTTGAGTTTCCCAGACACCTTAACCACTACCCCACACTGGCTCTCTAGGGCTTAGATACTCCTTTGCAATTGGACCAAGATCACCCAGCGAGCTTCCATAGCAAAACGGGGATTTGAATCTGGGTCTCCCCCATCCTTGACCGATGCAATAATCACCGCACGCCACAAAGCTGCAATCTACACAGCAGCAGGCCCCTGGCAAAGTTGTCCTTGGATATGGACTTCCCAGATCACACTGGGACACGTGCCCTGTCTCTGCTGACTTATTCCTCTGTCTTCCCAGGCGACGGACCACACATTTCTCCAGAAGTGTCATTACCACCACGGGGCCAATGAACTGTACTCCAAGCCGAAGATGCCGCTGCCGGAATTCACCATCAAGCATTATGCAGGCAAAGTCACCTACCAGGTAAGCAGCTGAGAGTTAGAGAGTCACGTAGCTGGAAGAGACCACCAGAACCATCCAGTCCCACCCCCTGCCATGCAGGAAGACACGGTCAAAACACTCCTGACAGATGGCCATCCAGCCTCCGTTCAAAAACCTCCAAAGAAGGAGACCCCACCCGCCTCCGAGGCAGCGTATCCCACTGTCCAACAGCCCAGAATGTCAGGAAGTTCTTCCTAATGTTTAGGTGGAATTTCTTCTCCTGCACCTTGAATCCATTGCTCCGCCCTCCCCAAGCTCAAACCCCAAATCTCTAGGAATTTCCCAGTTCACAGTTGGCAACCCTAAATTCAGACATATTTGATCCATATTTTTCCACCCCTGGACAAACGAAAGATTTCCACCTGCTTCCTTTCTCCTCCCCTGGTCCAAAACCATCAGAAACAGCAATGGGGAACTTTATCAATCAGTCACCTACGTATAATGTAACTTCATAGGTATGTGTAGGGATGGAATGAGAAGAAGGCTATAGAATTGCAGACTATAGAAACAGTGTCATTTTTTTTTACTGTTCCACCCAGGTGCATAAATTCTTGGATAAAAATCATGACCAAGTGCGTCAAGACGTCCTGGAGCTTTTTGTCAACAGTAAGATCAAAGTAGGTGTTTGGGTTGTTCTCAGTTAATCTGGGTTTGGGGATGGGGGTGGGAATAGATGTTGGGGAAAACATCTGAAAATAGATGTTGGGGAAACAATATGTAGATATGTATTGTCGAAGGCTTTCACGGCCGGATTCAACTTTGTGTTGACAGTGTGTAACAGACTTCCCTCTGTGATACACCTCTGAAGATGCCAGCCGCAGATGCAGGCGAAACGTTAGGAACAAGATCCACCAGACCACGGCCACACAGCCTGGAAAACCCACCAGAACCAATATATAGATACATTAATTTGCAGTCCAAAGACCCAAAGACCCAACATTTACATATAAGCCAAACAGTAAAACTCTGAAAATTATATAAAGGCATCCACATTTCACTGATAACAATGTCATTACAAGTTAGGACATATTTTTCAATGTTTCAGATAAAACTGACTCAGCCCCACTCACATTGTATTTAAATGCGAATGGGGCGGAGTCAGTTTTCATAGAAAAGAATAAAGAATTTTAAAAGAAATGCAAAAGGTTATGAAAAGGTGCCCAGGTTCGGAGCCTGCAGAGCAAACATCCCGGGGCAACCTTCAGCAAATGGACACGGGGAGAATCCCTTCTCCAGTACACAAAATGTTAGGCACGAGTGGACGGTGAAACTGACCAGAGGGCGAAATGGTTGGCCAGGAAAAATAAGATACCTCCTGAGCTCTGCATTCCGCACAACCAGGCAGGAGATGTCTTGCAGGCCCATTAAGGGCCACTTCCACACATGCAGAATAACGCACTTTCAATCCACTTTCAGTGCACTTTGCAGTTGGATTTTATTTATTTATTTATTTATTTATTTATTATTATATTTGTAAACCGCCCCATCCCCTAAGGGCTCTGGGCGGTGGACAGCAAACATCATAAACAATTCAATTCAACAAGCAGTCACATTTAAAATCAATAAATACATAAATTACATAAAATTACAGCGTTCCATGTAAGTCACATGACGTTCAGTATTAAACTATCAATAGATAAAAAGACCCCTCCCGTAGAGGGGGCGGTATAGATGTTATAGGCTCCCAAGATGATAGAGGGAGGAACAGGAAGGGCGCACACCATCAACGGCCGGCTTCCCCAAAGGCCCGGTGGAACAATTTGGTCTTACAGGCTCCCGCGGGAATCCTCCAAGATCCTCAGCAGAGAGGGCCCTGGACAGATGGTGGGAGAGTACCCACCAGCGGGAGCTGGAGCTTTCAGGGTCAGAAGGCCCTGGCTCGGGTGGAAGCCAGCCGTATCATTGAGGGGCCGGGGACCACCAGTAAATTGGCCTCTGCTGAACGTAGAGGCCGTGCAGGGACATATGGGGTAAGGCGGTCCCGAAGGTACGAGGGCCCCAGGCCGCGCAGAGCCTTAAAGGTGTGAAACAGCAAAATCCACTTGCAAACAATGGTGAAAGTGGATCGAAAGTGCACTATTCTGCACGTGCGGAAGTGCCCAAGGAAGAACAGGCGCACTTTGAAACTTTTTCAAAAATAATGCCTTGAGCTGAAGTGAGGTGTTCTGAGGACGTCTTGGGAAAGGATTTGTGCAGAATTCCCAAGATGCCCTTTTTAAGGTCCTCAGGATGTCTTATTTGTGCTGTGTGGAACAGACCTGTTTCTTTTTCAGTGAGCTTTTAATTTGCGAAGAGGGGACTTGGTGTTTGTTGAATAGTTATTCCCTGGTTCTAAGTCACTTGAACGTTTATTTGGATGGTCTCTTTGGGCCTTTCCCCACTTACCGTAAGCCCCGCGCTACTTGAGGAGAGTAGCGCGGGGTTCCTCCTCCCTCCCCACGGCAGGTGTAGCTGCCACAGCGCAGTTGCTGCCCGACGCAAGTGCACGCTGTCGCTGCTACTCTTAGCGCTGGGCATCCCAAGCACTCTTCCTAATCGGCGCTTTGATCTACTCCTCCGCACAGAGCGCGGGGTCGTGGGGACGCCTGGGCGCGCGCCTGGGATGCCGCGCGCTGAGAGCAGCGCGCGGCATAGGGGGGATGGAAGGGAGTGGGGAAAGGCCCTTTCATTGTGTCGGGAGCCACCTTAAGGTGGAACAAAGGAAAGGCCCCGTGATGTGGCCCGATGTTTCCTAACGACCCAGGCCTCTCTCTTTTTTTTAAACCTAGCTGGTAGCTAACTTGTTCTTCAGCCATGCGCAGTTAGTAGCCCAGCAAAAGACCATGATGGGAATGAGCAACTCCAGCAAACGGAAGTACAAACCCCCAACCATTGCCTCGAAATTCCAGCAGTCGCTCCTAGAACTGGTGGAGAAAATGGAAAGGTGAGCCGGAAGGGGCATTTGCTACACACGTAGGGATGAGTGAACAGGGTTTCTGCATTTAGTGGTTTCCTGCAGGCATGAGCATTTAAGCCGATTTAAGAGCCTTTAAGTCTATGCACCTTAAAGTTTATGAGCCTTTCAATCAATGAGCACTTAAGCCAATGTAAGAGCCTTTAAGTCTATGCACCTTTAAGTTTATGAGCCTTTCAATCAATGAGCACTTAAGCCAATGTAAGAGCCTTTAAGTCTATGCACCTTTAAGTTTATGAGCCTTTAAATCAATGAGCACTTAAGCCAATTTAAGAGCCTTTAAGTCTGAGTCTTTAAATCAATGAGCATTTGAGTCAATGTAAGAACCTTTTAGTCTATGCACCTTTAAGTCTATGAGTCTTTAGGTCAATGAACATTTAAGCCAATTTAAAACTCATGAGCATTTAAGTCTTTGAGATTTATGTATTGACAAAGGCTCTCATGGCCGGAATCAACCGGCTATTGTGGGTTTTCTGGGCGGTGTGGCCACGATCTGGTAGTTTTTGCAACTAACATTTCACCTGCATCTATGAGGTGGAACATACATATACTGCACTGTGCAATCGTCCTGCAATGTTCCACAGAGAGAAATGCATCTCATCGTGCCATGCCTCTGAAGATGTCGGTCACAGATACCAGCAAAACATTAGGACCAAAAACTACCAGCCCCCAGCCCCGCAGCCCAGAAAACCCACATCAGCTACTTTGAGATTTAATCTTGACATTATATATTTGGGTTTTCATGGGAAACTGAAACTAAAAATGTGACCAGTGAGTAAAGAAGGCTGAAACCTTCATTTGTGATCTTCCCATCACTTCTCAGCAGGAGTGGCTATTTGTATTTTGCTGTGAAATTTTGGTGTGTTATTCAAAAGACTAGATTTGTGGGGAGATGCGTTCAAGTTGCATTTTCCCCCCACCTGTTTTCCTGATATATTTTCCTGATATGTCTCTCAGAAGCGAAGGGAGGCTTTTTGTACCATGTGGAATTGGCATTTGATGTGAGGGTTTTTATCCGTTCTTGATGTGGCTTGTTTGGAGACTTTGGGAAAGGTATCGGGCAGAAATCTGTCCAGCTAAGGCCCCTTCCGCACATGCAGAATAATGCACTTTCAATCCACTTTCAATGCACTTTTCAGCTGTGCGGAACAGCAAAATACACTGGCAAACAATTGTGAAAGTGGATTGAAAGTGCATTATTCTGCACGTGCGGAAGGGGCTTAAGTGTGGTATGTCAGAATTGGCTTTGCAAATTCTTCAAAGATCCATTTTCCTTCCTTCTTTAGAGGAATCCGGGTCTCTCGGTTGCATTTATAGCTCTTTGTTTAAGTCATGCTTCTTTGTGCATGGAACAGGTTTTGCTGCACTAGATACGTGTCTTTCTCACTTGCAGATGCAACCCTTTCTTCATCCGATGCATCAAACCCAACAACAAAAAGGTATGCAGTGTGTTATCATTGAAGTCGGCGCATGGGTGGGGCAATTTAGCCTTGGTTACGAACCACTTCACTTCATCTCCTGGGACTGTTCACACAGCCACGCAAACCTGATATAGAATGGCAAGCACCGGTTTTGCAGTTTAACCCTCCTAGCATGAAAACTCCATGATCTGAAGGTCCAAAATGTAAACACCTGCATAAAGATGTGGAGAGAGGCAGTTTCGTATAGTGGTTAGAGCATTGAACTAGGCTTAGAACAGTGGTGGCGAACCTATGGCACAGGTGCCAGAGGTGGCACTCAGAGCCCTCTCTGTGGGCACGTGCAAACAGAGTCGCCCCCCTCCCCCACACATCTAGGCTGGCCTGGGCTGCTGGGCTCGATTATTAGCATTAAACCTAAGAGCTAGTTTTGGGGAACCAGTGTAGGTAACCCTGATAAACCCCACTGATTTTCATGCGAAGAACTAAAGTGCGATCCTTTACCTGGGAGTAAGCTCGGTTGCTGGCAATGGGGCTTGCTTCTGAGTAAACCCTCCTAGGGTCGTGATTTACCTGTTGGAAGAGTTCGATTTCGATTTCGAATACCTTTAATGGCATATAAATTGTTTAAGATTAACTGTTGGAAGAGTTGCACGGTTGCTTCAAAACAAAACCACCGACTACCACCAAGCTTACTCCCGAGTAACGCACGCCTCGGACCCAACTATTTTTTTTCTAAACTAAAACCTCAGTATTCAGGTTAAATTGCTGTGTTGGCACTTTGCGATAAATAAGTGGGTCTTGGGTTGCAATTTGGGTGCTCGGACTCGAAAAAGTTCGCCATCACTGGCTTAGAGGGACGCAAATTCCTATCGCCACCTTTTCCATGAAGTTTGCTAGGTGATCTTGGGTAGCCCCATCCTTTCTCTCGGCCTAACCTACCTTACAGGGTCATTGTCGGGATAAAATACAGAAGGGAAGAGTGATCCCCACCTTATAGGAAAGCTGGGATTTAACAATGTATAAGCAAAGAAGGTGTAGTTGACTTTTTTGCCCAGGCTCTCTGTTTTCTCACCCAGAAGCCGGGCCTCTTTGAGGAAGACATCGTCGGCGCCCAGCTGAAGTACTCGGGGATTCTGGAGACGATCCGTATCCGCAAAGAAGGCTTCCCTGTCCGCATCCCCTTCAGGATCTTCATAGACAGGTACGGGGAAAGGGGCTCTGGTCCAGGAAAGCATTGTGGGCCGCGATGCATTTGGATTTGAAACAACTTGCATTGCATGCGGAGGAACATAACTTGCGTTGTATGCTGAGGAACATTTGCAGGATCGTGTCCCCCTGTTGCGGGCAGCTCGCAACACCGTCTGATGACCTCACACCATCCTCGATGCTCCCGTGTGGACCAGCCATTGACGGGAATACGTTCCTGTCTGAAAATGGATTTGAGACAGGTGCCCCTCCCACCTTCGCCCTTCCTTCCCGCAGGTACCGCTGCCTCGTCGATCTCCGTCCTGACTCCATGCCCGACGGGATGTACTGTGTCAAAGTACTGACCAAACTCTGCCCGGTCACCTGTGATATGTACTGCATTGGAGCAACTAAGGTACAGCTGCCATGTCCTATTATTGTAGCAGCATTCCCATGGGTTGAAACTTCATTTGTGCGGTTTCCGTCCTTTGACAACAGCCTCGACATCTTCCCCTCCTCATGGATGGCTTCCCTCAGAGCCTGATCTTTCAATTCTCAATCTTCTATTTCTGTTTTACTGTTTTATATGACACATCATGTCGTAAACCATTCCAAACCAGTGTAGGTAGGGGGCGGGATTCAGCTGGTTTGCACCATTTTGGCAGAACCAGTTGCTAAAATGGTGCTTGTAAGCAACCAGTTGTTAAATTATTTGAATCCCACCACTGGTACAGTCTAATAATCAAATAAATCAACAACTTTTCCCTCGCATCTTTAGCTGTTCATGAAGGAAATGTCGTTTGAGGGATTTCTGTCTATTTACAACAACCCTGAAGAATTCCCCTCCTCACAGTTGACTCCATACTAAGCATGGCTTCCCTCAGGTGCCTGATCTTTCAACTTTCTCCTCACATCTTTAGCTCTTCATGAAGGAAAGTCATTTGTGGGATTTCTGTCCCTTTACAACCTTGAAGGGTTTCCCTCCTCACAGTTGACTCCATACTAAAAATGGCTTCCCTGATCTTTCAACCTTCTCTTCACATCTGTAGCTGTTCATGAAGGAAATGTCATTTGTGGGATTCCTGTCCTTCCACAACCCTGAAGGATTCCCCTCCTCACAGTTGACTCCATACTAAGCATGGCTTCTCTCAGGTGCCTGATCTTTCAACTTTGTCCTCACATCTCTATCTGGTCATAAAGGAAACTTCATTTGTAGGATTTCTGTTTTTTTACAACGCTGAAGGGTTCATTTCCTCACAGTTGACTAAATAATAAGCATGATGTCCCTGATCTTTCAACTTTCTTCTCACATCTGCAGTTGGTCATGAAGCTTCATTTATTGGATTCCTGTCCTTTTACAACCTTGAAGGGTTTCCCTCCTCACAGTTGACTCCATACTGAAAATGGCTTCCCTGATCTTTCAACCTTCTCTTCACATCCGTAGCTGTTCATGAAGGAAAGTCATTTGTGGGATTTCTGTCCTTCCACAACCCTGAAGGATTCCCCTCCTCACAGTTGACTCCATACTAAGCATGGCTTCTCTCAGGTGCCTGATCTTTCAACTTTCTCCTCACATCTTTAGCTCTTCATGAAGGAGTGCGTCTACCAGCAGTTGGACAGCCGGTACGAACGGATGATGCACATGGCGGTGTTGACTCTCCAGCGGTACACTCGGGGTTTCCTGATCAAGAAGCGCTTCTATGCCCTCCGGCACAAAATCATTCTCCTCCAGGCCCGGTCCCGTGGGTTCCTAGCCAGGTGCTCTCTCAAATAGATATAAATATAATTTTGGGGAAGGGGGGGTAAATGGCGGCCCTCACCAGCCCCCCCTCAGTGTCCGAATATGCACTGAGGTAACACACTTGGGTCCGCATGGTAACAGGTTGGATGTCCAGTGTGGGACTTGTCATAATCCTTCAAACCAAAACATCCTGTCTGTGCAGAAAACTAGGAATGTCAGTAAGAAGGATTCTGCTTTTGTTTTTATGAAGAGAGATTATTTTCAAACGGTGGTTCCCGCTTACTGAAGTGGTACACCTCAGACTTGGGTTTAACTAGGCCAACGTTAAACTCTGAATTAATTTCCTGGTCTGGGTCAGTTTTGAATGGATGTGTGTATGTGGCAGGGTCAATCCTCAGATGTTGTTGATTATCGGGGTTTACCAGCCCTTAGGTGGGGGCTGGAGTTTTCATGGAATTATAACTGATCTCCAGATGACAGAGATCACTTTGCCAGAGGAAAGGGCAGCTTCAGAATGGGAACTCTATGGTACACCATAGAGTCTAAGAGAAACAGAAGGAGCAGCAGTGGCGCAGGAGGTTAAGAGCTCGTGTATCTAATCTGGAGGAACCGGGTTTAATTCCCAGCTCTGCCGCCTGAGCTGTGGAGGCTTGTCTGGGGAATTCAGATTAGCCTGTGCACTCCCACACATGTCAGCTGGGTGACCTTGGGCTAGTCACAGATTCTCAGAGCTCTCTCAGCCCCACCCACCTCACAGGGTGTTTGTTGTGAGGGGGGAAGGACAAGGAGATTGTCAGCCCCTTTGAGTCTCCTGCAGGAGAGAAAGGGGGGATATAAATCCAAACTTTTCTTCTTCTTCTTCTTCTTCTTCTTCTTCTTCTTCTTCTTCTTCTTCTTCTTCTTCTTCTTCTTCTTCTTCTTCTTCTTCTTCTTCTTCTTCTTCTTCTTCTTCTTCTTCTTCTTCTTCTTCTTCTCCTTCTCCTTCTCCTTCTCCTTCTCCTTCTCCTCCTTCTCCTTCTCCTCTTCTTCCTCTTCCTCCTCCTCCTCCTCTTCTTCTTCTTCTTCTTCTCCTCCTCCTCCTTCTTCTCCTTCTCCTCTTCTTCCTCTTCCTCCTCCTCCTCCTCCTCCTCCTCCTCTTCTTCTTCTTCTTCTTCTTCTTCTTCTTCTTCTTCTTCTTCTTCTTGAGCGATGTCATAGTCTTAGACAGATTTCTTGAGCCCTTCGGGGGAGGGTGGTTTAAAAATCTAATAATAAATAAATAAAGTGATGTCATAGTCTTAGATAAACAGATGTTCTTGAGTGATGGCACACCCCTCCTGAGCTCCCTTTCTCTTGAAAAACACCACTTTCCCCAAGCATTGCCCCTCCAAAATCTTCAAGAATTTCCCCAAGCAGCAGTTGGCAGCCCTGTTTGATGACACTTACATTTTGGTCTCTGAACCCCGCTGGTAATGAATTCAGACTGGAAATTGACATTACAGGAAATATGGCGCTCCCTTCTTTCCTCCCAACCCACATCCCGTTCTCCCTTCTTCCTGTGATATCAACATCTTATTTCCTTTCGCCAGCCTTGCATCATTGTCTGTTGCAAGTTACATCACTATGATGTCATATTGCACATCCGTCTGTGCTAGATATTATCAGGAAGAGGGGATGATAGTACTGGCAGTTCGGTGGAACTTTTAACATCTAATTCTGCCCTCAGCCATCAAATAATCCCTCATAACCAATCTTGTAATATATTATCTCTACAATATAGTTTGCTAGGCATTTCAAAGGCTCAATCAGCACTGAAAACCCTCCCTTAGATTGTGAAGCCCCTAGGGGATGGGGCGGTCTACAAATCTGAACAATAAATAAAATAAAATAAATAAATTTTGTCATAGCCCAGACCCTGAAAGTTGAAATGTGTCTTCCATTTCTGTGTAGAAACAAGATGTCCCAGGTCTGGACACTGCCTCGATTTCTCACCCTGAGTCATGGTTGCTATAATTCTGTGTGGGTCTTTCCCCATAATATTAAGACAGTTTCCTCTTCTTGCAGGCAAAAATACTCGCGGCTGAGAGGGACCATCATCAAGTTCAGGTGCCTCGTGCGCATCTACGTGAACCGCAAGAGATACCTCAAGGTGAGTCTTGTGTCCTTTGTCGTTGTGGAAGGGATAGTCCCAGGCCCTTTCCACACAAATCTCCCGAAACGTTTCTGAAACGTTTTAATTCTCCCCTTTTTCGTCACACTCACCCCCTCAAAACGGTTCCTGACTGCTGCTATGTGATTTTTTCCTCTCTTTTTTTGAGTCTGCGTTGAATCGATATTTCAATGCTTCACAGCCCCATGTTGCACTTTATATTCCTCGTATACTCAATGTTTTGAAGATTGCCCCCCCAATAAAAGAACAAACAGACAAATGGTGCAAATAAATAGGTGAGGAGGATCTACGTAGTTGCCCTTAAACCA
Organism: Sphaerodactylus townsendi; assembly: GCF_021028975.2. Taxonomy (NCBI): domain Eukaryota; kingdom Metazoa; phylum Chordata; class Lepidosauria; order Squamata; family Sphaerodactylidae; genus Sphaerodactylus; species Sphaerodactylus townsendi. The sequence goes on from NC_059428.1 coordinate 148,087,602, forward strand.
AGTCAAACCTGGGCCCTTTCCCCACTTACCCTTGTCGGAGGGTTGCTGCGCGCAATTCACAGCGCGCGCAATTCCTGGCGCGCGCCCTGGCTTCCCCACGAGCGCGGGGTCATCAAAAGGCGCCATTTGAAAAGGCGCCAGGAATTACACGCGCTGAGGGGGTGCAAGAGAGGCAGCGTCGGGCGGCTGCGTTCTCGCCGCCCCTGAAGTGGGGAGTGCAGCGTGACCCCGTGCTACTTTAGGAGAGTAGTGCGGGGCTTAAGGTAAGTGGGGAAAGGGCCCTGGTGTCCTCTGATTAACTGCGGGTCTCAGTCAAAGACAGATCTGATATCCTGTAACTGGAGGGGCCAGAGATAAAATCTAGGATTCTCAACATGCCAAGAGGGGGCAGAGCCCCCCTGACAGCCACCATCTTTGAACCGCTGGTTTGAGACCCTTCCAGTTTTGATACACAAAGTTTGCTCCTTTGCTACCGAGGTTCGGTTGAGTTTCACCAAATAGGAGCAGGTTGGCAGAGCAGCATAATTTTCTTCCCAGGAAGAGGGTACCTAAACTTGCTTCTCAGGAAGACAGTACCAATTGGCTTCCAAGGAGGATTTTAAAAGGGTCTGGGATTGGTGCAGATCAGCAAGGTGTTGATTTTCACATCTTCCCGCTCGCACCCTCTGCCATTTCTTCAGCGTGGCCTCTCCTGCCTGCCTTTATCCCTCTGCTTAGGATAGGCAGTTGCAAGCAGAAGGGGAAAATGCACCAAAAATATCTGTGCAAAGCTGTGAATGTTTTTGCATTGTGTTGTTTTGCCCCATTTGGAAGCAACCACAATCTCCACATTTTTCCTCCAAGGGGAAGGGACAAGAAATCCCTTTTCCTTGTTTACCTGGATGGTGGCATCAATGTATACTCAGGGGATAACTGATGTGAGTTAAATTGTCACGTGCACCTTTTCAGCCATTCTGCCTCGACTAGGGCGGTTAAAGAGAAGGTGGACTTCAGCCAACATGTATTGTGCGTGTTACAATAGGAGAATCCACATGTTCTCTTTCCGTTGTTCCAAAGTTTGCTCACTCGGACTGTGTGGTCCGTTTGCTTGTTTAGGCCAGTGCGGTTTTACAAAGATGTCCAAAAAAAAGCCACCCGTCCCCAAGTGAATAGATCCTAAACCTGTATTACCTGTCTGGTAGGCGACTTGGAAAGGTGCCCCACCCACAGAGGGGAGCGCAGGTGTGTGAAACATTGCAGGAGGGACCAAAGAAGAAAAGAAAGCAATTGTCAGAATCAGGACTGTTTTTGGTCCCAGAGCGGCAGCTTTGAAATTTGGGTGAAGAGACTGTATCATAGAATCAGTTGCAAGACACCCCCAAGGGCCATCAAGTCCAACCCCCTGCAATGCAGGAACACACAATCAAGGCACTCCTGACAGATGGCCATCGAACCTCTCTTTTAAAAACCTCCAAAGAAGGAGACCCCACCACTCTCCGAGGTGGTGCATTCCACTGTCGAACAGCCCTGACTGTCAGGAAGTTCTTCCTGATGTTTAGGTGGAATCTCTTTTCCTTCCCCTTGAACCCATGACTCCTGGTCCTAGTCTTTGGAGCCGCAGAAAACAAGCTTGCTCCCTCACCAACGTGACATCCCTTCCAATATCTAAACATGGCTATCATGTCCCCCCTTAACCTTCTTCACCAAGCTAAACATCCTCAGCTCCCTAAGTCTCTCCTCGTAGGGCATGGATTCCAGACCTTTTATCATTTTGGTTGCCCTCCTCTGGACCCGTTCCAATTTGTCAATATCCTTCTTGAATTGCAGTGCCCAGAACTGTACACAATATTCCAAGTGAAGTCTAACCAATGCAGAATTGAATGATACTATTACATCCCTCAATCTTGACACAGTATTCCTATTGATACAGCCCAGAATTTCATTGGCTTTCTTGGCTGCCACATCACAATGCTGACTCATGTTTAGTTTGCGGTCTACTAAGACTCCCAGATCCCTTTCAGATGTATCAATGCTATCAACCTCATAATAGTGTTATGTGTAAAGGAAAAGCCGACTCTCTCCTAACTGAGTGTTTTTTCTGACTGCAAATTGGAAGTTGCTTCCTCTGAAGCCAGAATAAGAAGGGGGGTGGGGGGTGGACTGATGGTGACAGAGTTTGCTGGAGAGAAATTTATTTTATTTGTTTTTGTCTACTTTGGATTTCTATCCCGCCCTATCCCCGAAGTGCTGTGTTCTTGTCTTTCAAATGCATGGAAGTGTAAGGAAGATAATTCCCTAAATTTTCAGAAACGGCAGAGAGCGTCGTGAAAAAAAAATCTGGAAAAAAGACCGCAGCTGGTCTAGGCCACAGGAGGAGGAGGAGGAGGAGGAGGAGGAGGAGGAGGAGGAGGAGGAGGAGAGAGAGCCGCAGACTTGATATAATGCTATATAGCTGCTTGCTGCCACCAGATCAGAAGTGGAGAGATGGGGAGAGACCCCCGTACCATTCAAACCCAATCCCCCATCCCCAGCCAAAGGGTCTCCCACCCCTGTGTTCAGCCAGCCTCCTCCCCGAACCCCTCTTTCCAAACTGACCCTTTGCTTATTCCCCTTACCCCGCCCCCCATATTCTTGGTGACACCTGTACCCCACCCCCCTGACAATAAAGGATATTTGAATTGGAAATATTTCATTTTATATAGGGATGTGTCCAAAAGTCTGGGAGGGGGGAAATATGGAAAGGACTATTTGGGGGAGGGGTCGGGGGAGATGGTAGGCTACGCCACAGGGATATTAATAAGAAAAAAAACACAGGCCTAGGATTGGCTGCGGAAGACCCACTTGGGCACAGATGAAGAGATCCTATTGGCCAGGAGGTATGATCTCATTTTTAAAAGGAGGGATGAAAAAGGGAGGGTACCACTCTATTGGCTGCGGTTAGATCCCATGGTAGATGGGAATGCCATTTGATTGGCCCAGCTCTAGATTCCGTTGGTCTGACAATCTACAGGCAAGAGGGGAATGTCTGGGAGCTATGAAGCCTAAGTGGAACCTCCATGTTCTGAGGCATTGTACCTGTGTTTGGGTGGGGAAAGAAGGGGAGGCTCCAGCTCCTTTGCCCTGCTTGTTAGTCTTCCGTGGGCAACGGGAACCCCACTGGCAGGTAGGGGTCTGATCCAGTGTGGTTCAGCTTCCGAAGCGTCTTCAAGGGCAGACCCTACATAAAGTACATTACAGCAGTCTAATCTGGCAGTGACGGAAGTCTGGATCACAGAGGCCAAGTTGGTGGCCAGCTTGCAGGCTTGGTGTCGGTGATAAAACATTGTCTTTGCCATCCTGAGTGCATGTTTCTCCAGGGTATGGGAAAAATCAAGCCATACCCTATAGCAACAGAGTCCGCTGCAGAGAGCTGGACTCCATTAAGTGCTGGTAAAGTCAGCCCCCGTACCTACCCAGCCCCACAACCCCCATTTTTGTAGGATTTAACTTCAGTCAGGTCTCATGTAAACAACCCCCTACAGCATCCGGCACAAGGCCTGGGCCGAGGTTGGCTGCTTTTCAAGCAGTGTGACACCGAACTCCAAACTTCCTGACAATCTGTTACATCTCAAACCCAGAAGCAATAAACAGACTCTTTAATGTTGATCAGCAGTGTTTATTGATAGGCATCGAAGCACCCAGATGGACGAAGCCAGTTCTGGCGAACCTGAATTTCGCCACCTATTTTATTCTGATGTTAATCCCCCCTCCCATTTTCCCAAAGAATGTGAGAAAGAGTTAGTTTAGAGCTAAGGCACCCCAAGGTCGGCAACAGATAGAGATAGAGATCCACCTGGCCTCCTGCCTCCACAGGACAACAGAAGCAATCCCGTTTCCCATGTGACCAAAGGTGTCAGGGGTAAGCCTAGTTATCTACTCGGCATGTGAAGCCATAAAGCAAAGAGCAAAGATCAAGGAAAGAATGCCCCAGAACATACAGTGGTAACATACAGCAGGCTGGTTACATATCTTCGTAGCAATTACATTGAGCTAGGAATGCATCTCAATCAACTAGATCCAATCCCCCTGACACAATCTCTGCCAGAGGGCGCATATAGATATTAAGCAATATAAGGCCTTTCCCCTTATATCTCCGCAATGAAAAGGGGCTGGTGACTTCCTTTGAAAGAAAAGCTTTGAAAATTAAATACTTACTTTAAATAAAACAAAATGAAAAGAACCCGAAACACTGATTGTGATAACATTATATTACTATAACTACTGATTTAAAAAACCCGCCCCACAACTCTGTCCTCCGCCCCTGGAGTCCCACGAGGCATCTGGAGCGGCTTTAACAAAGGATGCCCAGCACCAATTATATCGGCAGAGTTAAAAGTATGAGTCAGCTGGACTCCCTAAGCAAACATCAGAACCTTTAACCGGCAGCCGGCACCCACCCCAGCCCTGGGCACACAACAGCTTTGCAAAACGACTGAGTGGGCACCATGAAAAACATCCACAAGGGCACAGTGAGTAGCTGGTGGGAGCAGGCGGGAATCAGGCCACAGTTGGGTTGTCTATCCCTTCTCTCTCTGCACATGCTCAGAAGACACATTTTAAAGCATCAGCCTCCAAATGCGCAAAGGGTGTGCCTTCCTTGCGTCAGACTGTTTTGTAGCACACATGTAAAATTGTCACTTGTTTGGAGAGAAAAATACTGAGACGTTTCAGGTTGGCAGCTCCAGGCGGAGGGATTCCCAGAGATCTGGGGGTGGGAACCTGCAGGAGATAGAGAATGAAAAGGGGAGCTCAGGGAGGGATGCTGCCGTGGGGTCTTCTCTCCAAAGCAGCCAAGTTCTCCAGAGGAACCGGTCTGTATTGTCTGGAGGTCACCTGGAATTTTGGGAGCTCTCCAGGCTGAACCTGGAGGTTGGCATTTCCCCCCAACTCCATTCCAAATTTGCCATGAGCAAAACAAGATCCGGGTGTCTTCCTTCACGGCAACGCTGCTAGGGACGGGACACCCTATTTCCCCACCGCAAAAATGGGACTATTTCATGGAATTAACTCCATTGGGATCTGCACTAATACTGAAAGTTAAGTGGTGCTTGAAATGCTGTTTGGATGACCGCCTCCAGCACCTATTGGACAGCGCCTGTGACATTATTTCCGATCAACTGGTCCTCCTGTATAGCTTCTGTCTTCTGTATACTTAAAAAAAATTAGTTCTTGAAGCTGAGTGTTTACCTACTGAAATTTTGTGGAGTCCTTGACCTCTCTTCTCCATTGCCAAATCTGGGTTGGAAAATTCTTAGAGATTTGGGGTTGGGGCAGAGTTTAGGGACGGGAGGTAATGCAATAGACTCCTCCCACCAAAGACTCCATTTTCTCGGTGGTCATAATTCCGGGAGGGGGGGTCTACAGTCCCCTGGAGGTTGGCAAAAAAAACAAACCCCACACACAAGATGGCAAAGAAGAGAAACTGCAATTGTCTAGCTGGGAAGATTGTGGTCTGCCTTGTATGGCTGACTTTTTATAATTAAGATTCAAGGCAGACTCTGAAATAAAAAAACAATGCAGACCGAGGAGAAATATAAGACCGGGATTACAAAATTAGAAGACAGTCTGGGATAGAGGACAGTCTGGGATGGAATCGTGCCATAAATAGTACAGAAAAGGGAATTCCAGAAGACAGAATAGACAGTAATGCAAACAGTAGGCGACAATCCTCTTCTATTTAAACAACAGCCAGCCACACACCTTGAGTTACCTGGATCTGCTTATTTTACCAATTTTTCACCCATATGGCTGTGCTTTGCCTTATGGGAGCCGCAGTGGCGTAGTGGTTAAGAGCAGGTGCATTCTAATCTGGGAGGAACCGGGTTTGATTCCCCGCTCTGCCGCCTAAGCTGTGGAGGCTTATCTGGGGAATTCAGATTAGCCTGTGCACTCCCACACACGCCAGCTGGGTGACCTTGGGCTAGAGTGGGGAACAGCATATCAAATCAAACAATTAAATGGGTATTAAAAACAAGTAACGTTAAACAACTATATCTAATGGTGGCGTACATCAACAAAAAATCATGCTGGAAAGGCGGAAGAGTGATGTTCTATATCCTTATTCAGGGTCCACGGTTTATTTTATTTATTTAATTTAATTTATATCCCACCCTGTCCATTGTTATGTGGTAACGATGGATAGTGGTTGGGAGGCCAGTGGATTAAGATGGAATAACAGGTAGCCTCAAGTAAAGGGCCATTGGGATATCCCCATCTTGCAGGCCCGTGGGGCAGAGAGGTCAACTGCATTTCTACAGTCAAATTCTCCGCTCATGACCTGAGTTCGATCCCGCCAGAAGTCGGTTTCAGGTACCCAGTTCCCGAATGACTCAGTCTTCCCTCCTTCCGAGGTCGGTAAAATGAGCTGGGGGTAAAATGTCAACCACCAGGGAAGACAACGGCAAACCATCCCATAAACACTGTCTGCCTAGGAAACGTGATGTGACGTCACCTCATGGGTTAATAATGGCCTGGTCTGGCAAGAATCATTTTCCACCTTGCAATTTAAATGTTTCTCGGGGCATTGGGAACAGACCTAAACCGACACAGGAGTCTTTTGCTCGATGAACCCCATTTAGGGCAGCTAAAATACATGCCAGCGGGCCAATTTCGATCTCCTCTTGGGGTTCAAATAATTATACCCAGACTACAGAAACATAAAACTATTACAAGAATTGGTGGGATTCAAGCAATTTAACACCCGGTTCCAAACTCATCAATTCTCTCTCCAAGAACCCTTCCACACATGCACTTCCAATCAACTTTCAATGCACTTTGCAGCTGGATTTTACTGTGCAGAATAGCAAAATCCACTTGCAAACAATTGTGGAAGTGGATTGAATGTGCGTTATTGTGCAAGTGTGGCAGGGCCCCAAGAATCTCAACACTTGACGCAGGGTGAAAGGTGCTGCTGATGTTTCCTTTTCAGCCGGAACTGGATTCCACGTCACACATGTGGAGGTTTGCCATCACTGACCTCAGTTGATACACAGTCTGAGCCTCATTAACCTTTTGCCTGGAATAAATTTGGTTAGCGGAGTAAATAATCCATGGACGCTGCTGATTAGCTTAATCCCGTTCCGCACGTGCAGAATAATGCACTTTCAATACACTTTCACAATTGTTTGAAAGTAGATTTTGTTATTCCGCACTGTAAAATCCAGCTTCAGAATGGATTGAAAGCGCATTATTCTGCATGTGAGGAAGGGGCCTTAGAATAAAGTTAACTAAAGATAGGGGAAAGGTGCATGGATAGCACCCAATAAACAACCCTTTCGAAGCTGAGCTATGTCTCGCTTCCGCACTTTGAAAGATGCTACTGAAATAAAGCAGAGGGAAGTGATTTTTGCAGTTCCTTCCAAAGATGCCCACGTGATTTAATTACACATTCTATGTAGCAATATATCAATTGACCAGTGAACAGGAGAGTCCCCTTTTTAATGCAGGTAACTCCTTGCAGAAAGAACTTTGCCACTCAATATCCTTTAGGTGATCTATCAAAATTTCTCTAACCACGGAAATCTGCTATGCTTTCAGAGGAAAGAGGAAGAGCGCCGGAAAGCAGAGGAAGAGCGCCGGAAAGCAGAGGAAGAGCGCCGGAAAGCAGAGGAGGAGAGGAAAAAGTTGGAACAGGTAACAACAAAATGGGGTTTTTGTTGTTTACGGGGTGGGATTTCTGGTCTTGTAAGGCTAATAGGTCATTGAGATAGGGGACTTGGAACCCACATGCATAACCTCACTCCCTAACATGTTAGTGTTGGCTCCGCCTCCTGTGGCAGCCATTTTGCAGTTGGCTGTGCCTCCTGTGGCAACCATTTTGCGGTTGGCTGTACCTCTTGTGGCCGCCATTTTGTGATGGGCTCCACTTCTCATGGTAGCCATTTTTAGTCAGAATTCCAAAGGTACCCGCAGACTCAAAACGCTTGGGGATCCCTGCTCTAGAGGGCCTTCTGGGGGCATTGTCCAAACCCCAACCAATACTCACCGGTTGCTTACCCAGTCCCAGCAAGATCTGCAGTGTGAATTTCAGCAACCAGACCCGGCACCCTCCAGCGAATGTTCTACTCCGACGGAGGATCAGGAGTGACTCTCTTTCTCTGCGTCCCCCGTCAGGAATTGTCCGCACGAGAGGTGATGAGAGTTTCGACCTTGGAAGTCCCTGCTGAACTGGTTGGCCTTCTCAACACCGTGGCGGGTACGTTCTTATCGGCCGGGATTCCCTCCCTGAGGGATCCGAGGCCGATATGAATGGCAGGCCCCAATGGACAACCGGTCCGGAATCCCCGAGGGGGAGGGCTTTCACAACCATTTTCTCGAGATCTGCTCCGGATGACGGGTTTTATCATAGGGGGAGCTATTTCTCAATGCATGATGGGCAATTTCAAATACTGTCCCAGACTAGCATTGCCAACTTCCCGAAAATCTCCCAGAATTGCAACGGTTCTCCAGACCATGTGGGTCAGTTCTCCTGGAGAAAATGGTTCTTTGGGGGGGGGTGCCATTTTCCCTCCCCATCCCTAACCCTGCCCTCCCCAAGCGCTACCTCCAAGCAGCCAGAAATGGCCAAACTCGGAGTTGACAACCGTAGCCACTTTCCGTGGTTGGGGTGTGAAGCAGACGTGGCTTGATGGAGTCCATTCTTTAGTGCAGGTTTGGTTAAAGCTGTGTCCTTGCTGGGCGTTATCTATGTGAGCTCTGTCTGTCTTATAGTCCACAGACAAGTGAACGAAGACTGCATAGTTCCCGTGGCCCCTCCCAAGATGCAAGCCGATTCACAACTGAGCCTGCCCCTCGTCATCAACAATTACCCCATGTCCAAGTATGTGCGGACCCATTTCAAGGTAAGGGTGCAGAGAACTGAGCCAGGAAGTGAGGGACTCTTAAGGAGCCGCACCCCATCAAACATTTGTTCTGCCCCTCCAATCAGCACTAGGGTTGGGGTGAAACCCATTGCAATTCTTCCAAGGGTAAATTCTCAATGTAAACAAAGGAAGGAGCTGAGCTAGAAAGCCTTGAATCCTCTCCTAACTCGTCCAAATTTGAATTCTCTATGCAATTGGCTAGAATGGAATAAGCAGTTAGCAGGCCTGAAGGATCCTAATTTTAAAAACCTGACAGGTGACAAAAGATGTCGGAAACTTTTTGGCACTTTTCTAACATTTGTAATCCTAGCTCTATTACATTGCTTATTAGACCGCTCGTGTTATTCCATCATGTTGCATTATACCACATACTCACCTTGAGTCTCAAGTACAAAATTGGTAAATAAATAATGGAACACAAATCAATAAATATTGAAGAAAATAAATAATGATGGGCTGACCATCATTGTATTCAGTGGCCTCCCTCCTCCAAGAAAATCTTCTGGCTGTGAGCCAGCTTGAAGCTAAATAGGGTCGGAATGCATCCAGTCCCCCAATGGGGGACATTTCAAGTAGTGTCCTTTGCTGTTAGCTATTTCCTCACAACGTTTGAAGGTGATGAAGAACACACATGTTGTGGGCTGGTACAGTGGTTAGCATATCGGACTAGGATCCGGTCCGGGGTGTGTGTGTGTGTGTGTGTGTGTGTGTGTGTGTGTGTGTGTGTGCGCGCGCGCACGCGCGCGTGTTCCACCTCCCGTGGCAGCCATTTTGTGGATGCCCATCCAGTTTGGGTCGGAAGTCCAAGAGGTTTCCACAGGCTCAAAAATCTCGGGGAACCCCGCCGTTGGCAAAGAGACAAATACACAGAGAGAGAAGGAGAGTTCCTCGATTATAATATCTCCAGCGTTTCTTTTTTTTTTTCCTGATGGAAACCTGCCACCTGTCAAGATTATTAGACGAGTCAAATATGGTGGGAAAATGTCCAACTCTGGGCTTAAAGAACCGACGTGGTGTAGTGGTTAGAGTTTCAAAGTTGGACCTGGGTTTGAATCTCCATTCTGCCATGGAAGCTTACTGGTTGATCCTGGCCCGGTCACACACTCTCGGCCTCACTCATGTCACAGGGTTGTTGTGTGGATCAAACAGAGGAGAGGGGAGCGACGTGAGCTGGCCTGGATTCCCATTGCAGACAAAGGTGGGGTGTCAAATGAATAAATAAAGGTTGCCATTTGCATAACGGCTTGAATGTTCTGGTGCAATCACAAGAGGGTTGTGTGAAGGGCCAAAGATGAACAGTTTGCTCTTCTCTCCTCCCCCAGGAACCAGTTTTCGGGATGCTCACCAAGACTCTGGCAACTCCTTTGACCCACCTGGACGACTGGCTAGTTGTAGAAGCAGTGAATCTGTTCAAGTTGGTACGTGTCCATGCGTTTTATCCACCTGCCCCTCCTCTAGACCACTTCATGCGTGGGGGGGCGTGGGGTGTGTGAGGGGCACCGGAGGAGGGGTTGTCTCTGGATGCAGTGGCGTGTCTAGGCAAACTGGAGCCCTGGACAAAACCTGAGTTGGATGCCCCACCCCCATGGGCGGCCACCCTCCCCCACCGTGACCAAACAATGATTTTTTCCACTAGGTCGTTTCAAAGTCACCATCGCATTATAGAACATGCCCCAAACTCACAAATCTGAACACAGCAATGGGCCATGCCACACAGCAGAAATAATTTTTTGAAAAAAATTTCAAAATGCTTTCAAAATGTTTTATTACTGGTTTTGATGCTGTTGTTATTATTGTTATTTTCCTGCTTCCTCACAGAACCTCTGGGATTTTTGTCATTTTTCATTTCCTACATACAGAAATCTATGTAGATTCCATTCTGTAAAGGATTCAATGGTGTTGATGGTGAAGTAACCTTGAGTGCATTCCACAGCCCGGGCGATGGGCCAGCTTCTTCGGCGGAGACTTTATCTTTGCGCGGGAGATGAGGACTCCGTTCCCATGGGAAGCAGGAAGGGGGGATGGGGTGAATGGTGTTATAACCTGTGCCTTTGGCGGGAAGAGTCATTCCTGCCACTACGTGTACGTGAGCTTTCTAAGATGTCTTAATAAACGGACTTTTGCACCCAAAAAGCCTTTTATTTCTGCTTCTATGGAATTCCTTACATTGTAGGAATCGCTTAATTCATCTATATTCTAGTGCATTGGACCTCTGGTGTCTTGACGTAGAAGGTTGAATGTTACTCGCGGAAGATGCGGTAGCCCCAAAGAGGGCTCGACCTTTCCCTTCTGGATCTGGAGGAACGGCAGGAGAAGCGGGGCTAAGCTGGTGGCTCTTTCCACGTCCTCGTATCATGCGAGTCTTCCTTTACTCCGTTAAGAGCAGGGGTGATGGCATTATAGGACATCATGAGCGTTTAGGCGCTGTCTATGGATGCGCCAATGGATCGAGATCTCTACCGTTTTCGTGTGGATTACAAACCTCAGATGCAACGCAATGGAGGAGAGCGGGCCTGACCACCTTTCATCGGCAGCAGGAATCCATTGAGCGATTCCTGGATTTCGTTTTTTGGTGATGCTCCCAAGGAACCACCGTGGCACAGCACTGGGGCCGATCAAAAGGACACGGGACTAAACCTGGAATTGGGAGGGTATCCGTGCAGCTTCCCAATCCGGACTGATCAGCTGACGCGCCTGAAGTGCCTCGAGGAGCCACCGGTGAAACTCACAGCGACTCACGGTGTCTCGATGTACCGGCTTCCAGGCAGCGAAGAGTCGAAGAAAGCCTGCACTCCCAGCCCGGATCTGTTCCCTCTCCCGCCGAAGACTTCTGGGATGAGGAAGTGGGGCTCGAGATACCCAGAAGCATGGACCATTGAGCGCCAGCTATGGGAGGAGCGGGCACGAACGTTGCAACAAGAGCGAAACCTGCAGAGAGGGCGGGGAGCGGCAAGCAAAGAAGTCAGCTCGAGTTGGACGTGCTGAAGCGGCGCTCCAGCGACAATATGCCCAGAATCTGTCAGTCCTTGATAAAGTCCTGGAACGCTCAGACTGGTTTACAGCGGCAGCGAAAGCGTTCAGGCCCTGCGCCGCATAAAGTGAGCTCACTGAAGCCCTTAAGCGGACGAACTGGCTAAATTGGAGCGAGAAAAAAAGCTGCTTTGCATCGCCACCAGGATGCATTGACTTCGCAGGAGAGGGAGGCTGGCTGGTTGAAGAGGAGCTAAGGAGGCAGCAGACCGAGGAAGCCCCAAAGTTGGAGTCTATGCTGTTACTGATCCGCGCCCGATTGCCAGGGGACCCGCGATACCTGGAGTCACCACTAGCGCCAGCCCGGCCAGCGCCCGATTCGGCCCCGTACAGCAGCTGCCTGCCAACCTGCTCAACCGGCAACCACAGCCCAGCGAAGTATGGGAAGCCGTTGAGCGGGGCTATATCGGCTTGATACCAGCCGTTTTGATGGGACTGCTTCCAAACTTCCTACTTCATTTTGCAACTCAATGCCCGCCCGGAAGACTATGATGATTTATACCCGGTCTGGTAAATAAGGGACATGACCAGGTGCCGTTGGGGGCGGCATTTGGTTAGCGAATATTTGGATTTTAAAGGTGAAATTCTGTTCTCAGGCTGCCAAAACAGATCCGGCGAGGTGAAACATAACATCAAAACCATCCAGCAAGGCAACACCGTTTGCAGAATTTGCCGGTGAATTTAAGTCGCGGCGGCTGCTCGACTTCCTCGAGTGGCCTGAAGCGCTGGAAATGCGAATGCGCCACCGGATACGGTGAATGACTCTAAGTGAAGCGGTGTTTTAATTCCGGGTTCCTACCATTACTATTGCAGATTGGATCAGTTGGGGTCCCAAATTGGCGTCTCGTTTGGAATCTGGCTTCGTGCGGTATGCGCTTAAAAGCCACTACTGTGTCCACCAAGTCAAGCCCGGCATTCCCCGGGAAAAAACCACCTCTGAGCATGCGTCGCCGACTGGGATTGTGTCTTTACTGCGGGCGGTCATCTAGCCGCCAGCTGTCCCAGAAACAAAACCAACGGCTCAGCTCAGCGCCTCCATCTGCCAAACCACCCGCAGGTCAGGGCCGCCTCCGGCGGGCTCCAGATCTAAGCGGTCATCGAAGAAGCAGAGGAGGAGACAGCTGTTTGCCTTTCTTCAGCCCCATGGACATGGGCCTGACTCTGGCGGTGAGTGAAGGCAGCGGCTCCATTACTGTCAAAGCATTTCTGGCCAACCCGCTAAACACACTTTCGCATTATAGCCTGCGGCCCTTGTGGATTCAAGGCTGCTCCCACTGCTTATCGGCCCCAGGTGGTGAAGGCTAGGTCTGGACCAGAATTCCCCTGGCTAAGCCAGCACCATTCACCCAAATGGGCGTAGCCCCTCGAGAACGAAGGACCGGCCCAGTACAAAGAAACACAGCGGTTCTCTCCTCGTTGCGCCCGACCATTGGGGAAAATTAGTTTTATTTTAAGCCAGTGATAAACCTCCATAGTTTTGGGCATGCCTTGGTTATTGTTACATGAACCAAAGTTCATTTGGAAAAACCCGGATCTTAAAATTCACTGAGAAGCCCTCCCTGCGGTGAACATGAATTGGAAAGCCAGCGTCTCCTGACACACACACCTAAGCTAACTGGCGATTATACGATTCTATTGGCATCCACCTGCATATCATGATCTAGCCAGAGTTTTAGGAGCTTAAGAATGCGATCAGTTGCCACCCACAGAGACACTGACTGCAAAATTATTGTTATATACAACCAGAGCAACTACCCAAAATTAGGAATCCACCGCATGAGTCCCAATGAGGAGAAGAACCGTGCCTTCTTGAACCAAGAACCTTGCTGTGGCGGGTTCATATGGCGTTCTAAACACACCTGCGCTGCTCCGTTTGTTTGTAAAAAAGAAGATGGGTCTTCTTGACTTGCACAGATTGTCGAGGAGTCTCAATCGCGGTCTCCTGTCGAATAAATATCCTTTGCCTTTGATCAAGGACCTTTTAGATGCAGGCAAAGAAGCATTTTACTAAATTGGACTTGAAGCTTACTACAGAGTGCGTGCTGAAGGCTATGAACACTTGACTGCGTTTAGCAACACAAAGTTTGGACGAAGTTGAATACTTAATAATGCCATTCGGGTTAAATTAGGGGCCCCGGGGATTTTATGGCCCTTATCAGCAAGTTCTCCATGATTTATTGTACAAAGGGTTGTGGTATACTTAGATGACGTTTTAATTTTACTCACAAACCATAGAAGAGCATGGAAATATTGGTTCGGAGGTATTAGAAGCGTTTGTAACTCTCTCTTTGCCAAACTCTCAAATGCTGTTTCATCGGGCCTCCATTGACTATTTGGGTTACGGATCTAAGCCGAGGGCTTGAAAATGGATCCTGCTAAAATTGGCGCGATACTCAATGGCCTGCCCCACCAACCGCCAAGAACTCCAGTCTTTTCTTGGTTTGCTAATTTCTGTCGTGACTTTATACCCCAATTAAGCTGAACTGACTCTCCCTCTCACAGACCTCTTCGCACTAAGGGTAAGGATCCACTTTTATCCCGCCAAGCCGGGGCCCCCCTTCCTGGTCTGAAAGTGTCAAACAACCTTTCAACTCTTAAAGTCTCGTTTACCACCGAACCTATCCTCGCACCCTGACCCAGATCTCCCGTTTGGTTCGCGTGGGCCTTCGGACAAAGCACTTGGGGCAGCCTGTTGCAGAAAATAAAGATGGTAGGCTGGTTCAGTGACATCCTAAAGGTTCTCTGGTGCTGAACTCAGCGCTGGACTGTGGGAGATAAAGAGACTGCGGCCATCAAAGTAGCACTCTCCACTTGGCCACTGGCTGGAGGGGCTAAGCACCCTTTCAGGTTTTGGTCGGATCATAAAACCTGGCAGCTCTTTCCACCCCCCCTCAAGATATCATAAAAGAAACAACCCGTTGGGCGATTTCTTTCGTTTCTCTTTACAGTCCATTTTTCCCTGGAAACCAATAAACTGGCTGTAGCTCTCGCCTACCGGGGAGGGTGGAGCTGCCTTATACAGAGACATTCCACGCTGCTGTTCTTTCCCCTCCCAGTTGGGGTTGGCTGTCCACCGATCTCAGCAGCTCCTCCTCCTCCACCCCATTCTGGTCACCGTCTCTCGCTTTCCTCTTGAGAACTTGAGGAGGTAGGGGCTGCGAGAACCTCCAGCAGAAGAAGTGACTCCCCAGTGCGTTTGGACCAGGTTTGGCGGAGGAATGTTGGTCGTCACCTCCCCTCCGCAAAGCAGGTTCTTGAGGCTTGCCCGCGATACCGGTGAAGCTGGACATTTTTGGCTTTTGAAACTCTGCATTTAGCCCGCCGGCAGTTCTGAGTGGCGGCGCAATGGAACGATGAGGGACATACATTAAGGGCTGCCTTGCTTTCGGTTTGTGCGGAGAAGCCAAAACCATCGGAAAGCCGCTGGATATGAAACCCTCTCCCGGTGGCCTCCGCGCCAGGAAGTCATCTCCATGGATTTTATTACAGATTTGCCGAGAATCACATGGCAGCGGTTTTGTGGGTGGTGGTGGATATTTCTGACAGCCCATTTTATTCCATGTTAGCTTCCATCCCTCGGCTCCTAAGTTGTAGCGGCTGTTCGCGCATGTTTTGCCGTCTGCATTCGCCCGTTAAGGTGGTCTCCGACCGTGGCCCCAATTCATCTCAAAGTTCTGGAAAGGCGTTTTAGGGTTATTGAGGGGCCTTTGACCCGTCGCCGCCCTACCGATTCAAAGTGGCGGAAGAGCAGAACTGAACCCTAGAGCGGTATTTCGTTGTTACACCAACTACCACCAAGACAATTGGTCGCGAGCTTATTCCGTTTGCGAGATGCGCCTACAACAATGCGGTTCATAGCAGCACAAAGAAACCCTTTGAAATTGTGTCTGGTCGCTCCTTCCACGCCGTTATACAACTACCAGCGGCAACTGGACCCCCCAAATTTCAACAATGGATTTCATCCCTAGCGAGGATGGAAGGCGGTCCAGACCGCCTAGCAGCGAAGGACTCCCAAAAACTGCAGCGGATAAACACGCTCCCGGATTTTTCTCGCGTGTGGGCTCTTAAGGTGTATTTATCTACAAAAAAATCTCAGAGGCGTGCATAAATATTCCAAACTTGGCCAAGATTTGTAGGACCTTTTCAGATTACTAAAAGTGATTAATGATGTCACCGGCTTAGATTTGCTAACTCTCTTAGTAACATTCATCCTGTCTTCCATTCCAGCTTGCTTGCTCAAAGAGAACCCGCTTCGATGCCTGTACGACCGCTTGAGGAGAATTTACCGACTATTATTGATGGTCGCAAGCGCTCACGAAATTGGCGCTATCCTGGACTCTGGCTTTAATGCTTCAAAGCGCTTGCAATATTTAGTCTCTTGGGTGGGATATTCCTCTGGGTATAATCAATGGGTTTATTCGAAATATTGAAGCCCCACCCTTATTTCTGCTTTCCACATGCTCACATAAACCTGGGGGAGGGTCTTCTTTAAGGAGGCAGAGTGTAAGATTCAATGGTGTTGATGGTGATGAAGTAATAACGGGTGCATTCCACAGCGAGGCGATGGGCCCAGCTTGGCCGAGGAGACTTTATCTTTTCTTGCTTGGGGAGATGGGGACTCGTTCCCATGAGGAGCGCAGGAAGGGGATGGGGTGAATGGTGTTATAACCTGTGCCTTTGGCGGGAAGAGTCATTCCTGCCACTACGTGTACGTGAGCTTTCTAAGATGTCTTAATAAACGGACTTTTGCACCCAAAAAGCCTTTTATTTCTGCTTCTATGGAATTCCTTACACATTCATTTTTCATGCGGATCCTCGTGAGAGACAAACACACAAACATTTCCTGTGGCAGTCCCAGCGGGGCCCATATTCTTGGCCTCGCCTTCCTCGCAGGGTTGTGGTGAGAAGGAGATGGAGGAGAAAATAACTATGTAAGGCACTGTGAGTCCCCGCTGGGAAGGCAGACAGGGTATATATGATATGACACAGCACATGTGTGATATATTATTTCCATTTTCCATGCAGGAAACTTGCTTTCTGCAATCAGCATTTATCAGGTTTCAGGAAAAGAGAGATAGGAAACTGTCCTATTAGGTTTGCCAGCTTGGGTTTGGGAAATTTCTAGCGGTTTGAGGTACAGCTTGGGGAGGGGAAGGATCTCAATTAGGTACACTGTCACTTTCTAACACCACTGTTTTCTCTGGCGGAACTGATCACTGTACTCTGGGGATCCATTTTAATTTCTGGGAGGTCTCCAGGGCTTACCTGGAGATTGGCAACCCTGTGTCTTGTTGTCATGCCTGGGGCCCCTTTTGTCACTTCCTCCCATCCACGACAGGTTCTCCGCTTCATGGGTGACCCCAACCTCAACGGCACACAGGAGAGCCTCTTCGGGAACTACATTGTACAGAAAGGGCTGTCGACGGCCGGCTTGCGGGACGAGATCCTAGCCCAGATCGTCAACCAAGTCTGGCGGAATATCAACATCAACAACGAGGAACGGGGCTGGCTCCTGCTGGCCGTCTGCCTCAGCGCCTTTGTGCCCTCCCTCAACCTGGAGAAACACTTGCTGAAGTGAGAGGCGTGGGGGGCGTGGGGTTAGAGACCCTTGCTTCAGGCCCAACCTTAAGTTTCTGCAGTTCTGGCAGAGTTTGGTGGGTGCAGCCACAAAATGGTTGCCTCAGGAGGCGGAGTAAGGCACAAAATGGCTGCCTCAAGAGGTGGGGTCAGGCACAAAATGGCTGCCTCAAGAGGTGGGGTCAGCCACAAAATGGCTACCTAAGGAGGTGGAGTCAGCCACAAAATGGCTGCCCCACCTGCCTCTCTGTTTTCTCCCCTCAGGTTCGTTTCTGACTATGCCTTCGATGGCTACAAGCCCGTCTGCCAACACAAGCTCATGCAAGCCATGGAAAAGACCAAGCAGGGCATCGAAGCCGCTCGCTCGTATCCCCCGACCTTGTTGGAGTGGATGACCTGCCGTAATAAAGTCAACATGGCGCTGGACGTTTACTGTTTCAATGGTAAAGGGCCTTGTTGCTCGGATCCCAGAGATTAGCCCTTTCCCCATGAGAAACTTGCAACAGGCTGGAAACGAACCGTTTCCTCTGTGGCGTTCTCCAGTGTTTCCCCTCATTTTGGTCCTGGAAATGCTTTATTTCCAGCCTGAAAAATTTTTTTTCCGAAACACTTTTTGTGACCCCGCAGGAGATCACTTTCTGTGCCCCATCAACTCCTGGACCACGGGAGAAGCTCTAGCTGCAAGCGTGCTGCAACACAGGTAGGAGAAATTGGGGAAAGTCTGCTAGAGAAATGCAGGCTGGGTACCCAGCCTTTGCTGTTCCCTGCAAATCTTCTCTTTTCAAGATGGCGCCAAATATCTGGGTTATGGCTCAGAGCCAAGATTGCAAACCACAGGCTTGGAAATTCCTAAAATTTTGGCAGCAAGACCCTTGTAGGGTAGAATTTGAAGAGTATATTTGTGTTGGTATTCTTTGTATTGAAAAATCTGGTTGGGTTGTATTTTTGTTGGAAATATATTTGATTTGAGCCGTAGACTTCACCTTGGTCATATAGGTAAAACTGTGTTTAAAGTCCCAGTTATTATAAAGAAAACAGACATTAGAGCAGTATTTATAAACAGTTTGATTTATTTTGTAATATATTCATTTTGTTCAATAGAATTATATCTAGTACAGTTCTCTTCTTGCTGTTTACTTTATATCCTGTACCAACTCTAACTTAGTGCTTTCCTGGTATACATAAAGGGGAGAAAGCTCAACAGGGATGTCATGCTACTCTAGGACTTTTGTTTCTTCTATACTCTGTGGTATATCATAGAGTTCACTGTCCAAAGCTCCCGTTTCCTCGAGGGGAACAGATTGCTGTAGTCTGGAGATCAGTTGGTAATTCCAGGAGAATGCCAGACTTCACAAGGAGTTGGCAGCCATACTCGGGTTGGTTCTTCTTTGCAGGGGGCTGGTGGACGGCTGGCGAGGCTGGTCCGTCACCATGAAGGATGGAACCCAGTGGGCTGAGCTAGCCGGCCATGACTACGTCTTGGACCTGATCTCCGACCTAGAGCTGATCCGGGGCTTCCCGAAGCAGAAGTCCTATTTCATCATTGCTTCAGAAGATCCAGAGAAGACTGTCAGTGGCAAAGTGTAGGTAGATTGGGATACAGAGCTATGGTGGGGCAAGAACCTGGCATAAAAACTGACATGGCTTTCAGACTGGCATGCAGAGGAACACTTCTGAGGGGGGGGGCAGGTAGCTCAGCCAGCAGACTTCATGTGCAGGACCAGGGAAACAAAATAAGCCTTTGGGGGGGCATAAAATTGAACCCCCATAAGCAAAGTTCACCAACCCTGGATGCTATTGCCAGGAGGGCCTCCTGGAGCCTCCTTGAAAGTCTAGTGCCTCTGTCTTCAAAAATGTGCAGCCTGCTTACACACTCAGAAACCCCCTGCTGGATACAATGGGGCCTAGGCACTGCAGAGCAAAGAATCTTGGGCAGTTTCTTGGGGTGCCTGTCAGGGGTGCATCTTTAGTGACACCAAAATTTCAGTGTTTAATCCAGAGACTGTCCTGATGATACCACCCAAGTTTGGTGAACTTTGGTTCAGGGGGGCCAAAGTTATGGACCCTCAAAGGGGTAGCCCCATCTCCTGTTAGCTCCCATTGGAAACAATGGGGGATGTGGCACCTACTTTGAGGGTCCATAACTTCGGCTCCCCTAAATAAAACTTCACCAAACATGGGAGACATCATTAGGCCAGTCGTCGGATCATACTCAGCAATTTTGGTGCTGCGCCACTGGCAGGCCAAAACGTGAAAAAGCACCAAAAAAGACTAAAAAATTCAAACACACCTACATTTTTTGGATATTCAGGTATACCCGAATATGTTATTTGTCTTATTCGGGCATGTAGATAATTTTCTGCCCGGATAAATCCGAATCCAAATTTTACCATTTTTTAAGGGTATTTACCAAGCCTAGTAATGGGTAGACCTGACTTCCACTAAGTCCAGGTCTACCAATACTGGCAGGTAGACCAGCCCTCCAGAGAGCAGGTTGCCAGCAGTTGAAAATGATGTGTGGACCTGGCTTCCAAGAAGGTTAGGTCTGCCAATATTTCTTAAGGGCAGGCAGACCAGCTTGCCAGAGAGCAGAGGCATCTTTGGTTAAAAGTAATAGGTAGACCTGACTTCCATGAAGGCCAGGTCTACCAATACTGGCAGGTAGACCAGCCCTCCAGAAGGCAGGTTGCCAGCAGTTGAACAATGATGTGTGGACCTGGCTTCCAAGAAGTTTAGGTCTGCCAATATTTCTTGAGACGGGCAGGGCCAGCTTGAGGCAGGCATCTTTGGTTAAAGTAATAGAGTAGAGACGGCTTCCGTAGATCTGCAATACTGACCATGGCGGAGTAGACCAGCCATCCAGGCAGCTGGTTAACTGTGATTGAAAGTAATGATAATTTGGCCTTTGGAGAGTTGGTCCAAAGATGGGAAAGACCTTACCAATTACTGATGATACCACCCAAGTTTGGTGAAGTTTGGTTCAGGGGGGCCAAAGTTATGGACCCCCATGTCCTGCTAGCTCCCATTGGAAACAATGGGGAATGTGGCACCCCCTTTGGGTGCCCATAACTTTGGCCCCCCTTAATCAAACTTCACCAAACTCGAGTAGTATCATTAGGACAGTTTCCATATGATACCCTGAAATTTGGGTGCTGCTAGCTTTACAAATGCGCCCCCTGCAGGCTGAAATGCAAAAACACCAAAAATACCACAAAAATCAGATGGACCCGAATTTTTTGGGTATAACCAAATATTCAGGTATATCCAAATATGTTATTTGTCTCATTTGGGCATACAGATAATTTTATGGACAAATAAATCCGAATCCAAATTTTACCGAATGTCTCTAAGGTATTGACCAAGCCTACGGTTATCTTAAGGAGGGGATGAACTCCCCATCACTAGTGTGGGATGCTGTAGACTAATTTTGCCTTGAATAGGGGGTTGGACTAGATGATCTGGAGGGAACCCTTCCTACTATGCAATCCATATGGAGCTTCCTCACTTTCCTTTGCAAGTATTATAGCGAGTGGTTGTTTTTTTTAATCCCTGTTGCTTGTTTAAAATTGTGTACTGGCACATCTGAGAAATCGGCACCCATAAGCCATCCCTGATTTAAAGACTGGCTCTCTTTCCCCCCTCTTTCCCCCATTCCACCACCCACCCTCTTTCTCTCCTTTTATTCAGACATGGCTTGGACTCAGAAGAAGGTGTCCCTCCACCACCCCCCACCAAAGCCCCAACTGTGGCCCCCACCAACCTGCCTGAGTCAGAGGGATACTGCAGTCATGGTAAAAGCCCCCACTTAGATTTGGGACAGGGAAGTTGAGCACACAACACATCTATTTTAAAACCACTAGCAAAACCACCATTTCTCTACGGTTGCCAGCAAGGAATCAGCAAAGTCCAGGCCAACAGTAACTTTAATAGTTCTTTATTGATCTGGCAATCATGATCTTCTACAGACAATGCGAATTCTGATCAGACTCTCCGCTTGGCCTTTTACAGGCTGGCGTTTTACATGAAAAACCCCAACCCAGTATATGTCTTTCCCATCTCTCACTATTCCCACAGAACAAGTTCACAGGACAGTAGCGGCTGTAAGGCCTAGCAAGAGATGTAGCAAGGAGTTCAGGGCAGGCAGAAGCAGGAATGTAGAGCCAAGGCTGAATCAAACTTTTAGCTAACCGAAACAACCTTACAAGTAGGTTGTGAAATATCTGGAGATTTTAGGGGCAGAGCTCGTAAAGGGTGTAGCTTTGGGGTGGGAGGGGCTTCAGCAAGGTATAATGTTGTAGACTCCTCCCTTTTCCCCCAGGGAAACTAATCTTGATTTTCTGCAGATCAGTTGTAATAGCTAGAGATCTCCAGATGCCTCCTGGAGGTTGGCAACTCTATACTGTTATGATAGGTGGGGTGTGAGGAATTCTTATGGGCTGCAAGAGCTCTATTCGAGTCAGTTGAGACCGATCAGGTTTTCAGGGCACGAGAGCCAGAAGTGGATTCCACCCAGCCCTAATATAACAGCTTCAGGACGCTATAAATAGCTTTTAAGGGAAGAACTTTGCACCGCTCTCTTCGCCAAAATAGGTTCAGCCCGTTATATCCCTCTCAACCCAGGTTTTTCAGAAATCACTAGACTAGCCATCCCCTCCCCCCAGCCCTGGTTTAGGATGATTCCTGCCTGCCAAGCAAACGCAAAACAGACAGGAAATACTTTATTTCTCCTGCCCAAATCTCATACTTCCGTTTCCACGGCTCGTGCCCACCATTTCATGAGCTGCAGGGGATTCTCCGTGAAGGTTCCCCACAGAGATTTCCTCAGCTTGCAACTCATCCGTTTGCTATCGCCATCGAAAGTAGTAGATGAATAATGTTTGTTTAGCCTGGCAGTCCCATACACGTGTTGTTTTTTCTTCTTTGTCTCATTTTGAGGGGGCCGTCTGCGAAAAGCTACAGCAACGTGACTAGCTACCATATGCACAGATTTGTGTTGCCGTAGCTTCTCAGACAGCCCCCTCAAAACAAAATTAAAAAAGGAAAAATGACACAGGTATGGGATCGCCAGGCTAAACAAAATTTATTCATCTGCTTGTTATCGTGAAATAGCAAAATGGATGAGCTGCAAGTAGAGGAAATCTCTGTGGGGAAATCTCCAGGCCGCGCACAAAATGGTGGGCGCGCTGTGAAATTGACAAGAGCTCTGTGCAGCAGGTGAGAGAAAAGATTGGTTTTGAGTGGCCACACTTGTGTTCTCTCACTGTGGGAACACAAAATCCCCAAATAGATCTTTTTATAATGTCCTAAAAACTTTGTCAGAGAGGCTTGCCTATGAAATCACTGCTCGCGGTGGTACCCCAGGGTCGGACACAACTGAAGGGGAAACTTTACCTTTAAAGACTTTGTATTTATGCTGCGCAGAATCCACCAGCGTTCCCTCCCTCAAGCTGAGGAGCTTGTGTCTCTGGGAGCTGAGGGATGCATCATCCACGGGCACACGAAACTGCTTAATTCTGAATTAGATGCTGGGTCTGTGAAGGTCAGCATTGCCTCCTCATACGGGCAGCCACTCTCTGGGGTCTCAGGGGGTCTTTCACATCACCTACTGCTGTATTCGTATCTGGAACGGCTGGCGCCTGAACGCACTCGAACACACACAAAGGTATCTTATACAGAATCAGACTCTCGAAGTCAATATTGTCTGCTCAGCTGGCAGCTGCATTCCAGGGTCTCAAAATGGAGTCTTTCACAGTACCTGCTGCCTCATTCATTTCTTGGGTGGCAACACCTGAACACACCTGAAATGACCTTATGCCGTCTTATCGGACCGTGTTTTTTCTTTACCTTCCCGAACTTGGAAGCAGATTCGGACACCTTCAGCGAGTCCCGGAGCCAGAAGGGATTGGATCGCTACTTGGACAGCCTCTTTGACCCGGTCCTCTCTTACGGGAATGGGGTAAGGAATTATGCTCATTCGCAGAACCCTTCATTAAGAACAGGGGTCCCCAAACTTTTCGAGCCTGTGGGAATTCTGAGACAGTGTGGTTGGTGCAGCCACAAAATGGCTGCTGCCGAAGCGAATAACCACAAAAATGAAAAGCTTGCTGCAGGAAGTGGAGCCAACCATAAGTACTCCCGCGGCTTACCTTCCATCGCACTGTGAAGATCTTGTGTTGTGATTGCAGCTGCTGCCAAATCAATCTTTTAAAAAACCTTATCAGCCAATCAAATCAATGGATCGCACAGCAACTGAAGACGTTTCCAAAACGTTTCAGCCAGAGAATTGTTTTAAAAGGGGATCTTTTTCAAATGTTTTGAGGCTGGCTAGATAATATGCTGTAATGGCCAAATTCACCAATCTTATAAATCGATGTTCAAAACATGAATTCGATGAGAAATGGGGACTTTACTTTTTATACGTAGCTGGACCGTTCACATAAAAACAAAACAACTCGAGGATTTTAAAATTGATAATAATTATTAAGATATGATAATCTGACTAGTAAGAATATTTTGGAGTTGGTGAATAAATGACAGAGATTTTAAGGCTTTATACGGTCCCTTTAGTAACATAAGAATGTCATATTGGGATCAATTATGTAATGTGTATTCAATACAGTTTTGGGTAGATATTCACTATGCTTTACTTTTAGCTATTTCTTAGTATTTATTTCTGTTCTGTTTAATATATTCTGGAAATTAATAAAAAATAAAAATGTTTTGAGGCTGGAAATAAAACGTTTGGGGGTAGAAACAATGCAGAACTCTGTGGAGGAAAAGTTTCATTCCCTGCCTCAAAACGTTTTAAAGGACTCAAGTAGGGAAAGCCCTCTGTTGTGTTTCCGAACCAGGACTTAGAGAGGTCGGCGGCCATTTCCTACAGGATGAAAGGCGGAGGTGGCGTCGGAGGAGGCCCCCACGATGAGGGGCAGAGTCGTGCCGCCGGCAGGCCTCCTGAGGTGACCCAGGGGTTTGGTGAGTTCTCGGTTCCCTCGGGTGATGCCTGAGAATGGACCACTTCCTCTAGTAACACTGTTCCATTTCATTCCCCACTTCACATGAGTGGGGATTCTTACTTGGCAAACTGGATGTATTTCCCCGCTCCTCCACATGAAGCCTACAGGTGACCTTGGGCCAGTGACAGTTCTCTTAGAACTCTCTCAGCCCCACCTACCTCACAAGGTGTCCCAAACATCTAACATTGCCATCAAGACCAATGTGGGTGAGAGCCAGTATGAGGTAATGGTTAAGAGCGCTGGACTCTAATCTGGAGAGCCAAGTTTGATTCCCGGCTCTGCCACATAAGCGGGGAAGTCTTATCTTGTGAATTGGATTTGCTTCCTTGCTCCTACACATGAAGCCTGCTAGTTGACCTTGGGCTAGTCCAGGGGTAGGGAACCTTTAACACTCAAAGAGCCATTTGGACCTGTTTTTCACGGGAAAAGAAAACACTTGGAGCCGCAAATAATTTTTGACATTTAAAATAAAGATAACACCATATATAGAGGGGTTTTTTTACCTTTTACTCCGCTCATTCTGAGAAGTGCATGGATGCACCCACCCTGCTGCCTGCAGGGCGGGCAAGGATGAAGCCGGGGGCTCGGCCTCACTGGCCACTGGGAAAGCGCCCGCCCCGCTCCAACGGGGCAGTTGGTAGACTGTGGGCAGTTGGGACTGTGGGCAGTTGGTGCGCCCGCCCTGCTGCCTGCAGGGCGGGCAAGGATGGGGCCAGCGGCTCAGCTAGTGGAGCCACATTGCAAGGGCAGAAGAGCCACATGTGGCTCTCGAGCCGCAGGTTCCCTACCCCTGGGCTAGTCTCAGTCCTCTCTGAACTCTCTCAGCCCCACCCACAAGGTGCCTGTTATGCGAAGAGGAATGGAAAGGAGTTTTGTAAGCTGCCTTGAGTCTCCTTACAGGAGAGAAAGATGGGGTATAAATCCAAACTTCTCCTCTTCTTCTTCATCCTTTCATTGGGAGACAATCGGTCTCAAAGCTTGGCTTTGCATGCACTTGGCCCGCTGGAGTACTTTCCATCTTCTTTGCCAGTTCTCTCTCTTTTTCCCCTTCTGCAGGGAAGAACGACGGCAAGATCTCGACTAAGAAAACGTACTTCAGCCAAGAAGACTTGCTTTTGGTTAGTGAGGGGGGGAGAGTTGTAAAGAACGGGGTGTGGGGTGACAGTTGAATAGGGACCATTAAAAAAGACACACCAACAGTGCTCCAATATGGCTGCTCCTCCGTGTCCTCGTCACTGATGACCAAGCCACGCTGACACGGCATCGCTTCTATTTACATCCTCCGCAGACCACATCCACCAATGATATAGACACCCTCAGAGCAAATTGTCTCGACTGCTTTCTTTCCTTGGATTTGGATTTACTTTTCTTTTTCAAGCAGCCCCTCCACATACACCCGATACCTTTGACACCTGCATGAAAGGTGTCGCTCCCGTGCAAACGTGCCAACGTTCATGCACTCCTTTTCTTTCTTGGATAGGCCCGCCACATGTCGCAGCAAGTGGCCGCTCTACGGCAGCAGCAGCAGCAGCAGCAAGAATCCGTGGGCTTACCTGGGCCCCCGCAGGGTTCCAGTTTCAGATCTTCTTCCCATCAAAGTCCCACCAGAACCCCAAAAACGAGTGCCTCTGGCCCCAAGCTGTTCACAGGGCTGGCCGTCCAGGTGAGTCTCTTGCGAGTAAAGGAATCGGACAACATTTGAGAGATTTTTTTCTACATGGGTGATGAGAGAGGGTAGAGATATCCCTGCATTTTCCCTCGCCTTGACCAGCCAGGTAGTCGAGCAAGAGGTACTCATATGCCGGCATTTTCTCTCCTCGTTGGCTTGTCAGGTAGTCAAACACAAGATCTGTGGCGGCAGTGGCGTAGGAGCAGCAGTGGCGTAGGAGGTTAAAAGCTCGTGTATCTAATCTGGAGGAACCGGGTTCGATTCCCTGCTCTGCCGCCTGAGCTGTGGAGGCTTATCTGGGGAATTCAAGCAGCTGGGTGACCTTGGGCTAGTCACAGCTTCTCGAAGCTCTCTCACCCCACCCCACCTCACAGGGTGTTTGCTGTGAGGGGGGAAGGGCAAGGAGATTGTAAGCCCCTTTGAGTCTCCTACAGGAGAGAAAGGGGGGATATAAATCCAAACTCCTCCTCCTCCTCCTCCTCCTCCTCCTCCTCCTCCTCCTCCTCCTTCTTCTTCTTCTTCTTCTTCTTCTTCTTCTTCTTCTTCTTCTTCTTCTTCTTCTTCTTCTTCTTCTTCTTCTTCTTCTTCTTCTTCTTCTTCTTCTTCTTCTTCTTCTTCTTGATTAGTCCATGCCAAGCTACTCAGGATGTAGGAAATCCCTGAACAGATATCCCTGCATTTATTCAAGCTATGGAGGGCTCTTGAGTTTGCTTGGGGCCAGCAGGTATTTAAATTTTTTCCTATCCCTGTAATATTGTCTAATCTAACTGGTAACAATTGTCCGGAGGAGGAGGAGGAGTTGAATTTATATCCCTTCTTTCTCTCCTGCAAGGAGACTCAAAGGGGCTTACAAATGCCGTTCCCTTCCCCCTTCACAACAATCACCCTGTGAGGTAGGTGGGGCTGAGAAAGTTCTGAAGAACTGTGACTAGCCCAAGGTCACCCAGCTGGCATGTGTTGGAGTGCACAAGCTAATCTGGTTCACCAGATAAGCCTCCGCAGCTCAGGCAGCAGAGCGGGCAATCAAACCCAGTTCCTCCTGATTAGAGTACACCTGCTCTTAACCACTATGTCCAGGGGAAGTTGCTACCAGTTAGATTAGACAATACTACTGGAGGCTGCTTTTCCGTTGCTGTAACCATCCCAGGTGACCTTCTGCTGCCCGAAACTGGATACCTGCTTGCAGACAGCTCACCTGTATTCATTTCACTCATCTGGGAGACAGGTGAATCCACCGTCTTCTCCTGCCCATTGTTATCTCTTGGGAAAGGCAGGCGTTCGAAGCCATGATCCTGTTGTGCCGTGATGGCCCAGGTTTGGGGAAAGTAGGAGTGAGTGGGCAGATGGGTGGGGGGTCAGGTTTCAGGCTTCCCCTATCTCTGGGGTTCTGTGGGGTGAGAAGACGAGACAGGGGGATTCAGAAACCATCTCACTCATCTGATGCTCCGCAGCTCTAGAATTTTGTTCTGTTTATGGTTCAAGAATCCACTGTCTTTGCTCTGAAATCAGTGATCGGGCTTGAAAAGTTTGGATCCATTTTTCTTTTCACCCCTTGACAGAGGGAAGCTGAAAGAAAGACGGTCGAAGGAAACTCGGCACCTCCGAGACACCCGCGGGACAGGCCCGCCTTTCAGAAAACGGGTAAGGGGGAGGTAGAGAGACTTCAAATAATCACTTGCTTGAGCAGGTTTTTTTTTCTGGTTTCGCACATCCCCGGCTGAGTTTCTCTCCCTTCTCCGCAGAAGGTGCCAGAATGGACTCAATGCACTGCCTCTTCTAACAGGGAGGGATCTTTGCCCAGGGCTACACACAAACAGAAAGGAAGGGCAGATCCTGTTTGCCATTATTGTCTGCGTCTACAGAATTGAAAAGGGGGGAAGGAAAGTCTTTTAAAACGATCACAGAATCTAAATGTACCCTTCCGGCCGGAGTTCACAGCCTCCGAATCACGGAGGGGAAGGCGGCTGTCTATCTTACTGTGTCTCTCCTTTCTCTCCCCAGCACCAGGCACCGATCCGGCTTCCAGGATGCGCGCTGGCGAGCTGGTGAGGCACTCCAAGCTGAACTCGGAGCACATCCCGGAGCCGACGCAGAACATACGCAATATTATCAAGCAGTACCAGCAGCCTCCCCGGGTCACGGAGCCCATCAGGTCGGACAGTGACCCCCTAATTAGAAGACAAGGAGAAAAGAAGAAGAGTTTGGATTTACACCCCGCTTTTCTCTCCTGCAAGGAGTCTCAACGCTGCTTACAAACTGCTTTGTAAACCACTTTGAGACTCCTTAAAGGAGAGAAAAGAGGGGTATGAATCCAAACTCTTCTTCTTTTCTCTTTTTCCTCTCTTTTTCTTCTCTCTCTTTTTCTTCCTCTTTTGGTTCTCCTGTTCTCTTCTTCACATTTGTACTCATAGTTGCACATGCAGTCTTCCAGAGGGGCAAATAGCACCCCCTCCCATCCCCATTTTGGGTTAAGACAGTGGTGGCGAACCTATGGCATGGGTGCCAGAGGTGGCACTCAGAGCCCTCTCTGTGGTCACGCGCACACAGAGTTCATCATGTGGAGGGGAGAATCGCCCCCCCACACACACACATCTAGGCTGCCGTGGGCTGCTGGGCTTGATTATTAGCATTAAACCTAAGACCTAGTTTTGGGAAAGAAGTGAAGGTAACCCTGTTAAGCGCTGTTAAACCCCACTGATTTTCATGCAAAGAACTGGGAGTAAAGCTCGGTTGCTGGCAATGGGGCTTGCTTCTAAGTAAACCCTCCTAGGGTCGTGATTCACCTGTTCGAAGAGTTGCACGGTTGCTTCAAAGCAAAGCCAAGCCACTACCATCGAGCTTACTCCTGAGTAATGCATGCCTCAGAGCCAACCGCTTTTTCTAAACTAAAACCTCAATATTCAGGTTAAATTGCCATGTTGGCACTTTGTGATAAATGTGGGTTTGGGGTTGCAATTGGGCACTCACCATCACTGGGTTAGGAAAACAACATCCATTGGGAGATTAGGGGTGCTGCCAACTCTGAGTTGGGGAACCCCTGGAGACTTTGGAGGTGGAGCCTGAGGGGGGTGGGGCTTGGGGAGGGGCTTCAATGGGGTATAATGCCAGAGTGCAAAGCAGGCATTCATGCAGGGGAATTGATCTCTGTAATCTGGAACTACCTGGAGATCGGCAACCTATTTGTGGGCCTGGAAGCCAAATGGCCAAGTCTCCCTCCTGTTCTGTGGCCCCACGTGACACCTGGCTGAGGTGGCTCATTTTCGACAGGGCGGTCAGCTGATCGGGAACTGGCTTTTGGGAGTGGGTGATAGCGACACCCTAGATTTTTCTGCTTTGCAGGAGGGAAGGTGGGAAGGTCTTTGTGAAGAAAATGGACCCCCATGAAGAAGCTCTGAAGATCTTGAAGAAACAGATGTCAGGAACGTCAGAGGCTCCACAGCCAGTTCCGGTATGGATCTGAATGCACAGACCAGACTTGGAGGGGGGGGGGGTTGAAATCAAAGGGTTATCAAATCCCAGTGGGCACTGCCAGACCTCACAGTTCACGCCCACAAAGGAACTGGCAAAACACCCTTACACATCTTTTCAGTCTGTGCCATGTAGGCTAGACTAGAAAGGCAGACTTGAAGTTCAAATCCATGCTCAGACAAGAGGTTCATTGGGTGACACCGGGCCCGATGCAGCAACAAAGAGTTTTACTTTTTCTCTCTCTCAGTTGAGCCTACTTCACAGGGTTGTTGTGAGAATGAAATAGGAGATTACCAGGTGTGCCTGCTTGAGCTCTCTGGTGATGGGTCAGGAGCAGTAGCTCAATAAAGAGCTAGTTATCAGTTGGGCTGGTAGCTGAGGCTGTATTTTTCATGTCAACGATCTCACATTCCCCCTTATATCTCCGCAATGAAATGGGCTAGAGACTTAAGTTTTGCTTCCAAATGAAAAGGTGGGAATTCAGAGGACCTGGTGGAAAAATTGTACTAATGCTATAGCACATAATGCAATGTCATTGCTAATTTTTTTAAAGCCCTAGGTGGAAGGAGAGAATGGTGAGGGGAAATGCAAGGAAAAAATGTGTGTGTTCACCCGATTGAATGCCTCTGCCCCTGCACTAAGTTTAATTTTGTATGCAGGCCACTCGGGAACTGCCGGCCAAGGAGACGATTGTCCCGGTGAAGCCCATAATCAGTGCCAACATTAAGATGCCTGTGCCACCAGCCATTCGCCCGCCGCCTGCCACCCCCAGATCATTTCCAAGGGCATTCCCAGGTAAACAACGATATCATCGTCTACGAGCTGGGATTCCCCAAGCTGGCCAATCCACACGTTATTGGCTTTGCCGAACCAGAAAACCCCCTGAAAAATACCTTTTTGGAATTTTCAGGGTTTTTTTTCAGCTGAAAAAAGGCCCCTTTAAATAGAAGCCAAATCTGGACAAGCTGGGGGGAAAAACAGCTTTTTTCGGCTTTTCAGGATTCCCCATTGAAGCCCGTGTGGAATCTTTGTGGAAACCCTCTGTTTTTTTTTTAAGATAGAGACACCAGATTTGAAGCATAACTGCTGGTGAGTCTCCTTACAAGAACCCCCAAGTATGGTATAGATCCGTGGTGGCGAACCTTTGGCACTCCAGATGTTATGGACTACAATTCCCATCAGCCCCTGCCAGCAAGGCCAATTGGCCATGCTGGCAGTGGCTGATGGGAATTGTAGTCCATAACATCTGGAGTACCAAAGGTTCGCCACCACTGGTATAGATTATGTCGGGGGTGGGTGGGTCTAATTTTACTGGCCTCCAAATGTGGTAAAAAGGGGGGGGGAACCCTGACCCAATCTTTCCCATACTCGGGGGTTCTTGTGAGGAGACTTATCAGCAGCTACACTTCAAATTTGGTGTCTCTACCGTAAAAACAGCCCCCTCCCCCAGCCCCACAAAGATTTTCCATAGCTGATATGCATGCATTCCCTTTCCCCCACATTGGCTATGGTGGGAAATCTTTTCTCTGCGTGATTCTCCAATCTGACATGGGTTCATTATCAGCTTCTTCTGTATCTGTGGCTCCGCCTCCTGTGGCAGCCATTTTGGGATTGCACCCACTGCCCTGTATCAGAATTTCACAGGTCAAAAAGGTTGGAGATTCTTGCCCTGTTTGCTCTGTTGTATGAACTTAGTGCATAAGCTACATGTAAACATCCTCAAGGCAAATAGGAGCTCCCCAGAGTGACTGTTCTGGGTCGGGGAAATGGGGCCAGGTAGGGGAGTCTCCACCCCTTTTTTTTCTAGCAAGGAAGATGTAAACCCCTGGAGGCAACCTTCTGTATTCCCCTGCAAACACAGTTGCTGACTAGTAATTCCTTCCCAGCGCCCGTCTCACGACAATTAGGATCCGAGGATGAGCAAATCCAAACACAGCTTCACTACCGATGCAGTGACGAATTCTATGCGTACCGCAACGTTACCTGGAAAATCTACCTCCGGAAAGAGGTATTTGTCCCCAAGGAAGCCTTCTGGTGACTTTGCGAGGAATAAAAATTGCGAGGTTTATAACTTTACAGGAATTTTCTCTCGTGTGTAACCCTGATCAAATCAAATAACTGGATAGGAGCGGGTCTTCTGAAGAGAGGACATCATGTCATTATCTTGTGGAACTCCCTGCCACAAGATGTAGTGGCTGACCGCTGCCGTGGATGGTTCTGATGGGGGATTTGTTCTATCGGTGGAGGAAGTTAGAACTATCAAATGTTATTAGCCATTGCTTCTTCATATGGATGAAAAAGCAGAGATCTGGGGTGGTGTAGTGGTGACAGTGTCAAAAGGGGATCTGGGAGCCCTAGGTTCGAACCCTCCAGTCTGCCATGGAAGCACATTGGGTGACCTTGGACCTCTCTCTCTCTGTCTCTGCCTGGCCTACCTCACAAGGTTGGTGTTGTGAGGATTCAATGGATCAGGGGAGAATGGTGTTGTAATCTGCACTGTAGGTCTCCACTGGGGAGAAACGTGAGAGTATAAAATAAATAAGTTGCCATGTTGCTCTGGCAATGAGCCTCTGAGATTCCTTTTGGCTATTCTGTTGGATACCAGATTTCATTTAATCCAGCAAGACTCTATATTAAAAAAGAAGAAGCAAAGATTGCTGCTGACATCCGTTATTTCCTTCACTGATGCCCCTCTTTTCTCCCCAGTGGGGAATCGAACCAGC
This sequence comes from Sphaerodactylus townsendi, assembly GCF_021028975.2. Taxonomy (NCBI): domain Eukaryota; kingdom Metazoa; phylum Chordata; class Lepidosauria; order Squamata; family Sphaerodactylidae; genus Sphaerodactylus; species Sphaerodactylus townsendi. Next base: position 148,119,964 of record NC_059428.1, read on the forward strand.
ATGCATCTGTCCTCCTATCTCTCCTCCCAGCAACTCTATGAGGTTGACAAGGCAACCCAGCAAGCTCTCCATGGCAGAGCATGGATTTGAACTGGGGTCTCGTGGATCCTCGTTGGACCCTTTAACCAACTACACCTTGCTTTCTGTCTGATTCACACGCGGTACTGTCTGAGGAAGACTGTCTTTCCTCTGGTGGATAATCTTCTATATTCTGGTCTGTTTCCTTGCAGGTTTTCTACCCCAAGGACACGATCAACAACCCTCTCCTGCTAGACCTCATTTTCCGGCAGGTGAATCCCCCCAAAACCCTAACCTTAACCCTAACCCCATTTATTTCCATATCATTATCATAAATTGCCTCGAGGAACTGTATTTGGTCAACGGGAGGCAGGGCTAGATATAAATACCTCCACATCATCCTCATGAAGGGCTATCAAGAGTATGGGGTTGAAAATATCCATATTTACCTAAAAGGAAGACCACCTTGAATGTCAAACGATCTCTCCCTTTTAAAAAGGGTTAAATAATGTTTTTTAAAAATTATATTCTACTAACCTGTATGCAAATGTATTATTTATTTACCTCATTTCTACTCTGTTGTCGCTGCGCTGGGGACCTAAAATGGCTTATATCTTCTCTTGTCCATTTTATCCTCACAACCACCCTGTGAGGTAGGTGAGGGTGAACGTGTATGACTAAGGTCACCCAGCCAGCTTCCATTACAAAGTGGGGATTAAAACCTGGGTCTCCCAGGTCCTTGTAGTCCAACACTCTAATGTAAAACTTCGCTAACCCCTTATTTTTCTTAGTAGCATTTTTCTTAATTCACACACTGTGCACCATGTTGGGCAGGCCCCATCTAACGTATTGTGCACGATTCCGGGGGACTCGTTTCAGAATGGATGTGGACAGATCAGAGCAGGTGCAGAGGAGAGTGACGAGGATGATCAGGGGCCTAGAGACCCCCAAGGAAAGGGGAGCATTCAGGCTGGAGAAGAGGAAGTTGAGGGTGGACATGATTACTCTCTTTAGGTATTTGAAGGGCTACCGGTAAGAGGAGCACAGAGAGCTGTTCCTGTTGGCAGCAGAGGATAGGATTTGCAATAATGGGTATAAGTTACGGAGAGAAGAGTTCTGACTGAAGATTAGGGGGGCGGGGAATTTACAATAAGAGTTGCACAACAGTGGAATCAGCTGCATAGGGAGATGCTGAGCTCTTCCTCTCTGGCAGTCTTGAAGCAGTGGCTAGACAAACCCTTGTCTGGGATACCCTAGGGTTGATCCTGCATTGAGTAGCAACCAGATGGCTTGTATGGCCCCTTCCAACTCTATGATTCTGTGATTGGGGTGGTGGGGGAGCCCCTACAGCAGGGGTGGGAAATTATTTTTTCCATGGGGCCACATAAGAAACAGAAAATATTGTGGAGGGCTGGGCCAAAAGGCAGGGGGGCGAGGCGCTTTTGAAAGCCCTGCAGAAGCCGGCAGCCAAGGCAACCGGCTTCTGTGGGGCTTTCAAAGGCGCCTCGCTCCCCAGCACGGCAGGGGGGGCAGTCAGGGTCATCCGGCGGGCCAGATATGGCCCCGGGTCGAATAATGCCCAGGTCTGCCCTACAGCCTTCTTTGCAGGCATAGACAGGGGTAGCATAGGAGAGCCATAAGAGCCATGTGTGGTGGAACGGTTAAGCATGTTGGCCTAGTTTCTAGGAGACCCAGGTTCGAATCCCCACCTGCGGCATGGAAGCTGGCTGGGTGTCCTTAGGCCAGTCACAACCTCTCAGCCACACCTGCTTCACGGGGTTGTTGGGAGGATAAGGAGGAGGAGAGGATCACTTTGGGCAGGGTATAAAACATACAGGCACTGATAAATCTTCCCCAAGGAGCTTCCCTCTGACGTGACGGATTTCTCCTGCAGATCTTTAACGATACTATGTCGGAGGCCTGTATCCGCATTACCCAAGCGGAGAGGCTTCACATGAAGACTCTTTTTGGTAAGATTTGCTCTTCCAGATTGGGGGGTGGGTTTGGCGCCTCCCCACTTCAGTGGGCATAAAGGTTGGCCACGGTAGCGTGTCCAGCAGGCCAAAGGCAGGAAGTTTGTCCCATCCGGTTGGCATTCCACCCCTAACTAGTAGGCTTAAAGAAACAGCGTTGCCAACTTTGGTTTGGGAAATTCCTGGATATTTGGGGGTGGAGCCATAAATCCCAACCACCACATCAGCCATTTTCTCTTGAGGAACTGAGATCCACGGAGATCCAGAGATCTGGATCATTCAGAGGTCAATGATCCAGAGGTCATTCCAGAGATCTCCTGGCCAGATCTGGAGGTTGGTAACACTAACGGGGGGGGGGGGTTGCCCTCTGTTTCTCTCCACAGCGGAAAACAAGCTTGATTCCTTCAGCCCGGTGGCTGACGAAAGCGTGAAGAAGGAGATAGTCAACGCTGCACGGGATGGGTGGGAGATCTATTTTTCCCGCCTTTTCCCAGCTACGGTAAGAGAACCCATAGACCTAAAGGTAGGAATTGGGTCATATCGAGCAGAGGTTTCCCCACCGTTTGCATGCCAAACTGCAGTTTTTCTCAGAGCATCCTCTAGTACAGGGGTAGGGAACCTGCGGCTCTCCAGATGTTCAGGAACTACAATTCCCATCAGCCCCTTTCAGCATGGCCAATTGGCCATGCTGAAAGGGGCTGATGGGAATTGTAGTTCCTGAACATCTGGAGAGCCGCAGGTTCCCTACCCCTGCTCTAGTACCTTTCCATGGCTTCCTCGTCATCTCTCTGGCCCCTTCCGCACATGCAGAATAATGCACTTTCAATCCACTTTCAACGCATTCTGCAGCTGGATTTTATGAAAGATCAAAATCCACTTGCGAACTTGTGTGAAAGAGCAAAATCCACTTGCGAACAATTGTGAGAGTGCGTTGTTCTGCATGTGCGGAAGGGGTTTCTGTGCTTTCTCAGATCAAATCAAAGGTGGTTTGGGAAAGAATGGGGCGGTTGACGAGGAAACCACGGAAAAAGAAAATGAGAATTTCAGGACAGGGCAGAGATCTGCAGTTCTGTGCAGTCCGGCACCCAAACTGCAGGAAAACCTCTACCTGAAAAGACTCAAGGAAAGTTTTAGGAGTTGATTATCTAAGTCAGGATCCCCCAACCTGGTGCCTGCTTCCCTTGGACCTGTATGCAAATGTATACTTGTATACTTGTATGTATACTTTCACAAAGTAGGTGGGGCCATTGTAAGACAGGGCTTCCCTCATTCAAATAGAAGGGTTTCCCACTGGAAGAGAAGGATTTGTAAGCTCCTGGCCTTTCTTTAGTCAGTGTGTGATTCCATTCTACCTTCAGAGTTTTCTTCTTCCCAGGAAGTGTGAGGAGGGAGGCATTCTATTTAACTCCACCTCTGGAGGCAGCCATTTTGGGTTTGGCTCCACCCCCTGTGGCAGCCATTTTGAAGTGGCACTCACCACGCCCTGTCAAAATCCCAGAGTTGTCCACAGCCTCAAAAAAGGACCCCTGAGCTACAGAGTTACACGGACAGTTGCCCAAAAGTATCTTCCTCCATTTTTATTGTCCCTTCTCAATCCTTTAGGGCAGCGTCGGCACCGGAGTGCAGATCTTGGCCGTGTCCCACACAGGAATTAAACTTCTGAGACTTGTCAAGGGCACACACTTGGTCGGGGAACAGCTGCGGGTGCTGCGGGGCTACGGGTAAGACCGTGTAGACCACTCAGAAGGAGGTGGCAGCATGAGGACCACATTGTGGTTTGGGGGAAAGAAGGGGATATCAACTAGCAACGTACTTGCAGTCTGGGTCTGCCTTGTCACTCTTATCCTTTGAGTTGTTCGCAGTTGGGTACTCTCTTGCGGAGAGCTCTTCCAACAGAGTTTCAAAGGGAAGCCATGCTGAAAGGTAAAGGAGTCACAACAGCAACCCACAAGAGTAGCAGATAGCTAGAATTTGTGTTTGCACAGAGACTGTCCTTCGCTTCTAGAATCACAGAGTTGGAAGGGGCCATACACGCAGGGGCATATCGACAGAAAATGGTGCCCAGAGCAAGCACTGAAATTACACCCCCTCCCCAAATCGGTAAGGTCTCCCCCAACTTTGGACCAGCCCTCCAAAGGCCAAGCTTACCATTGCTTTTAATCGCAGTAAACCAGCTCCCTGGAGGGCTGGTCTACCTGCTATTAAACAGTTTTGGTAGACCTGGCCTTCATGGAAGTCAGGCCTACCCATTACTTTTAACCACAAATCCCTCTGGCCAGCTGGTGTACCTGCCCTTAAGAAATATTGGCAGACCTAGCCTTCTTGGAAGCCAGGTCCACACATCACTTTTCAGCTGCAGGCAACCTGCTCTCTGGAGGGCTGGTCTACCTGCCAGTATTGGTAACCTGGCCTTAGTGGAAGTCAGGTCTACCCATTACTTTTAAACACAGATGCCTCTGCTCTCTGGCCAGCTGGTGTACCTGCCCTTGAGCAATATTGGCAGACCTAGCCTTCTTGGGAGCCAAGTCCACTCATCACTTTTCAGCTGCAGGCAACCTGCTCTCTGGAGGGCTGGTCTACCGGTCATATGTTTTTTTAATTGGCCATCAGCTATTTGATTGGCTTGCAGATTTTTAAAAATGTTGCTTAGCTAGTAGTTGCCACTACTGGACAGGGATCTTCAGTGTGTTACTAAAATTAAGCTGTGGAAGCTTTTGTGTGGCTGGCTGCACCATTGAGTGTCAGCCATTTTGTGACAACGGCAGCCATTTTGTGACGATATTCAGAATTTCAGTGGTGCCCACAAGGTCAGAAAACTTGTTTACCCTGCTCTGGGTCCAAACACAGTTCAGTGTGGAATAGAATGTGGCTCTTTACAAACGAAAATAAAATGTCCCTTGATACAGACGAAATTGATACAGATGGAACTGTCTTCGCCTTTAAAATGATGGAAGCCTGGGTAAAAATTCTCAATTTGGCCTGTTGCCTAAATTTGGCCTGTTGCCTAAGTATGCCTGTTCTCTCAACCTGACCGCCCACCCTTCCTTCTCTTTGTCCCAGCTACAGCGATATCCTCTTCGTGACCATCCCCTCCAAGAACATGTTGGAATTCAACCTGACCCACGAGAAGCTCCTCCTCTTTTCCCCCAAAGCCCCCCAGGTGAAGGCCATGGTGGACTTCTTCATCACCGAGCTCAAGAAGGTGAGCGCTGCTGTGATCAGAGGAGGCAGAACGAGGGGCGGGAGAAAAAGGTCCAGGTGGGTCCCAGGTGGGGCATCTTGTTCGCCCACAGGTCCCTCAGTGCCTGCCGGCCACAGTGACTCAAGGGGAGCTCCACATCTGGGGCAGCCCACCTCTGAATCCAAGGGCTAGGAGCTGACGTTAGACCTTGGCCTCTATGCCTCGTTTGTTGGCTACCAGTTGGCCATTCTTGGAAAATAGGATGCTAGACTAGAAGGACCCTTGATTGGATACGAGCAGGGCGGTTTGCATGTTCTCTTGTGCTTGGTGGCCCTTTGTGGTGAACTGGTTGGCCTCTGAGATAGGATGGGATAAACAAGAGAATGGTTTTTAGATGGTGTGTATATGTATGTATATATATTTCCTTGCATGCAGAATAATGCACCTTCACAATTGTTTGCAAGTGGATTTTGTTATTTCGCACAGAAAAATCCATCTGCAAAGTGGATTGAAAGTGGATTGAAAGTGCATTATTCTGTATGTGCGGAAGTGCCCTTAGACCACACGTGTGTTTGGTTGGTTGGTTGGCTGGCTGGCTGGCTGGCTGGCTGGCTGGCTGGCTGGCTGGCTGGCAAGGGTGAACAAGTTGCATCTGCACCAGCCTGTCCAGAACCGGGGCTGGCTTCTGGAAGGAGGCCCTGCCCACCTTCGGAAGCATCCTTCCGCTCGCCTGAGTTTTCCTCTACTCCAGGATTCGCAGTACGTGGTGGCTATCAAGAACTATGTCACCAATGACAAGAGTCTTTTGAGTTTCCATAAAGGAGACATCATCTGCCTACGTCCCATGGAAGGCGTGGGGAAAGGTGAGTCCTTGGGTAGAAAGTGCCATTCTGTGGGTGGGATGTGGGGGACAAGGGAAAGTTTAGGGAACGTTCTCAAAGACCGGTATGGCTGAGTACCGGTGGAGAGCCAGGGGACACACCTCCCACCAGATGCTGGGTCAATGTCTCGTTTATTTGTTTTAATTTTATTATATTTATACCCCGGCCTTCCTGGCCGGAGGTGGGTTCAGCACGGCTTTCGTATGCAGGTAAAACATTAAAATCCCAAGGGCCATCAAGTCCCACCCCCTGCAATGCAGGAACACACAATCAAAGCACTCCTGACAGATGGCCATCCATCCTCTGTTTAAAAACCTCCAAAGGAGGAGATGCCACCACCCTCTGAGGTAGTGCATTCCACTGTTGAACAGCCCTGACTGTCAGGAAGTTTTTTCTGGTGTTTAGGTCTCTTCCTGGTGTTTAGGTCTCTTCCTGGTGTTTAGGAATCTTTTCTCCCTCACCTTGAACCCATGACTCCTGGTCCTAGTCTCTGGAGAAGCAGAAAACAAGCTTGCTCCCTTACCAACATGACATTCCTTCAAATATGGGATGGCTATCATGGGATGGCTATGATGTCACCTCTTAACCTTTTCTTCACCAAACTAAACATCCCCAGCTCCCTAAGTCTCTCCTCATAGGGCATGGATTCCAGACCTTTGACCATTTTGGTTGCCCTCCTCTGGACCTGTTCCAGCTTGTCAATATCCATCCTGAGTTGCGGTGCCCAGAACTGTACACAATATTTCAAGTGAGGTCTAACCAATGCAGAATAGAGAGGTACAATTACATCCCTCGATCTAGATGCTGCACTCCTATTGATACATCCCAGAATTGCATTGGCTTTCTTGGCCGCTGCATCACACTGCTGACTCGTGTTCAGTTTGTGGTCTGCTAAGACTCCCAGATCCCTTGCACATGTACCAGGAAAAGCTCACACAGTGGTCCCCTGCAACCATAACGTTTAGACTAAAATCAGAGGTTCTCAGCATGGTGGGCTTCTATTCTGACCTTCAGATGGAAGCAACCAGGGTTACAGGCCTTCCAAAGCCTAGATTTGCCCACCTGGTAGCCCAGCCCGTGAGCGGCAGAGGGTGCCAGGCAAGACAGTTTCAGGCACATTCACTCTCCCCGTCCCCACAGACCGCTATTATGGCTGCGTGGTGCGCAAGAAAGTGATGCTGCTCGAGGACGTAAAGAAGGGAACCCTGGATTTTGGTGGGTGGCTCTTGTGTGCTGTGGCCTGCAGTGGTGTGATCTCCCGCGTGCGATGCTCTCGTCCACAACCATGTTTCCCCTGTCTCCCTATGTGTGATTCTTCTCTCTCCTGATCTAAGTCACTACCAAGAGTTCACCTGGTAAGCAGAAGGGAAAGAGGGAACGGACAGATCTAAGCCATTTAGTGTCCGTTCCTAATACGGGGAACGAGATCAAGCCCGTGCCCTTGTTTGAGATTATCATGCAGGCTTAATCTGGTATCTTTCATCATCAACATCGTAGACCACTTTTGGCCTTTGTGCTACAAGAAAAACCCTCCTTCCATTCTTCACGCAATTCCCTTCTTTGGGCAGACCTTTGGGGGCAAGCAAAAATTGTCCTATGTGCTCCCGTTAGCGAGTTTGAGCGTGGACAAAATAACCGCCTATGTTCCGCTCGATGACACGGGGCACAGTTATTAAGAAATCGTGTTTTGTCTGCCTCTCTTGAGGGTGCGGTAGTAGAAGTTTTGAGTGAACGAGCCCAGAGACAGGGTCTCTGGTCTGACACTTAGCCCTCCTGCCTGTTGTTAATACGATACACCGCACAATCCGGGCGACATCTTAGCTGAATTCTCAGGCAGTTAAAAGAATGCCTTCCTTACATAGGTTGGAAGTTTGGAGCCATCTACGGGAAGTCCGGCTTCTTCCCCGCTGACTGTGTCCAGCCAGCAGCGGTGCCAGACTTCATCCACCTGCCGATGGACAAGAAAGAAGAGCCACAGGATAAACAAGGGAAAGTGGCTGTCCCCACCTCGGTTGCCGTGGCCGTTGCATCAGCAGCCGTGGCTCAGGAGCTGGATAAGAAGACGGAGGCGAGTACAATTGGCTGGTACTTGAAGTTGTCCAAAGCAGGGGGTGGGTTCTTTTGGGGAGGGAATTCTTTGAGGCAAGGGAGGAGGGGGCCAGGTTGGGTCGAGGGTCCTGCTTTTGGACAGGAAATGCCGGCTGTTGACATGCTCGGACAGCTTTCTTCTCCTAAAGATTTGAGCACATCAGAAGAAGAAGAGAAGAGTTGGATTTATACCCCCCTTTCTCTCCTGTAAGAGATTCTCCTTTCTCCCCTCCCACAATAAACACCCTGTGAGATGGGTGAGGCTGAGAAGTGCTCTCGCTTTCCCCGGGGAAAGAAGAAGAGTGTTGGGACAAGAAAGCTTGCCCCGGCGTGCCTTGTCTCTTGGTGCACTGCAAACAGGAAGCACATTGGGGCAAGAATTCTTGCCCCGACACACTTCCTGTCCTACAGGATGCCAGAGCACCAGTGGGAAATTGACCACTGAGGTGTATTTCCCCAGCTGCAAATCCTCTTCAGTTTGTTTATTATCCAGTTTATATCCCACCCTATCCTTGCAGGGCTCAGGAAGTGGCGTATCTGCCAGAGGAACATAGGGGGTCAATTGACCCTGGGCGCCCCCCTTAGATCACAGGGGGGTGGCCGGGAGCCTGCTGTGGGTCAGCCGGGCGCCCCTTGGCCTGGCCCCACTAGGCCCGGCCCCACCAGGCTGCCCGGGACTGCCACTGCCAGCTAAGGTAAGTGGGGTGAGTTGGTCTGGGGGGGGGCTGCCCTGGGCACCATTTTTCCTTGGTACGCCTCTGGGCTCAGGTATTGAGTTAATGTTCCCCTGGAACCAACATGGCCTTTGTATGTTTACCTTGAGGTGACGTCCAAGCAATCTGTCCTGGCATTATCCAGCAGGCTTTTCGCACTTGCCCAGAGAGACCACATGCCTTTCTCATCCTGTAGGTCTCCCCAGGCAGCGAATACGCTGAGGAGTTTGAGGGAGCCAAGGGTGTAAGCCCACACGGCGGCCCCTACACCATGCTGGAGTTTGCCAAGAAGTATTTCCGAGAAGGCCAGCGGGCAAAGATGTGAGTGCGTGCGGACGGACATGGGGCCTGGAATCCCTTAGGGCTTGGTTGCAGTCGAGAAATCGGAGGCCGTCGTCTCGAGTTTGTTGTGTCAGAGTTCCTATCCTGAGGCCACAGTCCCCTCTGTAAGAGAACAAGGAAATTCCGGGCTGCTACCGCCACGCCCCACCCTCTTCTGCATACCAGTTAGTTAGGACACCCCTGCCATTGTTTACATGCGCGATCGCATCCCCTGGGATGGAAGAAAGGTAAGTGGAAGACAGCCTCCGTCCCTTACCGCAGGCGACTTGTTGCAAACTCCCTGATTCGTGGTATCGATTAGCTTTTGAAAATATAAATGCATCGGAGGTTGGGATACGATACGTCAGGGGCTGATTACAGTTGGGGGAATTTATCTCCTGCCTGCTTCACCGTGACACCAGGGGCACACCTGAATTGCTCTTTTTTTCCACAGGGAAAGCCGAGAGCAAGAGCAAGAGGCAGCCGGCAACTTCCTTGAACGTCTGTACGAGGAAGTTTGCCACACCAGGGTTCAGTTGCCAGCAGCACGCCGCAATTGGCCTCTGCGTAATTGGCCAGGGATTATCTCTGGTCATGAAAATAGGCCTATATTCTCAACTGGGGGAAGTACGAGGAAGAGAAATCTACGTCTATAAACTTAACAGACCAAAGTCATTATCTCAGAGGCTTCTGGTTAACCTTGAAACCCGTTTTAGGACAACACACGTCCTCTCCCCAAGCTGCAGGCTCTGGTCTTGTGCCTGGGCAATTGCGTCTCCTCTTATCTTGCAGGAAATGTATTTGCAATCTTCGATTTTGTTGCCCTAGGAATCTGCAGTGGTCTATTACCCACTGCAGGCTGTTCCTCACCCTTTCCCCGCTCTGGCGCGAAGAGTCGTGCCACACGTGGTCTCGGTTTCCCCGTGGAAAGTGAGAAGCACACACGGGCCAAGAGGAAGTGCATTAGGACAAGAAATCTTGCCCTAATGTGCCTCCTTTCCTGGTACGCTGCAAAGAGAAAGCGCGTCTACACGAGATTCCTTGCCTTGATGCGCCTCCTCTCTGAAGTGCATCAGGACATGTTTTCTTGCCCTGGTGTGCTTCCAGTTCCACCCCGTGGAAGAGAACCAGCAAATAATCGGGCAGTGTGTGTGAAGGGGGGAGATATCGTTTCCTCCTCCCATTCATAAATCCCATTGTGTGACATTACAATTTTGGCACTTCGGCTGCATGTAATGCAGCAGCACATCACCCACAATCTGCTTGGTAAATGTGGCCTCCATTTTGTGAATTGAGCATCATGCATATCTTTCAGCTTCAGGAGATGTGCCTGCGTGCCATCAGAAAATCTGGATTTCCAATTGAATGTACTGAAGCCTGCATTCACCCCATTCACACAAAATGGTACCTGCTGTCACCCTTTATGGGGCAGCTGGGTTGCCAAAATTGTAAGAACTGAACTATATGGTTGTCCTGACTGAATTCCCTTTCCTGTGCTCTAGCTTTAAAGATTTTTCTGTGTTTGAATTCTGTATCTTTGCCCCCAGAGCCAAAATAGTTTTTTAATGATGTGCAAAAGGATACCAGGAAAAACTGACCCAATTTGGACAATCCTTGTTGAGGATAAATCCTTTTGGATGGGGGTGGTTTTTGCACGAGCCAGAACGGGAGCAAAACAGGAACCCGAAAGCAAGTAGGCAGGGCTTTGCACAGACGTATCTTCCTGGGAACAAAGGCGGAGTATGTGCATCACGTTTGTTACAGGGACCCCAACAAGCTAAAATCCAAGAAAGGCGTTGAATCAAAGGGCGTGGAAGATATTCTGAAGTTCACCAAGGTAATGTCAGTTGATTTCTTTAACCACAGCAATTTACTAATGCATGTATTTGAGGAGGGGGCGGTTGACAAGATTCCATTCTCGCCAATCGTCCACTTATTTCCATCTTGGTTCCTCTTCAGTCCCCCATCCAGGAGTCGCTCATTGAGTTCACGGACAGCGGCCTGAATAAAATTGCAGCCGAGACCTTCCAAGGTAATGTGCCTGTCTCCGCCTTTCCCCAGGATTTTCCCATCGAGGGCTGTCCGATGCAAAATTTGACCTCTGCAACCTGGAAGTTAGATGTCACAACAGGGCTGAACTCAAATCTTCTTGTCTGCTCATGGGTGATCTCTAAAAAATCTGGCATGTGATTTGGTTGGGCGTGGGCAGGGGAGAACCAGACACAGTAGGCACGGGCCCCTTCCGCACAAGTCCCCTAAAAGGTTTCTAAAACGTTTTCTAAAATGTTTTCAGCCCCACCTTTTACAGCGATGTATGTCCGCACTCACCCCCTCGAAAGAATTCACAGCTGCCATTACATGATTTCCCCCTTTTGCAGGGAGTTCTGTGTTGGATCAATGCTTCACAGACTCATGCTGCATTATATACTTCCCGTATACTTGATGCTTCAAAGACTGCCCCCCCCAAAACAAAATAATAAACACAAAAACAGTGCAAATAAACAGGCGAGCGGGGACTGAGAGAGCTCAGAAAAGGATGTTGAGGAGAAAGTTCAGGGAAGCTGAGAAGTGTGGGAAACGTCGCAAATAGTTCACACAGCAAAATCACCTCCACACCCCTCCTTCTTCCCCTCAGGTTCATACACTGACGTTGTTTGTGGGTCAGGTCTGACTGACAGAGTGCATGGAGAAGGGACCTCGCTTTCTGTGCCCCCACGTTGTTGTATTCTGTTTGTCCATCAGGGAAATCCTCTTGGACTGTTCCAAGTAACAACTGATTTGTGTGCGCACCCAGAGAAAAATTAAACTGTTTTGATATAGACTTCAGTCAGCCCCGCTTTTGGTTATTAGCGGACAGTCACGCTTTTGAGCAGCGTCCCGCGGGTTTTAAATTCTCCGACAGGGTAGCGGCAGCTGGCGAAGCAGATAAGTCATTCGTTTTTGCAGCGCCCTCGTCGGAAACTTCCAGAAGGTATTAGTAGCTGGAAGCTCAGTATTGCGGTATGTTGGAGCACACGCCGCCGCAGGGAGCGTACAGTTTTTATGCACTCCCCGGCTTCAGTCACAGGGCTGGAAACCGGGGAGCCGCTAAAAGTGCAGTGCGCCTGCGTCGCGCCGCCTCCCCGCGACTGCCTTCTGGGTAAGTTTCCCCTGTTTCTCGATCGGGAGCCGCAAAAGGCAGTGTGCTCCTGGCGTCGCTGCAGCGCGTATGCGGCGCTCGCGGTTGCAAAAGGTGAAAATCTGGTCACCTTAATTTTGGATATCTTTTTTCCCCTCTAGTTGTGATGAAGTTCATGGGGGACCTTCCTCTCAAGAGCCAAACAGAGCTAGAAGCGGTCTGCTCTCTTCTGAAGGTAAGACCAGGTTACAGCCTGGGACAAAAAGTTATTTATTGCCTTCTCTTCTCCCTCTGGGAGGCATACTACCTCCTCGGGGGTCAAATCTTCTCTCTTGAGGACTGTAACTAGAAGGGATAGAATTTGTTAGCATTGCTAAGTACTCAACTAAGTAGTAAACACTAGTTAAACAACTTTATTTCTGTGAGATGCAAACATAAGATAGCTGCAGGACAGATTCTAGGTCGAGGGCCCTAACCTTTTTGAGTCTGCAGGCACCTTTGGAATTCTGGCACAAAATTGCTTGTGCAAGATGGCTGACGCAGGAGGCGGAGCCAGCTACAAAATGGCTGCCATACCTTTGGTCACACAGGGAAGATATTTGTGCTGCGGTGGCAGCTGCTTCCCGAACCAAAAGAGGAGGTTGTTAGAGCTGTGACCTCTCCCCACCCCAGCTCACCATTTGGGGCTTATTTCCATATACATTGCCCCTTCTTCGGAACTCTCTCAGCCCCACCTACCTCACAAGGTGTTTTTTTGTGGGGAGAGGAAGGGAAAGGAGCTTGTAAGCCACCTTGAGTCTCCTTACAGGAGAGAAAGGTGGGATATCAATCCAAAACTCTTCTTCTCCTTCTCTCCTCCAGCTTTGCGGAGAATATGAGGTGATCAGAGATGAGGTTTATTGCCAGGTCATGAAGCAGATCACGGACAACTCCAGCTCCAAGCCGTACGTGAGTTTCTTGTTTCTGTGAACTGAGAAGATGTTTATTCTCCAGGGACCTCTCTGGGATGTGTAATATGCAGGTTATTCTCCATTTGGAATATGTAGTTTATTCACCATGGACCTTTGTGTGTTTTGGGTAGGGACAGCTGCCAGAAAGGGTGGAGGCTGCTCTACATCCTGAGTGCTTATTACAGGTGTTCGGAGGTCTTCAAACCATACCTGCTGTCATTCTTCCAGGAGGTCTGCAGCGATCCCGCTTTACATTTCCAAGGTGAGTCTTCAGAAGTCTGGACAAAAAAGGACATTGGAGGATTGGACCCAAAAGGGCCTTTTGCTAGATGGCAGGACTACCAGTACGTCAGCAATTATAGCTTAAGCTTTGTTCCCTTGTTTTTTTAAAATCGCCAACAATCTGGTCTGAAAAAACATAGGAGGACAGCAGGGAATGCATTATATTGTCAATCTTATCTAGCTTACCTGTTAGAACTGAGCGAACCAATTGTGGGTAACGCTTTATGGGGTCCATCGCTCCCTCTGATTTGTTGACATCCATCAGGCATTGCCAAGGCATGCGAACAAAACCTGTGGAAAACTTTCCAGTTTGGAGGACGCTGCGGATTCCCTGGAAACATGGAGCTCAAAGCCATGGTGGTGAGTGCATCAAAACCAAATTTTCAGACTGGACATGCAGTTGGGGGAGTCCATTGCTGGTCAGTTGCCTAGGGGAGAGGGCGCCCCATCACTGAGGTATAAAATTTCCCAAATCCTAGGGGGCAGTCATCTACCCATTTGTCCTTGCTACTTGTCGAACCTTTGGACTGTCCCACAATATGCTGTTTCATCATAAAGAAATCATCTGAATTGCTCAACTCTCAAATAGATGTTCCTTTTGGTTGAAGATGTAATAAAAACAGGAACGGTTTGAAACGTACCTCCACGGATAGAGGGCATGAAATGGTGCTTTAAGTATAACTGTACGCATATTTATTTATTTGTTTGTTTGTTTATTAGTTTTATATACCGCCCTCCCCCGAAGGGCTCTGGGCAGCGCACAACATATAAATCAAAGTAGAGCACAGTTTAAAACATAACAAATACAGCTATAATAACATATATATGGCTCGAAAGGATTAAATAGTTAAAACCTCTATTAAATATCATGCCCCTGGTGTTTCCCAACCTTTTCAAGGTCAGGGTACCCTTGACCTCACTCTTCATATCTCACGGTACCCCTGCTGCCACCCTCCACCTTCCCCTCCATTGCCCCTGCTTGCCACACACCCCACCTTCCCCTCCCAGGGTGAAGGGTAGCACTGGGGGTGGGGGTGGCTGCTGACCTTGTGGCAGGCCCAGCCCCATGGGCCAGCTCCATGTCCTTGCTGGCGCTGGTGGGAGACACCACAAAAATGAGGGGGGGGGCGGTAGTGTTGCCACGGTACCCCTGGGACATGCTCACGGCACCCCAGGGTACCACGGAACCCTGGTTGAGAATGGCTGCCCTGGACTGTTCAATAAAAAGACTCTGTGCTTAGGTGATTTGTTTATTGTAAAACAGGATCAGGAAGAAACATTTAGACTTCTATTTCCAGAACTGAAGCGTACCAGCAAAGCGCCTTCCATTACACCCCACGTAACACAACACCACCCCTGACTACCAGTTCCCAAGGGGGATTGGCACCCCACCAGGCACCCCACCAGTCCCACAGTCCAGAGACAATGCAGCCTCTCTTGGGGTCAAAACAACCTACATGCCACACTACTGACAGAACAACAATCTAATGAGCTGATAAGGCATTGCTTGATAAATTAGGTGAGTGGGCTCAGAAATGGCAAATGCAGTTCAATGTAGCAAAATGCAAAGTGATGCACATAGGAGCAAAGCCATTCAAATCAATATTAATACTAGAGGGTCAGTGCTATCAGTCACAGACCAGGAAAGGGATTTAGGCGTCTTAGTTGATAGTTCCATGGGAATGTCAACTCAATGCATGGCAGCTGTGAAAAAGGCAAACTCTATGCTGGGGATCATTAGAAAAGGAATTGATAATAAAACTGCAAAGATTGTCATGCCCTTTATATAAAGCAGGTGCTAATCGCATTCTTGAGTACTTCGTAAGTCTAGTTCATCGCCGCGATCTCAAAAAAAAGGATATTGAGGAGATAGAAAAGCGCAGAGAAGGGCAACAAGGATGATTGAGGACTGGCTACCCTTCCCTATGAGAGGGAGAGGCTGCACGCTTTGGGAATCTTTTAGTTTGGAGGAGGCGCTAAGGGGGGGATATGATTGAAGTCTATAAAATTATGCATGGGTAGAAATGCTGACAGAGAGAAATTTTTCTTTTCTCACAATACTCAGAACCAGGGGCATTCATTGAAAATGCTGGGGAAGAACAGGGATCTAACATTGCGAGTCGACTTCTTCACACACAACGCGGTGATTGGTGTTTGGAATATGCTGCCACAGGAGGTGGTGATGGCCACTAACCTGGGATAGTTTGCGCGGGTTTGACAGATTTATGGAGGAGAAGTCGATTATGGCTACCAATCTTGATCCTCCTTGATCTGAGATTGCAAATGCCTTAGCAGACCAGGTGATCGGGAGCAACAGCCGCAGAAGGCCATTGCGTTCACATCCTACATGTGAGCTCCCAAAGGCACCTGGTGGGCCACTGCGAGTAGCAGAGAGCTGGACTAGATGGACTTTGGTCTGATCCAGCTGGCTTGTTCTTATGTTCTTATGTTCTTATGGGAAGCAAAAGCAAATACAACCACAGTAATGAGGGATGGGGGAAGAGGAGAGAAAGAATCCCATGTCCCAGGTGGGAGACATGGCAGGATCAAACCAGAAATGAGCCTCCTCCTTCACTTACAACTTCTAAATTTTACTTTCCCTTTCTTGTCCCCACAAAGGCCGGAAGGAGTTCGAAACGCCAGATGGTCCTCTTGCCAGGGGGAATTGAGAAACACCTAAAGATCAAAACATGTTCAGTAAGTAGCAGCAGGTCAGACTGGACCTTTAGCTTACTAGGAAACTTCTGAGATGCTGCTGTTGAGGGTCGACGGCGGCGATGAAGAAGCTGAACCAAGTGAAATCAATGGACTTAGAAAGGCCTGACTCAGTTTGGCCTCAGAAGGGAATAACTTGGGCCGATGACCCGCAAGTCTCCGCTTCACAGTAAAGGTGCATGTACGTCGAGGCCCGATTTCTCGTACTGACTTATTTCCTTGAACCCCACTTTCAAGTTCTAGTTTCCTCAGGCCAAGCAGCACCATTTTAAGCACATGTTTAATTTTCTTTCTTCTTCTGCCCCAGTTGAAATCTCTGAATGCATCTCAAGGGCAGCCCCACACAGAGTACATAGAAGTAGTCTAAACACAATTGTTTTTTCTTCTTCTATTGATAATATTTTTATTTTCTCAACATATGGAAACACAAAAAGCAATAGCAATAAACAGAAACGCTTTCACATCTCACCATACCAGGACAAAACATAAGCATAAAATACCAAAACAATGAAAAGCAAGAAAATAGATAAAAGAAAATAAGAAAATATGCAAACAATGACTTCCCGCTGTCCCACTGTCCTAATCCAGTCTAGCTTCATGCATCTAATTAAAATAAAACATCTTATCAGTTACACTCTATATAATTTCTAATATACTACTTCAGTCTGCTGTTTTCTTTTAACTCTCAAATGCTGCGATTATTTCTCTTCTACCATATTTTCGCAATAGGTAGTCCATAAAAGGTTTCTAGTTTTCTACAGACAGCTCTAGATCACTGTCCACTCAAACTGTTAGTTTTGCTATTTCTGAATATTCTGTGTTCTTCTGCATCCAATCTTCCTTGGCTGGTGATTTTTCCTCTCTCCATTTCTGGGCATACAATTTTTTTCTTCAACATTTCACCTATGGAACATTGCCGAGCCACTGAAAAACTTGCATGCCACGTTTTTGAATTTTGGGTGGCTGACAAAAAAATTGTGCTGTAATTTTCCTCGCCTTTCTAGGTTGCCCTGGATGTGATAGAAGAGATCTGCTATGAAATGGGACTCAATCGGCCCGAAGCCATCAACGAATATATCATTTTTGCAGTTACCTGCCAAAGTGAGTCCAGACAGTGGCAGAAGAGAGAATTCTTGTGTCAGGTCCATGCATGGAGAGATAAAACTGCATCCTGCTGTTTTCTTCATTTAAAATATTCTATTCAGTTCTCCTCTTATGGTTTAAATGAAGTACATAAATAAATCCAAATAAGTCTGAGAGTCTTAGTAGACCACAAACTGAACATGAGTCAGCAGTGTGATGCAGCAGCCAAGAAAGCCAATGCGATTCTGGGCTCTATAGTGTCTAGATCAAGGGATGTAATTGTACTTCTCTATTCTGCATTGGTTTGACCTCACCTGAAATATTGTGTACAGTTCTGGGCACTGCTATTCAAGAAGGATATTGACAAGCTGGAACGGGTCCAGAGGAGGGCAACCAAAATGGTCAAAGTTCTGGAATCCACGTCCTACGAGGAAAAACGTAGGGAGCTGGGGATGTTTAGTTTGGTGAAGAGAAGGTTAAGAGGTGACATGATAATCATGTGTAGATATTTGAAGGAATGTCATGTTGGGAAGGGAGCTAGCTTGTTTTCTGCAGCTCCAGAGACTAGGACCAGTAGTCATGGGTTCAAGGTGCAGGAAAAGAGATTCCACCTAAACATCAGGAAAAACTTCCTGGCAGTCAGGGCTGTTCAACAGTGGAATGCACTCCCTCACAGTGAGGTGGAGTCTCCTTCTTTGAAGGTTTTTAAAGAGAGGCTGGATGGCCATCTCTCAGGAGTGCTTTGATTATGTGGTCCTCCATGGCAGGGGGTTGGACTTGATGGCCTTTGGGGTCTCTTCCAACTCTATGATTCTAAGTCTGTGCCCAATTGCCTCCACAGATCAGAACGTCCGGCCTTTGAACAAAAAGGAATACATCCTCGACGTCGTCATGGAAATGGAACAAGTAGACAGCAACTACATGTTCTGGTACCGGCGGGTCATCTGGAGCCAGCCGCTGAAATTCGACAACGAGTTGTATGTAACTATGCACTACAACCAGGTGAGGCCTTTGCATGCAGGGCTGTGAAGACTTTTGGGAAGAACAACGCATGTGTTTCTAATCTGCATCACTGTCATTGACCCACTTCAGAGCGGTGCTAAAATATTCCACAGACCCTAGATATTTTTGCCTCCAAACGGCCTGGACCAACTGCTTGAGATAAGTTTCAGAAGTTAGCTGTGTTGTAGGAAACCAAGGCGCTATATACTAGAGCCGTGGTGGCGAACCTTTGGCACTCCAGATGTTATGGACTACAATTCCCATCAACCCCGGCCAGCATGGCCGATTGGCCATGCTGGCAGGGGCTGATGGGAATTGTGGTCCATAACATCTGGAGTGCCAAAGGTTCGCCACCACTGTACTAGAAGCTGCAGGAGCAATCAACCAATTGGCCATGCTGGCCGGGGGTGATGGGAATTGTAGTCCATAACATCTGGAGTGCCAAAGGTTCGCCACCACTGTACTAGAAGCTGCAGGAGCAATCAACCAATTGGCCATGCTGGCCGGGGGTGATGGGAATTGTAGTCCATAACATCTGGAGTGCCAAAGGTTCGCCACCACTGTACTAGAAGCTGCAGGAGCCAGGTCACCAGAGTCACGCAGGGCAATTTTATCACGTACGCGCTAAATGGTTAGCCGTTTTGCTGGCCCTTGTAAGAGTAGAAAGATGCAAGTTTGGTAAATAACATGTGACAATAATATTGCATCCGGTTTCTCAAGGTGTTCCGTTCTCGCCCTCAGGTGCTCCCGGACTACCTCAAGGGGCTCTTCAACACCCTCCCTTCCGTGAAGCCGACGGAACAACAATTCCAGCAGGTTGCCAAGCTGGCTGCTCTCCAGCACCGGGCCAAAGACAGCGTCTACCTGCCGACCCTGTACGTACCTGGGGACGAAGGCCTCAAGCAGGTCCTAGCAGGACACCCCGCAAGTCAAAATGTCTTGCTGCAGAAGCTGTGGAAACCACAAAGGGAATGGGAAAGGGGTCAGCCTTGCTGGGGTCAAGCCTGTGAAAACCAACAAAAGGATGAGGTTGGGGGGTGGGGTACAAACTCCCACCACGCTTGCAAGACATTTTCTGGAATAGAAGAAGAAGAAGAGTTGGATTTATATCCCCCCTTTCTTTCCTGTAGGAGACTCAAAGGGGCTTACAAACTCCTTTCCCCCCTCACGACAAACACCCTGTGAGGTGGGTGGGGCTGAGAGAGCTCCAAAGAACTGTGACTAGCCCAAGGTCACCCAGCTGGCATGTGTGGGAGTGCACAGGCTAATCTGAATTCCCCAGATAAGCCTCCACAGCTCAGGCGGCAGAGCAGGGAATCAAACCCGGTTCTTCCAGATTAGAATGCACCTGCTCTTAACCACTACATTTGCTGCTTACTGAACCCACAGCAAGCATTCCTGAATGAATATGGGCCACCATGAACACATTATGGACTGATGTATACCCTGCTTTCCTTCCCAATGGAGATCTAAAGTGGATTATGTTTTTCCCCACCTCTACTGTATCCTCACAACAACAACCAATCGAGGGAGGGAGGTTGGGCTGAGAGTTTGCGATTGTCCGAAGGCCAGCCAGTGAACTTCTGTAGCACAGTGGTGGGATTGGAATCCGGGCCTCCCAGATTTTAGTCCGACTCTCTAACCATTACCATCCCAGCTTGAAGGTCAGCAGAAAGAGGGGTCCACGTTGTGCCGCGTATCTACTCGTGGCTCAGGCAGCTGCTGCTGAACAGTCAACGGCTTGTACGGCATCCTTCATGTTTTCTGTTGGTTCGCCCTGGTAGGTCGGTGATCTCTCCTTCATTTTCTCTCCCCCCCCCCTTTCCAAGACGAGAGGTGCAGGATTACATCCCGTCCCAGCTCTACCACCTCCAGACGGCCCAGTCGTGGCTGGACATGGCCTCACAACACACACAGCAAACGCTGCCGCTGAGCACCCACCAAGCTCGGGCGCAGTTCCTAGGTAAGATGCAACCAGTTTGCCATGCAGTGGGGCTGCTACGGGGGTGGTTGATGCCCGTCTGACCTGAGAGGTGTGTGGACCTGTCCCGCTTAGTTGGATGGACCTGCTGTCTAGAAAGTCCGCTACGGGTTGTAACGTTGATCCCAAACCTTCTGTCGGAGACTGCAGTTGGATTCAAATCCAGTCGTGCCTTAACAACCAATATCCCCAGGGTATGAGCTTTCAGGAGTTCAGTCTCTCTTTGGCAGATACAAGAATCTCAGGTGACCTTTTATATCAGACCAAATAATCTTCTTTCCCACGAAGAGAATTCTGGGAATCCTCAAGTGGGTGTGAAGGCAAGAAATTTCCATGTATCTCCCCCCATGGTATTGAAGGGATGTTGCTTCTGAATATGGAAGTTTCATTTATCCATCATGGCTAACAGCCTTGTTGTAGATTTGTCCTCTGGCCCCTTCCACACATGCAAAATAATGCACTTTCAATCCACTTTCACAATGGTTTGCAAGTGGATTTTGCTATTCCACACAGTAAAATCCAGCTGCAAAGTGCATTGAAAGTTGATTGGAAGTGCATGATTCTGTATGTATGGAAGGGGGCTCTGTGAAACTTATTCTTTTTGGTACCAGTCTAAGGCATCACCGAACTTTGTAGATATGAGTTTCGCAAATTAGTTGTGTTATCTATTTATTCAGATAGTTATACCCCGTCTTTCTTCCCAGTGGGGGCCCCAAGGTGGCTTATTTATTTATTTAAAATATTTATTAGCCACAAACTCAAGGTGACTTGCCATGGAAATAAAACAATTATTTTTTTTAAAAATGAAAGACCCACAACAAACCTGTGTGGTAGATTAACCTGAGGCAGAGTTACTGTCTCTAGATTGCCCAGCCGTCTTCTGTGGCAGTGAGAATTTGAACCTGAGTTTGGCACTCTAACCACCGCCCTACACAGAATCTGTCCCCGATCACTTTAACTTGGGTGATGCTGAAAATTTCTCCTGCCTTCGTCTCGCTGTGTAAGAAAAGGAAGTACCCCAAAATGTTTTAAATAAATGATAAAATAAGCTCTTTGGCCTCCTGCTCTGGCTAATTATTTTCCTGGAGGTGCTCGCCAATTGCTTTGTGGGCTCCGTTCTTTCCCGCAGGGCTGCTGAGCGCCTTCCCCATGTTTGGTTCATCTTTCTTCTACATCCAGAGCTGCAGCAACAATTCTGTCATCTCTCCCTGCATCTTGGCCGTGAACCAGAATGGACTCAACTTCCTGAACAAAGAGACCCATGTAGGTGGGGTCGGTTCATTTCAGAAAACCCTGGAACCTCAGTTCTGTGGGGTGTAACTTGGGGGGCTCTCCTAAATATTGGGGAGAACCCTTTGATCCCTTCTGGGCTGAGGGGGATAAAGGCTGTCTTGCCACCTCCAGCCATTGCTGTGGAAAGAACATCTGATGGACTAAGACATGTGTCCCTCACCTTTTTGAGCCTGCAGGCCCCTTTGAAGTTCTGATACATTGTGGTGGGCACACCCACAAAATGGCTGCCGCAAGGGGCAGAGACAGGCACAAAATGGCTGCTGCAAGAGGCGGAGCCAGGCACAAAATGGCTGCCATGGCGTTCCTTCACTCACTCAGTGAGGATCCTTGTGCTGTGTGGGGCTTTGGCTCACCAAAAAAAATTCCTTAGTACTGAAAAATCCTCTCCCCAAGTAATCATCCCAACTCTGGGCAGCCAAGCTCTAACAAGAATCTGCTCCGTCTGTCAGGAACTGATCACGATCTACCCGTTGAAGGAGATCCAATCGACTCGCACCCAACGACCCTCGGCCGGATCCAGCTACCCCTACGTAGAGATTATGTTGGGAGACTTGGTGTCACAAAAAGTCACCCAGCTGCAACTAGAGCAGGTACAGCTGGAGAAATGCTCCTCCCAAGAAGTTCAGGTTCCCTGGCTGGAAATCCCTGGCGTGCTTCCCTGCTTCCCGGAGCTGAAAGTTGCTGCCGAAATTTCGCCCATTGCTGAATTCGAGGCACTTATTGGAAATTCATCCTGAGGCAAACCCTCGGAAGAATGTTGAGGGAAGTGAGACAGGATTCCAGAAAACAATTAGGACTATCAATTTCAATTTCCTGAATAGTTGGGGGCGGAGCCTAGGGAGGGTGGTGTTTCGGAAGGGACCTCAGTGAGGTTCAATGCCTTAAAGTCCACCCCCTCAAACCGACCATATCCTCTAGGGCAGGGGTCTGCAACCTACGGCTCTCCAGATGTTCATGGACCAATTGACCATGCTGGCAGGGGCTGATGGGATTTGTAGACCTCTGCTCTAGGGAAACTGCCATTCCCAAACTCTACCTCCTAATCCTGACCAGGAATTAAGATCATGGAAAGATGCCCTCCTGACTGTCCCACCCATCAAAGAAGCTTGTATGGTGGACACATAAGACAGGGCCTTTTTGGTGACGGCTCCTTGATTGTGTAACGACTCCTTTCAGTCTTTAGGAGGCAGTTGAAGATGTTTTTATTTAGCACCCCATTTTGTTAAGTCAGCTCACAGGCCTGAGCTGTGATTTTAAATTTGGGCGGTTATGTTTTTATGTATTTTATTTTATGTGTTTTATTTGTATCATATATCAATGATTGATTGGTAGGTAGGTAGGTAGGTAGGTAGGTAGGTAGGTAGGTAGGTAGGTAGGTAGGTAGGTAGGTAGGTAGGTAGGTAGGTGGGTGGGTGGGTGGGTGGGTGGGTGGGTAGATTGGATAGATAGATAGATAGATAGATAGATAGATAGATAGATAGATAGATAGATAGATAGATAGATAGATAGATAGATAGATAGATAGATAGATAGATAGATAGATAGATAGATAGATAGATAGATAGATAGATAGATAATCGTATATCTATATCGTGAGCCAATAAATGTTTTAAATAAATAAATAGTAATACTCCCCCCTCTAAAAAAAATCTCTACCTCAAGTTGAAAACTCTGTTCAAAGGCAAGAGGATCTTGAAATCCACCCATATAAGATTTGGCAATCCTTGTTTCACAATCAAGAATGAATTAGTCCAGCGGTTCTCAAACGGTGCTCTGTGGAACCCTTGGTGCTCTGCAAAGCATCTCCAAATGCTCCACAAAGAGACTGGAATAAATGTGACAAGATCTCAAAATTGTGAATTTGTTCAGCCCTGGACTGTGGACGATGCATGACGCGGCCAAATGCTTAAAAAAATGTTCCTCAGTCAATCCTGTTGTCATTCAGTTTATGACCCACGTAGGTGCTGGGTGACAATATTGTGGCCCTTATGCCAAAGACACGTATGTGCAAAACTGATGTTTTGAGCAAACAATATTTAGAGTTTCAATTGTAATGACTGTCAGTGGGAGAAAAAATGAAGCTGAGATCAACATTTAAGGGGTTTGGAATTCAAAACATAATTCATGCATTTTCTACATGTACAATAAAAGACTAACTTGAAAAATACAGTTCGACAACAGCCAAGAGCACATGACAAAAGTGTTCCATGGCGAATTCCTCTCCTGAAAAACACTCCACAACTCAAAAAGTTTGAGATTATCTGAGCTAGTCCATAAGTAGAATGACAGAATATCGCAAGCAGAATGCATTTATCCCTTTGAATGTATCATTTCTTAGTCAAAAGCCTTCCAACCCAGCATAAACCTGACAATTATTATGCAATTACCCTTTGTTGGAAACGCCGTGAACTGCTGTGATTATACTTACATAATTCTCCTTTCTCTCCTTTTTCTGTCTTGTTCTGTCCCTTTGTCCTGGTTCTCTCCAGCTTAACCTTCAGATGGTAGGTAACTTTCCCGTGGCGTAGTGTAAACTCTGTTATTCTTATCCGGGAAAGGTCCGCACGCAACCCCCAGCAAGCCCGTGGTACCTATTGCATTTTGGGTCCCTGTGTGTATTTTCACGGCGTGGAAGAAATGTTAAAACTACCTGAAGGGGGCAGTAATTCAACCTTGCCACAAGAGGGAGCCCAAGAGCTTAACCCCGCCCACCAGGTTACAGTCTACCTTTTAAAACTATCGTACCACGCCTCGTTCTGCAAGGTGTGTTACACATTTTATTATTTGGTTTCTCCTTCGTTGCAGAAAATTAAACTCTACGGTCGTTTCCACACGGTGATGATTCTCTGTTGGTATCAAGGCCCCCTTAAAGGAATATAACCACTACCCCAGCAATAAGCCCACTGGTGGGGTGCGGGCTAGGAAGTTTGAAAATGTGCCCTTACCTGTCCAAACAGTGGGAAAATGTGCTTTGACTTTCTGGAAATCTTGTACCAAGATAGGTTTCTCCATTGAGAGAACAAAGGTGGGTAAATAATGGAAGTGAATCGTTGGGGGCAGGATTTTGGGTGAATGTTTTTGGGGGAGCATGTAAACCGGAGACCCCAAACAGAGCTAAGTGCCTGTGTGGAAGCGACCTCTCGCTGCATGTGAACTTGGACATCCGTGTTATTCTTTTGAAGGCCTTCTGGAGAGAGCTAGAGGAATAGGCGTCGCTGTGGTTGATTCTCCATCTTGCTTTCCCCCGCCAGGGCTTGGAGCTTTGCCGAGTGATCGCGACGCACATGGAGAATTTGCTGCATGCGCGGGAAAAGAGGCTCACACTCCCGCCGAGCGAGATCACACTGTTGTGACGGCAGCCAGAACACTCTCTTACGGTTCCCTCTGGAAAGCAGATGAATCCGGACGAACCGGCAGTGGTTTACCCCAAGAGCTGCATCTGCTCTACCCACAATGTGTAGAGTCTCTGATAACAATGGAACCCGACGGTCCGGTTGTCACGTGGAGGTCGAAACTTGCCAATCCCCAAACTGCCCGAAGCTCAAATACTGTGAAGCAGGTTGGACTCAGAGAACCAATGATATTGGAAAATGGGCAGAAAGTGCCATTTGAACCCACATTCAATGTTGATATGAGTGTGAATTTCATGAGCAAACATGGCTGCTTTGGAGAATAGACTCTATGGCATTATATTGTGCTGATGCCTCTCTGTTCCTCTCTGTAAATCTTTCCCTCTCCAAGTGTCCCACCCCCACGCCGAACCTCCCAAAACTTCCCCATCCAGAGTTGGCCACAGGACTCCTGATTGCTCACAGACAGCCGTCAGGCGCCACGATTTCAAACGGCTCTCGGGGGCATCCTTCAGTTATCCATCTGGTTCCTAGCAGAGGGTCCCTTCTCCAGGCCAGATCGGACAGGGATCTTGGAGATTATTGTTTTTTTTTGCCATCTTATGGGCATGGAGCAGGGGTCACTGAGATCGTGGGGAGGCAGTTGTGCAGAGGGTTGGACTAGATGACCCTTCCTGCTCTTTGGTTTTATGGCTGGCCTGCTATCAGGTGCTAGTGAGGATGTGGGATTGGGTGGGAGAATCACCCCGAGATGTGTTGCTGGACAGAGCTGCTTGTTGAGAGTTGGACTGCCAGACTGCAGCATTGGCTGATGGGTTTTTATAGCTGACAAATGATTCAGATGTCCTCAACTGCCGTGGAAACATACTGGCAGAGCCAGAAAAGGGGATGCATGTTGCTCCAGAGGCGCTGGAAAAAGAGAGAGCTGGCAACCAAATCGGAGCCTGAGAATTAGGCCTTAGGCTGAAGATTTTGCTTCCCAAAGCTCAAGCATCGTGGCCTGTTGTGTTTCCACTATTTGGCTGTTTATGCAACTCTGGCTGTTTTGTCTCCTTTTCTCATTAAACAAAATAGTTCCTGCTTCCAGGTTCTTGATTTCCCAGTTTTTATGTTCATAAAAGCAGCTAAGCTTCAAGACTGGCGATTGGGACATTGGCACAAACAGAATTACCCCCATTGTCTGTATTAGGTTTTCAAAAATTGCACTCAGAATTGTATAGGTAAATGTTGGGAAAGGGGGGTGGAGGAAGAGAACTGGTTTACAATTTGTACAAAATTAAAAGTGTCCTTTTATGACAACGGTTGTTTGTGGCTGATTATTCTCTTTTGGCTCATTCCAAATCGAGTAAGATTGTCCGCCAACTGGTGGGACGGCTGTGGGGGCACAGAACAGCCAGAGCTTTTTAAAAATTATTTCTAATGCAGCCTCACGTTCTTACCGGGCGTTCTTACCAGAAGTACAAGTGGTAACTCTAGGTGATTGCTAGAAACTCTATGGTAAAACCAGTGGAAAGTATGTGAGGCTGCATTTTTTTTCTTTAAAAAATGCCACTGAGGAGCTACAAGCAAGCAACCCCCTGACCCCACTAATAGCAAGCTGTATGGTGCTCCGAGCATGAACAGGAAAAAAAAAGGGATGTATGAACCCACCCAACCATAGAGTTGCTAACAGCCAGTTGTAATTCTGGAAGAACGTCAAGTTAGAAACTCTGCAGAAATCAGTCCCTTGGAGGAAATGGAAGGCAAAAGACTCAAAACCATAAGAGTCCAGGGCCCCTTCCATACATGGAGAACAATGCACTTTCAATCCACTTTCAGTGCACTTTGAAGCTGGATTTTACTGTGTGGAATAGCAAAATCCACTTTCAAATCATTGTGAAAGTGGATTGAATGTGCATTATTCTGCACGTGCGGAAGGGGCCTATCCTAAAGTGACATCACTTCCGCACTGAACTTCCTCTCCTCCCAAAACTCCACCTTCCTATTATTATTATTATTATTATTATTATTATTATTATTATTATTATTATTATTATTATTATTATTATTATACACATAACAACACAGCACAAGTGTCTGGAATTCATCTCTGAATATCGAGTCCTTCCCAAGGACCTAGGATATTAGAGGTATTTGCGTAGAATGTGTGCAGTTCCTAGAAGTGCTGCTTTCTGCAGCAGGTGGACTGATGTTCTGTCCAAGTTTAGGCTTTCCAGATGTTTTTCAAGATTTCTTGGGATTCCTCCCAGAGCAATCAATTACCAGTGGGATTACTGTTGTTCTTTTCTGCCACAACTGCTCAACTTCAATTTTGTAGGTCCTTGTATTTTGTGATCTTTTTCCAGCTCCCTTTGTCCTCTACCCTGCTGTCAACTGGCACAGCAACATCTATGATCCAAACATGTTTTTTCTCTATCACTGTTATGTCTGGGGTGTTGTGTGCCAGGTGTCTGTCTGTCTGTATTCTAAAGTCCCAGAGTATTTTTGCTTCTTCATTTTCTGTGATCTTCTCTGGCTTGTGCTCGTAATAATAATAATAATTATTATTATTATTATAATAATTATAATAATAATTATTATTATTATTATACACATAACAACACAGCACAAGTGTCTGGAATTCATCTCTGAATATCGAGTCCTTCCCAAGGACCTAGGATATTAGAGGTATTTGCGTAGAATGTGTGCAGTTCCTAGAAGTGCTGCTTTCTGCGGTGCATGTGGACTTCTGATGTTCTGTCCAAGCTTAGGCTTTCCCAGATGTTTTTCAAGATTTCTTGTGGATTCCTCCTAGAGCACCGACTACTAGTGTGATTACATTGCTGTTCTTTTCTGCCACAATCGTTCAACTTCAATTTGTAGGTCCTTGTATTTTGTGATCTTTTCCAGCTCTTTGTCCTCTCTACTCCAGTTAGTCAACTGGCACAGCAACATCTATGATCCAAACATGTTTTTTCTCTACCACTGTTATGTCTGGGGTGTTGTGTGCCAGGTGTCTGTCTGTCTGTATTCTAAAGTCCCAGAGTATTTTTGTGGCTTCTTTCATTTTCTCAGATCTTCTGGCTTTAAAGTTCTACTCACAGGTCTTGCTACAGGGCAGGTTGCATTCTTTTGCAAAGGTTCCAGTGCACCATTGCCAAGCAATGCCTATTGTGACGCTCTCGAGATAGCCGTTTGGCTATTTTCTTACAACAGCAGATGATGTGCTCCACGGTTTCATCACCCTTCTTGCAGAGTCGGCACTTTGGGTCATTGTAGACTTTTCAATCTGTGTCTTTATTGCATTTGTCTCACGCTTGCTCCTGGGCAGCAAAATCAGGCCTTCAGTTTCCTTCTTTAGAGTTCCCTCTGAGCCACTCCCATGTTTTCTTGCTGTCAACCTTCCCTTCAATGTTCTTAAAGTATTTCGCCCATGGAGTGGCTTGTTTAGCCACTGTCTTTTCTCGTGTTTTAAACTGTTGACTCTATACCTTTTGATTCTTTGGCTTTCAGCATCTCAGCCTTGTGGACTTCTTTTCAATGCTGGCTCTTTGACTTTCTTGGATGTATTCTGTCAGGCCTCTTTTCTCTTCCTCTACTGATTGCTTGATGTGGAGCAGCCTCCTTCCTCCTTCTGACCTTGCTAGGTAGAGTCTGTCTACATCACTTCTGATGCAGTGCCTGATTGATGGTCATAATTTTCCTGTTTTTCTGTCCAGGATGTCCACCTCGCTTGTGTCCAGTTAATTATGCCAGCAGTATGCATTACAGGCACCTACCAAGTATTAATTGCCTTTATTGTATTTCCATTTAACTTGATTTCAAAATTTTTCTAATTCTCTAAGATATTCTCCTTCCTAATTGCGCCTTTGACTTCTGAATGCTTGATGTTCTATGCTCTTATTATTATTATTATTATTATTATTATTATTATTATTATACATAACAACACAGCACAAGTGTGTCTGAATTCATCTCTGAATATCGAAGTCCTTCCCAAGGACCCAGGATATTAGAGGTATTTGGCGTAGAATGTGCAGTTCCTTAGAAGTGCTGCTGCTTTCTGGCATGTGGACTGATGTTCTGTCCAAGCTTAGGGCTTCCAGATGTTTTTCAAGATTTCTTGGGATTCCTCCTAGAGCACCCTAATTTCAATAGTGATTACTGCTGTTCTTTTTTTTTCTGCCACAATCGCTCCAACTTCAATTTGTAGGTCCTTGTATTTTGTGATCTTTTTTTCCAGCTCGTCCTCTTAATTCTGTTAGTCAACTGGCACAGCAACATCTATGATCCAAACATGTTTTTTCTCTATCACTGTTATGTCTGGGGTGTTGTGTGCCAGGTGTCTGTCTGTTTGTATTCTAAAGTCCCAGAGTGTTTTTGCTTCTTCATTTTCTGTGGTCTTCTCTGGCTTGTGCTCGTACCAGGTCTTGCTACAGGGCAGGCCGTACTTTTTGCAAAGGTTCCAGTGCACCATTGCTGCTAGCCTATTGTGACGTTCAAGATAGTCAGTTATTATTATTATTATTATTATTATTATTATTATTATTATTATTATTATTATTATTATTATTATTATTATTATTATTATGGTAGATTTCACAGCTGCCAGATATTTTTAATTACTATTAATTATTGGATCACTGTGGCCCAGTGATCCCATCCTGTCGACTGTATTGACCTGCTCTGTATAATCCATCTTGAGCCCTGGTGAGAAAGGTAGACTGCAAATAACATCAATGAATAAAACAAAATCCCTTCCTCCAAAGCCATCATTTTCTCCGGGGCAAGTGATCTCTGTGGATTGGCCACCATCCAGTGGTGGGATTCAAATAATTGAACGACTGGCTGTTTACAAGCACCGTTTTAACAACCGGTTCTGCTGAAGTGGTGCGAACCGGCTGAATCCCACCACTGCCACCATCTGATCTCCAGGGGCTACCTGGAGGTTGACAACCAACTCCATGCCAGTGCCCCCATTCTCATTATGTATTTTTCATATCTAGGATAGTGGGTGATGTTATCCCATCATGCATCAGTGCTGACCATAGTTATGTCAAGAGGGCTCAAGGGAAACGTTCCAGGGACTGATTTTTTTTCGTTTTCCCCCAATAACTTTAATTGATAAACAGAACAAACTGAAGCAGAGGAGCTGCTTATGACAATCACAAAACGGGGGAACTTAGGACCTCTTCTCAGGCACTCCATTAGCCACCCCACTTCAGAAACGTCCTGTTTCGCTTCATCCAATCATCGCCTTCTGCCGGGGGCCCAGCCTATTCACGCCAAGGCGGGCGGGCAAGGTCGGTTTTTTTAGCCACGCCTTCTGCCATTTGGCCAGTTGGCGAAGAGGGGGAGGGACTTGCGCACAAGCTCCGCCCACCCCACCGTTGACGTCGCGATCAGTAGGAGGGTTGTGTTGACGATACTTCACAGAAGCGGGGGTTTTGTACGCATGCGCAAAGAGCATGCGCACTCTTTACTTCCGCTCACTATTTGAATGTTGCCTATGCAGGGCACTAGTTGAGGAGTGGGCTGTGCGTCCCCCACACTTCACTTCGTATTAATTTCTCTTTATTGCTTTTAAAGTTTTGTGCATAATAATTATCTCTTTGGTCCATTTCTTGTTCAGTTTATATTTTATAAAATAATAATAATAAACCATTGTTGGTTAATTTAACCTTCTCATGATTTTACTATTACATGAGATTATATCTCATTATATGTATAAAAGTCGAATAAATAAATAAATTACATTGCAATACATATATGTGTTGTGTCTCTATAGTTCTATATATATTATAGATATATAGATACATCCATGTGTTATATTTACAACATTTTACTCCGTAAAATGAAGCGGGGCATACACCAAGTTTGTGCAACTGAAGTCAAACTTTCCCCTACTGCTTGGGACCAACAGAGCTTCCGCCCCCCCTCCCCTCCCCTCCCCCTTGAATCTATTTAATTGCATCGACATCCCTCATTTGCTATATTTTATGTGTGTGTGTGTGTGTGTGTGTTTATCTTGCTTTTGTTTTTTATAACACGTAGGAAATAAAACTCTCAGGAGATCAATATTCGCGGCGGGGGGCGGGAGGAAGAGCAAAGAACACTCGGGTACGATCGGGAACGTCGCGAGGCACTCCTAGAGCGTCTCACCTCTACAACCGTTACGCGCCTGCGGGAGGACGGGGGGGAGGGAGGAGGGGAAAAAAACGTCGCGATGATGACGACACCGCGCGCCGCCGTCCCCGCGCCCTCCCTCATTGCCCAGGGCGGGCGGTGCGCCTGCGCACTTGGCGGCGTTCCAGGGCCCGCGCCTGCGCAGTGGGCGTGGGCTGGCGCGGGGAGGCGGAGGATGCCCCTGAAGTTATTTTTAATGTCGGGCCGGCCGCGGGTGACGTAGCGCGGAGTTGGGGGCAGCGGCGCCCCGTCAGCCCCGGAGCCTCTTCGCCGCCGCCGCCGCCGCCATGCAGGGAGCCCGGCCGGGGACGGAGGCCGCCTGAGCGCCGCGGTGAGCCCGGCGGGGACCCGGGGAGGGCGGCCGGTCCGGGGGCGCGGGCCTCGGCTCCCCCGCTCCGCTTTCCCGGGGGGGACGCTCGGGGGGCGCAGGCGCCTCTTCAGCCAGGGGGAAGGGGCTTGGGGGCCGACTGCCTCTCTCCACCTGGACAGGTGAGCGGGAAGAGGTTTGGGGGCAGGCGCTCTTCCTCAGCCAGGGGGGCAAAGTTCGGGGGCACGTGCCCTCCCGTCCAGGGGAAGAGGTTTGGGGGCTCATGCGCCTCCAGAGGAAAAGGTTTGGGGCTGAAGCCCTCCGGGGGGAAGGGGCTTGGGGGCTGACTGCCTCTCTCCACCTGGACAGGTGAGCGGGAAGAGGTTTGGGGGCAGGCGCTCTCCTTCAGTTAGGGCTCCTCAGGGGGGAAGAGATTTGAGGACCAAAGCCCTCCCTGAAAAGAAGAGTTTGGGTGTGCACTGCCCCTCTCCACCTGGGCAGCTGAGGAGGAAGAGGTTTGGGGCAGACACTATTTTCCAACCAGGGCTCCTTAGGGGAAAGAGGTTGGGGGGCTGACTGCTCTTCTCCTCCTTGACAGCTGAGCAGGAAGAGTTTTTTGGGGGGGGGGGCAGACAGTCTTCTTCAACCTAGGCTCCTAAGGGGGAAAAGGTTTAGGGGCATGGGGTTGACTGCCCCTCTGCACTTGGGCAGCTGAGCAAGAAGAGGTTTGGGGGCAGACAATCTTCTTCAGCCAAGGCTGTTGTGGGGAAATTGGTTTGGGGGCTCCTGCTCTTCCAGAAGAAAAGGTTTGGGGGCTGACTGTCTCTTTCCACCCGTGCAGCTGAGGAGGAGGGGGTTCGGGGGCAGACATTCTCCTTCACTCAGGGCTTCTCAGGGGCGCATGCCTTCCCTGGGAAAAAAAGGTTTGGGAGCAGACCCGCTTCTTCTCTGGGCTCCTAGGAGGAAAGAGGTTTGGGGGCTCATGCGCTTCCAGAGGAAAAGGCTTGGGGGCTGACTGCCCCTCTCCACCTGGGCAGCTGCCGAGGAAGAGGTTTTGCAGCAGATACTCTTCCTCAGCCTGGGAGGAAAGGTTTGGGGGCAGAAGCTGGAAGAGGCTTGGGGGCACACGCCCTCCCTGAGGAAGAGGTTTGGGGGCCGACTGCCTCTCTTCTCCAGGGCAGTTGAGGAGGAAGAGGTTTGGGGGCAAACACTCTTCTTTAGCCTAGGCTCCTAAGGGGGAAAAGGTTTGGGGGCACATGCCCTCCCTGAGGAAGAGGTTTGGGGGCTAACTGCCTGTCCACCTGGGCATCTGAGGAGGAAGAGGCTTGGGGGCAGGCACTCAGTTTCAGCCCGGTTCCCTGAAGGGAAAGAGGCTTAGGGGCACCTCCTTCTCCCTCAGGGTCCCCTTCCTGAGGCTGAAGGGCGCGGCGGGGGGGGAAGAGTTTATTTCATACATAATATTTTTGAAAAACTTTTTTTCTTCTTAAGGAGCCCAGGGGGCCATGCGTGAGTTCTGTCCCCTCAGCAGCCTTGAGAGGTAGGCCAAGCAGAGAGGAGGACTGGCCACCCCATTAAGGCTCAGGGCTCTCGTTGGTTTCCTTTTACCCTAGATTAATTGGAGAGACAGAGGTTGGCTTTACCCCAGGCTATGCAGTAAGGTGCATAGAGTAGGGTTTTTCTCACCAGTCTGATAACTTTCGCTTCCTACTCCCTTCCTTTGTGTGTGTGTGTGTGTGTGGGGGGGGGGCAGAATTGGTCCTCAGAAGGAGAGTGGACTCAACTATTTCACCCCCCTACTCAGGAATATCAGTGGGGAGGGTCTTGCTTTCCCCCCTCCTCTTTGCAGGAATGATCAGGACAGGGTGCTGAGTCAAGGAACGTCCTTTTCCCCAGCCTCTCTGCCCCTTGGGGGCCTGGGGCAGGATAGGGGGCGAGGAGTAGTGGTTAAGAGAAGGTGGACTCTAATCTGGAGAACCGGGGTCAATTCCCCACTCCTCCACATGAAGCCTTCTGGGTGACCTTGGGCCAGTCACAGTTCTCTCTGAGCTCTCTCAGCCCCACCTGCCTCATAGGTATCCCTTGTGGGGAGAGGAAGGGGAAGGAGTTTGTAAACCCCTTTGAGACTCCTTGCAGGAGAGAAAGAGGGGATATAAATCCAAACTCTTCTTCTTTTAAAGAGGAGCGTCTGCTTTTCTGTTCTCTGTTCCGTTTCCCTTTCTCCACCGGAGTTCTCCTCGGGGTGGAGGCTCCAGGCTCCTTGTTCTGACGCACGTTCTGTGCCAGGCCGCGTTGTGTAAAGTCAGCCCCGAGGGCCTTCCTTCATTCCATCTCCCGAGGAGTTGGGCAACTCCCGCTGTCAAGTTTCTTTCCTTCGTTCCTCAGGTATATATTTTTTAAGGAGTTTGTTCTGTTCCAGGTAGCCGGATGCTCCTGCACCTGTTTCCCAAACTGGATGATGTTTAGGGTGGATGTTAAATGGACTGATTTGGAAACTGGACGGGGAAAGGGGGAATCTTGTGGTAGTTTAGTGCTTTAAGAGCAGGTGCACTCAAATCTGGAGAACTGGGTTTGATTCCCTTCTCTGCCACTTGAGCTGTGGAGACTTATCTGGGGAATTCAGATTAGCCTGTGCACTCCGACACACACCAGCTGGGTGACCTTGGGATAGTCACAGTTCTTCAGAGCTCTCTAAGCCCCACCCATCTCACAGGGAGTTTGTTGTGGGGCGGGGGGAAGGGAAAGGAGATTGTAAGCCCCTTTGAGTCTCCTTTATAAGAGAGAAAGGGGGGATATAAATCCAATTCTTCTTTTCTGTTGCATGACATGGATTGTAGGAGGGGAACTGCAGTGGAACAGTTAGATTTGAGTTTAGTAGCACCTCAAAAGAGTCAAAGTTCCCTTAATCATATACGAAGGAAGGGGGCATCTGAGGTTAGGTGGGTCAGCTTCACCCCACAGCTGGACTTCCCTTCAATCTTGGGGGCAGGGATCATGCTTCAGTCTGTGTCTCAGCAACATGTTTTCCCCCCAAGTCAGACAAATTCATCTGACCTCATAACTCTTCTTGCAGATAAAATGCACTTTGTCATCCGGGGAGCGAGTTTGGAGCCGCTGCATTTGGAGACGGTGGGCTGAGCCATCAGCTCCGCCAGCACCTGGAAGGAAGCCGAGTCCGTGACGCTTTCTTCGTTCTCCGACAGACCCCAGACCCCTTGCCCCGACTTCAGAGGCAGGGGGCAGTCTCAGAAGAGTGAAGCCTTCTGTCCGTCAGGAAAGGCTGCTGTGTTGGGTTTTCTCAGTGTTTTCCTCCTTGGAGACTGTTTCACTAGTCTAGACAATGCCATGAATGGCGGCAGTGCTTTTTGCTCACCAGCCAAGCACCCCGTGCCCCGTGGAGTTCGGTAGAGGGGGCCTCGGCCGCCCACGATCTCGCCATGGCTGGTAGCGGTTACACAGACCTGCGAGAGAAGCTGAAATCAATGATGCCTTACCGGGACAACTACAAGAGCAGCGGCCAGAGGGACTCCTCTGAGCCTCCCTACGGTGCAGCCGGCGGAACCGCCAAGCGCAAATACCGGAAGGACTCTGACTCAGAGCCCAGCGATTGCGAGGAGCGCCAGCGGGAGGAAGAGGAGGCCAAGAAAGTGAAGAGCGGCATCCAGCAGCTCCGCCTCTTCAGCCCCGAGGAGTGCACCAAGATCGAATCCCGCATCGACGAGGTGGTTTCTCGGGCCGAGAAGGGGCTGTACAAAGAGCACACGGTGGACAGGGCCCCGCTCCGGAACAAGTACTTCTTCGGGGAGGGCTACACGTACGGGTCGCAGCTGCAGCGGCGGGGGCCCGGCCAGGAGCGGCTGTACCCCCAGGGGGAGGTGGACGTCATTCCCGAGTGGGTCCACGACCTGGTCATCCGGCGGCTGGTGGAGCACCGGGTCATCCCGGAGGGCTTCGTGAACAGCGCCGTGATCAACGACTACCAGCCGGGGGGCTGCATCGTCTCCCACGTGGACCCCATCCACATTTTCGAGCGGCCCATCGTCTCCGTGTCCTTCTTCAGCGACTCGGCCCTCTGCTTTGGCTGCAAGTTCCAGTTCAAGCCCATCCGCGTCTCCGAGCCGGTCTTCTTCCTGCCCGTGAGAAGAGGGAGCGTCACTGTGCTCAGGTAACCAAACCAGTGGGTAACCTCTGGGGCTCTGACCTTTTCCAGTTGTTTTATGGCAGTGGTGGCGAACCTTTGGCACTCCAGATGTTATGGACTACAATTCCAATTGGCCATGCTGGAAGGGGCTGATGGGAATTGTAGTCCATAACATCTGGAGTGCCAAAGGTTCGCCACCATGGTTTTATGGGGTACGGGCAGGCTGTGCTCCATGTGCTTAGCGCATGCTGAGTACTGAGCGGTGCATGATTCCTGATGATCTTTTCAGCTAGATTCACATCCACCTTAATGAACAACAACCTTTGCCCAGTATAAGCTTTGGCAAGTCAAAACCCCACCCCCTCATGTTAGCATTTATCCTTGCTATATCAAATATAAAAAGAAAAAGGGTTGGATTTATATCCCCCCTTTCTCTCCTGTAAGGAGACTCAAAGGGGCTTACAAACTCCTTTCCCTTCCCCCCTCACAACAAACACCCTGTGAGGTAGGTGGGGCTGAGAGAGCTCCAAAGAACTGTGACTAGCCCAAGGTCTCCCAGCTGGCATGTGTTGGAGTGCACAGGCCAATCTAGTTCACCAGATAAGCCTCCACAGTTCAAGCAGCAGAGCGGGGAATCAAACCCAGTTCCTCCAGAATAGCATCGAGTTGTGCACAAAGTTTGGTGATTCTCTCACGAACCGGTTGGTTTCATGGTTTGCACCACCTTATGTAACTAGAGAAGCGCTTCCGGCTGACCAGGGCAGCTGTGATCGCAAAACAGAATCCTGGGAACTCCTGGAGTGCCTCAGAATGTAGCAGAGACTTGTAATGACAGATAGTTTCCCCTTTAAAAGTCAGCGCTGATTTTCTGTGTGGTTTCAGGGCATTTTGAGGGCCTTCTAGGCTCTGTTCCGACATGAGCCAAGCCCGGCCGATAGACAGCACCTCCAAATCCTCTGCCAAACTGATGAGCTTCCCAGCAGATAATATTTCACGTGGAAAGGCTTCCTTGAGGGCTGGAAGTCTCCAGACTAGTGGAGTGGGGCCGGAACAGTTTGTAAGCTAGAACTGTAAATCTAGAGTCCCAATGGTGGTGAGCATCTAACATTATGAGCCCTGCAGGGCTTGGGTGACTGGCCTGGAACCAAACAAGGTGCAGTGTTGATCAGTCCTTAATAAAAATATATGTGTAGCGTATTGTCGAAGGTTTTCACAGCCGGAATCACTAGGGTGTTGTGGATTTTCTGGGTTGTATGGCCGTGTTCCTGTAGCAATTTCTCCTGAGGTTTCCTTCACATGTGGCTGGCATCTAGATTGCAGGTGAAACGTCAGGAGAGAATGTTACTGGAACACGGCCATACAACCCGGAAAACCCGCAACACACTAATGTATACATATTTTTAAATAGTTAGATACTGTCCAACAATAGCAACCTGTATAGGGGCAAGAAAGGCCTGCTGTCAGAACCTTAAACCATTAGTTCATTTGCCAGTTGACCTCCAACCTGATCCATGGATACTGGTGGGAAGACCTCTTTCTCTCTCCCTTCACAAGTTGCAGGGGTGTGGATGTTTTATTTTTCTGATTTTTGAAAAAATTGATTGTTCCCCTTTGACCACCGTGAGGCATTTTGGCTCGCTTTACAAATATGCGATGCCATTCAGATCAGTTAAAAAACAGCCCTCTCATATAATGCCTTCAGGTTCAATATTCCTTTTAGGGTTGATTTCTTTTTCCCCGCCGAGTAATTGGGAAAGATTTCCCCCAGGTAGCCCCCGTTAGCAGCATAGCTAAAGGTGGTTCTCTGGAATGCAAAATATTATGTTCTCCTGGGAGCCGTTTCCTCCTCTTTTCTCGGCTTCTGTTTCCTCCACTGTCCCCACAACAGAAATTTATCACTAGGCCATACTACTTGGGGGTAGCATACTTTCCTAGGAGCCAGGTATGAAAGGGCATGGCTCAGGATAAGCTCTCGACCAGGCCGTATTTATAGCCTCGTAAGCCAAAATCCAGTTCTCAGCCAGGATGAGTCAAACATCGCTCACAGTTTAGCGTTCCCACAGCAAAAGGGGAGCAACTTTTTATTTTCCTGGTCGTAGGAGCAAACACCTCTGCTGGTTTGAAAGGCCGTGGGAGGGTAATGTGATCCCCCCCCCTCCCCGCTCGAATCCGTAAGCTGATCTCTGTGCAAGGCAGGATGGCATCTCTCCCCGGCGACAGGCACAGTTGTATACCTGATGCATGAATAATAAACCACAGTAAAGTTCCTTGTGCGCATTAACTGAACGCTCACGCAGAAATGCACACGGCCAGAGAACTGCCTGGAATCACATCTGACGCATTTCGGTAGCAAAGTAGGTCGAGTCCGGCTGATAACGGAGGAAACCGGCCACCTCAAACCTGCGCTTGATGTTTGCTTTGTAGGAATGAAGTTACTCCCATTGTGTGGAGGTATAAATGAGTGATAGGGGTGGGCAGGGCTTTGGTGGCTCAGGCCTTGTTTTGTGGCCCCCAGTCATGTATACCTAATAATGCAGGCAGCCTATCACTGGCCTCGGTCGCTTCCCCTGCTCTGAGTCTCCCGTCAAATGGTTCAAGGTCACCATCTATAAGGAGCAAGGGTTGTTGTTTTATGTGGCCACATCTACAGGAATAGGATTATGGGCATACATCCCCCAACCCTTCTTGATTCACGTCCGGTAGCACCTTAAGGGAGAGTCAGCGAGGTGTAATGGTGAAGAGCAGGTGGATTGTAATCTGGAGAACCAGGTTTGATTCCCCACTCCACCACCTGAGTGGCGGAAGCTTATGTGATGAACCAGATGTGTTTCCGCACTCCAGCACATGCCAGCTGGGTGACCTTGGGCTAGTCACAGTTCTCTTTGACCTCTCTCAGCCCCACCTGCCTCACAAGGTGCCTGTTGTGGGGAGAGGAAGGGAAAGGTTATTGGGCTGTTTAGGTTATTCCAAGAACCAAATCTCCCTTCGTCTGAAACCCAGAGAGCTCTGACTCTCCAGGCTTCCAGTCTGGGAAACCTTATTGGTCTCTGAGGTTCTGCTGGATTTGAATTGAACTGTTCTGCCGGAGATCAACACGACTGTCAGCTCTGAGGTTTGGGCTGAGACAGGCCAGCGAGGGTTTGCGCGGCCCTGCAAAATAGTTGCTGGCCCGACCTGTCTGCCTCCCCCTTTGAAAAGTCCAAGAAGAGATCCGCTCTCTACAGTTGCCATGGGCTGTTTGCTGTAGGTACCTGGAAAATTGTGTGTGTGTGTGTGTATATATATATAGAGAGAGTGAGTGTGAGTGTGTTTGCCAGTGAGTTGCCTCCCTGATTGGGTGATGCAAACTTTTTAAGTTCTGGCCAAGGGTCTGGTGTGTTGGTGTTGAACTCTCTGCATGAGGAGAGCAGCTACCAGTAAGTGACAGGTAGGATTAGAACTGGGTATTTCAATGTGGGGATGTATGTTGCCCCCTCTGAGTTCCCAAACTGGAATGAAGGAAGAAGTACTCGGTTCTATACTGCCTGCCCACGTGAGCACTTGGTGGGTGCCTGTTCAGAGCCCCCCACTATTTTAAAAAAAATTCAGCCTGGCTGTAGAGTAACCAGTGCCCCTCCTCAACCCGTTGGCTTCAAGGTCCCGGCCGCGAGCATCTTCTAGGAGCCCAGTCTTTCTGAAATGAGCAGTCCGTCTTCTTCACGTGCTGGAGGCCCCAGGTTCAGTTGCTGGCATTTCCAGTAGGAGGTGATCAGGTGCAGGGAGCTGCTAGCAGTCAGAGCAGACAGCTAGACCCGAGAGAGCGGCTGCCAACCCGAGCAGGCAACCAGACCCAGGAATGCTGCTCCGGAGAGACCCGTGGGCTGATTTACAGGAGTCGTTAAGCCTGTTGAAAGTAGACCGCAGAGGCTTGCGAGTGCTCTTGTGTAGATCGCATAGAAAGCAAACAGGAGAGCAGCTTTTTCTGACTTTCCCAGTCACTCCCCTGTTTGCGAGCCGGTGATCCTCTGTCGCTGGGTGGGGTCAGCATGTTTGGGCGCCCTCCCTTCTCTTTGCCCATTGCTTCCAAAGTGCGTGAAGCCGTCTGAAGAAGGCTCCCGCCGGCTTCACGCTGATTCATCGGGCTATCGGCTTGCAGGTCGGTCTGCGACGCCTTGGCATTCCTGTTCCACCCCCGGGCTGGCTTCCAAGGCAAGAAGAGCCCAGTATCCTATGAGCAAGCAGTGTACTTTAAAGGGGGTGGCAAATTTGGCGGCAGTGTCCCAGCGGCCTGTCAGAGGAGGTGGACACAGGGTAGAGACCACCCACTGACTGTCTGGCACCTGCAGGAATGCTGTAGGCCTGGCGAATTTAACTAAGCCAGCCCTTTCAATCAATTGGGGGGGGGGTGCTGTAGAAATCTGGTCAAGGACAGGGGGTAGAGAAGTGTAAATTCAGCTGCTATTGAGAGAGCCGAAGGAGGAAATGGCCCAAAATAGCACGGGTGAGTCGTTTGCTCTCCTGCAGTTCCTAATACCGCTTGGCCAGTGGTTCTTGTCTGCACAGCTACGTTTGGCAGAAACTGGTACAGCCATCTTGCTCAAGAAGAAGATGAGTTGGATTTATATTCCCCCTTCCTCTCCTGTTGGTCCCTGCGGTCAGTGAAGGAAGAAGGTGGAATCTTGGTGGAATCTTATATTAATTTTTGCTCCCAAAGATGCGCTACGTCTTATTTTCAGGGGATGTCTTAGTTTTCCATGAAGAAGAATTCACATTTATTGTTGAACAAAAAAATGAACATTTATTATATACTGTACAGTAGTTGTCATCACAAACCAGTCTGTTGGGGTGGGGTTTGGGGGCACACATCCTTCCAAACAAAAACTTTGCTACCGGTACGTCTTACTTTCGGGGGATGCCTTATATTCACTTCAGCAAAACCTCTGTTGTGTTTTATTTTCAGGGGATGTCTTATTTTTGGAGAAACAGGGTATCAGTCATCTGAACCTGGCAAATACTACTGTGTGGGTTTTGCCAGAGGAGAGCGTCGGGATGGTACAATAATCACAGGATTCTGCGTAAATGTGGGGAAATGCCCGAGGTTGTAGCTTTGTGGGGCAATTACATTTTAGGAACGGTCGGAGCCAGTAGCTTGAATTTTGACATACGGTCCGATTCAAGTCCAGTAGCTTGAGATTGTCAGAGCG
Source organism: Sphaerodactylus townsendi (assembly GCF_021028975.2). Classification (NCBI taxonomy): domain Eukaryota; kingdom Metazoa; phylum Chordata; class Lepidosauria; order Squamata; family Sphaerodactylidae; genus Sphaerodactylus; species Sphaerodactylus townsendi. The sequence goes on from NC_059428.1 coordinate 148,160,706, forward strand.
AGAGCTTTTGAGATTCCAAGCTCCCATTGTTGGATACTTTCAGTGGAGTTCTAGAAGTCAGAAGAGCAAGCGGCCTTTCCAACTGATAAGTCGGCCCGTTCTGAAATCCCTCCTGACTGTTGTTTCTTCTCTCTCCCCGCAGTGGTTATGCAGCCGATGAAATTACACACTGCATTCGGCCGCAAGACATCAAGGAGAGAAGAGCCGTCATCATCCTTCGGAAGTAAGTGCCTTTCCGACAACGTTTCCAAGGAGAGAAATTACTTTTGCATGTTCTTATTGCTGTTAGAATCCAACAAGTGGATTCTAATCTGGAGAATCGGGTTTGATTCCCCACACCTCCACCTGAGTGGCAGAGGCTTATCTGGTAAACCAGATGTGTTTCCGCACTCCAGCACATGCCAGCTGGGTGACCTTGGGCTAGTCACAGTTCTTTGGAACTCTCTCAGCCCCACCTGCCCCACAAGGTGTCTGCTGTGGGGAGAGAAAAAGAAAGGAGCTTGTAAGCTACCTTGAGTCTCTTTAAAGGAGAGAAAGGTGGGGTATAAATCCAAACTCCTTCTCCTCCTTCATCTTATCTTCATCATCACTAGGCAAGAAATTCATCATCACTAGGCAAGAAATTCCATGTCCTGGATCTGACATGGAGAGTTATTCAGCCAGCGTTAATTCCTTTTTTCTCTTTCTCACGCTCGGCTTTCAGAACCAGACTAGACGCCCCCCGGGTGGAGACGAGATCCCTGAGCAGCTCCGTGCTGATGCCTGGCTACGCCTCGGACCGCCTCTCTGGAAGCAACAGGGACCTCGTCTTGAAACCAAAGAGGTCTCATCGCAAAGCAGATCCAGATGCCGCTCATCGGTAGGAGAAGTCGAGGACAAAGAGGCAACAGGGGTGGGGAAAGAGCACCTGTGGGTGTTTCTGAATCGTGCAGCTCCATGAAGTGAGCAGTGGGCAGTTTTTGGTTCGCAGCGACAGTTGAGGAGGGTAGCTGTGTTGGTCTGCAGTCAAAGAGCCGTACAAGAACGGTGCAAAGTTCGAGTATGGTGCAAAATTCAAGTACGGTAGCATATTAGAGGCCTACAAGATTTTTGAAGTTGAGATTTCAAGAGTCAACGCTCCAAGGAAGCACTGTCTCTCAATAGCTCATACTGCAAAAATCTTGGCTTCTAAAGTGAGACCAGGTGCAAACCTAGCTCAACTCTTGACAGATTTTTGTTAATGTGAATCATGCTAACCAGTGGTGGGATTCAAATAATTTAACAACTGGTTGTTTACAAGCATCATTTTAACAACCGGTTCTGCCTCAGACTGGGCCGCGAAGAGGGGTCATATACGATCTCCGAATAAAATAAATATTGCTTTGAGATCCGGATCTCTTGAACTGCAGTTCAAGGTGTGACGTTAATGGAATTCTGTGTGCAGTTCAGTAAAACGTACAAACCATGCTTTTCAGGGGGAAACTCGTGTTTGTAGCAGTAATAAAACGGCTCTTCGGAACACCCTCTTGGGTTTTGGAACAGGGCAGGGTATGAACGCCAGAGTCAATAGCACATCACAGAGACAGTGTGCTATAGTGGTGAAGAGCGGGCGGATTCTAATCTGGAGAACCAGGTTTGATTTCCCACTCCTCCACCTGAGTGGTAGAGACTTATCTGGTGAACCAGATGTGTTTCCACACTCCTACATTCCTGCTGGGTGATCTTGGGCTAGTCAGTTCAGAGAGAACTGTGACTAGCCCAAGATCACCCAGCAAGAATGTAGGAGTTCACTCTCAGCCCCACCTACCTCACAAGGTGTCTATTGCGGGGAAAGGAGCTTGTATGCCACCTTGAGTCTCCTTACAGGAGAGAAAGGTGGGGTATAAATCCAAACTCTTCTTCTCTTCTTCTCATCCCTTGAGTATCCATATCCCACGGAACAGGAAAGCTAGGAAGGAGTTAGAACTTTGGGGGCGGGCGGTTGTCCGATCTCCTACTTACCTGCCTCCCTTCCCCCATCCACCGCAGGCCTCGGATTTTAGAAATGGATAAAGAAGAGAACAGACGGTCGGTCCTCTTGCCGAAGCACAGGAGGCGGAGTCACTTCAGTTCGGAGAACTATTGGCGAAAGTCTTATGAATACACGGAGGACTTAGATGAAGAAGAGGAGGACGGGAGCCCAGCCCGGAAAGTGAAAATGAGGCGGCATTGAGAGAGCGTCGTCTTCCTGTCCCCCACCCACCGTTCCTCCCCTGGGACTTGGAGCTGCGAGATTGGCATTCAGGCTGTGAAATCTTATTCCCCTTCCCTTCCCCTCCCACTGGCGATTTCTCATCCAGCTTCATTTTGTATCCCTCCTTCCTGGCCATTCTGGATTTTTTTTTCAAGGAATAGCCGACATGGATCTGGCTTTCGCTTCGCTTCGTCTCACCACCAAGGCCGCCCCCGTGCCGACTGTCCTTTTTGGGGCCCCGCCGGGCAAGTGCGCACATCCCCCAAAAAGGGGAGGGCCGCTTCCTTTCCCTCCCCCTCTTCTCCCCAGTCAAAAGCTGCGTTCTGCAAGGTGTTTGGGCTGGAGTGGATTTAGCGTATGCCAAAAAAAAAAATGTTACGTCTTTTCAGTTTGCCGAAGGGTTAGAAAAAATATTCACCGTGCTCCGGCGCCACCGCTACTGCTTACCTGTCCAGAATACAGCCTTCAATCCCCCCCCCCCTTCTGATCCCCACGCTGCATGCTGCAAGATGCTCTCTCTAGGGGATGTCTTCGCTCCACCCGGCACCAAAGGGCTCCGGGTCTCTTAAGCTGGCTACCATGTTGATTTTACTTTTCCTCCTGTTGCTCTGTCTGAGAGGAAATCTAAAGCTTGGCAAATACCACCATCCCTTTTTCTTTTTACGGCACACCTGAAGACAAATACGTTTAGGACGTGTTGCACTTTAGCGTCAGGGTTTTATTACCCCTTCTGTCCCCCTTCCCGTTCCCTTCCCATCCCGGCTGGCAAGCACCTATTTTTTTTCCTGCACTTCTAATGAAATAGGATGCAGTCTTTGTGAAGGATTCTCGGGCTCTCCACAGTGTTGGAGCAGCCTTCCGAGGTAGAGGGGCAGGAGCGAAGAGCAGAGAGCCGGGCGGCGGGCTGGAAGCCTTAGCTCTTTCAGAGCCCTTCACACTAACAGCATAGGCCCCGATCCACTGGGCACGTCTCCTGCACCCGCCTCGTTCCAGAGAAGGAGAAAAGCGCAACAGAGCTTGCGTTTGTTTTGTTTTGTTACGAGGTTTGCTCTGGAGACGTCCCCTGTGGCTTGCGCCTGTAACTTTTTTTGTTCTGGTCGTTTTTACAAAAAGAGATGTCTGTTTTCACCTGAGGGTTGGGGCCCACTGGCCTTCTTGGGTGCCTGTCTTTTGAAGCAGACCGGTATGGGGTAATTGCAGGTTTTAAGAACCGGGGTTTGGGAAGAGGGGCCGGATGTTTCTCGAACGTCCCGAGCAACACTCTGCGTCTCTGCTGCTTCTGGGAGTCACCTGCCTTCTGCCAAACAGGGAGGGTTCGCGCCAGCCCACGCGGCCAATTCAGGAGGGCAGACAAACTGGCGGAGGTTGTTCTCGTCGAGCGTTGCGCTTCTGCAAGATCTAGGCTCACGTGGCAAGCGCGCCAATCCTTCCTTCCTTGGACTGCGAGGTCTCAAATCCAAAGGCAGTTTTCCCTCAGGGTGCGTCAGCCTGCCCCTCTGATCTGGTTAATAACCATTTAAATCCTATTGCTTACATTTTGCGGCCCTAGCAAATTAGCTTCTGTTACCACCAGTGTTTAATTTTTAAAAAATATATATATCAATTCACCTCCCAACAGCTGTGCCTTTTGTTGTCCTAGGCTGATGGGAGTTGTCACAGTTGGAGTCCCAGGTTGTTGCTTGGGACCTAAATTTTATTAAAAAAAAACACGTTTCCCCTTCTCCCCAATTCTCCAAATCCTGGTGTTTTGGGCACTCAAACACTAGTAACAGTAGACTGGATTTTAAGTCTCTTTTTCTCGGCCGCAGGGTTTTCTTCTGTTTTCCCCCCAGTTCTCTGTGCCTTCTTACAATCAGTATATCTATTCAGTTTGTTCAGAACCAGAACATGTGACATATATTGTTCCTCACATCACAGTGGGAATTACTTTCTCGGGCAGAAGGCACCCGGCACCTCTACCTCCTTGCTCCCTCGCTGCCTTTTTATTTTGGTGTTTTAACTCCGCCTCTTGTCAAGGAAAGCCCGTCAAGCGGAGGGCAGAGTTGGCATTCTGGGGGCCAAGAGACGCGGCAGGTCTTCCACACTTTACTGCACGGCCTCGGGTGCGGTAGGGATCCTTAGTGGACCCTTCCTCAGGCAGTGAGGCGAGGACGTGGGTCCCGCCATTTTTATTTTCGCCACGTGCACATTACCCATTGGTAAAAATCAGCTTGTGGCGTCTGTTATAGAGGGGTGCTATCTTGCGCTTGGAATTGTCTGCTGGGATAAACCACTGCTGCTCCAAGTAAGACGCCAGATTGGGGTTTGACTTTTCCAAAAGGAGGTGAGGCGGGGAGTATCCCTCTCCTCCATTTCTGGTCCAGACAGCGCACCAATGAGTTCCCAGCAGTTCTAAGGTGGAAAATGTTGACGGACTAGTCGATTTCTAGTTTTTTAATGCTGTTAGTGTGAGGTTTGGTGGTGGCGGCAGCTGCTGCTAAGGAATCCGACCCCTTGTGTTTAAGCTGCCTTGAAATATTCACTGGCTCCCTCCTCTCACGATCACCCGGCTTTTTTTTTTTTAAGCGCCAAATGCAATTTAATGTCTCAGGAGGCAGAATTCCTGTTTGCTCCGAAAGGTGGCCGGCACTTCTGCTCCCTCGCTCCTTTTCCCTCCCAAGCACACACTTAAGATAAAAAAACTAAATAGAAAATAAAGCTCTGGCTGACGTTTGTGTTTTTTTTTTAATAAAATGAAATCTAATTTTTTTGTTACAAATGAAAAAAACGTGGCAATATTTTTTTCTGTAACTTTTCATAGGACAAAAGTGTGATTTGTAAACAAATTGTACAGTTCTGAAGTTTGAGATACGCAAAATTAAAAAAAAATAACCGTACTGCGTGGGGCACGCTGTAAATGGGGGCGGGCGGGATGGGGAGAGATTATTTTCCGTACAGTACAGTGTATTTGGGGAGAAATCTTTTAATTCTGGTTGATTTAGGAAGAACTATAGTTCCCTGTCAGGGTTTGAAATCTTTTTTTTCCTTGTATAGAATGCTGCATTTAAGTAAATAAAATCAAAGCATCACTTGATCAAAAGGAGTTTTTGCATATGTTAATTTCCGCGCGCGCACACACACCCCCCAATCAAGTCAGCGTGGTGTAGTGGTTAAGAGCAGGTGGATTCTAATCTGGAGAACTGGGGCCCCTTCCGCACACGCAAAATAATGCATTTTCAAACCACTTTCACAACTGTTTGCAAGTGGATTTTGCTATTCCGCACAGCTTTAAAGAGCACTGAAAGCAGTTTGAAAGTGCATTATTCTGCATGTGCGGAATGAGCCTGGGTTTGATTCCCCACTCCACCTGAGTGGCAGAGGCTTATCTGGTGAACCAGATGTGTTTCCGCACTCCTGCATTCCTGCTGGGTGACCTTGGGCTAGTCACAGTTCTGTGGGACTCTCTCAGCCCCACCTGCCTCACCAGGTGTCTGTTGTGGGGAGAGGAAGGGAAAGGAGCTTGCAGGCCACCCTGAGTCTCCTTACAGGAGAGAAAGGTGGGGTATAAATCCAAACTCTTCTTCACAGCTGACCTCCAGGGACCCCGTAAGGTTCTCGAGACAAGAGGCCCTCCAAAGTGGTTGGCCATTGCCTAAAATTTTGGAGTGATCTCCCATCCAAATAGGGAGCAGGGCTGACCCTACTTGGGGGTTGCGCATCAGGGCCGGCTCCCTCTTCAACATGACATCCCTTCAGATATTTCAACATGGCTGTCACGTCACCCCTTAACCTTTTCGCCAGACTAAACTTCCCTAGCTCTCTAAGTAAGGTGTGCAATCCAGACCTTTTACCATTTTGGTTGCCCACACAAGCAAGTCTTTCTTCAACTGAGTTCCACCACACAACCTGTGGTTAATACCTCTTTCCAGCCATTCCCTCGGCATCCCAACGATGTGAAATCACTCAAAGCGTTCTCAGGCTGTGCAAAGCCTCCAAGGCAAAACCAAGATAAGGACCAGGTGCTTACTTGCCTCGAGAGGTGAGAAAGTTACTACCTGCCTAAAGCGAAAGAACGCAAGCATAGGATTAACAGCATAGCAGACCAAGGGTTCTCAGGGTACCCAGAGTCTCCTGGCAAGAGCCAGGAAAGAGCTGAAATCTTGAACGGGTCTCGACACGTTCTCACCTTGACAAGTAAGATCCAAACAGTGACAAGTTCCAATTTGCTGGGCTCATCTCCCGCTCTTGTGAGTTCACGAAGAGCTGAGAAGTGGACATAAATCTTTTGCTTTGCACATTACGGGCACAGTACCTTGTGAAGCCACAAGATGGGGCAGGACGCAAAGGTAAAAAGCAGGAACGAGAGCAGAAAAATCCAAACTATGGGGCTGAAATGTCTACAAACCTGTATTTTTTTAAAAAAATGGCTGTGGGAAAATGTTCTGTTGCAAAGAGATGAACGTGAGGCCAATAACTAAGGATCCCACGCAAGCACCAAACTTAACTGGGTGCAATGCTGATTTATTTACTTCATTTGTATCGCATATCCTCCCAATGGGCACCCAAGGTGGCTCCCTCACTTTATTCTCACAACAACCTTGTGAGGTGGGTTCGGGTAAGAATCTGTGACCCTTCCATGGGCACCCAATGAACTTTTGTGGCAGAGCAGGAATTTGAACCTGGGTCTCCCAGTTTCTAGTCCGCTAATCGCTATGCTATCGGTACCATAGAAGCGGGAAAAACATTAGGAGCAAAAACTACCAGACCACGGCCACGCAGCCCGGAAAGCCCACGGCACCTAGTTGATTCCTGTTGTGGGCCTCTTCAACAGTATTTTTTTTTCCTTAAAGAGATTGAAACTGTTTTTCCAAAAGCTCAGAAGGATGAGGTTAACTTTCGTTCAACCTCAAAAGCCAGCTCCAAGAGGCGAAGTGCCATGTGCTTCTGTGGAGGGAAAAGATTTCTCTCCCCCGGGACTAGTTAATAAATTGCTCAGAGTAACCAAATGCTTGCCCACGTGCTTCATACCGTCAGCATAGTGCAGTGGTGGCGAACCTATGGCACGGGTGCCAGAGATGGCACTCAGAGCCCTCTCTGTGGGCACGCACAGAGTCCCCCCCCCCACACACACATCTAGGCTGGCCTGAGCCGCTGGGCTCGGTTATTAGCATTAAACCTAAGACCTAGTTTTGGGGAAGCAGTGTAGGTCACCCTGTTAAGCGCTGTTAAACCCCACTGATTTTCATGCGAAGAACTAAAGCGCGATCCTTTATCTGGGAGTTAGCTCAGTTGCTGGCAATGGGGCTTGCTTCTGAGTAAACCCTCCTAGGGTCGTGATTCACCCGTTGGAAGAGTTATACTGTTGCTTCAAAGCAAAGCCACCGACTACCACCAAGCTTACTCTTGAGTAACACTTGCCTCTGAGCCAACCGTTTTTTCTAAACTAAAACCTCAGTATTCGGGTTAAATTGCCGTGTTGGCACTTTGTGATAAATATGTGGGTTTTGGGTTGCAGTTTGGGCACTTGACCTTGAAAAGGTTCGCCATCACTGGCCTAGTGGGTCACAGAACAAACTTTTATTAAAAATTAGGAAAGCAGTGCTTACAGCATCAATAAGGCATTGCGCTTTCCCAAACTCAAATCCCGCACAGTCATTTGCAGGTTTCCTAAAAGGCTCCCAAGGTTTATATTTATTTCATTCGATTTGTACGCCGCCCTTGTGGGGGAGGGCTCAGAGCGGCTTTGGCCATCTCCTTGCATCCAGCAGCCCGGAAGAGTCTTGTTGATGGATGGGCACCCTGGGGAACCGGGCAGGCCAAAGACCAAGGGTCTTTATCGACTCTTCTGTCCGGTAATAAAATAAAAAAAGGCTTCTGGATATTCCCACAAGGCAGAGCTTACGTGAGTGGCATTGCAATCTGGGACTTAAAAGAAATATCTGGAGAGTTGACGCTACTCTGTTCCCCTGAAAATAAGACCTATCCTGAAAATAACCCCTAGCATGATTTTTCAGGATTTTTGGAGGATGCTTGAAATATAAGCCCAACTCCAAAAATGACCCCTAGCTGCAGATTTCCCGGCGCAGCTGATCTGGTCACATGGGAGGTGCAAAATCATGGGAAAAAATAAGACATCCCCTGAAAATAAGCCCTAACACATCTTTTGGAGCAAAAATTAATATAAGACCCTTATTTTCGGGGGAACACGGTAGTTGTGAGTGCAGCCGTTTGGTTTTGGTCAGTCAGAGACCGTGGGAGATCAGGAGACGGGGTTCGAAAGTCCTTCTCTGAAGATTTTGGGCAAGATCCAAAGAACTGTAACCGTAGTTCTCCCAGATCTTTCTTACAGGGTAAAATACCAAATGGGGCAGACCACCAAATAGTGAATATTTGGGTCAATTCCTTTTAAAACCTACTCAGACCAAATTCAGTTTTCTTCTTTCCAGCTCTTCTTTTTGGCTAAATGCGTGTAGGGATGCCAGCTGTCGATATGTTGTGCTCTGAGTGCTGAATTCGAATCAGAGGTCCTGGGTTCAAATGTCACGTTCTGCCATGGACGGTTTCTAGGGAACCCTCAGCCTAGCCTACCTCAAAGGGTTGTTTGGGGATAATGGAGGAGGAGAGAAAGATTTATCTGCTTCGGGTGCCCCCTTTGGGGAGACAAACTGAAAATATCTGAAGGCATCAGATCATAAACTGGACTTTAACTTTTCTAAAAACAGATCGGAGGCCCCTTCCACACTTGCAGAATAATACACTTTCAGTCCACTTTGCAGCTGGATTTTACAGTGCGGAATAGCAAAATCCACTTGCAAACAATTGTGAAAGTGGATTGAAAGTGCCTCATTCTGCGTGTGCCGCAGGGGCCTGACTCGTGTGTTTTTTTGGGTTCTAAATGTGTGCCTTTTGTGTTCTAAATAAAGCAGGCCTGAACCAAATTTCATCTTCTTTTCCAGTCTGAATAACTTAAAGCAATTACGCAAATTTGCACCATTGCCCATAGGGTTACCCAGTCCTGCTCTGCTGCAGGGCCAAAATTCCCGGCATCTTTCTCTTCAGGCCCGGCCACAGCAGCGGGAATGCCACCATGAGAACTAGACACTTCCATTTGTTTTTTGTTTTGATGTCGAAAAGGATTTCGTTCTAGAAACACTCGTCGCTGGCTTTTTCCTGCGTAGCTTTGCAGCCATGGTGAACGCAGCGGATTTGGGGAAGGACCCTAGAGGCTGCTAAGGGGGTGCAGACTTTGGCCCTTTCCCCACTTAACTTAAGCCCCGCGCTACTCTCCTAAAGTAGCGCGGGGTCCAGCTGCACTCCCCACTTCAGGGGCGGCGAGAACGCAGCCGCCCCAACGCTGCCTCTCTCGCTCCCCCTCAGCGCGCGTAATTCCTGGCGCCTTTTCAAATGGCCGTGGGGAAGCCGGAGCGCGCGCTGGGAATTGCGCGCAGCAACCCTCCAATAAGGGTAAGTGGGGAAAGGGCCTTTGATGAAAAACCTGAATAGGTTTCAGGGGAACCAAAGTGTATAAAGAGGCTTAGGGAGCTGGGGATGTTTAGTCTGGAGAAGCGAAGGTTAAAGGGGGGGGGGCACGATCGCTATGTTTAAATATCTGAAGGGATGCCATGTCGAAGAGAGAGCAAGCTTGTTTTCCGCTGCTCCAGAGACTAGGACACAGAGTCATGGGTTCAAGGTGAAGGAAAAGAGATTCCACCTAAACATTAGGAAGAACTTCCTGACCGTCAGGGCTGTTCGACAGTGGAATTCACTGCCTTGGAGAGTGGTGGAGTCTCCTTCATTTTCAAATCGCAAATACAATATTGTTCTTGAGTTGGTAGTTTATTTTGGTACAATTTTTATTATTTATAGTCTATTCCCCCAATTGGCCATGCTGGCAGGGGCTGGTGGGAAGTGTAGTCCATAACATCTGGAGTGCCAAAGGTTGGCCACCACTGGTCTATTCTGTACCACCCCCATTCATAATATTTTTCTGCTGGCTGGAGGTCTTCCACTGTTACAAATCCCAGAGTCCGCCTCCGGAAAATTCATTTCATTTTTGCACCCGGAGTCGGCAACTCTAGCCTTGGAAGTTGGTTAGGTGACCTGGGGGCTTTGGCACGTTCCTGGCCTAGGCTCCCTCGCAGGGTTGTTGTGAGAAGAAATGGGAGGATCTTGTTGTTATTGGGGTCAGGAGAATAATTGTAGGGGGAGAGAGACAAACAGTCTGGTACACACAAGGGAATTGAAATGAGCCTTGGGGAACAACAAGATTTTCAGGGTGTGACTTTCCTAGAGCAAAGCTCTCTTCAACAGATACAAGTCAGACCTCAGTCTTGTATGAACACCGCACAGGACCTGGGTGCAAAACCTCCCCTGTCTCAAACAGCATAATATACGAAGAGACTGTTCAATGTCAGCTTCCACCAAGATTTGGGTGGGAAGATAGAGACCTAGTCTTATTCTCCCCCCTCTCTTTTTTGGGGGGTGGGGGGTGGGGAAGACAGATACTGGATGTTTTTGTCGACTTCCAACATATGAATCCCATCTGGGGCCACAGGAATGTGCAGCAGCCGCACATGCCGATTGTTGTGACCTCCTGCCTCCAAAGAATTTTATCGCGGCCTGCCCGCCATCTGCTCAGCAGTTTTGCTATTGACTTAGTCCATTATTTTCCTCCTCCATTTCACTCTCACAACCACCCTGTGAGGTCGGCTAAGCTGAGGCGACGTGACTGGCCCAAGATCACGCGGCGCGCTTCCATGGCAGGGAACAGATTCTAATTTGGGCTTCCCGGATTCTAGTCTGACATGCTAACCTAAATGCCAAATCTGTCCTGAAAGTGACTCTTTCAAATACATCCCCAGCTATTGAGGGACAGTGTGGTATAGCAGTTAAAAGTGCTGGATTAAGATCCGGGTTCGAATCCTCACTTGTGCCCTGGAAGCTTGCAGGGTGATCTTCCTCACAGGGCTGCTGTAAAAATAAAAAACAGAACAGAACAATTTAAGCCACTTTGGTTCCCCACTGGGGGGAACGGCAGGGTGCAAACAAATTAAATAAATAATCAAGCCTTCTCCAGCTCGGAAAATCCCCAGAGATTTGGAGGTGATGCCCGATGAGGAAGGCGTTCGAAGAGCAGATGAAGCTCAGGAGGGATGTGATGTCACTCCAGGACTTCTGATTCTCCTATACTCTACGGTTTACCACAGAGTGCGTTTCCCAACGCTTCCATTTCCTCCAAGAGAGCTGATCTCTATGGTCTGAAAATCAGGTGCAGCTCCAGGAAGGCTGGAGATCTCAGGACCTGAACTGCCTTTCTGCCTTCCCTTGGACGCCTCTGGCTAAGTGTGAAGGTGGCAGCTCTCTCTTGCAGGCTCGGTACCCAGAGGTTGACAGCCTTTGAACATGGAGGCTCCAAGCAGGCTAATAATTATTTTTTCCAGCCCAGCAGCAACACTCAGATACCATGCCCACTCATGTCTTGGCTGGAACTCTTCCCACCACCCCAGTTTCTGGCTCCAGTCCGGTTTGACCCGTCACCACCTCAACACCCCGGAGGCCCCTTCAGCGGCCTCTTTGCCCTCGGGTGCGTGCTTCCAGCCTGAGCTAACTTGCGCACTGTCACAGACCCCGTGAGGACGTGCCTGCCACATGTCCCCAGCCCATAAAGCAGCACGACACGCACAAAACAAGGACATCCCCCCCCCGTGACTTTGACTAAGCGCTTGCTGTGTTTGAGTGTTGCCTCACCGAAGCGGGGTGGCGGCGGTGAATCAGTTCGAATGCAAACACTGAGTTTCGGGGGGGGGGGGAGAATCAGGGAAATGGGAGATACTGGAGTAAGAAGGATGGTTAGCAAGGCGGATGTGGGAAGCACGTCGAGGTTGCTGGTGAGGCTGGAAAATCATCTCCCTGTAGCCCTTTTTGGACGTTTCTGCTGAGCATAGGTCCTGTTGATAGACCTGCAAAAGGGCAGTGTCTATTTCTGAGCGGGTAAATCGGGGTTGCCAACTTCCAGGTGGGGCCAGGAGATCTGTCAGCTCTGGGTAGGGAAAGATTTGGGTGGGTGGAGAGGAGGGACTCCAATGGGGTATAATCCCAGAGAGTGGCCACTTTCCAAAGGGGCCACGTTCTCCAGGGGGACTAACCTCTGTCGCCAGGAAATCAATAGCGGGGCATCTCCAGCCGGTCCCTGCAGGTTGGCAACCATAATTACAACCAGTCTCCAGATGGCGTGGATCAGTTCCCCTGGAGAAAATAGCTGCTTTGGTGTGAGGATTCGAACCTGGGTCTCCCCAATCCTAACCTAGCCACTAGACGCTTTTCCGACTCTGACTGCAAGAAGAGGGGTTGGTTTGATGGAATTAACCCCTCCCTGCCGGGGGGGGGGGGTTGCACTTATTTAATTCATTTCTATTCAAGAAGCTTGGGGCAACCTGTGTTATTCACCCCTCCATTGTTTTATCCTCACAGCAGCCCTGTAAGGTAGGCCGAACTGTGGGAAAGAGAACAGCCTCAAATCACCCAGCAGGTCAGCAAGCTTTCAACCCAGAGTGGGAATTTGAACCTGGGTCTCTCATCTCTTATAATAATAAATGAGTGCAATTAAGAATGAGCCTTCCTGCGCCAGAACTGCAACTCCCAGAATTCCTTGGGGGAAAGGGCAAGTGTATTAAACTGTGTTTTAATTCTGGGGTGCAGGTATCTCCCTGAGGCTGGCTGCTTTTCCCTACCCAGTAGATTAATTGCTTCCTCTTCCTGTCGGCAGAACCTCGTTCCGGGCAGGGAGTTGGCCCCATTCCTCTTGTGATGCAAGAACCAGGTTCGAGATGCGCCACATCTGGCTTCCAGCTGGCACAGCTCTGAACTAGCTTGTTGTCAAACTGGTTGCTCCATAAATCCAGGAGGATGACTCATCCCTTCCTGTTGCCGCCGCACCCCCATGCGACTCTCTGCGCAAATTAACTGGGCTAAATCAGCTGGGCTAATTGCAGCCAGCATTTGGCTCTATGGGTATGCCCCTAAGCCCTCTGGGAAAGACCCCCATGTACCCACAGCGGGAGAGAAAAACCTATTCAGAATCCGCTCTCTGGTTTAAAACAAAAACCAATCCCTCTTCTTGCAGTCGGAGTCGGAAAAGCGTCTCGCAGTTAGACTAGGATCAGAAAGATCCAAGTTCCACTCTGCCATGGAAGCTGGTTGGGTGATCTTAGTCTGGTCACCTTACCCAGCCTCGCAGGGTGGTTGTTGTCAGGTTAGACGTAGGAACGGAGGTAGACGTAGGAACATGGTAGACGTAGGAACGGAGCGACCAAGGCAAGAAGAGGGCCAGATTTGCTAAGGATGCCAACCACAGGTTATGAAATTCTTGGAGGTTTGGGGTGGTGCTTGAAGAAGATAGAGTTTGGGACTGAGAAGAGGGAGCTCGAAGGGGCCGTCAACCTTCCAAAGCAGCTATTTCTCCAGGAAAACTGATCTAAGTAGTGTGGATATCAGTTGTAATTCTAGCAGATCTTGTTGGGTATATATATAACTTCCAATGTAGGTGATCACTAACATGTAAGCCATGGCTATCTGACTGACCAATAGCTAATCAGGTCATAAACAGGAACTTCGGCAACTTGTTCACATATGAACAGTTAACCCTTTTATGACTGAGTTGTGACAGACACTTGCCCCAAAAGATCTTCAAAGCAACCTTACTTTACGGAATTGGGGGTCTTTTCCCTCCTTCCTCAGTCTGCACCTCCGAAATCCCCAGGACTTTCCCGACTTGGAACTGGCTTTGAGCCCCCAGATCAGTCTGCTTCTTACACAAATCTATATGGACTTTTTCATCTCCTCAAAATCCCGTGTTTTTCACCCGGGGCTTGGCCCACCGAAGGGTTTTACCCTGGACGAAATCACGGGCTTCAAAATCACTTCAGCACAAATATTTTTTTCCCCTCGGTCTAATTTCAGAAACCGGCCTCGGATGCTGCAATTTCCAGCAGGTCTGGGCACCAGATGCTCACTCGTCTCGAAATGCAAATGTTCCTAATTATACTTTTTCCACTGCAAAGTCATTTAAATTCCTTCTCCGACAACAGCAATGCGGAAGGACCCAGGGAAATAAACCACAGAGACTGGCGGAAACTGCTGGATCCTTTCTTTGCACTGAGCATCGTCAACGTTTGCAAGATCCTGGGTTTGTGAGTAGGGGCCCAAGGATATAACAGGAAGCAGAAATGGGCACGCCACAGCATTTTGATGCACAAAACCTGTACTTTGGCTACTGTTAGGATGGACTACATAGAAACAGAATGGCTTCCGGTTTCCAAAGGTGTCAGACAAGGATGTATTTCAGCTCCTTATCTATTCAATCTTTATGCAGAATCTATCATAAGGAAAGATGGATTAGATCTAGAAGGTGGAATAAAAATTGGGGTGGGGGAAAGGAATGTTGACAATGTGAGATATGCAGATGACTTCCACTCCTGGCGGAAAATAGCAAAGACCTGAAACAGCTGCTGACGAAGCTTAAATATGAAAGTGGCAAAGCAGGATTACATGTGAACATCAAGAAGACAAACGTAATGACCACTGGAGAATTGCACAACTCTAAACTGGGCAACGAGGAAACTGAAATTGTTCAAGACTTTCTATTCCTCCGCTCCGTCATCAACCAAAAGGGAGACGGCAACCAAGAACATTTCAAAGAGATCGCACGGCAAGTCAAAACGTTTCACAAACGTTTCAGCAAAAGAATCGCTATTCTTGAGGATGCATTTAAAACGTTTCCAGGTTGGAAACAAAAACTTTTGGGGGTCAAAACTACGTTGAACTCCTCAGAGGAAACGTTTTATCTCCTGCCTCAAAACATAGGAAGGAAGGAAGGAAGGAAGGAAGGAAGGAAGGAAGGAAGGAAGGAAGGAAGGAAGGAGGGAGGGAGGAGGACAGAAGGAAGGAAGGAGGGAAGGAGGGAAGGAGGGAGGGAGGAGGGAGGGAAGGAAGGAAGGAAGGAAGGAAGGAAGGAAGGAAGGAAGGAAGGAAGGAAGGAAGGAAGGAAGGGAGGAAGGAAGGAAGGAAGGAAGGAGGGAGGAAGGAAGGAGGGAAGGAGGGAGGGAGGAAGGAGGGAGGGAGGGAGGGAGGGAGGGAGGGAAGGAAGGAAGGAAGGAAGGAAGGAAGGAAGGAAGGAAGGAAGGAAGGAAGGAAGGAAGGAAGGAAGGAAGGAAGGAAGGAAGGAAGGAAGGAAGGAGGGAGGGAAGAAGGAAGGGAGGGAGGGAGGAAGGAGGAAAGGAGGGAAGGAGGGAGGGAGGAGGAAGGGTGGAAGGAAGGAAGGAAGGAAGGAAGGAAGGAAGGAAGGAAGGAAGGAAGGAAGGAAGGAGGAAGGAAGGAAGGAAGGAAGGAAGGAAGGAAGGAAGGAAGGAAGGAAGGAAGGAAGGAAGGAGGAAGGAGGGAGGAAGGAGGAAGGAGGGAGGGAGGGAGGAAGGGAGGAAGGAAGGAAGGAAGGAAGGAAGGAAGGAAGGAAGGAAGGAAGGAAGGAAGGAAGGAAGGAAGGAAGGAAGGAAGGAAGGAAGGAAGGAAGGAAGGAAGGAAGGAAGGAAGGCCAACTCCAGACCAAGCTTTCTGCTTCCAGCCCCAAGCGGGAATTTCCTCCTGGTTTGACTTTGTTCCTGAATTCTCCTCCCAGTGGGGCCAACTGGTCGTCTTCTGCCTTTGCAGCTGTGTCTTGAAAAGCAGCTAAAAACTTACTCTCAGCATCAGGCGAGAGTTAAGAAGATTGGTGTTGGCCATAACTCGCCGCAGAGTAGATAAACACAACGCCCCCAGATTGTGCAAACCACACAAGCCAGTGCCAGAGGAGTCTGGGCCTCCTCCAAGGAGTCTCCTGCCCTAACCAGTTCACCCGCCTTTTGTGGCATTTCCGTGCGGGCCCCAATTCTGCAAACAGCCCAAAACTGAAAAGTCTCACAAACTTGACTTGCCGCATCAAAAGTGAACATAGCAGCAAACCAGGGAGGTTTGTGCCTGGTTGCCAACTTCCCCCTTTTTATTTTTCACTAACAGTTCAACAGATGTAGCATAACGGATGTTGATTCAATAGGTACAGCTTTTCTGTACACCGTGATGTTGAGAGTTGCACCCAGTGGTAGGATTCAAATAATTTATCAACTGGTTGTTTACAAGCACCATTTTAACAACGGGTTCTGCCGAAGTGGTGCGAACCTGCCGAATCCCACTACTGGCTGCATCTATCAATTCTCTCCTGTTTCCTATTTTACATTTAATCGAAGTAGGCTGTACCCCAGAGTTTGCATGTTTACCTGGGAGTAATTGTCTCTCCACCTGCTCCCCTGCAGTTTGCATTTATCAATGTCCTTCTAGCTACGGTTCGGGTCCATTGCTTTAATGTGTAAATAAAACATAATTTTCAACAGTCTGATTTAGTTAACAAAAACAGTTACATTTTGGAACTGGATCTGCAATAAAATTTAGCTATTTGATTTTCTTTGCTTGTCTTGTGTGTGTTTGAGAATAGCAGGAAAATATATTTTCGTGGTACATCACTCAGTTGTTGAAGGCTTTCACCGGGTTTGATTCCCCACTCCTCCATCTGGATGGTAGACTCTGATTAATAGAGTTGAGTTCGATTCCCCACTCTTCCACGAACTGGGTGACCTTGGGCTAGTCACAGTTCTCTCTGAACTCTCAGCCCCACCAATCTCACAAGGTGTCTGTTGCGGGAAAAGGAAGAGAAAGGAGTTATCTTCTTCTAAGTAGGTCTACTCTGCTATTCAGTGGGACTGATGAGGGTTGCCAACAACTTGGAGGGAAAAACATCTTTGATCCCTTTAAGGGAGCGAAGGGGCGGCTGAAATGTTTGATAGCACTGAGTTCAAATAGCTTCACCTGATAAATGGCATCCCATTAAGGTCCTATTAATGAGGTAGGTTTTTCACCCCCTTCCAGATTTCTGGCAGCCCTCCAAGTTGACTCCCAGGAAACAATTTCTTAGGATCTAAATGAATGAATTAATTTTAAATTTTGATTTATAGTCCATTTTTATCTCTTGGACTCGAGGAGGATTACACAGAGTGAGTCAATACAATACAATAAAAGGGTGGGGCGTTTGACAAACAAAGCAAGAGAATTAGGGTTGTAGAATCCACCGGAAGTCTAAAAACAGGACTGAGGCAAAGCATGTTTTAACATGACATATTAGATGATGTCAATTTCCATTGCAGGTTCCTATACACTGTAGTATAGACCACCGTCCCTAATAATTTATCCAAGCAGGTTTGTGAACCATTTTGCATAAGGTAAAAAAGCCTGCGCAGAAAAACCCTCTTATTTCCGTTCAACTTCTATTTACCTTGCCCTTTTCCAACAAATCAGCTTTGTGTCTTTTGTGGAAAGTCACACCTTAAATACCCCTCCTAAAAAATACAGTATGAGGGAGTTTGTTTTGCCAGTCAGAGCTCACTTTGTCAGATACGGAGGGATGAAAGAAAATCTTTCTCCTGATTTTTCTAGGGAAGGAGGAAAAGAGGACAGACTTGGGTGAGAAACAATCTAGGATCTCCTTTGGGTTGCCAACTCTGGCGAGGGAAATTCCTGCCTATTTCAGGACAGTGCCCCAGGAAGGCTTCAGCTGCCCCCAGCTTCCATGGTATATCATAGAGTTTCCCCTTCCAAAGCTGCCATTTCCTGATCTCTGTAGCCGGGTGATCTTATGGTCCCCGCGCATCCATATAGGGCAGTGGTGGCGAACCTATGGTACGGGTGCCAGAGGTAGCATTCAGAGCCCTCTCTGTGGGCACGTGCAAACAGAGTGCCCCCACATACACACATCTAGGCTGGCCTGGGCCGCTGGGCTCCATTATTAGCGTTTAAGACCAAGTTTTGGGAAAGCAGTGTAGGTAGCCCTGTTAAGCACTGTTAAACTCCACTGATTTTCATGCGAAGAACTAGAGCGCGATTCTTTACCAGAGAGTAAGCTCAGTTGCTGGCAATGGGGCTTGCTTCTGAGTAAACCCTCCTAGGGTCGTGATTCACCCATCAGAAGAGTTGCACAGTTGCTTCAAAGCAAAGCCACCGACTACCACCAAGCTTACTCCCGAGTAACGCATGTCTCGGAGCCAACCGTTTTTCCTAAACTAAAACCTAACTATTGAGGTTAAATTGCTGTGTTGGCACTTTGCGATAAATACGTGAGTTTTGGTTTGCAATTTGGGCACTTGGTCTCGAAAAGGTTCAAACAAAAGCACATAAAGCGATACAATAAATAAAATTAAAATATAAACATTTAAACATGATGCACTGTACAGCCGCCCTCCGCAGGCTTCATTTCAAAATCTCCAGGTATTTCCCAACTCAGGCAGAGCCCAGGGGCTGGAAATCTCCCGGGGATCAGTTGCCCTGGAGGAATGGACTCTTTGAAAAAAGTCTCCCGGATTTTTCCGGGCTGGAGTTGGCAAAGGCGGAGAGAGCGCTGCAAAGAACAACAACCCTGCAATTCCCAGCCGTCTGTGGGAGCCTGGGTCAAAGGACCAGGGGGGAGAAAAAATTGGCAACCGCCCCGCTGCAAAACCACAATAAAGCTCCACCCATGCCCAATTATTAAAAAAACTACAATTCCCAGGAGGCTCCGCGCGGCGGCCTGCGCGCAGGCGCGAGAGGCGCGGCTGGCCGGGGAGCTGGCTCGGCCGCCCCTGCCCATTGTGTGGCCGGCTGCTTCCCCGGCGGGCTCGCTGATTGGCCGCGTCGCCCGTCGCTGGCCCCCGAGCGCCCCCCTGCGGCGCCCCAGCGGGTCCCCCGCGCAGAGCTGGAGGCGGCGGCGGCGGCGGCGGCGGCGGGGAGAGCAGGAGCCCGGCCTGGCGCCGCTCACGCCCTTTTGCATGGGGGAAGCGCCCGCGCCCCTCCGCCCCGGCCCGGCACCATGATGAAGTTTCGCTTCCGCCGCCAGGGCCACGACCCCCAGCGGGAGAAGATCAAGCAGGACCTCTTCGCCTTCAACAAGGTGAGCTGGGGAGGGCGGGGGGCTTTGCAAGAAGGGGGGCCCTCTGCCAAGAGAGGGGCGCAATGGGGGGGGCGGGGGAGGGAGGGATAGGCCCCCTTGCTTTGGGCCAGGGGAGGGGGCTCGTTTGCAAACCCCCCCCCACCAGTCTTGAGCTGAAACCGCTTTCTCAGCTTCTCCCCCCCCCCCCAATATCTGCATTGCTATCCTTCTGCAGACACCCTTTTCAGCTCAAAGCTCCAGAATTGGGGGGTGGGGGGGGGGAGACGGGACGGGAGAAGTTGCTTCTTGGGGAGCGGGAGGCACAGGCAAAGTCCCTCTCCTCCCCCCTTGGGGGTCGTATCCCCCCTCCTTGCTTCCACCCCTTTGCAAAGATGTGTTTGTGCGCGGGGGGGGGGTCCCTTTCTTTCTCTCCCCTCCCTGCACAGTAGCTTCGCCCCCACCCCGCTTTCTCTCCTGGGCTAACCCCCATCCTTGCTTTCTCCAGCTGAACTTGGGGCCCTGTTCTTTTAGGGGGGGGGGTAGGAGCCAAGCAGAAGTTCCCACTCTTAGGGATGCCTATGTGGACCCCCCCCCCCCTCTTTCCCACATCTTAAAACTGCTTTGAATTCTGGGCTGGATTTAGAAGGATTTAAAGCACACAAACACACAACCCTTTCTGGGGGGGGGGTCTTTATCCCCCCAAGTCTCTTCTCTTTCCAGTCTCCCCTTTGGTGCAGGAAGGAATCTAGATGGGAACAGAGAATCCAACCCCTCTCGTGCTCCATTGTGAAGCTGTAGCCCCCCCCCTTCTCATTTTGGCCATCTGCATTAATCCCCCCCCCCCCAAAAAAACCCCTTGTTCTTTGAAGGGAGTAGAAGCAATGGGGTCAATACCTCTTTTCTTTGGCAGCACCCCCCCCCAAAAGCCCTAAAGGTAGAAAATTTCCCCTGCTTTCTGCCTGAAGCCCCCCACCCCACCCCACCCCACCCCACCCCACCCCACCCCCTACTATCCTGAGCAACAAAGGCCAAAAACCCTTTCCCATTTTAGGCGTCTCCTAATTTCTCTTCACTTCAGCATCTTGGGAAAGCTGGGCTGATTCTCCAACTCGGAAGATTTGGGCTGAATTTGAACCTGGGAACAGGAGTGCCCCTGCTCATGTGCAGAGTGCAGTCTCCTTGCCTTCCCCCTATGTTGGGCAAGAAGGGGACTGTTGCAGGCTTGAGGTCCGGGTGCTTTAGGGGGTCACCACTACTTCCGTGCTGGGAGAGAGCGTGCCGAAAATGTTTTGCAGGCCCTGGGACCTCGCAACGGGGCTTTGGGATTTTAAAGCCACTGGGTTTTTGTGTTATCATCTGTGAGTTCGAGTCTGGCTCCTTCCCCCCTGTCTCTCAATGGCGTCGGGTTGGTTTCCCAGTAGCTCCGAGCAGTCCATCTAGTCTAGCATCCCTCCTCACACAGTGGGCAACCCGTTCCTCTGGAGGGCCACCAACAGGGCACAGAGACCGAGGCCTTCCCCTAATAAGACCCTCAAAAGAGTCCTGCTGGATCAGACCAGTGAAGGTCCATCTAGTAGTCCAGCATGCTCTCTTGGTTGGAACCCGAGATATCTCTAGCATATAGAGTTGCCAACTCTTTTTCTCTGGCCCCGCGGCTGCGCCTTTTCAACCCCGGCCAATTCCCCCATCCTAGTTATCCCTGCGTTGGGTTAAAAAGCTTCCGCCGCGAACCTTCTGCACGCGGCTAAAAACGCAACAGAACCAAGGGGTGAGTGGAAGTCTCGCAAGCCAAACGCTGACGGATATCCCCCCGCCCCCGTTCTTGAACTTTGGCAGCTGTGGCCGTGGTTCATGTTTGATTTGGAAAGAGTTGCTACACGGTCCCATCAGGGGCGCGTGCTTCCTGGGCGTAAACACATGTGCGGCTCGGAGCAAGGACAGACGGCCTGGTGATGAACTCCCAAAGTTTTTTGACTTCGGGGTTCTCCAAGTCCTTCGGCCCTTGCAAAACATCCCCCCTTCTGTACGCCTTAAAACGTTTGTGTGTTTGTGTGTCGGCAAGCACAGGCATGCTGGAGGACTCTTACAGAGACAGGGTTGGCTGCAGGGTCTAGGAGACCCGGGTTCGAATTCCCACTGTGCCGTGAAAGCTTTCCAATCTTTGCACACTTGGCCCAATGTGGATAAAACGAAGAAGGGAGGAAGGTCGTAAGTCGCTGCAGGTTCCCAGTTTGGAAAAAAAAGATTGGTGCATAAATAGCATATCGTGTGGCTAACCCAGGTCTGTCATGTGTGAACCGGCGTGTCGTAACTGTCTCGAGTTCGGCCTCAGTTATGTTGAAACAGCCTGCTTGCCGGCCCTGTAGACCGTTCGAGGCCTGCTAATCTGGCTGGAGCGATGACCCTGTAAGGTAGGCCACCAAGATTCCTGTTTGGTGGAAGTGTGAACTAACATTTGGAGTTGCCGCCTGTTTTTTTATCTGTTCTCGAACAGCCTTTGGTGGTCCTGTGTAAATATAATGGTTTGTAGTGCACAGGAGGGTGTAAGGGACAGGAGAATTGTGCCCCTAAAACCTCACAATCTAAGATTTTTTGAAATTAAAAAATCAGGTTTAAACAGGGCAGGGTAGGCAAAGAACACATGTGGTTGCCCTCCTTGGGGAGGGGACAGTTTGTGGGTGAAGATTCGAAGGCAGGTGGCCTCGAGCGTATGTTCTGGGAAGGCAGATGAGTTGTGTAGAAGCAGCTGGTGCGGGAAGAATATATTTAGCCACAAAGAGCTGTTGTGAGCACCAAGCGCTTATTCAGAAAGGAGGCTGCCCGTTGTGTCTCTGGGTGCTCTGGCCTTGCCTCCCACGCCGGCCTCTTTCTCCTTAGGGCTGGTCCTTTGGCTGCATTTCTTCTGGACGTGATTTTGGAGGAGGGGTTTTTCAACCCCTGTGGCTTTTAAGTTCTCATCCAATAGTCTTGCTTATTCACCATTTCGGGAATTTTAAAAAACACTTGATGGGTAAACTGAAGGGGAAAGATCTTCTGTTTATGGGGTTTCCGAAGCCGGAGGATTTCGGCGGCAGTGATTGCTAATCGGCGCAAATTAATTGAGATCAGACGACGCGGGTGGATGTTGTGGCCAAACACGGAGCTTCTCTTACTAATCCTCGGTAAGCCGGTGGTGATTACCTGGGAGCAACCATGTAACAGGATTTTTCACTTCCTCCGTCAATGACACATAGGAGAAGCCGACTGTTCGGAGGACTTGGGATTGGCCCCGGGAATTCCTATTGGGCCAGGGTGAGCCTACACTGCAGGGGGAAGAGACGGCCTGGTAGGGTTGGCCCTTGGGTTTCATGTCCCACCTTAGGCGTCCGAGGCAATTTCTTTCCCCATCGCCGGTGATTCATCTCTATAAAATGAGACGCTTGTTCACTTGGCACGCTGCTTCCATCGCTCCCTGAAATGTTGTCAACACCCTAAGGGGGAAGCGTGTGTATGGCTTCCTCCGCCCTTCCCAGCGTGAACTCCGGCCGAATTCAACACGTTCCCTTTTCAGGTTCCTAGCCCTTGTGGTGGTATGGGGTGCAGCAGTTAAGAGCGGTGGACTCTAATCTGGAGAACCGGGTTCGATGTCCCGCTCCTCGGCATGAGTGGTGGGCTCTTATCTGGTGAACTGGATCTGTTTTTCTGCTCCTGCACATGAAGCCTGCTGGGTGACCACAGGCTAGTCCCAGTGAACCAGCGTGGTGTATTGGTTAAGAGCAGGTGCACTCTAATCTGGAGAACCGGGTTTCATTCCCTGCTCTGCCACTTGAGCCTTGGAGGCTTGTCTGGTGAACCAGATTAGCTTCTGCACTCCAGCTGGGTGACCTTGGGCTAGACACAGTTCTTCAGAGCTCTCCCAGCCGCACCTGCCTCATAGGGTGTTTGTTGTGGGGGGGGGGGGAAGGAAAAGGAGATTGTAAACCCCTTTGAGTCTCCTCACAGTAGAGAAAGGGGGGAGCTTGGGAGGTGGCAGGCAGGAACACGTCACCCATGTTCCCCCCTTGCCACAAAATGGTTGCCGCAGGAGGCGGAGCCAACGACAAAATGGTGTCCACGGTTTACCATCAGGCACCCAGTGGAGATCGAAGGGCTGTGGTAGCAGCTGCTGCCGAAGCAACGTTTTTAAAAAATCTCCGCAGCCGATCAGAAGCCCTGCGGGTCAAAATGTTCAACCTGGCACCACGTACTTCCTAAACATATTTGCCGAATGCCAGGAAAGTTGTCAGCGGGCCTGGGGACCGCGTTGGGGTCTAGCTACCATGCCACACTGGACTGTGGGAACAGCTTGGGAATAAGGTGGCTTGAAGAATCCTTGTAGGGTTTAGAGTTTGCAAATCTTATTATCCATCCCCATGTCAGGCACCCTTTTTGTGTTAAGGGCCGAGCACTTGACGTTTCTGTTCCAGGGTGCTGGGTAGGTATTTTGAAGTCTCAAAATTAGTTTGGGTAATATATCCTGGGTGAGTTCAAGGGAACTCTTCCGTGCCAGGGTGACTTCAGGGGATGGGACCAAAGGATTTTTGCTTGGCACCGGGTAGTCTGTGCTTTTTATCCTAGCCTTTGTGGCGTGGCTTCCTGCCCCTGCTGGTTCGCCCGGCATTTGTTGCCGTGCTTTCAATTCTGACTTAAATTAAAAAATGGCGCTCCTAGAGTTGTGGTTTGTATGTGGTGTGTCCATCATTACCCTCCAAAGCCCCATGGGGACGGGAAGGGTGAAAGAGCCCGGCATAACTCCTGCGTTCAGATTTGTAGTATGAATAGCTACTCTCCCAGTAAATTCACTCCAGACAACCAAACGGCAACCGGACTGATTCCCCCAGATGCGGGTTTCCAAGTTATTCGATTTGTTGACTTTCCCCCCTCACTGAGTGTAGATTCCATTACAAACTGTCAGTGTGTGGGTTTAAAAAGACCCCAAAGACCATAACATAAATTGAATTTTCTCAGCTAGCTTGTAACCAGCCTCGTCCTGGTGTTTGGGCAGCGGGTTCCAGGCTGACCCGGCCCCGTTCTTACTGGAAGACCACTATGCGTATGTTTTGCGTGTGATGTATTTATTTCGTGGGAAATGGTGTAGAATGGGCGTAGGCCGTAGCTTCCCATAGTTCCTAAGATATACATCTGTACATGCTCCACTACCTTCATCCTCCCCGCTCCAAAACCCTTCCCTGGAAGCTGTTGCCCTTTTTCATTGAATCCTTGCAACCACCCTGTGAGGTAGGCCAGGCCAGGCCAACCAACAGAGCAAGGATTGGAACCTAATCTGATGTTCACTCCTATGCCAGACACCGTCCAGTCCAGTAAAAAGAGCAGAAAATCTCAGTTCACTCCTGAAGAGTGTTTTTTCTTTTCTTCGACTTCGGCCCTCATGTCTACGCCACATGTAGCTCGTTCAGCCAAGGAGGGAAATGCTCCCTTCTGCCTGCTGTTTACATTGAAAAATTGTGACTCGAACTCAGCCCAGTTCAACTGGAATGGCCAGCTTTGGAACGCTGAGTTACAGTGCGCTTATGCGCTCTTGTGGATTGCCCTCTGCTTAATCTAACCCGGTCTGCCATCGAAAGCAACGGGGAGAAGAAACGACAGGGTTCTTTAAAGGCTCGGCAGCTCGGCTAACCTCGCTTAGGAAACGTTGCTGTTGTTGATAAATAAATCGGCATCAGATGCACCTCCCGAGTCAGGGCCGCACGCCCTGTTCTTTACTGGCTTGTCAAAGCAAATTTTAAAAAAAACACACAAAACACCGCAGCAGCTGCAGGAGGAGATGGATGAAAACTCAGCCCGTCTCGCCCGGGACGGCTGCTATCAAGCAGAAGTGATGGGGAGGTTTGCGCCAGGCTTGCTTGCAAAGATGTTGGCCCGAGCGTTCCTATGCAGGTGATAGACTTTCATGAAGGAGGGGGGAGCGCTCACTTTTTGACATAGCAGAGAGGTTATTAGCGTGAAGCAGCCCTGAGCTACAGACACATCCTGTTGGTAGGGTTCACCTGGGCTTTCTGGGCGTTGAAGCGAACGGCGTCGGGGCGCTGCATGAGAATTCCATCCCCTGCTTCCTTGGAGGCTTCGTGAGGGCAGAATGCCAGGCGGAGCAGAGTCCTTGGCAGCTCCACGCTGGCTCCTTGCCTGCAGCTTTGTGTAGCGTTGCGACGCAGGATCCTGATGCCTGAGGGGAGCGAAAGACCTGGCCAGGGGTCTTTCATACCTGATCCTTTACAGGTGGGGCCCGCGACACGCAAAGTAGTTTTTCTACCCTGGGGCCACAACCCTATATAATCGCAAAGAGTGTAAAGAACTAGTTGTCCCGTGCTCGCCTGCCCTTAAATTCTAATCTCAATGGTGGTGCAACACCGTTGACACGGGTCTCTTTCTCCCTCCGAAATGTTCTCGCCTGGAGACCCTTTCTGTTCGCCATAGGCTTTTCCTTTCGTGCCGAACGTTCGCTCGCCTAAACATTAAAAGCATTTGAGGAGTTTAGAGAATTTAACTGAAAAGGATTCATTTTATGCGATGCAGACTGCGGGGAAATGCAGCCCTTGGAAAAGAGGAGGCTCAGCAGGGGTGGGAGCCGTGGAGGGAGGGGACCCTTCGGCCAAGTCGTGATTCCTCTTTTCCGGCTGCCTCAAAACATGCGCTCCCCCGGGATTGTGTGGGTTGACTTGGCTCTCCCTTTACTCTCCTGTAGAGCTCTTGGCCAGCGATGGAGGACCACCAAGGGTCCCTAGCGCGGCTCCTGGGGAGCATCTTTTCCACAGCCAGGGCTGGCAGTCGAGTTAACATTTCTCTGGCCCTGTTTGAGCACACATCGCAAAGCACGGAAAGGATCGCTGGACTGAGCTGGCGATAGGGGCGTAGTGGCTTTTTAATTATTTTCCAGCATATATTAAACGGGGGAAAAAGAAGAAAGAAATAGAAAATAGTTGACATTACAACATAAAACCTTCTGGGGTGGGCGGTATAAAAGTGTAATTAATAAATAAATATATTGTAGAAGGCTTTCACGGCCGGAATTACTGGGGTTCTGTAGGACTTCCGGGTTGCATGGCCCTGTTCCAGTAGCATTTGCTCCCGACGTTTCGCCTGCATCTGTGACTGGCATCTTCAGAGGATCTGATGGTAGTAAAGCAACTTGCTTTACTTCTTGCATGCTCAGTGGCACTTGGTGCATGCTCAGTGGCACTCATTGCTTGGGGCATGTGAGCTTGCTTTGGGACACGGGAATGGTTATCCAACTAAATTAGTAGTTTTCAACCTGCCTTCTAAAGATTCCTAGGGCTGTGCAGAGAATAATTGTGCGCTGTTTGGGGGTCTAAGGAAGACATCCTTCTATCATTTGCACAGCCACAGGGGCTATGAATATGTTAGCAGTGATGGCATGATGGAACCTCCATTTTCTGAGGCAGTATACCTTGGAATTCTGGCTTCTGGCTGGGCCGTGGCCTTCACAGTCCGCCTGCGGGCTTCCCAAAAGCGTACAGTATTGGAAATAGGATGCTGGTTTGGGTTCGCATCCAGCCCAATCCAGGAGGACATTTCTGACGATGCTCTCCTTGTGGGACTGGGGGATGTCCCGATTTGCATTCAGACCTGGCCAGAAACTCGGCCGAGTTTTGGAACGCTTAGCATTGTGCAGTAATTCTGTGGGTTGTAGAGGCTGATGCAGGGCAAAATAAAAACTGCAACGGGACTTAAATCCACCCCGGCTCTTTGCCTCGGCAGACAGTTATGTCTCCTTCCTAAATAATCTTTGCTTTGACGCCGGTAAGATATGACTTTGCTTCTTTTTCAGACTGTGGAACATGGCTTCCCGAATCAGCCGAGTTCTTTGGCCTTTGACCCCAAGCTACGCATTATGGCCATTGGCACCAAATCCGGAGCGGTGAAAATGTATCCTTTCTTAATCTCCTTTGATTTGAGAAGGTCTCCAGCCACGGTAAGGTCAACCTGAAAAGGAGTTTGACACCCCCCCCCCCGGTTGGTTATTTGTGGGGTAGGGTATCCCCGAGTGGTGTCTCGGCTGCAGTTGGCCACTCCACCAGAAATTGCAAGCATGGTGTTGTGTAAATTGTGGAGAAATATAGGGTGTAGTGTTTCTCTCTTGGATGGTTGTTTAGCTTTTTGGTGGGATGGTTGCCATCTGCACTACAACCCTGCAAAGTAGGCTGAATGACAGATGCATCTTGTGATGACTTTTGGGTGATTGGGAACGCCTTCCTTGCCAAGAGCTTGCTGCTCGACCTGATCTGCTCTTTGGGTCTCTTGGGAGTCTTGTCCTTGCTGGTGACTTGCCAAACACCAGGACAGATTTCCTTCTTTCTCACCCCTCTCCTGCAAAATGTGTGTGGGCACGTGTGACTTTTCCTGAAAAGCTGTGTTAGGGTGCCCTGAGTCGAAGAGTGCCAGAAAAGGGTGGGGCATAAATCAAAGATGATAATAATGATAACGATGATAGGTGCAGAGATTATGTTGTCGCCTTCTGACTTTGAGCAATCTGGAACCAAAGAGCGTGAATGAAGGAAAGGTGGGTACCAAACTTAAGTCTTTTTGTTGGTTTATTTTTGTTGGATCTGTTTCAGAGGATAAACTCGAACTCGGGACACGGGGACGTTGCCAGCCCTTGCTTGCTGGTGAGGCCGAGAACCAGCCCAGTGGTCTTTCTAAACTTTGGTCCAGGAGGAGAAAGTTGAGAGAGAACTTTGTCCCCCTCTGCTCATAGCTGCTCAAAAATGACAAGCGATAAATTCGGGCCGACGAAAAGACGTACTTCTTTTACTCAGCTAAGATAGTTTTGGAGCCATCTTGGTCTACAGTAGAAGAATGAGATTTGAGTCTAATACAGAGGTCTGCAACCTGCGGCTCCCCAGATGTTCATGGACTACAATTCCCATCAGCCCCTGCCAGCATGGCCAATTGGCTGTGCTGGCGGGGGAGCTGATAATTATAATTTATCAAAATGGGAATTTTGAACCCTGGTATAATAGGACCTTAAAAAAAAAAAAAAAAAAAAAAAAGGAGGAGCCAATGGCGTGTAGTTATTAAAGATGGCAGACTCTAGCTCTTTTACTCAATAAATCATTAAATCGTGGACAGCCGGGGGGTAGAGTGTGAGCTACGGGCATGGGTGGTTTTCAAAGGGGATTTGGATGGTCTTGTGGGGCGATCGGTCTCTCCGGGGCTTGTAGTCATGATGACCAAAGAGAGCCTCCACAGCTAGAAGCAGTCAACCACAGAATTCCAGTGTGTCCCGCAGTGATGTAGTTTTATGTTTCCCTTATGTTTCTCTCATGAGGGAATTATCAGAGAATTATCAGAGAGGTGAACGCCATCAGAAATGGCAGAATTTGTCTTTGCCATGAGCTGAAAAGGGGTTTCTCTCATTTCCCTATTTAGGGTTGAGAAGTATTATTGTTGCTGATGTCAGGAAGTTGGGGCAGGGGGAGGTGACTCTTGGGGGCACCCTCCCCAAGTTCTCACCCCAAAAGTTGCAAAAATGTTTTGGGTGCCTGAGGCGGTCGCTTTTCCAAGGCTTGTATTTTGAGCACCAGGGAAAGGTTGGGCAAGCCTTATTTTATTTTTGTTTCCCGTTTTTGGCGCATGGCCGCACAGGCCACCCCCCTTTGGAAAACGGGGGTCTTTCCCTGGAAGGGACCTGAATAGATGCCTTTGGAGGCCTGCAGGAATCTTGGCTGCCGACCCGGGATCTTTTAAAATCTCTGCCCAGCAACAGAGCTGAAATGTGCGGTATCCATGGTACCAGTGGTCTCCCGAATACAATGCAGAGAACACTGTCCGTCCTCCGCTTCCAGTATCGGCTTTTGTCTGAGCTTGTGTCCCACACTCTTGTTTCGGGGGGGGTGTGTGTAAAAAAATAGCTGATAAAAAATAAAACAAGCCTTTTGGCTGGTTTCCTTACATCCAGAACAGATTTGGGGTGATTAATGAAAATTGTTAAATGTTAGTGGTGGAATTGTCAGAACTGAGATGAACTTTCCAACAGCCGGGTATTTAAGTTTTGGATTAACACAGAGCGATGTTGTCGGGCTTGCTTTCCCAGGCATAAAGTTTGAAACAGTTGGTGCGGCTACCTAAAAGGCCCCGTTCTGTTTTTTCCACCAACTATTGCAGAATCCAGAGATTTGTAGCAAGATTTTTTGAAGGGGGGGGGGGCTGCTGCCATACTTTGGTTACACCTAGCCTGAGGAAGTTGACCTTGACCCAGTAACTCTTCAGCCTAGTCTACCTCCCAGGGTTGTTGTAAGGTTATAATGAAGGAGAGGACATTAATATATTATTATGTCCCACCCCCAAGCTGTATAGAGGAGAGATAAAATGCACTTAGTGAAAGTGGATTTAATAAGTATTTTGATTGTAAACTCTCTTGAATATTGGTTCCCCAAACACCATGAATGAAATGTCCTTGCTAGTTTTAATTATTATCTATTTATCTTCAATTATCCTTTGTTTTTTCCGCATGGGGGGAATCAAAAGTGTCTTTCAGCATTCTCTGTATTATCCTCAAAACAACCACACTGCGAGTTAGGTTAGGCAGAGAATGTGCTACTGGCCCTAGTGAATGTATGCCGCAGAATGTGGATTCGAACCTGGGTCTCACAGATCCTAGTCCAAACTTCTAACACGGCACTCCACTGACTTTCTGTTTCTCCTTCGTCTCTTCCTGAGGTAGGTTGGACCCAGATTGGTCTGTTGAAAAAACAAATCGCAAGCAGTTTTGGAAAGCTATTTTTTAAAAAAACCTTCCAGATTTGTCCTTGTTCTGGAATAATGATGACAAGATGTAAAACTTTTTAAAAGCTCCCCAGTCGTTGGTATGTGCAGTTCTTGAGTATAATGTAAGCAAAAGTGTTGGGGTCTTGCCAGGGTGGGAGCGGAGAGTTACAAGCAAAAAGGCCGTGGACGGGTGAAAGCACATCTCTTTGGATCTGAAATATTCTCTCTCTTTTTTTAAAGGGAAAAATTAAAAGCAGTCTCCGCTTTTGGCTGGTCTGCATTATTAGAGCTGGGATTTGGGGGGAGGCGGGTTATTTGGCGACCCTTCTGTAGTGTAACCGCCCTTGTTTCCCCGGCATCTGTAACCGCCCGGCTTGGCTTCTGTTCAGGACATGTGTGTGAGTTGGAAGAACAATAGGGGAAATGGCTTAAGAACAGAGGATAAAGTTCTTAAGGGGAGGGAAGAGAGAAGGGGAGAGAGTTCCCAGTAGGGCAAGGAAGGAAACAGCTGAAGCAGCTAAAAATATAGACCCCGATGCATGAACAGAGTAATCCTCGGCTCGGAAGGGGCTCTGTTGAAAACCCCGGTGGATATCTGCCAAGAGGCGAATGGGTACCAGCTTCCAAACAAACCCCTGGACCGACGTTGTCCATGCCTGATGTAGGCAAGTCGTGTTGGCCGAATTCGGTCCATTTGTTTAACGCGCATTTTTCGGTTTGCTTGGTTTTCGGTTGTCGGGCTGCAAATAGCTCGGATGAACCGAACGTTTGGCCCAAATTGCAAATCTCCGCACTGTCTCCCATGAATCCTGCCAGTTGCTCGCATTGTGGCAAATTCAGTGCTTCAAATCTTGGGGTCCCCCACTTCTGGTGCTGATTTCGGAGGGTGTAGGAACGAAGGGAGAGTTTCGTTCCACGTTGAATCCCACCCCCGGTGGCTAAATAAGCTGTTTTTGGAAAGTCAGCCCTCCCCTGACTGGCGTCTTGCCAAGAGAAGGTTGGTGGCATTTTCTAGGGGTGTTGTGAGGACCCCCCCTCCTGCATACTGGTTCCTACTGTAGTGCTAGTGGGGTGTAATGCCATAGACTCCACCCTCCAAAGCAGCCATTTTCTCCAAGCGAACTGATCCACGTGATCTGGAGATCCATTGGAATTCCAGGAGATCTCCAAGAAACTTTGTAACCCCTAGCAAATTTACACAGCCTACTAAACGTTTGATTTCTCAGTCGATGTTGGGGGGGGGGGGCAGGGAATCCCTTAGTCTCTGCAGGTCAGCCGGTTTGCAGCTTAGGAAGAAAAGTTGCTTTATACTCCTCAGCCGTCGCTATTGCGTGGCCTGTCATTATGTGTCAGGGTGAGCAACTGACGGGTCTATTGCTTCTCGCGGGGTGGCCGTCTGGGGCCGATATAGGGCAATCGGCGTGGATCAGCACTGGCGGAGTAAGCCTGGGGCTATGGCAATTGGATTTGGTGCCACCGCCACCCCACCCCGTTCTGTATTTCCCAGTAAATACATTCTACAAAAGAACAGCAACCGTAATTCAAGGTCGTGGCTAGGACTCATCTGTGGGCAAATGCCCCCTTTGCTGTCCTGAGAATCCTTTGTTTTTTAAAACCTCTTTTCTAATCTGCAGGATTCTGGGATGAATTATTTATGTGTTGAAAACATTTATTAGCTACCTTTCGACTTCGTAGGAACACAAGGCAGCTTCCAGGGTAAATAATAACAAAACGCATGACAACCACTGGTTAAAATCCATAATTTACAACTGTCGGTGGGCAGAAGAATCGATTGCTGTTGTAAGAAACCCCATCATTAGCTGCCACCTAAAGACTGAGAATGAGAAGGCCAAGTATTCTTTGCTGGGGCTGCTGCCAAGAAGGCCCCGTCTCGTGCACCCACACCTCTCTGCATTAGTTGCAGCCTTCGAACACTCTTCAAGGGTAGCCCCAAGTAGAACAAATTGCAGCAATCCAGTCCAGAGCTCTCTGAGTGTCTCCCCTTTTAAAGCAGTGCTTTAAAAACACTCATAGAAATCAAGAAGGCTAAAGCAGTGGCTTTTAGTCTAGCCTGTTCCTTGATGTATTAGATTCCTACACACACTGTCTTTTAAAAACAACAATCATCCTGTTATACAGCCCCCCCCCCCCAAACTTGCTGTCTGACACAGACCTGTTTGCCACATCCTGAAAATGAGCTCCAAGGTCCTGCTGCTGTTTCCTTCCTGCAGCTGCAGAAGTGGCAGGATTGGCCGTGGGGGGCCACGGGTGCTAGAAAGGGGGGCATTGTGGCATTATTTTCCCCTGAGGTCTCTGCCCCAGTCTCCATCCTTAAATCTCCAGTGGACAACCCTGCCCTGGAGGCATACCTGGCATACCTCCAGGCTGAAGGTTGAGCCGATATGGTGTACTGGTTAACAGCAGTGAGTTCACCACTCAGCTGTGAGTCGCCTCCGTGACCAGAGATTGGGCTACACAAGAGACTGGGGTGTTTTGGAAGAATTCTAAGAAACCAAATGGTTGGCTTTTCGCCTTTGTCTAGACAAAGGGTGGTATTGGTGTGAGGCCCGCCGGCTTGACCAGGAATTGCCCAATTGTGTGCCAGCATACAGTTGTCTGTAACGAGGGGCATGTCTGTGCCCTAAAAGAAGACACACTGTGCAAAGGAGGTTGCTTGCTGCCTCTCTGTATTCTTCACAACTTATTTGCTTGCCTCCTTCCAACTGACCTCTGCTGCAGAGGAGGTTGCTTGCTGCCTCTCTGTATGCTTCACAACTTCTTCGCTTGCCTCCTTCCAACTGATCTCTGCTGCAAAGGAGGTCGCTTGCTGCCTCTCTGTATGCTTCACAACTTCTTCGCTTGCCTCCTTCCAACTGACTTTGCTGCAACCTTTGGTTGCCGCTAAAGTGGCGATGAGTCCTAACTACCCACCTCGCAGGCAGCGTGCCCCGTACACAGACTCTCCCGAAGGCGGCAGGTACCCTCCTCTCGAGCACGGGTAGTTCTCCCTCCTGTGTGCTCCAAATACCCACCCCAAAAATGTTTTGATGAAGTCTGTTCTCTCTTTAATTCAGAAAGGAGAAAAAAGTGAGGTGTTTTGTCTGGAAGTTTAGAACTCCATGTCAACCGCTGGGTTTATTTTTCTCACTGGGCACTTCATGGCGCTTTTTTCTCCCGGATTTCTTCCAAAGTCTCACCTCTCTGTCGAACAGCTGTGACCTTGTACTGAAGTGCAGAATGCATGCTGTGCTAAGCTCACGCAGCAATGCTAGCAAACTCGCACATGGCTGTGTTGTGTGTGTGTAGTATTGATTTTGGAGGGAGAGCAAAGCTAGCCATTGACTCTCTAAAATGTCACAACTGCCTTCTCGCTCGTCCCCAATCCGCTGACTTGCTTTCCAAGCCAATGAACCGCGGTGCCGTTTTGACCTGGTTTCCTATGGATTACTCAGGGCAGTCTTTACCGGCTGATACTGCTGCTGTGGAGCACGGTGTTAATTTTTTTTATAATGTGTAGATTTGATTTATTCAGATTGTAGAATTGCTGGAGGTTTATTTCTTGAAAGATTTGGGCTCTGCTTTTGTCTCTGGCAGGCATCCAAAGCTAATCCCGCTCCCTCCTCTTAGCCTCGCAACAATAACCCTGCGAGGTGGGCCAGGCGGATACTGAGGCGCTTGCCCAAGAGGGAGGGTTCGAGTTTAGGTCTCTCTCAGCTTCTAGCGCAGGTGTTTTGAAGAGGATAGCACAGATATATTGTCGAAGGCTCTCACGGCCAGAATCACTGGGGTGTTGTGGGGTTTCCGGGCTGTCTGGCCGTGTTCCAGTAGGATTTTCTCCTGACGTTTCTCCTGCATCTGTGGCTGGCATCTTCAGAGGATAGCACAGATGCATGGAGGAGTTGCCTATCAGTGGCTGCTAACTTGGGTGACTCTGAACCTCCATGACCGGAGGCAGTCTACCTCTGAATCCCAACACCAGGAGGCAGCACCAAGACAAGGCTCATGTCTCTATTCTCTGTTGTCAACTTTCCAAGTTGGACTTGGGCTCTTGCGATGTTCTTTATCCCTTGCACCACACTGTCTGCCTGGCTCGAAACTCTTCAACTTTGTGCATGAGGATGTCCCTCTGCTCTCAGTGCGCACGTTCCCTTTTCCCGAGGGCAGCTTGCGCACCAGCCGTCCTGGAATCTTTGCAGTGCCAGGGCTCCTGCATACGACATCTGGCACAGAATAGACGCCGTTCTGTGGAGCTCCCGCATCTGGCCCTCGGGGAGGGGGAAACGTTCAGCCCCCATTTGTTTCGAGTTGGACAGGATTCCCGTTCGCATGAATGGAGACGGCCAGGGCGCACGGTGGGGTGAATTCCTCCCATTGTTCGTGAATTTCTTTTTGCGTCTCTCTCATGGAATAGGGCTGCCATTCATGGCGCACGCTTAGATATCTTGTTAAAAATTTGACTCCGTCTCTCTCTCTCTCTTTCTGCATGATGCGGAGTCATGCTCTGTTTCAGAGCGTTGGAAGTTTGGTTTTGCGTTCTTTCGAGGCCCTTGCTAGTAGGATTCCTGTTTGGGTTGATTAATAAGTCTGGCACAGTGTCCTTTGTATCAGATTACAAGGAAGCTGCTTAGAGCGCTGAGCTAGGAATACGAGACCCAGGTTCAAATCCTCACTCTTCCATTTTAAACGTTTAAAAATCGGTACCCTGGGAGAAGCAGCAGACCCAGCGTCCTCTTCAAAACAGATTTGTGACTGTGGGTTTACGATTGATTTAGATATTTATATCCTGCTTCCCAAAGTGGCTGACAATATTCTCCCTGTTCCCTTCACAACAACCCGACGAGGTAGGTTAGGTTGAGAGAACACGACTGGCCCACGGTCACTTGGCAAACATCCATGTCTGTTGGGTTTGCATGGGTTCGAACCTGGGTCTCCAAAGTCCGAATCCACCTCTCTAACAACTGCACTCGGCTGATTTTAAAAAATTAGAATTCTACACCCAGGAAATCTGATTTTTAGTTCTGCACGCATTCCAGAAGTTGAGCCGTTCCTCTCCTAGTTTAAAACCCTGTTAGCGGATCATGGAAGAGGCGACAGAGATAATTCGTAGGCACCCACACCCGTCATGAAAAACAATGTTTTCGTTGCTGTCAGAGTTCGGAGCACATGAGCCGCAAACTTCTGAGCGCACCTTTTACATGCATTTCAAAACAGAACTGTAACTTTGCCCCCAAGTTGACTTTCTGTGTGTTTTCCTATTGCCGTCTGGTGGAGAAAATGCACGCAACTTCCCTTTATCATGCCTCTGAATCTCTTTGGACGATTCTCCTCCCGCCCCAAGCCAGTAAAACAGAGGAATTCTGCTGTGGAGTGAATAAATGTTGGGAGTTGGCTTCAGAGTGCATCTTTCTGGGGCGGGGGGAAGCCGGTGTGATTTTCGTGCCTTTATAAGGAGGGGGGGCAGCGGGAACATTCCTAATAGCGTCTGGGTGAGCTCATGTTTTCATTCCGGACCAGGGCTGATCCGAGCAGTGATTATGCCCTATTACTCCGGTCCAATTCCCCAACAGTTTGGTTAATCTTCGGGTGACTCAGATTCACGCGCAGGGATGGCGCAATCCAGTGGGCAGCAAGCATGCATGTGTAAACCGGTTCGCGTCATGCTCGGGAGAGGCCGCAGATTCATACGTGTGGGAGCCTCGTTCTTTTGGGAGAGTACCTGTTCGCTGAACTGCTGTAGCTGAGTGGAGACCCAGGATCCTGCTTCCAACGGCAGCCAGCCCAGATGTTTCTAGAATGCTCACAACTGGAAGGAGTCCCTTCCCCCCTCCCCGACTATGAGGATGGATTCCAAAAACAGTTGAGTTTTAAGGGGTCACAATCTACCGATTCCCCCCGTGGGCCACCTCGAGTTGCCCACAATTTTTGGAAATTCCTCGAGATTTGGGGGCAGATGCTGTCAAGGGTGGGGTTTCGGGTGGGACATGAGAGCCGTACTACGACTGCTGCTGTTTCCTCCAGTGGAAATGATTTCAGGGGTCGAGATAGGCTGAAATTCCAGATTACCAGGCCCTTTCTGGAGGCTGGCTGTCCAAAGACCACCCCAGGGGTTCCTGAGGGGGGGGGTTGTAGCCCACATGGGGAGGTTTGTCAGGGGGCTATTGGATTGCAGAGGGGTGGCTCAGTCGTCCCCCTCCTGTTCGGAAAACCGAAATGCCCTCATGTCTATAAGCTGTTGCCAGACATCCACCAGGGAGCCCAGTCGCTCCATTCCATCCGAGCTGGCAGCCAGCCATTCAGTCTGGTGGCAAGGAGTTCCATAGCCAACTTTCCTCTTTAGGGGAGCTGAGTATTAAAAACTGTGAAGTTTCATGTAAAATCCACTCAGTGTCATTAATGGTACAAAGAATTGGTTTTTGGAAGAGGGGGAGGGATTAGAGTATAGCTTCTTGCAACGTACAACTTCTTTGTCACTTAACAGTTCAGTCAATTTTAAACTGAGCGGTCTGATTTGTTTTGTTTTTAAATCTGTTTCAATAGCTTGTTGCTGGTCCTTATACCCTTGAAATGGGGAGTGGCATATTTGAGTATAAGCAGGCATTCCCTCGCCTCCAGCTTTTCATTGGGCAATGTTTGCCCTCCTAGCAATTAATATTTAGTGGCATGGGACCCAATGTAGGAAAAGGGGGATAAAATAAGATTAAAGGTATGCTGCTCTGGACCATGGAAGCTCCGTTCACCAGGCATGGTTAACAGTGATTGTAGATTGATTCTCTGTGAACAGGGCGGGTCTTCTTCAAGGTTGTATGCTTTATGTTTGTTTATTTGGAGGATTGTTGTACTGGAACCTGGTAAAGGCAGCCCACAAAACGAAACGTAACTCATTCATAAAGCATTTGAAAGGGAAAATCAAAGTTCTGAATGGAAAAATAAACAGACGAAACAAAATGACACCTGTGGATTCACCAGCTATGAAAATTAAAATTTGGACTAAAAAGTCGAAAAGGGCAGTCCTTTGATTTAACGCCTGCGTGAACAGTGTGGTGTAGTGGTTAAGGTGTCGGACTATGATCTGGGACACCCAGGTTCGAAATCCCTACTCTGTCAAGACCCCACCCTCCACCCCAAATAAACCATTGCCAGAGTCGATACCCTATCCCGGCGCCACCTCTGGAGCACGTAATGTCAGCCAGGGGAGCATCCTCGAAGCATGTGCAGAGTGCTTTTCTCCTGAATGTCTTCAGTTTGCTCTGTTTCGAGCGGGAGGCCGTGGCTTGTGGGCAGGAGCGCAAGTAGATGCGCACGGGGCGGGGGATGAACCCATGGGAAAGTTCAGGGGTCCCAGTCGGTTCTTTTGTCCGGGCTCAAAGAAGCGACGTGTAATTGCGGCTCTGGGTGTTTGCTGGGGAATTTCTCGCTGGGGGAACGGGGTGTGTGTTGAATGGGCAAAGTCCGAACAGGAGCGCCGTGTTGCCCAGGGATTGGGTTGTTTGTCTGCCTGCGCTCCTTGTCCCGTCCTGCCGTTAGGCTAGGTTGGTAATGAAGATCTTTGCTCCCTGGTTGCTCTCGATGCACCAGAGATGGTGCTTTTCGTAGGAGCCCAAGGAGATCCGCTAATAACATAAATAAATGCATACAATGTCCAAGCTTCGTTTTCCAAAGGATGCGCATGTGCTGCTATCATGATTGTAAGGGTTCTGGTGAGCCCAGAATTGCCTCCCACAAAGGAGGCTGCCTGCTACACCTCTGCAGGAGTCTGTACTTGTGCTGGCTTTTGGTTCCTTCTAGTCCCCCGCCTATTAGATCTGTTCACTGTGACTCCATGTTAACTGTAGTTTGGCTATTGGGTCGGACCTGGTTGCATGGGCTCAGGTGAATTATTTGCTCTTGGGAAGAGGACCGTCTAGAGCAGCGACTCTAACGGAGGCACAACAAAGGGCTTCTCTGCTCCTTAAAGTGCTCTCAGGAAGAGGAACATCCAGAGCAGTGACTCTAACAGAGGCACTAAATAAAGGGCTTCTTCTTCTCATTAGGTGAAATGCTTAACTGCTCTTAGAGACATCCAGAGCAGTGACTCTCTCAGAGGCACAACAAAGGGCTTTTCTACTCCTTAAAGTGCTCTCAGGAAGAACATCCAGAGCAGTGACTCTAACAGAGGCACAACAAAGGGCTTCTCTTCTCCTTGTAGGTGAAATGTATTTGCTCTTGGGAACATCCAGAGCAGTGACTCTAGCAGAGGCACAACAAAGGGCTTCTCTTCTCCTTGTAGGTGAAATGTATTTGCTCTTGGGAACATCCAGAGCAGTGACTCTCTCAGAGGCACAACAAAGGGCTTTTCTACTCCTTAAAGTGCTCTCAGGAAGAGGAACATCCAGAGCAGTGACTCTCTCAGAGGCACAACAGTGGGCTTCTCGGCTCCTTAACAGTTAAATGTATTTACCCTCCCCCTTTCTGATTTTAATTGCAAATAAAAGCTTGGGCGAGACCGAGATCTGTCCAAAATCCGTCCATCCTTTGTGACCAGGAGTGGCCAGAATTCTTCTGTTCTGCCTTTCTCTGGCTGCCGGCTGCTGGCTGTTAATGCACACAGTTGAACGCCGGCGACGGTTAGCCCCGTTCTCAAACTAGGTCACTTTCTATGTGGAAAACAAAAACAGAGTTTGCATTTACGAAAGCAGCACTGGGCCCGTTGCTCTCCACGGTCTAGCCACAGACACGCGCAAGCACCACAGAATTCGGCAGCCGAAATAATTTACTAAGGCAACATACATCCTGCCGAAAGTAGATGTGTTTACTCGGTGCGTTAACTGTAGCAAAAGTTGTCCTTCTTAAGAAACAGCATTCATCCACACAAGCAACCAGCAGACTGTTAATTGGCATGTCGTAAAACTCCACTGAATTTTTACTGCCACTAAGATCAGGGTCTTTGCTGTGGTTCCAGTTTTGTTGTTGTTGTTTTACTTAATTTGGGTACCAATGGGGCCTGGGTCTCCCAGCTTGTCATCTGACATTTTAACTATTATGCATACAAAAAAGAGCAAAATAAACTCAAATTGCTGTACAGTCTTCTCCAGACTAAACATCCCCAGCTCCCTAAGCCTCTCCTTGTAGGGCATGGATTCCAAACCTTTGGCCATTTTGGTTGCCCTCCCCTGGACCTGTTCCAGCTTGTCAGTATCCTTCTTGAATTGCAGTGCCCAGAACTGAACACAATATTCCAGGTGAGGTCTCACCAATGCAGAATAGAGAGGTACAATTACACCCCTCGATCTAGACACTATACAGCCCAGAATCGCATTGGCTTTCTTGGTTGCTGCATCACACTGCTGGCTCATGTTCAGTTTGTGGTCTACTAAGACTCCCAGATCTTGCTCCCTCTTTAACACGACGCCCCTTCACATATTTAAACATGGCTATCATGTTCACCTTCTCTTCTCCAGACCAAACATACTCAGCTCTCTGAGCCGTTCCTCATAGAACAGGGAATCCAGACCTTTGACCATTTTGGTCACCCTCCTCTGGACCCATTCTGGCATGTCAACCTCCTTTGTGAATTGCAGTGCCCAGCACTGGACACAGGATTCCAGTATTTAGTCTTGTATTACGTTTACACTTTTATGTAATAGAAATTGCACAATTGTATCTCTTCATCAGTGCGAGTTTCTTTGATAGCCGTTGTATAGCTGTTTGGTGTTCTTTTGCCCTTTTATGTATGCCTAGCACCTCACTATACTTCCTGTTGGTTTG
Organism: Sphaerodactylus townsendi; assembly: GCF_021028975.2. Classification (NCBI taxonomy): domain Eukaryota; kingdom Metazoa; phylum Chordata; class Lepidosauria; order Squamata; family Sphaerodactylidae; genus Sphaerodactylus; species Sphaerodactylus townsendi. Next base: position 148,200,383 of record NC_059428.1, read on the forward strand.
AACTTTAACCATTACACTGTGCTGTTGAACTGATTTTCCCTCTTTACTGTGGAGTACCTGTCTCTTTTCATTTTCGGTGTTTTCGTCCTGCTTCGCGGCTCTGCTGCCAAACCAAATCTTGGTTGTGCTCGCTGTGCTGCTTTGCTTTTGCGCCGTCCGTCTTGAAGTTTCAAAATCTCTTCCAGTGCTGCTTAAAAAAATCACGGTTGGCATTCAACAATTCCTATTTTTCTTCATCCGTTTGCAATTTTTAGTTTTTAAAAAATGATGCTGCCTCAATAACCGTGAATTGAGATGCAACGTGGAAAGGAAAGAATTAGGACATATTGGGTGGGATCTCAGACCCCCAAAGGGTTCAGTGCAGTCCTCAGCCAATCCCACACGTGCAATGCGACCTACTGCACAAAGTCGTTGTGAGGATAAAATGGAGGCTGAGAAAATGATTTATATCAGTGGTGGCGAACCTGTGGCGCGGGTGCCAGAGGTGGCACTCAGAGCCCTCTCTGTGGGCACGCCTGCAGAGTTCGTCATGGGTTTTTTTAAAAATCACCCCACACACATCTAGGCTGACCTGGGCTGCTGGGCACGACATGTGGGTAACCCTATTAAGTGCTGTTAAACCCCACTGATTTTTATGGGAAGAACTAAAGTGCAATCCTTTACCTGGGAGTCAGCTCGGTTGCTGGCAATGGGGCTTGCTTCTAAACCCTCCTAGGGTCGTGATTCACCCATTCGAAGCGTTTCACGGTTGCTTCAAAGCAAAGCCACCGACTACCCCAAGCTTACTCCCGAGTAATGTGCGCCTTGGAGCTAACCATTTTTTCTAAACTAAAACCTCAGTATTCAGGTTAAATTGCTGTGTTGGCACTTTGCGATAAATAAGTGGGGTGTGGGTTGCAGTTTGGGCACTTGGTCTTGAAAAGGTTCGCCATCACTGATTTATGTGATCTGTAGAGGAACTTGAGTGTGTCGCAGGCCGCTTTGGGGAGAACCGGGGGATACAAATATCTAAATAACACACTGATGCGAGCTTTTGTGGATTGCTTGAGGCACACTTTTGCCATCCATTAGAAACCTGTGCCAGAATAAAATCTTGTCAGTCCGCTAGCGTTCCACACCATCTGTTCGTCGTGTTAAATTTTAGGTTTGCTTTATTCTCCAGGGCAGGGATCTGAACCTTTTCGAGTCCGTGAGCACTTTTGGGATTCTGACGTAGCACGGCGGGCGCACCCTCAAAATGGCGGCCTCAGGAGGCGGAGCCAGCCACAGATCACAGGCCCTTGTACTGGGGTGACAGCTGCTGCCAAAGCAACGTTTTTCAAAGTCTGTGCAGGCAATGAAATATCTGGGGGCCACTGAGGAGATTTTATGGGCCAAACCCCACTTCCTAAAAACACTTGGCAGGCACCAGGAAAGTGGGCAACCCTGTTGGAGCAGCAGTGGCGTAGGAGATTAAGAGCTCATGTGTCTAATCTGGAGGAACCGGGTTTGATTCCCAACTCTGCCGCCTGAGCTGTGGAGGCTTCTCTGGGGAATTCAGATTAGCCTGTGCACTCCCACACACACCAGCCAGCTGGGTGACCTTGGGCTAGTCACAGCTTCTCGGAGCTCTCTCAGCCCCACCTACCTCACAGGGTGTTTGTTGTGAGGGGGGAAGGGCAAGGAGATTGTCAGCCCCTTTGAGTCTCCAACAGGAGAGAAAGGGGGATATAAATCCAAAACTCTTCTTCTTCATATTGGAGACCCCAGTTTTGAGACTCCTCTTTTCTCCCAGGGGGATTTCAGTGGCTATTCCCATCCCAATCTGTGTTTTGAGGGGCACGGTTTGCACATCCCACGCTTGCATCTCCGGGACGGCCTTCTCGTTTCGAAAGATAAAAACTCTGAAAAGCTCTCCTGCTGCTGACCGGCGCCCAGGCCTCTGGCTTCGGATTTGCACCCTCCGCCCTACTTTGGGCTTCACTGTTTGCATTCCCAGCGCTGCTGAATCCCCGGGTCCGGTTTCTAGGACGGGAAGCTCAGCGGGGTGGCCAGTTTTGCTGAATAAGCAGCCGAGGCTGGAGAGCGGCCCGTTGCCGGGCGCAACCAGCGAGCGGGGGGGCCGGTTGCTTGGTGACCCATTTTTGGCGAGGGATGCTTGCAAATGTTGCCGTGGCGGCCGGGGAGAACAGAAAACCCAAACAGGCCTGGGGTGTGTGTGTGTGTGTGGATGGGAAGAGGATTGTCCTGCTTCCTCAAAGGCCACTCAAACCGATGCGGTTCATGGGGCATGATCCCGTTGGATTTTATCCTGGGGTAAATGGGGGGACATTCCTGCTTGCCCCTTTTTCTTCTTATGGTGTCGTTGGCTGCAGGGGAGCTTTTTGGGACTCAGTTACAAAAGCTGTTGAAAGCACAGGAGTCAGAGCTGGGAGAAGACGTTGGTGCCCCGACGCAACCAATGCTTTGACGCAAAAACCAATTTTTAAGGCATCAGGAGAGGGCTGTGGCTCAGGGGTGGAGCGGGCGGGAGGTTCTGAGTTCGATTCCTGGCGCCTACAGTTAGAAGGAACAAATAGTTGGGAGTGAATCACCCCTGAGTCCCCGGGGAGCAGCTGCCAGCCTTGAGTAGATCATCCTTCATGGACTGATGGTCTGATTCTGCATCAGGCACCACCTTTATGTGTGTTTGGGTGGATTCAGGTGCCAACCGTTCAAAAAAATGAATGTGGCACCAGGTGATGTGGAAGAAGAAGAAGAAGAAGAAGATGATGATTTTGGATTTCTATCCCTCCTTTTCTCTCCTGGGGCTCAAAGGGGCTTACAGTCTCCTTTCCCTCCCCCCCTCACAACAAACACCCTGAGAGAGCTCCGAAGAACTGGGACTAGCCCCAGGTCACCCAGCTGGTGTGTGTTGGAATGTGCAAGCTAATCTGGTTCTCCAGATAAGCCTCCACAGCTCAAGTGGCAGAGCAGGAACTCAAACCCAGTTCTCCAGATTAGAGTGCCCCGGTTCTCCAGATTAGAGTGCACCTGCTCTTAACCATTACACTGGTGGCTGGTGGCTGTCTCCTGAACTGGTTGGATTGGATTGTGTGTGGGTATGTACCGGTCAGAGTCCTGGACCAGCATCTGGGAAACACAGGTTGAAATCTGCCTTACAAGTCGGCTGGGCGACACGCTTCAGCCTGACCTATCTCCCGGGGTTGTTGTGAACATGAAGTGGAGAAGAAGAAAACGGGGTGAGCTGCTTTGAGTCCCCATTGGGGAGAAACAGGGTTCATAAATGGAGTAAATAAAAATCCCGGTGGTGGTTTCTCCCTCCAGCCTCTTTGAATCTTTTCCTTGACTCCCCACTTTCCTCAGATACGGTGCCCCTGGGGTTGAGTTCACCGGCTTGCACAGGGACACGGCCACCGTCACCCAGATACACTTTCTACCTGGGCAGGTAAGTCAGCCAGGTCTTCAGTTCCTTTGGGGGCAAACTGTGAGATTCCTACCTGGGGTATGGCACACCTGTCCCTTTTTTTTTAACATAGGTGTTATGTGAACTCCCATAGTCCAAATGTACCATCTTAGTGAATCCCTCCCCCGAACTGACAAAACAAACACCTGAAGCGTTGATGGTGTCTTTTGTGAACTTTGTGGCCCGCTGGTGTCTACTTGGGTCAGAAACCATTTGAGGAGGTGTCTGGCCAATGCTTGAAGGTCTTTTCATCCCTGTGGGTAAGGATAGAGCTGGGAAGCCTTTAAATTTCTTCTCGGCAGGACAGGAGGAAGCGGAGTGAATCGTTCTCTTAAAGCAGCGGTTCCTGACTTTGCCGAGCCCTTGGGGCATCTTGGGAACTCTGACCCAGCGTGTTCTGAGCGTGCAGCCACAAAATGGCTGTGGAGGGAGGCGGAGTGTCAGTGGGATTGTATCTAGTTGATTGAGACGCATTCCCTAACTCAATGTAATTGCTACAAGGTCTATGTAACCAGCCTGCTATATGTTACCACTGCCATTCTGGACCATTCTTCCCTTGATCTTTACTTTACGGCTTCACACACTGAGTAGATAACTAGGCAGGGAAGGTGTTGATAGTGCCCACGGGCGTCATTTTGGGGACCCCCGCGTCCTTGAGATATAACTCTTCTTTTATTCCAGGGCCGGCTGCTCTCGCTGCTGGATGATAACACCCTCCACTTGTGGGAGATCTATCAGAAAGATGGCTACTCCCACTTGGAAGAGACCCGCAGCTTCATCCTCCCCGGACGTCCAGGGTTTGACAGCACTAAGTACTCATTGCCCGCTTGGCTTCTTTCTTTTGCGCTTGCCCGGAGGGTTTGGGGCTTTGGGGGAGGTCTTCGGAAAGCGGAGGACTTGGTGTCCGATTAATGCCTTTTCCAGACTACCCACCTGCCTTTTTATGCTTTGGGTAGCAAAGGATGCTGCTGAAAAGTCTCCGCTGCTGCTGGGTTTGGTTTGGCTTGCCTGGGGGTGGGGGTGTGTGGGGACTAGGTGCGAACAGAAAAGTCTTTGTCTTGACTGGGCCGGGTTCTAATCCACGCCTTCCAGCAATAGTCAGTTTCTGGTGTGTGTGGACATTCCCTAGCATGCAACGGTGTCGCCCCCGCATTGGGGATGTGGCACAAACATCCAATTTGAATAGATTGCCCAGCTGAACAGATCACAAGTGGTCGGTCATGGGGGCCAGCAACAGGCGGCTCGTGGCCCAGACGGTCGCCCTTCACTGCCTCCATATCCCAATCCCAGAAGAGAGTGTCCGTATGTGCTATTTCTGTAATCCTGCACAGTGGGGCATAGACCCTCGGCCCCCGTTGTCCTCTCAAAAAAAAAAAATGAAATGGATTGAAGATACCTTTGCAAGATGGATGTCTTGCAAAATTATCCTCAGTCAATTTGTTTTAATTGACATGATCTGTCTCTTAACAAGGAGGTTTTTTCCCCATGGTTCGGACGCTAAAGTACTGCTTCATCCTTTCTTAAGCTTCTGCATTTCCCCTTTATTGCCTTTCTGCGGATTCTTCCTGGGCCTTTGGCGATCTCTTGAGCCATGAGGTAAAAATAAGGTCGAGGCCGATGGCACGAGCCAAGGAAAAATTAACTTTATTACTCCTCTGAAAGTTCCTGTTGGCTACCCGGTTTCTTCAGGGAGACTCTGTCAGATAACAAACAAAATGGCATCATTTGTTTTCATAATTATATAACCATGATTATTTAGTTGAAATTGAGTAGTTAAAATTGTTTTAAAATTATGCACATAATTTTAACTAAATAACCATTGTTATGTAACTGTGAGGGTTCAGTATTCTATTTGTATACTGTATTGTGGATTCCCGTTTTTTTCATCTGAATGATAAAATACATTTTTGTTGACTTCCACCAACTGACTTCGGCCTTCTTTTTATCTCTCGGGGACTGGGGCGGCCCCTTTATTTTCTCATTTCTTAAATCGGGCCAGAGGTCAATTTGAGTGAGAAAATGATGCAGGAAGGAAATGCAGAGAAACGGGGCACCCGAACTGCTGGAAAACCTCCTTGCAAAGAGGTTCGGGGACAGTGTGAAGTGGACAAGCAGTGTCGAGATGCGGGGTCACGACAGGACGTCATCCATCTTGGATTCTGAATTCCGTCCTGGCTGTGGCTTTTGTTAAATATAAGCCTCCATGTTGTGAATTCTGGGTCCTCAAAGGGACACAGCTAAGGGAGGCGCAAGAGCGCACGGCTTCATCTCTTGGGGTGGTTTACTGGCCTCTGAATCTTCTGAGAGAGAGAGAGAGCGAGAGAGAGCTGGCTGGCGTGGGTTTTCTGAGCTGTGTGGCCGTGGTCCGGTGGTTTTTACTCCTCTAATGTTTCATCTGCATCTGTGGTTGGCATCTTCACAAGCACGACATGATGAGATGTGTTCCTGAGGAGTTCCGTTCCTGAGGAGTTCCAGTCCTAAAGAACACATCTCACCATGACCTGCCTCCGAAGATGCCAGCCGTAGATGCAGGTGAACTGCTACAGAGCAAAACCCACCACACCATTACCCAGAAAACCCACAACAGCCAGTTGATTCCTGCTATGAAAACCTTTGTCAATACAAGAGCTGTTTCCTCCGGTGCCCAGACTTTCTTCTTTAAGTCTCAGCTTTTTGTGTGCATAAAAACTCCGGTCGGGTGTGTGATCTGGTACGGTGGTTTTCAAAAGGCTGTCTGGGAAACTTGGTCGTTCCTTGGTTGGGGTTCTCTGACCATAATTTTGGGGAAGGTTCTCTAGAAGACAGTTGCCGCTGCAGTGTCCAACTTTGGGAGGGCGTGGGGGCTTTTGGGGGCATGGCCAGTCCTTATGGGATGCCAGTGAAACGTGAGCATGGATCCTCATGAATGGGCATCCGTCACAGCGCCTCATCGCAAATTGAAAGGGGTTCCCTGGGTGGATTTTTTGAAAACCACTGTCCTGGCATTCAGGGTGCTTCAGGCTCTTAACTTGTGGATTGTTTTTCTCACCTTGGTAGCTCCCCTCCCAGCATTACCCGGGTAACGGTGATCCTTCTGCTGTCTACCTGTGACGTTGCGTGCCTCGGGACGGAAGGGGGCGGCGTCTACTTCCTGGAGCTCCCTGGATTGACGCACCTCGAGGACAAATCTCTGTACCAAGATGAGATCCTGCAGAGGTGAGTTTGGGGCAAGGGACAAGGCCACAACTCCTCCTCCTCCTCCTCTTCTTCTCCTCCTTCTCCTTTTCCTTCTCCTTCTCCTTCTCCTTCTTCTTCTTCTTCTCCTTCTTCTTCTTCTTCACAACCAAGGTAAGATGGCTTCATTTAGAGAGAAGCGCTGTCTCCGTGGTAGATTATCTGCTTGGCGCAGAAGGTCGTCTGGCATCTCCAGTTAAAAAGATCAGGCAGCCGGTGATGTGAAAGACCTCTGTCCGAGACCCTAGAAGAGCGCCTTCTGGCCTGAGTGGGAAATACTAGCTATAATGAACCGGTGTTCTGATTTGGTGTGAGACGATTTTACGTTTTGGTGCCATGTTTGGAGGGGACTAGGCCCACCAGCCCTGGTAGGGAATTATAGTTTCAAATCCGTAGCTTTCGACTCTGGAAGGTCCCCCGTGGAATCTTGCCCTGGTTGGAAATACCAGATGCGTGAGAGTTGTTTATGCTTGGCTAGGAAGTAGCGTTGTGTTTTTTCTTGACAGAGTAGAGTGCGCGAGGCCTTAGCAGAACAACTTCCGGTTGTAACTTCTTGGTAGAGCTGGGGTGTCAAATTAGTTTGTTACAAGGGCTCTGGATATAATGTAAACGTGACTTGGTCAGGCCGGGTCTGGGGTGTGTGTGTGTTTGGCTGGCGAGCCCATAGCAGGCTACCCACCCCAGATTGGCACGGGGGTGGGGTGGGGGGCTATCTCAGATTGAGAGAGTTTACCAGGCCCACAAGCAGCTGAGGCAAAACCCCCCCTTCCTCACTCAGGTACAATCAGGAGTGAGAGAAGGGTTTCCTCACCTGGCTTGCGGACCTGATTCAGCCCCCTGGCTTCATGTTTAACGCCTCTGGGAGACCCACGTGCGAATTCCCATGCTGCCAAGGAAGGTTGCTGGGTTCCCTTGGGCTAGTCCCCTAGGCTCAACCTACCTTACCTGACAGGATAAAACAGAAGAAGGTGAAACAGATTCATGCCATCCTGGGCAACTTTGTGGAAGGGAGGAATAAAAACTAATTAATTTTTAAAATGCATGTTGCAGACCTACTGTGGCTGGGGGGGTTGTCGTGTGGGGCCCCCTCCCTGCAGAGCAGGAATGGGGAAGTTTTTTCGTCAGGCATGTCAGCTTATGCAGCCTGCTAAGAACGGTCCCAGGCATATTCGTGGTGCGTTGTAGAACTTCCATGCCAAGAGGCAGTCTATGACCCAATTCCATAGCAAAAGCTCTCCTCGCTCGCTTGCGAATTTTCCGGGAGCGTTTGTTATTAAATTGCCAGATGTGGCTCTAAGGCTGTGGTGGCGAACCTTTGGCACTCCAGATGTTATGGACTACAATTCCCAATTGGCCATGCTGGCAGGGGCTGATGGGAATTGTAGTCCACTTCTTTAACAAGTCTCAGGATTCATACCACGGTCCTCCCTACATTAGGGGGGTGTACCGTACTAACTGATGCTCTGGGCAAATTAAGCCATTTGAAGGCTACAGGTCAAGCAAGATCTGCCAACCCCCCGCTGAGTCCATTGTGTTTCAAGGGGGGGGGGTGTCACGGCCTGGTAAGGAGCCCCATTGAATGGTATCTTCGTTCCAGTGTGCCGGAGGACTACAAATGTGGGAAGGCTTTGGGCCCGGTGGAGTCGCTGCAGGAACACCCGCAAGACCCAGCTAAAATCCTGATCGGCTTTAGTAGGGGATTGATGGTCCTGTGGAATAAAAATGCCAGAGAAGTGGAGCACCTTTTCTTGGGCAACCAGGTACGTGTGTGATCAGCCGAAGAGACTTCTTAAGGATTCCCCACCGGGCCTCATCCCTTTTCAATTCTATATGTCCGGCTTCCGTCTAGTTCTGACGCGCGACTGCTAATGTCTGGCTCAGTTTAGGAATTCCGTACATATTGTGATACCAAACCGGTAGCGCAGAAACGACATTTGATGCCTGCGTGAACATACACACCATAACATAGAGCCGTAAAAGTCTTACAAGAAGAGAGTACGTACCCCAAACTGGTACTCAAATACAGAAACAAATCAATTCATCAGCACATACAGACAAGCCCGCAGTATCTACAGCAGGGGTAGGGAACCTGCGGCTCGAGAGCCGCATGCGGCTCTTCTGCCGTTGCACTGCGGCTCCACGAGCCGAGCCACTGGCCCCATCCTTGCCCGCCCTGCAGGCAGCAGGGCGGACGCATCCATGTGCTTCTCAGAATGAGCGGAGTAAAAGGTAAAAAACCCCAATATATATAGTGTTATCTTTATTTTAAATGTCAACAATTATTTGCGGCTCCAAGTGTTTTCTTTTCCCATGGAGAACGGGTCCAAATGGCTCTTTGAGTGTTAAAGGTTCCCTACCCCTGATCTACAGGTTCCATTAAATGAATTATTGTCTATTTCCTCAGTATGGTATCACCTGCCACACTTCTCTGTAAAGCCATCTCCCCATTAATCTATACATAAATAAAGCATGTTTATAACAATATTCGCAGTGCTTAAAAAAAATCATTTGATTAGGGGTTATAGTGAACCCTGCATGCTTTATTTTGAGCGTTGGTATTGGAACGTGTCACATTCATTCCCCTCCCAGCCTACCTCTGCACGTTTTAAGATTCCAGCGTTTTGTTTCCCGCAAATTCAAGGCCAAAGAACTGCACGCGGTTATTTCTTCCGGGTTTCTGCCCTTTGCAAGTGCATTTGCTTTCTTCTTTCTGTCCCCCCGCCCCAAACAATCTTGGGTTCACAGTCTGGCATTTGTTACTTCCAGCAACTGGAAAGCGTTAGCTGGGAGCGGAGCGGCCGGACGGTTGTGAGTTCTCACAGTGACGGCGGTTATGCAGTCTGGTCCGTGACCGAGGGCTCACCTAAGACCATCCAACCGGTCACGTCCACTGTCCCTTACGGTGAGTTCAATGTTCTGCATGACCTCTGGGCGAAGACTTGGGGCCGAGCTATTTACTGCTAATTTTTGCTCATTTTTTAACCTGTGGAGGTATAGTAATTCTGTGTGGGGCAATTAATGGGGGTGGCGCATGGGCCTCAAAGCTGAGCTTCTTCCGTACCATCTGGCAGGCAGTCTGCGAGGATAATTTATCGTCTGGAAGTCGCATCTGGTAATTGCTTGGGAAAACCCGATTTAGTGCTCTAGATCTTTTTTTTTTTTTAAGAAATATCGGGCTCCAAGCTGGATTTCTGAATCTTGCATCCCATAAAACAGAGCCGTCCTGTGGGACTGGAGACAAGAATGCTGTTGGCAGGTTACATGGAGCACATGTACAATCCATGTACAACGTACACTTGAGTTTTCTTTTCATGTGCGCTCAGTAATCCGCATGCTGAACATGCAGTTTAAATCTCACAATTATCCTGGTGCAATTTAAATCTCACAATTATCCTGGTGCAATTTAAATATCATAATTAAATCCACAATTATCCTCCAGTTTCATCTGTAAAGTGATGGTGGTACAGCCACTGTAACATGGAATTTCTTTAATTTCTGAACGCTGGCCTTGCTGCCTTCATAAGCTACATGTTGAATAGAACTGGCAGCGGACATTTTGATCCTATTCCCACGTTCCTTGGAGCGGTGGTGAGCTTATCCTTGCCTCGCCACACATTGACTTGACGTGAATTTCTCACTTTATGAGACGCTTATTTATATCTGGCTGATACTGTTGAAAGTTTTTCACTTACCTGTATGTTTGTATGTACCTAGTGATAAGATTATAGTTGTGCTTTAGAATACAGTTCCATTTGCACTATTCCTTGCATTGGGCTTTCTTTTTGGGTTTTCGCCAAACCTGTAGCTTTTCAGTTGATTATATTTATGCCTGGTTGAATTTTTTGTTTGGTAATGAATATTTGGGCCCTTCCTTTTCATCTACTGTTGGCAGTGGTTTTTGGTGCCATTTGGCAGAACCGAGTGGTAATTTTTTCCTGCAACACCTATAGATGCGGAGAAGTTTGTGCATACGCAGACTCTCTTTCCGCAGAACTCCTCGCTTGCAGAAGGTGAGCATGCTGTTCTAAAGACCTCTGTTCCCAGGAGGACTAGAAACTTTAAGATCTTTTTTTGAACAGAAGGGGTTTGTTGAATGCTGTTCACCGACTGTTCTTGTGGGGGCTGAACGTTAGCCATAAATTCCCCAGCTCTGGTCTCAGGGGAGAATTTATGGCCCATGAGCAGAGGAGAAATGAGTATTTTGTCCCTTGTTTATGAAGTGTGGTCTCCCAACCTCTTCTCTCTTTCAGGGCCTTTCCCCTGCAAAGCTATCAACAAGATCGTATGGCAAACATGCGAGTCTGGGTATGTACCGCCTTGTGACTAAATTGACCCCATCTCTTGAGGTGGGAGAACAAACCGCGTGCCACCTGTGACCACCAGTGGCGATTATTTCCCTCTGTGTGATCAGACCGTTCCATGCCGGTAGAAAGCTAGTTCCAGAAGGAGAGAGCTGCTAGCCTTATCTTGAGTTTGCTGTGCTCGTCTTCTAGCTGTAAGGAGAGTTTGTAAGATATCGTAGCATCCCCTGGAAAGTGGTCGTTCACCTGTGATCCAAAAAGACATAACCCATTCTAGTCCGGATGTCTGCACTGAATCTTACTCACAAACAAAGAGTTGAGTTTGACAATACAAGGCATAGAAAGTGTGAATCTTGCAATCTTGTGGGTTAATGTTGTGTTGTTTCACGGGAAGGGCAATTCTGAGTCAGTCTCATTCCCCGATTTGTCAGTACTACCCCCAACTTTCAGCAGTCTTCAGATCGGGAATTGGGGGGGAGGGGGGTCTGCCCTGGCCTGAACGGTTGACTCTTCCCTTCGTGTAGGGGTCACTTCATCATATTCAGTGGTGGGATGCCCCGGGCCAGTTACGGGGACCGGCACTGCGTGACTATCCTGCACGGACAGACGCTAGTCACCCTGGACTTCACTTCGCGCGTGATCGACTTCTTCACGGTATACAACACAGAGGTAGAGGACGGTACGCATTTTGCTGTTTTGTTTTAAAAATCCCCCGAGTCCCCCTGGTCTCCCGACGTCTAGCTTAAGAGGTCCTCTGCTGCGTATCAAACGGTGACCTCGGCACAAGGCGGTGCTTGTCCTTATCATATTTTGTCCCTCTTTTCCCCCCAGAGTTCGACAACCCGACCGCCTTGGTGGCTCTGGTGGAGGAGGAGTTGGTCGTCATCGACCTGCAGACGCCGGGCTGGCCCACGATCCCGGCCCCCTACCTGGCCCCGCTCCATTCCTCTGCCATCACCTGCTCGTACCACATCTCCAACGTCCCCCTCAAGCTGTGGGAGAGAATTATCAGCGCAGGAGAACAGCAGAGCCCCCGGGTGTCCTCAGGGGTGAGTGGGTGCCCCAGTGTTACTGGGTGGAGCCATCTATACCCTTCAAACATAGCTTGGTGGGGGGGCATATCTGGCTTGACTTGAGTATCTCTTGGAGGTCGTTTCTGGGAAGGCACACTGGTTTGAAGAAGGAGGAAGAAGAAGAAGAGGAGGAGGAGCTTGGATTTTTACTCCACTTTTCTCTTCTGTAAGGAGACTCAAGGTGGCCGACAAGCTCCTTTCCCTTCCTCTCCCCACAACAGACACCTGGTGAGGCAGGCGGGGCTGAGAGAGCTCCAAAGAACTGTGACTAGCCAAAGGTCACCCAGCAGGAATGTAGGAGTGCGGAAACACATCTGGCTCACAAGATAACCCTCCGGCACTCAGGTGGAGAAGTGGGGGAATCAAACCCGGTTCTCCAGATTAGAATCCACCTGCTCTTAACCACTGCACCATGTTGGCACCCGAGCCCAGCTTTGCTCGGGTCCCTGTTTGACAGTCGCAGAGGCGGTTCTGCAGTTCCCTTCCGTTTCCTCTAATGCTTGTTCAAGGACGTGGATTTTAGATGAACAGAAGCGTTGAACATCAGAGGAACTCGCTGCTCAGCAGAGAATTGCTTCCACAACAGGAAAGGGTGCTCTGCAAGCGATGCGCTGGAATGCTGAACTACGAGAGATGTTTTTAACGGTTCCGAATGGGGTACTCTGGAACAGCTGCATAGTTGCGCAAACAGTTCTCCGCCGGGGACGTTTTGGCTCCAGAAAAGGGCAAGGGGTTGAGGTCAGAGCACCGCTCTCCCCCACAGCTGTGGTCCCAAACTGAATGAGACTCCCCTGGACTTTTTAAACAACGTTCCCTGTAGCTGTGGAGTGAGCAGGTGGAGACTCAGGAGGAGTATTGTACTGTTTGCAGCCCTGCGCATTTCGCTCATTAGAACCTTTCTGTTTCAGCCTCGCCTTCCTCGCAGGGTTGTTGTGTGGGCACAAAGCAGAAGGGGAGACTGTGTGCTCCACCCTGAGCTACTCAGGAAGGGTGGAATAAAAATGTGATAATCTCCTAGGCTTAATCTATTTATTTATCGCGAAGGGCAGAGAGAAAGTCAACGCTGTGTTTTTACGGCAATTAGGGTTGAGGCGTGTTCGAATTTAGGGCACCAGAAATGCTTCCGTGGCCTGAGGTTGGCCCCAGATAAACTTTCTTATAATGGTTCAGTCTTGGTTAAAATATATTTCTCTGAAGGTTTTTCCCCTCTCTTTTAAAAGAACTGGCCCATCAGTGGAGGAAGAAATTTGGCCCAGACGCCCACACAAAGAGGACTTCTCTTGACTGGGTGAGTCACGGGCAACTTCTGTCCTGCACGGTCTTCAGGATGTGTGAGAGACGAGTTCGAATCTCCTGCGAGAGAAGGATGGAGGACCTTTCTTGCCAGAATAGGCGGGAACGTTTGGTGCTCTTCCATTTAGAAACCCAGTTTCTGTTCGCACCCGAGAGAACGAAAACCTTTTAATTGTTCAGCCCTGTATCCTTCCATCCACCTGAATTATAAATCCCTTTTCTAAACAGTCGTTTTTTTAAAAACCTGCCTTGTGAAGCAGAAGAATATTTTTGGCTAGCCTGTGTTTGGGATCGATTAATCTGATTTAAGCGACTAGACAACCCAGCTATAATCCCCCCCCCCGTGTTTCCCCTGGCCTCTCTCCTCCCCCCCTCCTGTTTTTCGTCTTATTGTTTTCACTCCTGGCAGTGTCTGAGGCGCTCAGCGCCAAGCGCTTTATGGGTTTAATTTGGCTCTCAGCCCCCTTGGAGAGCGCAACCGAGGACAGCAGATGTTCAGGCCAGAGGAATGGGCTGGCGGGGAGAAGAGCACCAGAAGTAGCCGGCCAAATACCTCCCGGGAGATCTTTGTATGGACGCCATTGGAAGTTCATTGAATGTTTTTCTTCTGGAAGCCTTTCTTATGAGCCTCCATTGGGAGAGTAGCAGAGAACAAACCCTTCACGAACCCCCCTCTCCCCCCAGACTCTGTATACGGGTTGCTATGTGCTCGGAAACAGCAGTCACTTCGGCGGGGGGGCAGCTCCTCCTCACTGGCTGTCCCCAACATTGAGCATTGAGCTTGCTCGTTTGCATAGCCCCGCCTCTTCATTTGAATCGTAGAATCATAGTGTTGGAAGAGACCCCAAGGGCCATCTAGTCCCGTGGTGGCGAACCTTTGGCACTCCAGATGTTATGGACTACAATTCCCATCAGCCCCTGCCAATTGGCCATGCTGGCAGGGGCTGATGGGAATTGTAGTCCATAACATCTGGAGTGCCAAAGGTTCGCCACCACTGATCTAGTCCAACTCCCTGATTTTGAATGACAGTGAATGCATGTGAGTTCCGCTGTTTCAAAGTGGCACATAAGAGGTCATGAAATGTTACAGCTTAAACGGGGTGGCGTGCCAACTTGGGGCAGAGGGCAAAGGCAGCTGAACTTGGTTCTGTATGGACACAAAGGGATGTCAGGAAAGATCTCTCGCCTGTGTCTCACATGCGCTGTGTTGGGAGGGAGTAATCCTTGTGACCCCCATGTGTTGACTTGGCACCCACTTATTCTTACAGCCATGAGGATGGGACGGTGCGCTTCTGGGATGCCTCGGGGGTATCCCTGAAGCCCCTGTACAAGCTGGGCACGGCCCACATTTTCCAGACCGACTGTGAACACGACAGTTTGAACCAGTCCGGTGACGAGGAATGGCCCCCGTTCCGGAAGGTACTGAACCTTGATGCCTTTTGATCTGGAAGAGGGTGACTCTTGGGGAGTGGAAGGCAAGAGACGACGCAGAGGGAGTTTCGTTTGTTGGGACTGCTTTGTACCCTTGGACCCCACGATTCCCCAGGTGCATCTTTCCCCATTGGTTGGAACTCACATGACGTCTCGCCTTCATAGTTCATTTGCCGATGTAGTTCCAGTGGTGGGATTCAGCCGGTTCGCACCACTTCGGCAGAACCGGTTGTTAAAATGGTGCTTGTAATCAACCAGTTGTTAAATTACTTGAATCCCACCACCGGAACTGGTTGTTAAATTATTTGAATCCCACCACTGTGTAGTTCCCCATGTTTGTTTAGAAGGTCAGTTATTTGTATCAGGTCAAAGGGAGGTACAAAAGTCTCTCTCTGATCTTTTGACGCGTGTCTCAGCGGGCCGCCATGTGGCGAAAAGGAGTCCGGGCCGATTTGGAACTGGAAACCAGTTTTTGGATCCTCTGCATCTTGATGGGACAATGTTTAGCGTGGAGAGCATGCAGTATGGGCCAGCGTGCCTTTGCTCAGCTGTTAATTCCTGGTCCCAGTTTCTTTAAACAAGGAAAAACTGAATCATAGAAACATAGAGTTGGAAGAGGCCCTTCTCCCCATACTTCTCTGCTCCATCCAGGTTGGGTGCTTCGACCCCTACAGCGACGACCCCCGGCTGGGAATCCAGAAGATCGCTCTCTGCAAATACACTGCGAAGATGGTGGTGGCTGGAACGGCCGGGCAGGTACCGTCAGCGGCAAGGGAGCCGGACTCGTTCGCTTCCCACTCGCTTTTTATTGACGCTCGCTTCCCGCCCTATCCCGAGGGCTTGGTGTGGGTTATTAACTTAATGGGCCCTGTCAGTTGTTTGTGCTGCTTACAAAGCAAGGGGAAGAAAAGCAGGTCCTTGCCCCGAGGAAATTGCAAAGTAAATTTCAGCCATGCGAGGGAGGGGGACGATTCAAAGCCGGGTGGAGAAATGAGGCCAACAAGGGGTGGGTGTAACCGGATATGGATTTTTTAAAGTGTTGCATTGGCCGCTGCCAGCACAGCACAGGGATCTACTCTGTGTTTTTGCCAAAGTTGCGCTGTGGCAAACATTTTGTGACTGGCTCCGCCTCCTGTGGCGGCCATTTTGTTCCTGTGCCTACCACGCCGGGTTGGAATTCCAAATGTGCCCATGGACTCAAAAAAAGTTGTGGACTCCCGCCGTACATTTTTATCCTCCGTGGATCCTGGGAACGGCATACAGAGTTTTCTCTGTCTCATTTTATCCTCACAACGCCGATCCTGTGAGGTTGAGCAGGCGGAGATTGTCCCATGGTTATTCAGTGGTGGAGTGACACAGAGGTTGAACTCGGGTCCCCTGAAAGAGACATTCTGTCGCTTTGCTCAAGTGACAGAGACAAAATAATAATATTCATGGCTTTGTGCATAAATTGGTTCTGTACGCAGATGACTTTTTCATTATTGTTTATTTTGGAACGTCTGCCTTTCATCCCTTCATAGATGAATATGGTTGATGCCTATGGAGATTTATCTGGATATTCTTTTTTTAATTAATGCTTTATTAAAGAGATTAAAAAGAGTACAAAATCATTAACATAAATATTATATTAAAAAGCGGAACAGTAAGAAACAGACGTCTGTTACATCTGTTTCGCCTTTGTTACATCTGGTTTTAGTGTTCCTCTTTTTTAAACAAAATGTAGCTCAGGTGCGTTCTGCTTTGTACCTTGGTTTTTTGCAATGCAGTGCGTTTTGCTGGGTCAGCCGCCTGGAGTCTACCAGGATAGGAAAAGATGTAAACAATTAAAAAAATATGCACATTTTGTTTAGACGCAGGTTCTGTGCCAACAATACCATTTGCTCCTTTCCGGGGGTGGAGCGGATATTTTTATGCATGCATGCATGCATATATGTATGTATGTGTTTATATTTATACCCTGTCTCATATCAGCATCTCTAGGCACCTTACCTTAGTTAAAAAGAATTACAAAACCACCATAGACGTGTCATCAGCAAAGAAGAGTTTGAGAAAAGTTTGGATTTCTATCCCTCCTTTCTCTCCTGTTAGGACAGACCTGGGCATTATACAGCCCGTGGGCCACATCCAACCCAGCAGGATGACCACTGACTAGCCCCTGCCGTGCTGAAGCGGCATGTAACCATGAAGCGGTTGCCTTGGCTGCCTTCTTCTGCGGGGCTGGGGGCCCTCGGCTGCTAAAGAAACCCATGAAGCCCGGTTGCCTTGGCTACTTCTTCTGCGGGGCTCAAAAGCGCTCCTATTCTGTGGCCTATTAATGACCCACAATATTTTCTGTTTCTTATGCGACCCCATGGAAAAAATAATTGCCCACCCCTGTGTTAGGAGATTCAAAGGGGCTTACAATCTCCTTTCCCTTCTCCCCCCACAACAAACACCCTGTGAGGTGGATGGGGCTGAGAGAGCTCCAAAGAGCTGTGACTAGCCCAAGGTCACCCAGCTGGGGTGTGCTGGAGTGCACAAGCTCAACTGGTTCACCAGATAAGCCTCCACAGCTCAAGTGGCAGAGCGGGGAATCAAGCCCGGTTCTCCAGATTAGAGTGCGCCTGCTCTTAACCACTATGCCGCACAACAATTAAAACTACCACAAAAATAGCCTTAAAATAATCCCCCTCCCCCAGACCAGCAGCTGCAGAGGGGGTCTCCAAGGAGGCCAGGCCAAATGCTTGGGCGAAGAGAAAGGACTAAACCCATAAAGGGTAGGCGCAGAGTGAATCTCCGAAGGGAGACCATTCCAGAGTCTGGGGGCAGGCACGGAGAAAGCCTTCCCATGAGGTGTGCGTCCCCATCTGACCTCAGTGCCTGGGCAGGTACATACAGGTGCTCTTTCATGTAGGCAGCGGTTAAGCTATTTAGGCATTTTGTTGGTCCCGATCCTGAGGCCTGGGTCTCCCTTCCCCTGGGGGCAGGTGCTGGTCATGGAACTGAACGACGAGAAGTCGGAGCACACGATCAACGTCGCCGTGATGGACCTCCTTCAGGACCGGGAGGGCTTTACCTGGAAGGGCCACGACCGGCTCACTCCCAAGAACGGCTCCCTTTCCTTCGCCCAGGGCTTCCAGCCCACGGCTCTGGTGCAGTGCATGCCCCCGGGAGCCGTCACGGCCACCACCTTGCACTCGGAATGGAACCTGGTTGCTTTCGGGACGAGTCACGGCTTCGGGCTGTACGATTACTACCGGCGGAACCCCATACTGGCCAGGTAGAGGGGATTGGGGGGGCTTAAGATGAGTGTGGGGCGGGGGGGGGGGGAGGGACCGGGGGGGGGAGGAGTGTAAGAAGCGAATGGAGCCAGGTTAGGGGCCAATTTGGCCGATGTATGCAAGACAGAAGTAAGCCGGGCCAGGTAAAGCGGGGACTGGAAGGGCATAAAGACAGGAATTATCTGAAAAAGGTGACACAACTTACAATATATCTTGGACAATGTGATTATTGTATAAAGAAAGCTACTATTTACACTACACCCAGTGACTCAAAACAGAAACATATACACAGAGGAGGAAACGGCAAAGTGGTCTATTTATGTGCAACAAAGTGCCTAAAGCATACAAACATATATACTAATTCCTGTATTGTACTACATAGTTCCTAATACAGAGACGAATTTCATTTAAGTCCTTTTAAATCACCAGAGTCCTAAAAAGAATGGATTTTCGCCATTTATCTCGAATGTCCACAACGTGTAGAGAATTTACACATGTCCCAGACCAGATAGTACCAGGGGACTTAACAGTCTCGCTATTGATGGCTGATCACAGAACGTTTTCAGCACGGATCCAAAGATTGCTAGTTCTATCAGCCCTACATCCAGACCAATGGGTGGGGTGGTGTTGCTATGAATTGTGATGCCAGTTTTTGCGCGGGTCCAGGTGCACGTTACACCCCAACGACTCCCTCGCTATGGAGGGCCCGCTTTCCCGGGTGAAGTCGCTGAAGAAATCGCTGCGCCAGTCCTTCCGCCGGATCCGCAAGAGCAGGGTGTCCGGAAAGAAGAGGGTTAACGCCACCAGCCCTTCTAGCAAGGTAGGCCGAATTGTAGGACCCTTGTGAAACTTGAACTGGAAGGCTCTAGATCCGTGGTGGAGAACCTTTGGCACTCCAGATGTTATGGACTACAATTTCCATCAGCCCCTGCCAGCATGGCCTGATGGGAATTGTAGTCCATAACATCTGGAGTGCCAAAGGTTCGCCACCACTGCTCTAGATTCAAATTCCTGGCTTCTAAAGGGACCTAAACAAAGTTGGAGGTGGAGGACTGGAAAGAGTTGAATGCTGTCGTCCTGGATTTTGAGGGTGGGAGAGGGGAACGAAGCCCTGCTTACACATACCCTGAAAGTAGGCACAGGGAATCCTCCGGTTCGGCAGGTGGTTGTGTTTGGGCTGGGTGGCGTTCTGTCCCCTTGATGTGCCTTCCCCTCCCTCCCGCCAGGTTCAAGAGGCTAATGCCCAGCTTGCTGAACAAGCTGGCCCTCACGAGGTGGAGATGACTCCCGTGCAGCGGCGGATCGAGCCCCGGTCAGCTGACGACTCTCTGTCAGGTGTCGTCCGCTGCCTCTGCTTCGCCGATACCTTCCTTCGAGATGGTGAGGGATGTAGAGGAGGAAGATGGGGTTCCCTTTGGCCTAAGGGGGCACTTTAACTTGGGAGCAGGCATGGCTGTGGTTAATATATTGACTTCCTTTGTAGCCCGCTTACTTTGTTGAAGCCTCTAGGTCCATAAGAATCCATCTGTGAAGTTGTGGGGATCTGTGACTGAATGGTGTTGTGCCTTGCATGTGTGAGGTCATAAGAACATAAGAACATAAGAACAAGCCAGCTGGATCAGACCAGAGTCCATCTAGTCCAGCTCTCTGCTACTCGCAGTGGCCCACCAGGTGCCTTTGGGAGTTCACGTGTAGGATGTGAAAGCAATGGCCTTCTGCGGCTGTTGCTCCCGAGCACCTGGACTGTTAAGGCATTTGCAATCTCAGATCAAAGAGGATCAAGATTGGTAGCCATAAATCGACTTCTCCTCCATAAATCTGTCCAAGCCCCTTTTAAAGCTATCCAGGTTAGTGACCATCACCACCTCCTGTGGCAGCATATTCCAAACACCAATCACACGTTGCATGAAGAAGTGTTTCCTTTTATTAGTTCTAATTCTTCCCCCCAGCATTTTCAAAGAAAGGTCCTGGGTTCAAATTCTGCCATTTTTAGACTGAACAGTGTTGTGTAGCATCTCTCCAGAAAAAAACTTGGGAGAGCTTGCAAACTTGAAGGAATGGGGATTCAAACCCATATGTGGCAGCTTTCTGTGTTCCTATAATGACTTCCTTTGCTGATGCGGAGTCTGACCCTTTAATTTCTGTCTTTCATACCGATCCCACCCTTTCTTTTTGCAGTAATGTCTGTGTTCTTCTTCTCCTCCATTTTATTCTTGCAGCAACCCTAAGGCGGAGTAGTCCTAAGGATTGAAGGGAATGTGGAGCTGGCCCAGAAATTGCCCAGCGAGTAAAGGTTCAGGTAAGTCGCTTTAGCACCCAGGTCTTTATTTTTTTTTAAAAAAATAATTTTTATTTTTATGAACTAAAAAAATTCAGGAAAAAAGAAGGAAATTTAAGAATTGAAAACAGAGAAACATAAGTGTCATATCAATTTTCCCCAATCAGAATCTAATATAATCAATATCAAAATTAAACGTCTGGATCTGCATTTATAATCTCATTCCTAAGGATAAGTTTAATGCTACTTGGCTGGTTTGCTTTTCTGCCTCCACTGCAGCTGCACACCACGGGCCCACCATGTGGGCCGGAACCAACTCCGGGTCAGTGTTCGCCTACGCCCTGGAGGTCCCGTCCCAGGAGAAATTTTCGGAGCGTTCCGTCGAGGCCGTCTTGGGCAAGGAGATCCAGCTGATGCACAGGGCCCCCGTCGTGTCGGTCGCTGTGCTGGACGGGCGGGGGAACCCTCTGCCAGAACCGTACGAGGTGTCTCGCGACCTGGCTAAAGCTCCCGACATGCAGGGCAGTCATTCGGTACTCATTGCATCCGAGGAACAGTTCAAGGTACTTGGTGTTCACACCCTTCTTTTCATACAGCTTGCAACATGCTCCCATCTGTTTAAGCATCGTTACAACCACCCTGTGAGGCTGTCTTGGTTAAGATGGGTGACACCTGGCTTGACAACACTACATGTGAAAGGGATCTGGGTATCTTAGTAGACCACAGACTGAACATGAGTCATCAGTGTGATGCCGCAGCCAAGAAAGCCAATGCGATTCTGGGCTGTATCGATAGGAGTATAGGGTCTAGATCGAGGGATGTAATGGTACCTCTCTGTTCTGAATTGGTTAGCCCTCACCTGGAATATTGTGTACAGTTCTGGGCACCATAATTCAAGAAGGATATTGACAAGCTGGAACAGATCCAGAGGAGGGCAACCAGGATGGTCAAAGGTCTCGAATCCATGCCCTACGAAGAGACGCTTAGGGAGCTGGGGATGTTTAGTTTGCTGAAGAGAAGGTTAAGGGGGGGGGGTCATGATAGCTATGTTTAAATATTTGAAGGGATGCCATGTCGAAGAGGGAGCAAGCTTGTTTTCTGCTGCCTCAGAGACTAGGACGTGGAGTAATGGATTCAAGGTACAGGAAAAGAGATTCCACCTAAAAATTAGGAAGAACTTGCTGACTGTAAAGGCTGTTCGACAGTGGAATTAATTGCCTCGGAGAGTGGTGGAATCTCCTTCTCTGGGAATTTTTAAAGAGAGGCTGAATGGCCATCTGTCAGGAGTGCTTTGATTGTGTGTTCCTGCATTGTAGGGGGTTGGACTTGATAGCCCTCGGGTCTCTTCCAACTCTATGATTCTAAGAGCGTGACTGCCTTGTGGTCACCCACGGCTGAGCGGAGATTCAACCTGGGTCTCCCGGATCCTCGTCCAGCGCTCTAACCCTGACACCCCCTCCCCTCTGGCCCCCAGGTGTTCACGCTCCCCAGAGTCAACGCCAAAACCAAGTTCAAACTCACAGCCCACGAGGGCTGCCGGGTGCGGAAGGTGGCACTGGTGAACTTCGCAAGTGTGGCGTGTGAGGATTATGCCGAGAACTGCCTGGCGTGCCTCACCAACTTGGGGGACATCCATGTCTTCACGGTGCCCGGGCTGCGGCCGCAGGTCCACTACGATTGCGTCCGGAAAGAGGACATCAGTGGCATAGCTTCCTGCGTGTTCACCAAGCACGGGCAAGGTGAGTTCATGAAGGAGGCGGAGAGAAAGGTCAGGGGAGAGTCAGGGTTATCCCAAAGACCATCTTTCCCCATACGTTTCTACCCGGGACGCAAGATTGCAAAGAGGGCCCCTTCTTGACTGTCTCACCAATTACAGAAGCTTCCAAGGTGGACACACAAGACAGAGTCTTTTCAGTGGCCGCACCACAATCCAGAAACAACCTCCCAAAGGAGAAATACCCGCTTTGCTTGCTTTCGCTCGCCAGGGGGCACTGAACACAATTCTGTTAAGGATTGCACTTGACTGCTTTAGTTTGCATTTATTGGCAGCCCTGATTGAGATTTTTAAGTTGTGGTCTTTGGGGTGTTTTTAAAAAAATACATGTTTTTATTCTGTTGTAAGCCGCCTTGAGTTCCGCCAGGTAGAAAGAGGGCCTAAAGTTTTAAGTAAATAAATAGGATCCAGGACCTGGAAACCCATTTGGCATTTAGACCCTTCTCTGCACACGGCTTCCCCTTTGAGGAATTTCGGGGTTATCTCAGGAGAATCACTTTAGCAGATTGACGGGGAGATGAGCGCATGATTCATGGGATTATTCTTGCTGTGGAGGAACCAGGCAGACGCCGCAGCGGGAAGGGAGCCATGTTGAAATCAGTTATTATTTGATGAAGTTTTACGGGTTCCCTCCCCCTCCCCTCCCCCCAGGCTTCTATCTGATCTCTCCTTCGGAGTTTGAGCGTTTCTCCCTGAGCACCCGAAACATCACGGAACCGCTGTGCGTGCTGGATTTGAATCGTGCCCACGACACCACGTGCCTAGGGTAAGGCAACCCCCTCTGCCCTTATAGATTGCCTACAAATCTTTCTGCATGTGCAGGGGACTGCTCTTTTGCAAGAAGAAGAAAAAGAAGAAGAGTTGGATGTAGAGATGCTACACATCCCCCTTTCTAATCTGCTGAGTCCTGTTTCCCTCTCTCTCTGGGAATTCCCATTAGACAATAGGGCTAAATATTTCACCGTTTAACTTCACCTAGCCTTTGAAGATCAATTTCACCTTCAGCAATAACAGTGGGGAGGCATCTAAAGATGCCTTATCAACAAAGGTTATGTGCATTCAGTCTGAAATCTGTAGAGTCTGTTGATCATGTATTATTACTTTATTGCTCTTTTTATTAGGGCAAAGTTATTGTCTCCCTTGTGGGACAAAAGGAAGGGTCTTTCTGACCAACAGAAATAATTTTTCTACTGAACAGTAACATTGGGGCTCTAGCAGAATTGGTAGCTAAATTCTATATCATGTTGTGAAGCTGTGCTCCAAAATGAATAGGAATGCTGGACCAGATCAGGTTAAATTATTCACCTGTTTGAAAGTGTGCTGTTTGCATAATATTGTACGGGTTGCGGAAGTTAGCCATCTTGGTTTTATTTTTAAGGGCCTTAAACTTTAAAAAAAATCCAGTTGTGTCTGAGAAATTTAGCACAGCGGGTAGAAAGCGAGACTTATCTTTTCCCCCCCTCCTCTCTCTCTCTTTAACTGTTTGCAGGAACTGTAATTTCACCGCAATGCCAAAACAAAGCCAAGCCAACGGGACGCATGTCCTACAAGGGTCAGAAGCGAATCATTCGCCTGCGAGCACCGACCGTAAGCAAACCGCCTTTTATTTTTTTCTCAGCCTTCTGAGAGTATCCCAATCTTTTCTTTTCCCCATTTCCCCGTTTCTCTTTCGTCGCCCTTCCCGTGTTCTTACAGCGTTGAGCATAAACTTGCAGTTTGTTTCTTAGTTGGAACATTTATATCCCGCTGTTCCGTGGTTCAAGGTTTACAAAAACCGTGGAATATTTTTTTCAGTTAGGGAGAAAAAAGTCAAATGATAGTCAATGCCAGACTGTCTACCTTGAATAGAGGTATAGCTAACAGATCATTAGCAGCTGGTTGACTGTAAATGATGCACAGGACATAGGGAAGGGGAAAAATATCTCAGGATTGTGTCAGGCGCCACCGGATCATGTCTGTTATTTCTCCAGGGACCCCTGATGAGCACCAAGCCTCTTTCTCCCCGACCCCTGTGGACTCTCCAAATAACAGCATCGACACCCCCTTGGATACCACCGGAGAAATCACGGCAGAGGAAGTGAAGGATTACTTGGGGTGAGTCTTTTCCGGTAATGTCTCGATCTCGGATCTAGACCTGTAAAGCTCTGTGGTCTTCGTAAAGATAGAGGTTACCTGCCCTGGAGTCCACTGCCTTGGGTGAGCAGTAAATCTGTAGCTGGGGTCTTCACCCTTTTTTTTACCTTGGGGGTATCTTTGGAATTCTGACACGGGGGGGGTGGTGGTGTGTGTGTGTGTGTGTGTGAGAGAGAGAGAGAGAGAGAGAGAGAGAGAGAGAGAGAGAGAATACACTGAGAAAGAGGAATTGCAAGACGGGCAAAAACAAACACTATGGGGGCAGCAGCTGCTGATATATTATTTTAATCTGCCCAGCCAATCAGATCTTTGGGGGCTAGTCCAAAGCCCCACCCACCTTCTGAAAACATCGGCCAGGGGACACCCCATTGGGAACTCCGATCTGATCTAACCATCCCAGAGACAGCCTCTGAAGGAGTGGTTTGAAAAGCAGCTCAGTTTGTACCCAGGGGCTCAGACAACGGCAGCAAACTGTTATGGCTCAGTGGAGCATACGTGTTCAGCAGCAGTATACCTGTGGCTCTCACATGTGAGAAGGAAAGTGTTGAGTTTGCCGGGAGATTTTCCGGCAGCTGTGGCCCACTGGGACTGGGAGGGGCCTCCAGTTTGTAGTCCAGCAGGGCAAGGAGGTTTTTTTTGTCTATTTTTATCCACTCCAGACCCCCGGAGGAAGTGGAGAAAAATCTGAGGAACATGACAGAGGACGAGGCCCGATCCTTGGGGATTCTGATTAAATGAGGTACATTCCTGAGAATATTCTTGCCGCTTTAAAATAAAATATCAAACTTATTTGCGATATTTATCCCCCACCTCATGCTAATATCTCTAGGCGGCTTTTGACGGTTAAAAAAATCAAAACAAACCACAATAAAAATGTAACGAATAAAAGAAAATTAAAACAACAATAGAAGTCAAATTTCAATACCCCCCCCCCCCGAAAAGCTGCTTTAGAAGTGGTTTCCAGGCAAGCTAATCAAATGAAGAGAACCACCATGGTGCAGTGGTTAAGAGCAGTTGGAATCTAATCTGGAGAACAGGGTTTGATTCCCCACTCCCCCACCTGAGTGGCAGAGGCTTATCTGGTGAACCAGATGTGTTTCCACATTCCTGCATTTGCTGGATGACCTTGGGCTAGTCACAGTTCTCTCTGACCTCTCAGCCCCACCTGCCTCACAAGGTGTCTGTTGTGGGGACAGGAAGGGAAAAGAGAGTTTGTAAGCCACCTTGAGTCTCCTTACAGGAGAGAAAGGGGGGATATAAATCCAAACTCTTTTTCTTCTAAAAACTTGTTATGGTCAGTCCAATGGCTCTGCTGAGCAAGTTCCCACCCACCCCCACTTTGTTAAAAACATCTGACTATATTGGGGGCCCCTAATCTAAGCCTTAGAGGAGAAAACTCCAAAGCACAGGTGGGAAACAGAGCGGAATATCCGAAGGATGTAATGGCGAGGTTGAAGCTTCAGTTACCAGCATAACACTCCACCCACCACCACCAAGCATCCCAAGAGCACTGACAGAGTTAACAGATCTCCCCGTATTTTGCAAAATTGTAAGCGTTTTTCAGCACAGAATTGACTGCTCACTTCCGAATTTGCTGCTGTCTTGCTCACGGTTCTGTGTTCCTCGACAGGGACGGTGTACAGGGACGGTGTGTGGATCCCCGCCCCCCCCCCCCCCCCCGGATCACAGACATAAGACTGGAGCTGTTCAGATTTTGGGTTGTCAGCCGAACTCTTCACCCCCTCCTGATCCCCTTCTCCACAACATTTTTGGGTTTTTTCGCAAAGACTCGTCATGGTTTTTTGTCGCCATTTTTTTCCGGATGTCCGGACTGAAAACTGACATTGGAATTTTTTTCCTCGCTCCTTCTCATCTTTTGAAGAAGAAAAGGTGTGCCATCGTCTGCGGGACCAAGTTTTTTTTCTCTCTCTCTCCTCTACCGTTACGCAAACACTACAATTCTTAAATTTTTTTACAAAGCGAAAAACTGACGCATGGGCGCGCAAGAGAGGGGATTACGAGAAGCATCAAAACCCCGCAGATCCGCCGTCGGCTTCTCACCAAAGCATCAGCATCAAACTTTGGGTGGCTCGGGGAGAGAAAAGGCCTTTAAAAAAAAAAAAAAGCCAACCGTTGATGGTTTTCTTTTTTCGCTGCCTGGTACGCCGGACAATTTCCCGATGCCTCCAGGGCCCGGCCGGCGGACATTCGTTGCACTGGCTGATCCCATTGCTTGTGGGGGAATGTTTACATAACTTGCAATTTTTCTTGCCTGTTTCTAACTGCTTAAATCTGCATCCCTTCCTCCGACGCCCGGCTCCTTTTCTAACTCGGCTGGCTGAGAAAACCAACATTTGCGTTAAGTACCCCGGGCCTTTCCGCTGACATGCAACTAGCGGGGGAACTCCTCGCTCGAGACCTGACTTGAAGACAAATGCCTGTCTGACATTTTTTTTCCCCCTTGGAGAGAACAGTGGTTTTCATTTTGCGTGCCTGTGTCTGTGTTTGCGTGTGTGTGTCTGAAGTGATACAGCTGGCCAAGAAGTGACAAATTTGCAGCCCTCAATTACACCGTGTCCAATTCCTCTCTCTCTGGGGAAAAAACCCACCGCCCGGGTCCCTTAACGCCAAGTGAGGAAATTCTCCCTGAATTCTCAGTTGCCTTTCTTGTTCACATCCATCAATTTTTAAGGCGGAAGAAACTGTGGAGTGGGCACATTCTCACACCTGGCACCGGAAAACGGCCATTTCCCAAGCTTTGGGGTAAAACTCAGAATCATTCTTGGACAGTTTGGGGGCTTACTGGAGTCTCCTTGGCAATTCCACACTGGCAGAGGGTTTCATATTCTGCCGTCTCTACAAGAGGGTGGTGATTTATGTATAGTTTTCTTGAACTGCGTCCCTTTTTGGCAGGGAAAGAATTCCACCTGGAACTGCGAAGCAGCGTTTGCAACCTATCTTGGCGTATTCTGTTGCCCGCTTGTATCTCTGGCTCTGGGGGTTGGAGATGAAAGTGGCATGAAGAGCATAGCTTGCATCTCTGTCTTTTTGGGGTCTTGGTGTTGGAAAAGTCTCTGGTGGGAAAAGCTGGCATCTCGCTTGAAAAAGTGTAGTGGGAACCTAGCTGCGAGTCCTCCCAGAACGGTTTGGACTGCAAGCTGTCTTCCTGTTTTTTAGAAGTATCAACCTGCCCGCCGATGCCATGATCCAAAAACTTCCCACCGAATCAGCTGCGCAGTTTGAGGGACAGGTGGACAGATCTCACCAACCCATGATTACCCCGGTTCTGGATTTAAGAACTCGAATGCGAGCAATAAGGTCTGTTTGGGGTCTTTTGAACACCTTTTGTGGTTCGTTGTGCTCGTGGTTTCTCTTAAATCCGTGCACGCTCACCTCTCCCTGCAGAACATGCCGCACCTGCTCACTTCCCCGTCTTCCCTCCCCGTGACCCCAGTCTAGATATACATCAACAACTTTTCAGGGTTGCTTTGGCGAACTTGACATACCTGATCGAAAACTCCAAACTGCTCCCAGGAAAAGAACTAGGATTCATCCTCCAAATCAGCTCCCAAGTCCCAACTAATTTGGGAGGTGAAGATGGGACGGGTGTTTTAAATCTGGGCCTTCCTTCTGTTGAAAATGGATTTTTTTTCTCCCCTGGAAATGTTCTTTGTGACTCACTCGGCCACTTCTGGAAAGGGACCGTTGACTGATAATTGCACATTTTTAAAGACCGTGTGGTGAGTCGCATTCTCTGCCTGGAAGGACAGTACTCTAACAAGAGCATCACGTATTCCTTCCCTAAGTGATCCACGTGCTCATGGTGCGTTCTGCCAGTAGCATCTTTGCCCACGGTCTGTCCAGGAAGGGCTTGATCCTTTTTGCCCTCCTCTTAAATACCCAATCACCACCTTCCCCTGGTACCATTTGCGCCCCAAAAATAAATCCAAAACAGCCTCTTGGGACTCACATGGCTGCTAGAATTGGCGCTGTTGTTTATGGCACCCAGGTTTGGCACCCTGTAGCTGAGATTTTTTTGGGCCCAGACTGTTTTGGGTTGCTCCTTGAGAGTTAATGGAAGGAGGGCACAAATACTTCTTTTTTGGGGAGGGGGGGGTGAGTTAGCAGTTACAGACACTTCACAAGAATTCCTTACAAGAGTATCTCGGTACGACTTGATTTCCTACTCTGCGTGCGTGTGTGCGTGTGGGAATGAATGACGGGAGAATCCCATAGTTCAAATGTGCCATTCTGTGTCTTATTTTTTTTTCTTTTCGGCCAGACTTAATTGGAAAGGGAGGGAAAGTCCCCTGTTAGAAAGCCCCCTCTGGGATTTTTGTTTGTCCAGGTCATTATGAATTTAGCACTGTTTAGTTATTAATACCGGTTTTTAATAATGGAAAAATAAAAGCATTTAATATCTAACGTCTGTTTCTTCGCCTTTCTGGGAGCGAGGGATTTTTTTGCATTGGTGGAGCCCTTCACATAACACCTGCTTATTAAATTAAAAAAAGAACTTCTCACACTCAGAAATATAGGGGCTACACAGTTGTTTCTCTTTTGCTAAAAAGCCTTCCCTCCAAAATGTACAGCAGGCTGCTAGACAAGAGCTTCCACATTTAATAGCAGTCTACCCCAGAGTCCTGTCTACCTGCTCTCAGCTATCCCTCTGTAGGAACTTCCGCTACCAGGTGGTTTGTCTCCAGAACAGAAAGTCCAGTCTAATCTAGCAAGATAACAGACGTGTGAACCTTTAAAAAATTCTTACACCAGTAACATTACACTCAGGAAGGCGTATTCAGTAAAGATTGCATTTTATTGGTGTGATACAAAAGCTCCCAGTCCCGCTAACAGAGCGGGTGGCCGCCACCGCGGTGAGGTAAATTCTTGCAAAAATACTTTGTTGCCACAAGAGCAGGTCAGAGGGGACGTTCCCCACAGTGGGAATGACCCCCCCCCCAAAGGGGGGGGGGAGTTATTTTGCCCATCCAAAGAGCCGGTCTAGTCTTCACCATAGAGATTCTCAAATTCTATTTATTCTACAGCTAACTGGCGCAAGGCAGAGGTACTAATTTCCAGGGTGACGTCTGCAGTCTAGCAAATTTGCAAGGGGAAAGGGGTCTGCCCCCCCCCCCGCCCCCTTGCTCAGAGAGGAGCTAAGGGAAGACCCCTCCCCAGCTCTCCCTTCTTCTATCGGTAGATGCCCACCTGTGCAGGCATTTGTACAGTAACAGGCCACGGGGGTTTCTTTTTCCTATTGATCCGTGTGGCACCAGACTGTCAAGAATGACGAGCAGAGAGATCACAAGGGCCGACGACATGATATGTTTCACACCGGGCTTCGTAATAAAGGAAATCTCAACTTTTGATAGGGAGACGACCTGCTTTCCCCAAATTGTAAAGACATCCCCACAACTGTAACTACGTTTCCCTCATTAATCTCAGCTCTGTGTATGACCAGGGTTCATGGGACTGGGTTGATGTTGCCGTTTTCGAAACGAGGCATTTTCGAGCAGCCCCTTCAATGAGAACGACGCGCTTTAAACACCTTTAAAAACATCAACCCGTTTTCTGTTTCCTTTTTGACCTCTACAGTAATGCAATCAAATCATACACACCCTCCAAACACACCCCACGGCACACAAGGGCATATACTGACTTTCACAGGGGAAGGGGGGGGGGCGTGGAAATTTTCTGTGTGGGAACCTGCTATGCTTTCTCTGGAACAAATCATCCCATTTCAACCCCCGGGCAAAGCAAGGCTGTTGCGTGGAGAAACCGAAGCCAAAACGGTGTTCTGTGCAGAACGGAAGCCTAACTTTTAAATATCTATATAAAAGTTTGTGGAGCTAATTGGGAGCGGATCCCTGCCCAACCCCCCTCCCCGCTTTAAATGCCTTTGTGAAAAAAAAATCCCAGGCACTAGACTTGCACCAAGCAAAAGTGCTTGGGAATATTTGGCTTTTATACGAAAGGACTCGGCAGCAATTTTAAAAAGATGGTTTCCTTTCGAGGGGGAGGGGCCAGGGTTCGCTCCGCCTCCTACCTGTGTCTAACCTGTGTTTTAAATAAACTGGTTTCCCCGTGTTGCACACCCCCCCCCCTTCCGCCCGGCCACACTAGGCTGGAGGCTTGCGGAAGACGCTCCAGGCGTGGAAGCAGCGGGTGAAGGCGGGCGGCTCGTTCCCTTTCCGGACCAGGCGGAGCTTTCGGGGGTGGGTTGCGTCTTTGGAGCGTAGGTGTTGGATGTAAACCTACAAAAAGGAATGCCGGGAAAGAGTCAAGCAGGAGGCGTTTACCCTGGAGATAGTAGCCACAATCCCAAGCAGTAGAAGGCGGTCTGTGTTCCCCATTTTTATTCCACATGTCCTCCGAGGAGAAGAAGAAGAAGAGTTGGATTTATATCCCCCCCCCCTTTATCTCCTGCAAGGAGACTCGAAAGGGCTCACAAACTCCTTGCCCTTTCCCCCTCACAACAAACAAACACCCTGTGAGGTGGGTGGGGCTGAGAGAGCTCCAAAGAGCTGTGACTAGCCCAGGGGTAGGGAACCTGCGACTCTCCAGATGTTCAGGAACTACAATTCCCATCAGCCTCTGTCAGCATGGCCAATTGGCCAGGCTGGTAGGGGCTGATGGGAATTGTAGTTCCTGAACATCTGGAGAGCCGCAGGTTCCCTACCCCTGGACTAGCCCAAGGTCACCCAGCTGGTGTGTGTCGGAGTGCACAAGCTAATCTGAATTCCCCAGATAAGCCTCCACAGCTCAGGCAGCAAAGCGGGGAATCAAACCCAGTTCTCCAGATTAGAGTGCACCTGCTCTTAACCACAACACCACCCTGTGGAGGGTAAAAAGGGGGTTCCAACGTGGGTTCCCCAGATCCCAATCTGACACTACACCATACTGTCCCTGTACTGAAAGGCGCTTCTCTCCTTACATCCCACTAATGGGAGGGCCCTCACTGCTGGAAACAGCATTCCAAGGGGGAGGGGGGGTTGAGGAAACCGGGGCTACCGGCCCTGATCCTTACCTGGCAAGCTTTAAGGCTGAGTTTGATCTCCACTTGGCTAGTTTGCGTTCCAACCCACATATACACCTGGAAGGCAGAATTTTAAAAGGAGAACATGCAACGCAGATACATGGAAGATGGGAAAAGAAGTTCCATTTTATATACCCCCCACATTCCGCCCAGCCCTGGCTTTCTCTCCCCACCACCTGCCTTTTCCACCGCAGCCTTGAACTCACCTCCCGCCCGTTGTCCAACAACATGATATCATCGTCCGCCAGGTCGTCTTGGCAGAAGTCGGAGCATTTTTCAGACACAGCAAAATAGCCCTTTTCGTTGGAGCACCTGCGGAGAAGGCAGGACCGAAAGAGCTCGAGTTGGAGCTGGGGGGTTATTTACTGCTGGCCGCCCCCCCCCCCCTTTCTCCTGCAGCTTATAGAGGGACCTCGGATTGACTTTGCACAGTTTAGGCTATGGGAGATCCAGGTTCGAATCCCCACTTTGCTGTGGAAGCTCCCTGGATGATTTCGGCCTGTCCTACCTCGCAGGTTTGCTGTGAGGCTAAAATGGAGGACCAGAGAATAAACACAAGCTGCTTTGGAAGAAAAGCGGGGTATATATAAAGCAGTAATATATGCTAGGAACTAGTAAGTTTCAAACCAAGTTTTAAACTAAATTTGCTCAACAACGGCCGTTTTAGCATTGCACAAGAATACAGAAAAGCCAGATGGCGTGTGCGGTATTTGTCATTGATGTGTCTTAGGAATATCCGAAAGGCAGCATGGTGTAGCAGTTAGAGCAGTGGTTCTCAACCTGGGGGTCGAATGATCCTTTCACAGGGGTCGCCTAAGACCATTGGAAAACGGTCTTTTTATATTTTATATATATCAACTTTATGGTTGGGGGTCACCACAACATGAGGAACTGTATTAAAGGGTCGCGGCATTAGGAAGGTTGAGAACCACTGAGTTAGAGTATCAGACGAGGATCTGGGAAACCCAGATTTGAATCTCCACTTGGCCATAGAAATTCGCTGAAGGACCTTGAGTCAGTCACACAGATTTGTTTACCTCGCAGGGTCGTTGTGAGGACAAAATGGAGGAATGGAGGAAGAAGTCAATTTTTTGGACTGGGGAAAAAGACAGGGAATCAGTGAAAGAAACAAATACCAGTACCTCTTTTTGTATTGTTTTAAAAACTGGTTTGCCTTTCTGGGAAAAAGCAAAACCTCTTAAGCCAGGAGTTGTCTAGAGGAGTTGTCCTTCCTCCTACTTTCCACCGTCAGTTATGCAAAACAAGAGAAAATATCTCACAATTGCCTCAACTCAATCCTGTAAATATGTTTCACTTCCTTGCTACTGGAGGCATGCTCTGCCTATAGTATTTAAAATTTAAAAGCTTTGGATGAGTGCAAAGAAGACACAAAGGCCGGGGCAGAGAAAAGCAACCGTGGAATTTAAATTTCTGGGCGTTATGATTAAAGTTTTAAATTTCTGGGCGTTATGATTAAAGAGGATTTGACCTGGGGAGTACAGACTGCCGCGGTGGTTAAGAAAGCCCAGCAAAGACTGTACTATCTGAGACTTTTAAGGAAGCAGCAACTGGATGGAAAACTCCTGGTGTCCTTTTACAGGCTGTGCTATAGAGAAGTGTCTAACCTACTGCATCTGTGTATGGTTCTCCAGTTGCACAGTGGCGAATAGTAATGCGCTCCAAAGGGTGATCACCACTGCACAAAGGATTATCGGCTGCCCTCTCCCCTCCTTGGAAGAAATCTATAATGCCCGAAGCCTAAATAAAGCCCAAAATATTCTGAGGGCCCTGTCTCATCCAGCACACTCTCTTTTTAAACTGCTACCATCTGGCAGACGATACAGGGCCCTCAGAACTAGGACAAAGAGGTTTAGAGACAGCTTCTACTCTAGAGCTGTGGCTATGCTAAACTCCGCTGCTTCATATTGATGTATTTGGGGCTGTGTAGGGATGGGTGGAGGATGATGATGTATGAGTCTGAAATTGTGTGCATCGAGGAATGCTGCTGTAAATTTCGTTGTGCGTGCACAATGACAATAAAATGCTTATGCTTATGCTTATGCTTATGGAAGAGAACCTGCTCTCACCTGAAGAGCCGGGAGTATTTCATGTACTCTGCATCCCCGTCATACGGCTTCTGCATTCCGATGCCGACCCAGAAGAAGTTTTCCGGCTCTTCTCCTTCATTAATCACCTGCAACCGAACATGACGCCTGTCAACTGTTTGGGGTGGACAGAACTGGAGGAACCGGGTTTGATTCCCCGCTCTGCCGCCTGAGCTGTGGAGGCTTATCTGGGGAATTCAGATTAGCCTGTGCACTCCCACACACGCCAGCTGGGTGACCTTGGACTAGTCACAGCTTCTCGGAGCTCTCTCAGCCCCACCCACCTCACAGGGTGTTTGTTTGTTGTGAGGGGGGAAGGGCAAGGAGTTTGTGAGCCCTTTCGAGTCTCCTTGCACGAGATAAAGGGGGGGGGGGATATAAATCCAACTCTTCTTCATCTTCTCCTCGGAGGACATGTGGAATAAAAATGGGGAACACAGACCGCCTTCTACTGCTTGGGATTGTGGCTACTATCTCCAGGGTGAGAATAAACGCCTCCTGCTTGACTCTTTCCCGGCATTCCTTTTTGTAGGTTTACATCCAACCCCTACGCTCCAAAGACGCAACCCACCCCCGAAAGCTCCGCCTGGTCCGGAAAGGGAACGAGCCGCCCGCCTTCACCCGCTGCTTCCACGCCTGGAGCGTCTTCCGCAAGCCTCCAGCCTAGTGGGGCCGGGCGGAAGGGGGCTTCCGGGGGGGGGGGGGGGCGCGCAACACGGGGAAACCAGTTTATTTAAAACACAGGTTAGACACAGGTAGGAGGCGGAGCGAACCCTGGCCCCTCCCCCTCGAAAGGAAACCATCTTTTTTGTATTGCTGCCGAGTCCTTTCGTATAAAAGCTAAATATTCCCAAGCACTTTTGCTTGGTGCAAGTCTAGTGCCTGGGATTTTTTTTCACAAAGGCATTTGAATTGGGGAGGGGGGTTCGGGTTTGAGTCTCCTTGCAGGAGAGAAAGGGGGGGGGCTATAAATCCAACTCTTCTTCTCTATCTCCATCTGCCGCTGTCCTTGGGGCACCTCAGCTCCAAACTAACCCTTTCTCACATTTCTTGGGAAAATGGGAGGGGGGGGGGGCTAACATCGGAATAAAGGGGATAGCAAAAGCCCGGTTCACCAGATCTGGCTTTGTCCAGCTGGGTGCTTCGATGCCGACCAATAAACCCTGCTGATCAACAATACAGAGTCCTGGGGGGCTTTCCGGGCTGTGGGGCCGTGGTCTGGTGGATCTTGTTCCTAACGTTTCGCCTGCATCTGTGGCTGGCATCTTCGGAGGTGTATCACAGAGAATAGTCTGTTACACGCTGTGTCTAGTGAGAAGGGACAGGTTTAGTGGGGTATATGTTGTCCATGTCCCAGGGTGGGGAACCAGTCAGCAAGTGTTTGGGTGGAACTTGCTATGCCAAGGTGTGGTTGAGTGCATTGTATTGTGGGTGGGGCTTATCAGTCCAGGGAGTGATTCACATTTTCATGCCCGGCAGCAGCAGCAGTATTGGTGAATGCAAATCCTGAGATACACCTCTGAAGATGCCACCCACAGATGCAGGCGAAACGTTAGGAACAAGATCCACCAGACCACGGCCTCGCAGCCTGGAAAACCCACCACAACCAGTTGAATCCAGCCATGAAAGCCTTCAACAATACATAGTACAGAGTCCGTTTATTGCTTCAAGGTTCGAGATCTAACAGCCCCCTGACCTGCTTGCTGTAGGAATCATCAAACATGTGGTTCATAATGTCTTCGGCCAGCTTGGCTTCGTCGGGGTCGGCGGCTCGCCCGACCCAAGTGTAGACGATGCCCTGGTTGTCGGTGCTCTCAAAGGGTACCTGAAAAGCAAAAAAAAAATTAATTATGTAAATAAAAACAAGGGGTTCGGGGTGGGCGAGTGAACGGGGGCCTCTTGGGAGGCCTTAAAAAGATCGCAAAGGCAGGCAATTATGATGATGGAATAGTTCCCTTAAAAATATTTTCAGATTGAAACAATATTGTGGCAAACAGTTACGCTGGACACCACCGACCCTGTCACATTTATTTTTTCAGACAGCTACAACCCTGTGGGTCACCCAAAGCAGTGTACAATGCTGTTTTCCCTGCTCCGCTGTACCCTTGCAATAACCCTGCGGGGTAGGTTAGGCTAAGAGAAGGAGAGGAAGAGTTTGGATTTATACCCTACTTTTCTCAAACTTCTTCCCCTTCCTCGCCCTCTCTCGTACAGTTCAGCCTCCTGAATACCCTAGCTTTCTGTTTTGTTTAAAATGAATAAATAAGGTAAGTAAATACATTCAGCCCTCTCCTCCACCCCCACCCCCCCGGCCTTCTAGGGAAAGGTGGTAAGTAAATCTAATGAATAAATAAATAGGAAGGTAAGTAAATACATTCAGGGTCCTCCCCAGCCCTGGGCCTTCTAGGAAAGGGTAGTAAATAAATCTAATAAATAAATCCAGGGTTCGCCTGGAGGTGGTACGTGTCGAAAACATTTTAAAAGCTTTTAAAATGCCAATAGCCATTAAATATATAGAGAAACCCATTGAAATGTCACATCTGAACAAGGTCACCCGTGCCAGGTAAGGTTCTTTGTACCCCAATGGAGATACACAAAACGGGTTGGCATTACTGAGTAAGCGACGCAAAAAGGAAGCCACGCGGATCTGCCCCAGTCTGCCCAGGACATAGAATGCAGAGTTTGGATTAGGTCTGGACAGGATGTAGGTTAAGAACATAAGAACATAAGAAGAAGCCAGCTGGATCAGACCAGAGTCCATCTAGTCCAGCTCTCTGCTACTCGCAGTGGCCCACCAGGTGCCTTTGGGAGCTCACATGCAGGATGTGAAAGCAAGGGCCTTCTGCGGCTGTTGCTCCCGATCACCTGGTCTGCTAAGGCATTTGCAATCTCAGATCAAAGAGGATCAAGATTGGTAGCCACAAATCGACTTCTCCTCCATAAATCCGTCCAAGCCCCTTTTAAAGCTATCCAGGTTAGTGGCCATCACCACCTCCTGTGGCAGCATATTCCAAACACCAATCACACGTTGCGTGAAGAAGTGTTTCCTTTTATTAGCCCTAATTCTTCCCCCCAGCATTTTCAATGAATGCCCCCTGGTTCTAGTATTGTGAGAAAGAGAGAAAAATTTCTCTCCATCAACATTTTCTACCCCATGCATAATTTTATAGACTTCAATCATATCCCCCCTCAGCCGTCTCCTCTCCAAACTAAAGAGTCCCAAACGCTGCAGCCTCTCCTCATAGGGAAGGTGCTCCAGTCCCTCAATCATCCTTGTTGCCCTTCTCTGCACTTTTTCTATCTCCTCAATATCCTTTTTGAGATGCGGCGACCAGAGACTAATGACACAGTACTCCAAGTGCGGTCGCACCACTGCTTTATATAAGGGCATGACAATCTTTGCAGTTTTATTCTCAATTCCTTTCCTAATGATCCCCAGCATAGAGTTAGCCTTTTTCACAGCTGCCATGCATTGAGTTGACATTCCCATGGAACTATCAACTAAGACGCCCAAATCCCTTTCCTGGTCTGTGACTGATAGCACTGACCCTTGTAGCATGTATGTGAAGTTTGGATTTTTTGCCCCTATGTGCATCACTTTGTTCTTTGTTTCTTGCTTAAGCCTCTACATTTCAAGGGCTCACCCTTGGACAACCCTTGGAGAAATCTCCAGGTGGCAGCAAACCAGGATGGCGGCCAGTGCCGCAAGTCACTGTGAGTTACACCACCTGCATTTATTTCAACAGAAAAAGGTGTGCAGCCTGGTCACATTACCTTCAGGACAAAGCAAAATTCTGAGTTCAGAAGACTGGAATCTGTGTTGATTTGGATGCACCTGCAAAGCAAAGGAGACGGAGATATATTGTCAAAGGCTTTCATGACCAGAATCACTAGAGTGTTGTGGGTTTTCCGGGTTGTATAGCCGTGTTCCAGTAGCATTCTCTCCTGACGTTTCGCCTGCATCTGTGGCTGGCATCTTCAGAGGAGAACCTCTGAAGATGCCAGCGCACCGTCTCCCATGCATCGGAGAAAATCACTGCTGGAACACGTGGCGAGCGCTTCCAACACTCTGGCGCCGATATCTGGTCATGAAATCCATGAAGATACTCCAGCGCCATTGCAAATGGACAGCTGGAGCCAAAAGCCGCATTTGGGTCGCGAGGGAGCGGGGGCTAGCTAATCCTAACCACTACACCACACTGACTGGAAATTATAAAACCCTTTTTTGGGGGAAGGAACAAGGCCTCCGGGGGTCAGTGGAGGGGGCATCCTACCGGGAACAGAGAGCGCTTCCGTTGGTCCGGATGTGGTAGAGGCTGGGCTGGAGGCTTGCGTCCCGGGCTTTCCTCTTCCCCTTGTGGATGATGAACTTCCGCTTGAAGTGGGAGAGGAACTTGGGATTCTCCTGCTGTTGCGTCATGCGGACAACCTGCAAAGAGCGCAGGGGAGGGTTCGCAAAGGTGGGTCCGGAC
Source organism: Sphaerodactylus townsendi (assembly GCF_021028975.2). Taxonomy (NCBI): domain Eukaryota; kingdom Metazoa; phylum Chordata; class Lepidosauria; order Squamata; family Sphaerodactylidae; genus Sphaerodactylus; species Sphaerodactylus townsendi. Next base: position 148,238,197 of record NC_059428.1, read on the forward strand.
AGCTTTGTGCCCCTACCCCCTTTCCAAGACGAGCACCATTAGAACATGTGCGTGCAAAGTGGCCTCGAGCTGCAGCCGATTTATGGAAACCCTGCAGGGTTTTCCAGGCAAGAGACGAGCAGAGGGAGTTTGCCCCTGCCTGCCTCTGCATAGCGACCCCTTAATAGTCTCCCATCCAAGTACTAACCGGGGCCGCCCCTGCTTCACTTCAGAGGTCTAAAGAGATCGGGTTGCCGTGGGCCTTTCAGGTCAGGGGAAAATTAGAACGGATTGGGCGAAAATAATCAGCAGGCAAACAAATGCCCCTCCTTTCTGCACGTTAGAGAATCCCCATTTTCTGCACAGAAAAGCAGGAGGTGTTGAAAAAGAGAAGACAAAGCAGAAACCATCCCCTGCACTGCAGGGTACCAGGTTGCCAAGCGTACCGAGCCACAAAGCGGGCCAGTTGCCAGGAAACCCTGTCCGTGACCATTTCTATTGAGAGCTTCCCCACCCCCACCCCCGACCCCTGTCCCACCCCTCACCTCTAGCTTGCCGGGAAAGAGGCTCTCAAACTTCTTCTGGAGACTGAAGGTGAAGGTCAGCCAACCCATGTTGGAGGCTTCCCGCCCCTGCCAGAAGTACACCACGCACTGGAAATCCTCCTCCGGCTGCTTCTCCTCTTCCTCCTCCTCTTCCTCCTCGGCCGCCTCCTCCCCTTCCGCGGCACCTTTCATCCCGTTCCCCTTCTTCTTCTTCTTCTCCTCCTCTTCCTCCGTCTCCACAGGCACCCAGTACCTTCAAGCCAAGCACACAGCACCTCAACCGTCCGTCCGCACCGTCCTTCCAAGACGGCAGCGGAAAAACACACCAGCTTCAAAGTACCTTTTAGCCGGTCAAGGACAAACCGGCTACAGCTTCTCCAGTGAGCTGCCCCCTGGAGTTGCTGAAATCGGAAATTTAATTGTTCCCCTCAAGGGAATTGATTTTAAGGCACCAGGTTTTTTATCGCTGTTTTATTGTTTATGTTTACATTGCGTGTTGGCATATAAATGTTATTGATATCTACGATTTTAACTTTGTTTTGAAACTGAGCTTTTCGTTGATTTTCATTGATTTAAATGTATTCAACTAGATTGGATTGGATTTTAACTATTATAACTACTATACATTTTAAACCAACTTAGAGAGGTTTTTTAAAATGACTACAACTGTTTTAAACTGTTTTAAGTGTTTTACTGTTTATTTAATTAAATTTATATGTCATTCACTATCGTAAGCCACTCTGAGCCCTTGAGGGGGTGGCGAACTAATTGAAATGAATGAATGAATGAATGAATGAATGAATGAATGAATGAATGAATGAATGAATGCCTATCTCCTCCCCTTCCTTCCTTCTTCTTCCTTTCTTTCTTTGGCCTTAGATCGGGCGCCTGTGTATATATGTGTATATATGTGTTTACATAATCTGGTTGTTTTAATTTATTTATTAATTGCTGCTGAGTTTTAATGGCTTAATTTTATGTTGTATTATTTGCTGTTGGGAACAGCCATGTTGGGAGCCGCCTCGAGCCCTTCCCGAGGGGGGATGAGAAGTGACCTACAAAATTTAATAAATAAATAAATAAGCCGTAAAAATGAATGAATGAATGAATGAATGAATGAATGAATGCCTATCTCCTCCCCTTCCTTCCTTCTTCTTCCTTTCTTTCTTTGGCCTTAGATCGGGCGCCTGTGTATATATGTGTATATATGTGTTTACATAATCTGGTTGTTTTAATTTATTTATTAATTGCTGCTGAGTTTTAATGGCTTAATTTTATGTTGTATTATTTGCTGTTGGGAACAGCCATGTTGGGAGCCGCCTAGAGCCCTTCGGGGATGAGGCGGCCTACAAATTTAATAAATAAATAAATAAATAAATAAAAATGAATGAATGAATGAATGAATGAATGAATGAATGAATGAATGAATGAATGAATGAATGAATGAATGAATGAATGAATGAATTAGAGAGACGCATCTTAGGGCTTGGAGGCAGCTTCCGGTATTGCAGGCCTGGTTCTCCCCTTCCCCCATAACGGCAGTTCTTTTTCCAGGCAAGTGAAGAAGGGAGATTAGAGAACAAGAGAGTTCTTTACCGGCACAAGAAGACGTAGCAGTCCTGGGTGTGAAAGTGCCCAAATTCCTCCTCTGGCAGGCGAGCAAATTTCTTGCCTTCCAGCACAAAACCTTCCATGCCATCCAAGTCTTCGTTCCATTCTTCCATGAGTTGTTCTGCCTGCCCCCAGGAGAGAGAAACAGACACCAAAACATCATGGCTGGGGAAATTATTGTGTTTGCATGCATACAAAATTACTCAACAAACCTCAATCATATTTGGGTTTGGGCTCCTCAATCATATTTGGGATTAAGGTGCCCAAACCCAAATATGATTGAGGTTTGATGATTGACTGTCAGCATTTTGTTTGTATTTGTATTGCATATGTTGTAGTTATACATGAGTGCACTTTGTAAGCATTATTTGGGTTAGAAATTCAAGGAGTACTTTTGTATGCATTTTCATGATAAAATTTTCATGATAAAGATTTAAAATGTGTTTCTGTCTTAGGACAAGTGTGTTAGCCTTTAGGGCAGAGGTGTCCAACTCTGGCACTTCAGATGTTCATGGACTACAGGGGCTGATGGGACTTGTAGTCCATGAACATCTGAAGTACCACCCCTGCCTCAGGGTGTAAAAGTGGCTTGGCTGTATTTACTCAGTGCACCCACCCCATAATTTTTTAAAGGTGGTACCTCACTGAGCGGCATCGAGGGCTGCCGGGGCAGGAACAGAGCTGTAAGGTCAGCCTTCATCTGATCCTTCTTCTCTGCGTCCTTCTGCACTTTGCTGGAGAGCCCAGCGACCTGCTGGACCGCCTCGGCGTTGCGGGTGTAGTCAACCTTCAAGACGTCATCCCAGTTCTTGAATTTGGACTTGAAGACCTGTCCAGGATGGAGACCAGTAGCTTTAATGGGGGGAACTTGTACCCAGCCCTGAGCTGCGATCTCATCACATCTCGGAAGCTAAGAGGGTCAGCACTTGTTAGAGCTTGGATGGGAGACCCCCAAGGAAGTCTAGGATAGCTATGCAGAGGTAGGCAATGGCAAACCTCAGTTTGTCATTCACTTTAGAAACCCTATGACAAACCTCGGTTTGTCACTTGTCTTAGAGGAGGAAGAGGAGGAGTTTGGATTTATACCCCATCTTTCTGTCCTATAAGAAGACTCAAGATGGCTTCAATTTCCCTTCCTCTTCCAATAACAGACACCTTGTGAGGTGGGTGGGGCTGAGAGAGTTTGGAGAAAACTGTGACTGGCCAAAGGGGAAGGAGATATGTCCCAGCAGCTCTAAAGGTTTTCAACTCCAAGGTAGTTCAGAAACTTCTCTATGGAGTTCCTTTATGGATAACTGCATGGAACAAGTCCGTTGAAAGAATACAATCTGGTTTCCTCTATAAAATACTCGTATTACCACACTCTGTACCATATGCTGTACTATGCTTAGAAACTGGTCAAAACCTACTTGAAACAAGAGCATGGCTGAATACATTCAAATATTGGATCAAATTATGTTTTAACTCTGATGTGCGCAGTTTAATATACACTGCGTGCCCAGACCTAATTGCCTCTGAATGAGTATCAACTTCTCCAAATCAAAATTTACTCAATGAGGTTTTATTGCTTGAAGATCTCTGTATGCTGACGCAGAGAGATTTTCCAGAACCTTAAAAAAGTAGACTTCTAGAACAGGAATATCATATCTTGTTGGGGCGAAGCAAAATAAATCATGCTCACCCTCTCTGTCTAGCCAGGAATAATGCGGAACAGGGGCATATAGCCAAATATATCTTGAATTATTAACTGAACCCCAACAGAGATGGATTATTACAGAAGAGGCCCAGATCCAATACCTTCCCATACGACCCATTACAAAGAGGTCATTACTTATCCATCCCTCTCCAGGATCGGGTTTATCCCACACACTGCTGTAAAAATCAGAAGTGGAGACTCTTGCTCACATTATTCTTGACTGTCTGAGATATGTGGGCATCAGGAATTTCTCTCCCAGGCTGGCCCTAGACAAATCTGAACGTGACTCTGACTGTTCTGTTGTGGAGCTTCTGTTAAACAACACAGATGTCATGCTCTTGGAAAAAGTAGCAAAATTTATTTTACAAGGGACAGAACTTTCTAAGTAATGTATACTGCTATATACAGTCTTCCTGTCTGCGCTTTGAATGTACTCTTGATTTGTATCTCAAAAATGTCTGGCAACGCTCTAGAACCTATCTTTAAATGCCAAATAAAGGTTGCTGTTGTTGTTGCAACTGGCCAAAGGTCACCCAGCAGGAATGTAGGAGTGCAGAAACATATCTGGTTCACCAGATAAGCCTCTGCCACACAGCTGGAGGAATCAAACCCAGTTCTCCAGATTAGAATCCACCTGCTCTTAACTGCTCTTGATCCTGGAGAGCCTCCGACTCTACCCAACCCCCAACTGATCCCAAAGTTCCACTTGGCCTACGGTTGATCTCACGTTTAGATCTCCCGATGCCTTGCCCACCTGGCATTCTGTGCCCTCCAAGTTACGGATGACCATGGCGTGCTTGGGCCGGTGCAGCATGCCGCAAAGCTCTTGGCCCAGCTTCAGGGCGGCCGCCCGCACCAGGCGAGGGGACTTGCGGCCAATCCAGATGAAAACGTCCGACCAGCAGTCCAGGATGTAGACAGACTTGGTGTCCAGCAAGCTCTGAAGCTGCAGAAGGATAAAGGTGGGGAAGCTAATATTTACTAGCAGTGTGGTATGAAAGTGTTTTAAGTTTACTGTTATTTCCCTTTGTGTTTCTCTATGTCGAGAAAATATCTATCTATATTGAAAGGGTGCTTAGCGTCACAATCCCCGCTTACCAGTCTCATCTCTGGGAGCAGATCCATGCTCGGCCTCTTCTTGTGCTCCACTGAGAGCTTATAGTTGATCTGGGGCAATTCCAAGTATCCCAGACCTAAGCCAACCTGCGCAGGAGACGAAAGAGAAAGGGGTGAGAGGCAAAGGAAATAGGAAGCCAACTCATTCGCGGTTCTGTGTATCCTGGGCACGTTTGGTTCAAAAGCTTTCCCAAGTATTCTCACCTAGTTGCGTTGGGTTTTCCGGGTTCTGTGGCCATGGTCTGGTGGCTCTTGTTCCTAACGTTTCGCCTGCATCTGTGGCTGGCATCTTCAGAGGTGTATCACAGAGAGACGTCTGTTGCACAATATATACCCCACTAAACATTCCCTTCTCACTGGACATTCTTCTCTCTGTGATCCACCTCTGAAGATGCCAGCTACAGATGCAGGCGAAAGGTTCGGAACAAGAGCTACCAGACCACAGCCACGCAGCCCGGAAAACCCACCATAACCAGTTGAATCCGGCCGTGAAAGCCTTCGACAATACATTATTCTCACCTATTTTTCCCCCAGGGATAGTTCATCACCTTGATTTTAAAATCAAAATCAAAATTCAGCCTCAAGTGTTAGCAGAAAGATGGATACCCCCACTGCAGGGCATTATTATTATTTGCTATTGTTTTTATTGTTGTGTTTATTTACTTTCTTCATATCCGGCCTTTCTCCCCAAGGCAGCTGATGCCATTTTCCGCTCCTCTCTTTACAACAGCCCCAGTGAGGTAGGTTAAGCTAAGAGAGTGTGACTAGCCCAAGGCCATTCAGCAAGTGGCACAGCGGGGATTCGAATGTGGGTTTTGCAGACCTTCATCCGACACTTTATCCCCCACTCCATGCTGGGACACATGGGCTAATTAAAGAAACCAGAAAACACTTTGCTCTCAAGAGAAGCGATTTGGGAGCCACATCTGTGGGGTCCTTCAAACCAGACTGCCACGACTTATAGATCCTAGCGCATTTTTGGACCCAAAATCAAATCCGTTTCTTGAAGTGTCCCTAATCAAGCTTAAGAATACTCCATAGATTAAAAAAAATACCCCCACTTAAAGACTAGCTTTTACCCCAAAGGAGGTTAGATAGTCAAGATTAAGTCTGGGTGGACTCTATGGTGTTATAGTCCATTGAAGTCCTTCCCCAAATCTTCAAACATTTCCCTACACTTGAGTTGTCAACTCTACCTCCTGAGCTACTGAAATGTATATTCAAAGGATGCTGGGAAAACAAGGATCTCTCGCTTACGCGGCTGGATCCAGATTCATCCTTCCCACCTTATACAGCTTAGGTCTGGGGGCCCTGAAGTCATCGGGGACGTTCGGCCTGATCTCTTCCAGCTGGCCCCCGAGGACATCCCAGAACTCGGCTGTCTCCTGCGTCTGGCTCAGGAGGATAAGCTCCGCCTTCCCTTTCCGCTCGTTTTTGTTGATTTTCTCCGCAAAGAGTCTAGAGGTGGGCGAAGAGGACAGAAGAAATATTCCAAATGATCAGTAGAAGAATTTCCCAGGAGGAAAGGAGGCCTGTTTCACAGTAAGACACCCAACTTGCCAGCTATACCCTGTCTGGCCAAGTCTCCCAGGGAGCAGGGCATGGGGAAGATATGTCTCTGTTTGAGTCCCTGGGCTGCTGCTTCCAAGTGAGAGAAAATACTGGCAAAGCACCAATGGCACACAACCCCGCATACGTTCCTTTTCCTTTCTAAGAAATGCAACCAGGAACATAATTGAACGGTTCACCGGTGCGCTAAAAGGACAATCCAGAGACAGGATTCTTTAATTGGTACCCCATATTGGTAAGAATGCAACTTCTCAATTATTCCATAGTGAACCGTTTAAATATGGTCTGTGCTATAAAACAGGCTTAATGAATACAAAGTTTGTTGTCTTACTAACTAGAGTATAGAGTTATAGTTTTTTTAATTTGCCAATGTTATTGCTTCTTATGCCTTGCTTCTTTTTAGTATTTATGCTCTCACCCATCCCTTTTGTGTTCACATATCTTTTCTTGTGTTTCCGGTTTTCTTTTGCCAGTAGATTCTTTTAGAGAGACATATTTAGTTTTAATATATTTTATGCTTTTAATCGTGAGTATCTTATCTACCTTATGCTGGTCTAGAACAGTAATAAAGATTGTTTGACAGCGAACTGTTTAATACTGTGGCTTTTCAAAAAGATCAGCTACAATAAGCAGACTGAATACGTCTCAGCACACTTAACAATTTTATTATCTGTATGTCTGTAGCACCTAGTTGTATCAAATAAGGTACCTGGTAAGATGTCTTATTAGACGGCATTGTGCCTACTGATTTTTACTAATTTTAATCCCCCCCCCCCCCAAGAGCTCAGGGTTATGTACATAATTATCCCTATTACATCGGTCCCCCAGATAAACACACCTTGTAAAAGGGCTCTCAATTTGTGAGGGTCAACTTCCATTTCTCTTTTTCAAGGAGACATTTTCCTCCTCTGTCACATTCCTCCCTCCAAACTTAAGGATTTGTGTGAGTCTCTGGGTGGGGGAGCTGAACAGCTTGCAAGGAACAGAGCGAAGCCGTGGGGGCTTTTGGCTTGAAGGGCAAGACATCTACCCACCCAATAAGAGGTTTGGATATTTCCACACATCTTCCACTGCTAGTAAATATTAGCTTCCCCAGCGGATATTCTTTTGCTGACCAATCAGGCACCCCTGGCCAGCTCATTCCGTGGAACAAGGTTTCTCTGGGGCTTACCTGGCTTTGGTGGTCCCACTCAAGGTGGCCTGACCACCCCTCCAGATGTAGATATCGAGGCCGTGGTCCAACAGGAAGACGAAACTGAAAAATCCCAGAAAAAGGGGTGTGGAGGAATCGCAAGAGGATTGTGCCCCGGCCGGCCCTTAACTCTGACCCACGACAACCTTTGCCAAAAATCTACAAAGGCCGGCCTGAAGCAGAACTTTACTCAATTCTATCCAGGACAAACAGACTGTGTGTGGACTTTTGGCACATGCGCACATGAGGCCACGTAACGAATCAGATCCCTGGTGCATCAAATCCGCTATTTACTCGGACTGGTGGCTGCGCCTCAGATTTTCTGAGGTATTTTATGTCACCAACTGACAAATCTTTGAATGGGAGATGCTGGGGATTGAACCGGGGACCTTTTGGCTCCACCCCTGAGCTCCAGCCCCCTCCTCTCATAAAGCTCTCTTCTAGAACCGAATTCTGAAGCTCCAGCCTAACGTGTGCTTGACCCACAAGGATTCCCGGACAGACGACTGATTCGTTATCTGATCAGATTTCATTTTGGATGGGGAGGAGGGGGGTGTCGCAAAGGGCAGGACTCGAGGTTCCCAGCCTTGGTGAAAGACAGCAGCCACATCTACCCTTCAGTGGCACCTATTTTATCACATCAATCCACCAACTCTGGGAATTGACACTTGTGGTATCTTGTGCACAAGGAGGGGAGGTGGAATTGTATAGCCTGATCTTGTCAGGTCCCAGAAGCTAAGCAGGGTCACTACTTGGATGGCAGACCACCAAGGAAGGCTCTGCAGAGGAAGGCGACGGCAAACCACCTCTGCTTCTCCCTTGCCTTGAAAGCCCCTTGCTGGGATTGCCATACGTTCGTTGCAACTTGACAGCATTTATGTACATATCCTACATCTGGGGGTGTTTTGATGGGGTCAGCCATTCGAATACACCACTAGCTACTGCACAGCCCTAGCACATTTGGCCGTCTTCGTCCACCAAGAGATCCTGCTGTCTCCTCCCTCTTGACAGAGGCCAGGTCATCTTGGGCAGTCATTTACCGAGGGTCCAGAGATGCAGCCTTCAGAGGCACTGGTTCCAATTTGATGTTCTTCTTGCCATACACTCGATAAAGCCTGCACGGGAAAGCAAAATAGTCCTCCTTACCACAATTCAAAATCAGAGACTAGGACCAGGAGTGATGGATTCAAGGTGCAGGAAAAGAGATTCCACTTAAACATCAGGAAGAACTTCCTGACCGTCAGGGCTGTTTGACAGTGGAATTCACTGCCTTGGAGAGTGGTGGAGTCTCCTTTTTGGGAGGTTTTTCCAGAGAGGCTGGATGGCCAGCTGTCAGGAGTGCTTTGATTGTGTGTTCCTGCATTGCAGGGGGTTGGACTGGATAGCCCTTGGGGGTCTCTTCCAACTCTATGACTCTATGTTAAAAGGGGACAGTGACACTGTATGCAGTTTTGGTACTCCGCTGGAGAGAAGAGCTGGGTTTTTAAATAATATCTTTTGTTATGCGATGTGTTGTGGTGTGCTGTGAGCTGCAGTGTGTAATAACATAAGGCACTGTGCTATCCTATAATATAAATGAAAAGGAAAACTTATCTAATTTTATCTTCAAAGGGGAAAGTTAGCTCCAGATTTTGGCACTGACTCCCAGAGTCAGAGAAGTCCAGTGAAACAACTCAGCGTCTAAGTTCCTTTTCTGGAAAATTGGGCTCTTGTGAAATTTTGCCCCCCCCGCTCCAGGCCAAGGGGAGCTATGGCATTATTACCTGGTGGTATATTGTGTATCCTCCACGGTGAAGAATCCACTGGCCGTGCCTCCTTCAATATAGGAGATCTCATGGTCGAAAACCTGCCAAATGGGGTTCAATTGGGGGGGTGGGCTGTATTTTCAATCAACATTTATTATAATCAAAAGATCAGTTTAACAGTCCCCGTCAGTTTAACAGAACAACTGACCTACAAACAGAGCATTAACATACAGAGATTAAAACTCATAACCTTACTGCGCTGTAACTAACGATACATAAAAGGGATGAAAACTTTTGGGGAAGAGAAACACAACATTTGGTGGCCTCATTAGAGATGTGTGTAGAATTTCCCTGGGAACTTAGGTACAGGCAGGGTGAGACATGTAGAACCCATGATTCTATGATGTGGAACGACGTCCTTGCAAAACACACGTCCCTCTGTTTCAACTGTGTTCAACGGGCAGGAATACGGATGTTGAGAATATGAGGATACGCAAATATCTCCCTTCCAGTAGCACTGGAAGCAGGCAATTAAACTGGCTAGGGTGAAAACCCAGTGGCATTTCTGGGATTCTCAAGAGTAACTGTTGGGTATGGTTCTCTACTGCTAGACAGAGATACCAAACTTTAGATCCTCCACACGGCAGGGGGATTTCCCTCCCGAGGTGGGCCCTTTACCTGGCTGAATTCGTCGCTCTCGTCGCCCATCTCCTCGCGGATGCTCCTGCACTCGGCTCCGAGGTAGTTGCGCAAGTTGACGGCGTGTATGGCCGAGCAAGCTTTCTTGTCGAGCGTGGCTTCCTGGCCGATCCAGTAGTAGATCTCCCAGTTCAAGGAACCGTTGTCGTCTAGCAACGTCTGGAAAGAAGCCATCTTGTGAATGAGGCTTGCTGACAAAATATTCATCCCGTCCAGGTCTAACTATGGTTCACGGGCTCGGCAACATGGCACAACGCCCCCAGCCCCTACTGACAGGTAGTTTAACAAGTCGGGGAACGACAGAGGTCAGGGGTTTCAATACAGCGTTCCTCCCAAAGGAAACCACAAACGAAGGCCATGTTTAATTCTCATATTTCTCTTTCTTATGCGGTAGATTCCGAGACTCACATTCAAACCCGGGTTCAGCCCTGAAGTAGGTTTATTTATTTAGATGCTTCCATTCCCACTTTCTCCCCACTCTGAACTCAAACCCACGTACAGTAGCCTTCTCCATTTTATCCTCAAAACAACCTTGCGAGGTAGGTTAGGCCAAAAGAGAGTGAGGGAGGGCCATTTCTCTAGAAACTTTCAGGTTCACTTTCCTGTTGCACTATGGCAGTGATGGTGAACCTTTTCAAGACCGAGTGCCCAAACTGCAACCCAAAACCCACTTATTTATCGCAAAGTGCCAACACGGCAATTTAACCTGAATACCGAGCTTTTAGTTTAGAAAAAGCGGTTGGCTCCAAGGCGTGCGTTTACTCAGAAGCAAGCCCCATTGCCAGCGACCAAGCTTACTCCCAGGTATAGGATCGCGCTTTTCTTCGCATGAAAATCAGTGGGGTTTAACAGCGCTTAACAGGGTTACCCACACTGCTTCCCCAAAACTAGGTCTTAGGTTTAATGCTAATAATCGAGCCCAGCAGCTGAGGCCAGCCTAGATGTGTGTGTGTGGGGAGGGCGACTCTGTTTGCGCGTGCCCACAGAGAGGGCTCTGAGTGCCACCTCTGGCACCCGTGCCAGAGGTTCGCCACCACTGCACCACTGCCTTGAGATCTGTGTCTGAACGGGAGTCAGGCCACTTTGCGTGGGACCACCAAAGATGGGTAAACCCCGGAACAGCCTTGCTATTTTCCCTCACCCACTGTGCTTGTGGTACAAACAGGTCAGCTATGCCAAGATCACCCAGCAAGCAGAGTGAGATTCGAACCTGGGTCTTACAGATCCCCGTCTGATGCTCTTACCAGTATCTCTTCCAGCCTAGACTGCCCTGTTGGCCAAAGGTGACCGAGAGACTTGGGAAATGCCCCAGTTCAGACCTTGCTTTGAATTCACAACAGTTGTCTTTTTCCCATTCTCCCAGGCTGGCGGACTCAGCAGCCTCCAAAACCTCCAACTCACCTTCAGCACAATGTAGCAATCTGCCTCGTAGAACTTCCCGTGGAAAGCCTCGTCCACCATAACGGGCACGAAATTCTCAATCTGCCAGACCGAGACGCCCGGCAGCTGCCCCACGTCCTCGGTGAAGAACTCCGAGTAATTGAGCTGTGGTTTCTCCAAATTCTGATCCCACCGCCGGGTCTTTAGATCGGTGTACTTCAAATCCCCGTTCTCCTAGTGGGGAAAAAGCACAGGGTCAGCGCCTGTGGCCGGGCGACACATGCACAGAAATGGACCCGTCACCTTAGCAGTGCTGTTCTTTCCACTGGTACAGATATTGTACATGAGAGTTCTCAGTTCACACACACACAAGGCTGGGCCCACCCACATAAAGTCTCTGTGCCCCAAACGATGTGCCCGCCACAAAAAAGTTTTACACTTGCTGTGCGGCCTTCCCATTTCCCCACTGTCAGCGGGATTGTATCTAATTCCTAGCTCAATGGAATTGATACAAGATATATGTATCCAGTCTGCTGTATGTTACCAGGGCTGTTCTGGGACATTCTTTCCTTGATCTCTTGCTTTATGGCTTCACATGCCTAGTAGATAACTAGGCTTTCCCCTGACACTTTGGTCTCACGAGAACCGGTCTCACGAGAACCAGACTTGCTGACAAAATATTCATCCCGTCCAGGTCTAACTATGGTTCACGGGCTCGGCAACTTAACTTGTGAGGGCAGGATGCCAGGTGGGTCTCTATCTCTTGCTGACCTTTGGGCACCTTAGCTCCAAACCAACTCTTTCTCACATTCTTTGGAAAAATGGGAGGGGGGACTAACATCGGAATAAAAGGGGTTGTGAAAACCAGGTTCGCCAGAACTGGGGGTGCTTCGATGCCTATCAATAAACGCTACTGATCGACAATACAGAATCCATTTATTGCTTCAAGGTTTGAGTCCTAACATCCCACACTGCCCCGGGTCGGCACCAAGTCACCCCATGCTGTTCTCTCTGTACCACCACACTGTCTCACGCATTCAATCTCTACCTCCATCTTCTTATTCTTCTCCTGGGCCACATCTGACATTCCTTTCAGCACCTGCTTAGCCTGGTCGTCCTGCGTGGAATCCTTGCGCCGCCTCAGGCGCATCTTCCGAGCCAAGGGATCCTTTGGGCTGCTCCCTGGAAACAGGATTGGGGGGGGGAGGAGAGAAAAAGCTTTAAGGGGGGGGGTGCATACAGACAAAAACAAGGCGGCTTACACAGTGTGCTTGCACCAGATTGGAGAAGTGAGAAAAAACTGTCTAGATATTGTGAAAGGTTTTGGAGAAAAGCAAGAGGGGAGATCATCTCATCTCTTTAAAAAGATAATAAACTAGAGCAGTGGTGGCGAACCTTTGGCACTCCAGATGTTATGGACTACAATTCCCATCAGCCCCTGCCGCCATGCTGGCAGGGGCTGATGGGAATTGTAGTCCATAACATCTGGAGTGCCAAAGGTTCGCCACCACGGAACTAGAGCATGTATCAAACTCAGGTCCTCCAGATGTTCATGGACTACAATTCCCAGCAGCCCCTGCTAGAATGGCAATTGGCCCTGCTGGCATGAGCTGATGGGCATCGTAGTCCATGAACACCTGGAGGCCCTGAGTTTGACACCCATGGTCTGGAGGGTTTTTTCTACATTGTGTCACAGAATTACAGAATTCACGGGGGCAGGAGGTGGCGGAGGGGATTTCTATTTATTGCCCACTGTTTTTTTAACATTTATTTAATCGTTTTGGTGTTATGTAGTCCTGTTTTAATGTTTGTATCATTATTTTAGATGTTATAATGTTTGTGTTCTGACCCTCCCTGAGCCCTGCGGGAATAGGGCGGGATAGAAGTCAAAATGAAATAAAATAAATACTGCTGGAGAGAAACGCAAGTATTTTTTCGGTTTCGTCAGGCTTGCTGGCGTTTTAGGAAAAGAGCAATGGGAGTCAACTTCTGGCCTTGCAAAAGCAATCATTATTCCTCATTTATATAAAATTAAACTTCAACCACAGGATTTTTGTTTTAAAGGGATCAAACAGGTGTCAGAAATATCCAGGATGCCTGACGGATAAGTCGGCCGCTCTCTCTCAGCCTAACCTACTTGGAAGGGTTGTTGTTGTAATATTACATTGGAAAAGCGGAGTGTTGTCTGCTACTTTGGGATCTCGTTGGGAGAAGAGCATTCGATAAATATCGAAATAAATATCCTTCCTGACCCATAGACTCTTAAGAATTGTCTGCTGTCATAAGAGGCTGTCTGCTGCATCTCTGCATGAGTCATCACTCTGAGCTAGCCATCGTTCTGAGCTAGTCATCACTCTTCCCACAACAGGAAACACAAGGGATGTGATGTACACTCTAAAAACAGAGGGGTTCTTTAAGACATTTCAGGGGGGAACAGATTTTTTGTTTGAACTCAGAAGAGCACCTGGGCCTTCAAGGATGGGGGGAAACTGCTGTCCACCAAAGGCTGCCGGAATCTCCCCAAGAAAGGAACCCCACACAAAACCACGGACGGCAAGGTTAGTCCCTTCCGAGCTCACCTGCTCCAGCGGCCGCCACTGTAGCCGGGGAGGCACCAGCCAGTCGGAGCTGGTTTTGCAGAGAGAAATCGATATTATACCACTCAGAGTTTCGGTCTACAGGCTTTGGAGGCATCACCAAGCTGGGGTTCTCGCGGACATCCAGGATCTACCGGAGGAAAGGGCAGAGAGAGGTGGCAAAAATCCAGATCCAGAGCAGAGAGTGAAACAGAGTAAAGCAGGGCCCCCCAACCTTTTTGAGCCAGCAGGAGCCTACTTCGTTCACCTTTTCCATTCCAAAGCTCACCTCAATATCCGTCAGGAAGTGCACAGCCTCAGGCAGGGTAACCAGGCGGTTCTTGTTCAAAACCATCTTCCTCAGCTTGGTGCACCTGGAGGGGGTGGGGGTGAGGAAAGACCCAGTAAACACACACGAAGGTTGGAAGCACCTCAGCCCAAGGCAGTTTACCTGTCCCTTCCGTGACAGATTGCTTTGAGTGGCAGAAGGGCTTCAGGTGGAGAAAGGTCTATTTTAACACCTGCCACGCATGGTTTCTAATTAAAATCCTTAAAATCAGTCACATGGGAGTCTGAAAAGGGGAAGGGGGTGGGGACACAGGGAGGTTGGAGGGCCGTGCCATTGCAGCCACAACATGTGGCCGATTGAACGGAACGGCCTTGATCCAGAACGGAACGACTCTGCCCCCTTCTTTCAGGTCCTTTCCCCACAAACCTTCTAAAAAGTTTTGAGGCACGAAATAAAACGTTTCCTCCGCAGCATTTTCGGCAAACGTTTTTGTTTCCAGCCTCAAAATATTTTCAGTAAATGCCCTTTCAAAATTATTCTTTAGGCGGAAACGTTTCCAAAACAGCTTCGCCGCTGTGCAGTTTGTTTTCCACGTCTCTTTGATGTCCCTGAAATTCCTCCTAAGCGCCATATTGCAAGCTCACTCGCCGCCCCCCCCCCTCGCCTGTGTATTTCAACATTTCTGTCAGTTTTTGTTATTTTGAGGGGGTTAATCTTTGAGGCATCAATTATACAAAGTATGGAGAATCGCAGCACAAAGCTGTGAAACCAGAAAGCACTGATTCTTCAACTAACTATAGAAAAGGGGGAAAACACGGAATGCAGGTCACGAATTGTTTTGAGTGGGCGAGTGTGGACACACATCGTGCTAAGTGGTGGGGGTGGGGACGGGACTGAAAACGTTTTCCAAATGTTTTAGGAGATTTGTGCAGAAAGGGCCTCAGATCCACCCTGGCCAGGTCGTAAATCCCAGCTTGCTGGACATTCATCCGTTTCAAATTTTCAGCGCCTTTAGGAACAGCCATTTCCTCTGTGCGGAAAAAAATCCTAGATATGTTTTCCATCCTATCTGGAAAGACGGGGCATCACACAGAAGCTGTTTGCTCGTTTGACCCCCGCTGTGACTTGGAACACGATTCCTAAGCCGTGTGTCATCTAAACAACTTGGACAGTCTCCATTTGACACTCAAAATGTGTCCTGTAGCTCCACAGCCTCATTTCAGCAGAAGGCAGAAAGCGTCGTCCCACCCTGCTGAAACCCAGTGGGAAATGTTCCCACTCTGTCTGCTTCGGACCCAGGGAAGGAGGGGACAGTGTTTGCTGCGTACCGACAGAGGCTTTCTGGGATGAGCTCGAGGTTATTGTTGGCCGCCATGAATTCCTCCAAGTTCACCAATTTCCCGATGCCCGAGGGTATACCGTCGAAATCCAGCTGATTGGAATTCAAGTAGAGTTTCTTTAGCTTGGTCAACTTGCAGATAGCTGACTGGAGGGAGGGAAAGGATAGAAAAATAAGCACTTGCGCAGCTTACGGACACATAGTTCGACCAGAACAGTGACTGCACAGCGGCGGACGCTACCTACCGGCAGAGAGGTGAGCTGGTTCCGCGACAGGTTAAGGGTCTCCAGCCGCGTCCACTGGTCGATGCAGAGGGACAGCTCAGCAATTTGGTTGCTGCTCAGGTTGAGTCGCCGCAGGCCGGCCAGCGTGTAGAGGCACTCGGGGATCCGGCTCAAGTCGTTACAGGAGAGATCCACATCTGGGCACAGAAAAGAAAGACCACTCAACAGACGGCCACACGTGGAAAGCAGCATCCAATGAGGTTCAGGGAACGTGACGGAACCTCTTACCGGTGAGGTTGGTTAACCCTTCTAGACTGGTGGGTAGGTTGCTTTGAGTCCGTTGCGTGTTCCGGAGGTGAAGAGTTTGCAAAGCCACCATTGCTGGGAGTTGCCTTGGGTTCGAAAGAGGCGCAAAAAGATAGCCAAAAAAAAGAACAACTGAAAATCGTTTTGAGAACAGTGAAGTCTACAGGCAATGTGACCACAAGGAGAAGGAGAAGAAGAGGAGGAGGAGTTTGAATTTATACCCCACTTTTCTCAACCAGAAGACGTCTCAAAGCAATTTACCCACTCCTTTCCCTCCCTTTCCCCACACCTTGTGAATCAGGTGGGGTTGAGAGAGTTCTAAGAAAACTGTGATAGGCCCAAGGTCACCCAGCGGCTTCATGTGTAGGAGGAGGAGAAGAGTTTGGATTTATATCTTGCTTTTCTCAACCATAAGGAATCTCAAAGAGGCTTACAACCTCCTTTCCTTTCCTCTCCCCACAACAGACAACCTGTGAGACAGGTGGGGCTGAGAGAGTTCTGAGAGAACTGTGACTGGCTAAAGGTCACTCAGCAGGCTTCACGTGTAGGAGAAGAAGAAGTTTGGATTTATACCTTGCTTTTCTCAACCATAAGGAATCTCAAAGCGGCTTACAAACTCCTTTCCCTTCTTCTATCCACAACAGACACCTTGTGAGGCAGGTGAATTCCGCATACCTGGCCAATTCTCTCACTTGCAAATGCACAGCAAGCAAGCCAGCATATACCCTACCTGTCGAACACCTGCCTCCCTTTTACCTGAGCTGGGCATGCATCAGTGGATTATTATTCAGAATCAAGGTCTGGAGGTGCACCAGGCGCCGCATCTGGGGGGGAAGGCTCTCCAGCTTATTATCACTCAGGTCGAGGTACAACAGGTCCGTCAGGTTTATAAACAGCTGATTAGGGATGTTGTCGATGCTGCAGGGACGGAGGAGAAGCAAAAATAAGACCGGCAGGCAGACAAACAACGCCCTCTTTCACAGCCTGCCCAGATCTGGCTGCTGCGACTTATGAATTAGCTTGAGGTCGGGGACGGGTAAGCAGATGTCATGCAAGATCGCACCTCTGAGGGGGTTTTAAAATCACACCAGGGAGCAGCAAATCCCAGTAGTTTCCCAAAATGCAAACAAATGGGGAAATGGTCACAGGCACAATCTTCACAAGGCAGCTTTCTCCCCCAAGAAGCCTACTTCTAAGATCTGCCTCACACGCTCCTTCTAGTGTGCACTTCTAGTTGCTTGAGGGAAATCAGCCAAGCACACCTAACAGGGCCTTCTCAGTGCTGTCCCCAAACCTTTGGAACTCCCTCTGCAGGGAAGCCCACGGGAGACCTTTCAGTGACAGTGAGACGGGCAGCAGCAGCTTAGCTCTGCCTCTTCGTGCTCCCCAATCCTGCCCCTGTTCTTTCTGAGGGACTCAGATCAATATGGAAGCAAGGACCGTCATCTTCCTCCTCCGTCTCCCGTCAGCCCTGTCTGTCAAGCCCTGGAGAGGGTAGCCAAATATATCCTCATGGGCTGCGCCTTGAGCCCTTTTGAAGCACAGATGAATCAATGTACAGATGAACCCTGGTCCAAATTTGCCCCGATCTCACAAAGTGCCAGCTCTAAGGTGTGGAAATTCCTGAAAACTTGAGGTGGAGAAAGGGAAGAGGAGGAATTTCAGCCAGGTATAATCCCACAGAGTCAACTCCCCAGACTTGCCATTTTCTCTAGGGAAACTCCAGGCCTCCCCTGGAGGTTGGCAACACAAACAGATAGCCTTAAGCCAGCCCTGCTTCCTCACCCACTGCCATCTTCAACACAGGGCCAACTTTACAGGGCCGGCGCACACGGAAAGCAAAACAACAACCTCGCTCGCTAACGTGCCCACTCCACAGACAAGAAGAAAGCACCCGGCATTCTTCTTTATGGGAATCCCAGACTTTGCCCATTCACCTGTTGTGTTTCAAATTGAGCACCAGCATGTTCTTGGCGTTCTCCAGCTCCCGGGGACATTCAGTCAGCTGGTTGTAGCTCAGATCCTAGGATAAAACAAAGAGGGCGGGGGGAGAAACACGGGCCGTTGGGTGCCTGCCACAGAATCAACGGCCAACAGCGTCTGCCCTCAAAATACATAAGATTTTCAGAGACGCGCCCCCCCCCCAGCCTCAATCCAGCCGCACCCTTCGGCAATCTGTATTCTCAATTGCACAAATAAGATTAGGGGGGGTCGTTTTAAGATCTCAGGGTTTATTTTGTAAGGGGGGGGGTGTCGTGCCTCTGGACTGCTCAACAACAAGACTCCATGTTCAGGTGATTTCTTTATTATGAATCAGCATCAGGAATAAGCATCTAGACTACTGTTATCAGCACAGCCAGCACTGCAGGAGCCATTATACCCCACATCATCCCCTATGTCTCTGACCACCAGTTCCCAACGGTGGATGGCACCCCTCCAGTCCCACAGTCCAGGGAAGAAGAAACTGCTTCCCCACACCCACCCAAAGTCAAAACAACCCACGTTCCACACTACTGACAGAGCTACAACAGTAGGTGTCTAATGAGATGACCAGGGCTGAGAAGCAAAGCGGAAAATCATAAGCACAGCAGAAAGGGAGAGGAGGAGGAGGAGGAGGAGGACAAGG
This sequence comes from Sphaerodactylus townsendi, assembly GCF_021028975.2. Classification (NCBI taxonomy): domain Eukaryota; kingdom Metazoa; phylum Chordata; class Lepidosauria; order Squamata; family Sphaerodactylidae; genus Sphaerodactylus; species Sphaerodactylus townsendi. The sequence goes on from NC_059428.1 coordinate 148,257,089, forward strand.
AAGAGGAGAAGGAAGAGAAGGAGGAGGAGAAGGGGGAGGAGGAGAAGGAGGAGGAGGAGGAGAAGAGGGAGGAGGAGGAGGAGGAGGAGAAGGAAGAGAAGGAGGAGAAGGAGGAGAAGGAGAAGGAGGAGGAGAAGGAAGAGAAGGAGGAGGAGAAGGAGAAGGAAGAGGAGAAGGAAGAGAAGGAGAAGGAGGAGGAGGAGAAGGAGGAGGAGAAGGAGGAGGAGGAGGAGGAGGAGAAGGAGGAGGAGAAGGAGGAGAAGAAGGAGGAGAAGAACGAGGAGGAGGAGGAGAAGGAGAAGGAGGAGGACAAGGAGGAGGAGGAGGAGGAGGAGGAGGAGAATAATAATTTGGATTTATATCCCACCTTTCTCTCCTGTAAGGAGACTCAAGGTGGCTCACAAGCTCCTTTCCTTTCCTCTCCCCACAACAGACACCTTGTGAGGCAGGTGAGGCTGAGGGAGTTCAGAGAGAACTGTGAATTGTTTGCTGCTTGCCCAACCCTTGCCAACGAAAAACGTACCAACACCGAAAGATCGTCCAGCTGGAAGATGTCGTCGGGAACGCCGGAGTTCTTCAAGCAGTTGGCTCTTGCCACGATGGCCTGGAGGGGGTGGGAGAAGCAGAGAGACCTCATTTAGGGCAGGGCTCAGTGGCAGAAGATCTGCTTGGCTTGTAGACGGTGTCAGGTTCAATTCCCAGCATCTCCGGATCAGGTTAAGAGGTGATCTGGAAAACCTCCACCTGGGACCGTGAAAAGCAGCTGCCGATCAGAGTAGAAAATACCACTCTTGGTTTCCTGGCTCCATGAATGACAGCCTCATTTAGGGACGGGCCATGGCTTGGTCTGCTTTGTATGCAGAGCTTCCCAGGTTCGATTCTCGGCATCTCCAGATCAGCTGATTTGAAAGTTCTCCACTGAGACTTTGGAAAGCGGCTGCCGGTCAGAGCAAACAATAGAAGCCTTGAAAGCCTGTGTATGTCCCTGGCTCAAGGGCAGAGCATCAGCTCTGCAGGCAGGAGAGTCCAGGTTCAATCCCAGGTATTTTCAGTTTAAAGGATATCAGGGTCAAAGGTCATAGGAAAGCCACAGCCAGTCAGGACAGGCGATGCTGAACTACACAGACCAATGACCAATATAAAGCAAACCATTTCTTCATTCGTAGTCCCCCAGGCTACATGGTGATCACCAGAGGAGAGATTTGTGTTATTTACTGACCTCATGGATACCCCACTCTTTTCTCCCCCGCGGGGACTCCATGTCCTCCCCTTCTCCATTTTATCCTCGCAACGACCCTGCGAGGTAGGCCAAGCTGACTACGTGACTGTCCCAAGGTCACGCCTTGGGAATTCGAACCTGGGGACGCCCAGATTCTACTCCGACTCTCTGACTGTGACACCACCATTTATTTTTGGGGAGGGGCTGATGGGGAGTTCTGAGCTACAATGAGGAGGCAGCAAAGTCCTACCCGGAGGCAAGGGAGGCCGGAGAGCTCTCCATGGAGCGTGGTCAGGCTGTTGTGGCTGACGGAGAGGTGCTCCTGTTCAGAAAGAAGGAACAGACTTGTAGTTACGACAGGCAAACATCCGTTTGGCATGCAGAAGGTCCCGGGGTTCAATTCCTGGGACCTTCAGTTAAAAGGATCGAGCAGGACACAAAGTGGAAGACCCCAACCTGAGACCCTAGAGAGCAGCTCCCAGCCTGAGTAGATCACACCGACCCTCACACACAACAGGGCGGACTCAGCATAAAGCGGCTTCATGTATTTACCAGCTAATTCTAAAAACTGGAGGGGATTAAAACTTTGGGGGGGGGGGGGCGGATCCCACAGTATTCCTCGCACAATGCCCTGCCCACGCTGTAGCTTCCTAAAAACGACAAGCTAGTTAGAAGTCCCCTGGGTCCGCATCCCCTGGGCTGAATCCCAAAGGTACCCCAATGCAGCATCCCCGCAACCCCAAAGCACCCCTCCGGGCAAGTCCAGGCCCCTCACCAGCTTCTGTAGAGCAGACAGTTCCTCGGGCAAATAACAGAGGCCCGTCCAGTTCAGCTTCAGCCATCGCAAGCTGGTCATAGACTTCACGTGCTCTGGGAAATAGCCGCCCTGCGTCCAAAACGGGGAGAAGGGGGTCAGATTGGGTGCTGGCCTGGAATTCTGCATTCATAACACAAACTTGGCCACTAAGAATACTGCCCTTTCAATCCACTTTCACAATTGTTTGCAGGTGGATTTGGCTATTCCGCATAGCTGCCAAGTGGATTGAAAGCGTATTATTCGGAATGTGCAGAAGGGGCCTAAGATGCGGGACGTGGCGTAACCTGCAATTTTATACTGGCCTGTAAAAACCCAGGAAAATTGTGTTGGGTGTACAGTTCTGCTTCGAGACTGGATCTCTTTCATTGTGCGTGGCCAAACCCAGCCCACCGACACAAAAGACTCTTTGCCCACCAAAAGTGCCTGCATTTGCATTTATTTACTCCTAGCCTGCTTTTCTTCCCACAGTCTCTCATCAAAGGGGTTTAGAATATTAACGTTATTCTTTATTGGATTTATATCCCGCCCTATCCCTGCAGGCTGAGGGTGGGTCACAATACAAAATCAATTATACATTGATAAAATCATATTAAACATCAATCCAATACTGCACGATAAAACAATACCATTTAAACAAGAATAAAAGCAGCATCCAATCAAAATCAATTATACATTCACAGAATCATATTAAACATCAACCCAATACCGCACAATAAAACAATACCATTTAAACAAGAATAAAAGCAGCATCCAATCAAAATCAATTATACATTCATAGAATCATATTAAACATCAATCCAATATTGCGCGATAAAACAATACCATTTAAACAATAAAAGAATATCCACTCCTCCATCCTTTCACCACAACCCTGTGAGGTAGGCCGAGCCAAGAGTTTGTGACGAGCTCAAGGGAATTTGAATGCAGGTCACCCAGGATCCCACTACACCATAGTATCTGAGAGGACCCGTGGCCACTGCACGCTCTGACACACGTGTCCAGGGGAAGAGTCTCCAAGAGTCTTGACAGCTTTGAATAAACCAGCATACATTTTATAAGCGCAAATTATTCAGCAGTGGGCAACGGGGCAAAGGACTCAATGCAATAACATAATTTCAAATGTTCAAGGTATGCCTCAGCTAGGCACTGGAGATAAAGAGTCGAGTTTCCTATTTTAGCATATTGCCTCAACCCAACGTGGGTGGTTGAAGTCACTTCAAATATGCAGTTCTGGTGACCACATGCTGACAGACACATGCACAACCCTGTTCTAAATAGACCAGCACTCGTTGCGGGCTGACGAAGTGGCACGTTCTTCCTTTCCCACATTTTATCCTCACAACGACCCAGCAAGGTTGGTAAGGCCGTGTGCACGCAGCTGGCCCAACATCCCCCCAGCCAGTTTCCATGACAGAGTGGGGGGGGGGGGATTCGAACCCGCATCTCCGAGATCTTACTCTCTCTCTACACCACGCCACCTCTCTTTACCCACACGCAATCCCGAAACGCCGGGAGTCATACAAACGTTGCTAGCTGGTCGCTGCCCAGACCTGTCATTCAAAGAGACAGCCCAAACCAGTTCTAGTCGTTTTTTTTTAATTGCTCGAACTGGGAATGAATTTTAATGGCATGCCCCAAAAATGAGGAAGTGATGCTATGGCCCTTTCCCCCTCTCTTCTGCTTTCTCCTTGTATCCCTCCACTTTTCAAATTAGGGCTGTAAGAAAGCTACCCTGGGCAGACACCCTCCTTTTCCGCTGCAAATCCAAGCAAGATGCAGAAATAAATTTACCCCATTAACAATATTAATGTCAAAAAATATTTACATAGCAACATTATTCTGCACAACGATTTACAGAATGCAAGAGAAAGATGCCTTTGTTTTCTACTGTGAATCCCACAGGGCTGTGATCTGTTTTGTTTGTTTCACTATCACGCATCCCATAAAAATCGTAATTCTGTTTTCAATTACTAAATCCTACCTTCATTTATGCCCCACCTTTCCCACAAACATTGTTTTCTTCACCTCCATTTTATTCACGCAACAATCCTGTGGGGTTGTTAGCTTGACAGTGTGTGACAGATCCAAGGTCACCCAGCAAGCTCCCCTGACAGGGTGGAGATTCGAACTCGGCTCTCCCAGATCTGAAACTGACACTATATCCACTATTCTGACACATATTTAAAGAGGAGACACAGACATTTATAAAACAAGTAAATTAAGCATATAAATTTGTTACTAATTTTAGGCACCCCTTCTATTAAAAAAATTATTCTTTTATGGACCAGAGGGGCTTGTGCGTGGAACCAATTCTTCCCGACAATACCACACAATCCGTTTGTATCAAACACTGTACAACTCAATCAGGGAGGAAAGGTTTGCTAAGCACCCGCCGGAGACCGTAGCCAGGTTTGCGGACAAATGACAGCCCATGAACAAAACTTGCACATCATGCGCGCGCACCAATTTGCACAAAAGAGTCCATGCGCATCCAATTGAAAAAAATAAACTTGGGGTTTAAGCTACACTTTTAGTGCTACCAAAGCTAGAGTCAGTCAGTAGGCTTACAAAGAAAAATGATTGAGTCCGGTGGCACTTTTAAGACCAACAAAGCTCATGGTATAAACTTCAGAGTGCATGCATGCTCAAGCACACCAACCCGGCTACCACACCTGAATCTGGCTTACAAAGGAAAATCATGGATGTATGACTTAGTCCGTGGCATTCAACGAATCTTTTCCGGACCAAAATGAAAGAGAAATGCCGTGGCCTCGTTCAAACACTTCCAAGCAAATTCCTGTTTTTTGTTTTTTCATGCTGCCCAAAAGCTCTGCCTGGCTCTCAAGCTGGCGAGTTTTATTTATTTTATTTTATTTATTATATATATAACATTTTTACCCCACCAATCTTCCAAGGGACTTGAGGTGGCTCACATGTAAAATATACAAAAACAATACAATATTATAAAATAGTATAAAAATACAAACATTATAAACATTTGGCTTCCTTGCAAATAGGAACTCTCAGTCCCCAACCCCCCACCCCTTCAAAAAGAGCCCTAGAGAACTGGGAAAACAAATCAACAGAATTCCAATGGAAAATGTACTTTTCGTATTACTCATAAATGTAAAAGAAACAATGAAATATTAATATTAATAATTTATTTATTTATTTTAACCCCACCTTATACAAAGGTCTCTCAGTGGCCGACAATAAAATAGTGGAATTGTAGTGTGTCTATCTATATAAGTGTGTGTGTGTGTATTATGGCATGTTATTATTGTATAAATTATTGTACATATTGTATTATAATTGATCACTGATTATCATTATTATTGTATAAATAGGTACTGTATTTTATATTATTGTATTTGTTGTATATATTATTGTATATTATTGTTATTGTGTATTATTATGGTATATGTAGTACTATAATTGATCTCTAATTATTGTTATTATTGTGTTATTGTATATATAGCATTGTATTGTGTATTATTGAACTTACTGTATATATTATTATTGTATATTATGTTTCTATTGTTGTGTATATCTTATCATTGCAGCTATTATTGTATTCTAAATATCCCCACTCCCAATAAAATCTATCAAGTTATTAACTTCTGCCCTCCTGGACAAAATTCACATATATATAATATACCTGTACGCATTAGTACGTGTAGGTGTCAGTATTGTGATATTTGCGCAGAGGGGCAGAAGAAGTTCATAACTTGATAGATTTTACAATTTCCGGCGGGGGTGGGGGATATTTAGAATACAATAACAACTGCGATTAGAGATCAATTGTTTAGTTAGTTTAGTTATAGGGTTATAACAAAAGCATCAACATCATATCATCAAAACGTCACATAAACCAAGGCATCAGAAATCATAACATCACAACATGGGATAACAGAAGCAACAACATTTTAACATTTCAACCTCCTCAACATCATCACATCCCTAGCAGCACAAGCAAAACATAATAAGTAGACGGAGACTCTCTCTTTCCAGAATCCAAGTATCAACCCAGAAACTGACACACACAACCCCAGTCACTATAGTTGTGTTAGCACAGGAAGCCTAGTTTAGGAACAGAAACCAACACATTCTGCCAAGCTGATTTACACCCAAGCTAAACTAAGATGACTGTAACAAACACTGGCTGAATGTAAACACGACCGAGATAATAACACAGTTGGGGGAAAACCTAAAACAACCTCACTAAACAACAACAACACCCCAAACAATGTGGTTGTCAGATCTCCCGCTGTAGGCCACTGGTATGCCCTCACAACTGCACAATTTGTACCAACTTTCCTGGCTCTTCCTGTCTATTTACATGTAGGGTCGCAGTTAAACTGCTAAACCCCATTCTCAGTTTTCCATCCTTTTGTTGGTTGAGCTGGCTGCACTGAGAAGGCTGCCCTGCTTTTATAGGGGGCTTATGAAGGACCATCAGGTTTAATGACTGAGGAATATATATTGTTTATTTTGATATCATTACTATAAACTCCACTGATCAATCAACTCTACTCATCAAAAAAAACACCCCAGATCTGTTTATTGATCAAAGATTCAAGACCTAACAGGGAGGGGAAAGCAACATAAAGTGCGCCCATCCAAGCTGGGCAGGGGGGGGGGGGGTCTAAAACTAGCCTGGGAAGGAAGTGCCACCCCCACCCCCCCACAAAAACTTACCTTAAAGTCGTTCCCGCTGAGGTCCACGCCCCTGATAAAGGGCAAGACCCCCGTCGCGGCCATCCCCGCTCCCTCCCCAGGCCGGCTGCCGCCCGCTTGTGCCAATCTGCTTGTGCAAGCCCGCTTGCACGTTGACACAGCCCGGACGGGTGCAAAAAAAAAGGAATGCGGGCGGGGCTCCTGGTTTTTTCCTCCCTGGCGCGCCGCAAGCAAGCCTGCATCCGCCGCAACCCCGCCTCCCGTTTTAACCTTTTCGTGCCCGCTCCCCTGTGTGGCTGCGGATCCGGAGTCGTTGATCCGGAGTCGTCGTCCACCACGGGCACCAACATGGGAGCTCAGAGCTGTGCATTGCTGGGGAGAGGTTGTTTCAGGCAGATGGGGGGGGGGTCGGTTGCCAGGTTGCCAACCTCCAGGCGGGAGATTCAATAAATTCCACGCTGCTCCCAAAACGGGTATTAATCCTGTACGTTTATCCCAGATTGTCACTTCAATAACTCCGGCTCTTTCTCTGTTCTTCCAGATAATAACTGTTTGAACAGATGATGAACCAGCTAAGAAGTCGGCATTGATATTTCTCAATCAACACAATGAACAAGATGGATGTCCTCTGATTTTTCTCATATGTGCGTGTGTGTGCAATGTATATTTATAAAGGTGTGTATATAAATGTATAAAGGTATACACACACACACACACACACACACAGAGAGAGGTGTGTACATAAGGAGACCCAGGTCTGAATCCCCAGTCTGTTGTGGAAGCTTTCTGGGTGATGTTGTGCCTGTGACATGCTTTTCAGCCTAGCCTACCTCAGAGGGTTGTTGTGAGCTAGTTTCTCCCTATCTGGGGAGAAAGAAGGGGTGCAAAGAACTAAATAAAGTATAATGCCATAAAGTGTATCTTTCAAAGCACCCCTTAGTTTCTCCAGGAGGGTCTCCAGGCCACAGCTGCAGGTTGGCAACCCTTGCCGTGAGCTTCACTGCACCCGCACCCGCACCCGCACCCGCACCCGCACCGGGGCGGAAGGCATGAAGAGCCGGGCGCTGGCCCTTTAAGGCGACTAGAGGAAGGCGCCTGACGCGCATGCTCCAAGGGTTCGTCCGGAAGCGCCGGCGGATACTCCACGTTCTGATTTGGAACGACGGGAGGGCGGCCGCGCGCTCTGATTGGTCGGTCGGGCCAGGCTTGGCGTTCGACGCTGTCACAGCTGCTGCGGTCGCCCCGCCCCCCGCCCGTTGATCGCGGGGCCGCCCGGGAAGCTCTTCGGGCCGGATCCTACGCTGGGAGCGGTGAGTGCGGAAGCGGCGGCCGGGAAGGTCAGAAGCCAAGGGCGACGCGGGCTCACAGACAACGTTGTCTGTGTGTGTGTGTGTGTGTGTGTGTGTGTGTGTGTGTGTGTGTGTGTGTGTGTGTGTGTGTGTGTGTGTGCGCGCATAGACACACACACACGTGTACACAAACACGTATCTACATACATATTTATACACACGTTTATGCACATACATATATACACGTGTCTGCACAGACACACACACATATACATGCACACACGTACATATACACACACTTATGCACACACGCACATATAGACACACACATAGGCATACATGTATATACATGTTTATTCTCACACATATATGCACACATACATATACACATATATGCGCGCGCACGTATAAACACACACTCACATGCTTATTCATTTTGTTTCCTTAAGGGCTTTATGTTCTGATGGGGAGATGGGGGTGGAAGAGACCCGTCCCTCACCCCAAGTAATCAAAGGGGGTCTGGGGAGAAATTAATTGCAAAGTGCATCGTTCTGTGTTGGAAAAAAGTAGCGTCTTAAATTGCAGGGTCTTACTGAGAAGTAAGCCGTTGTGACACTCAGAGGTGTGCGTAGACCTGCAGGCTTACATGTATCGCTCTTTTGAATCACGGTCCTTGTGTGGCTAGTGGGGTTGGAAAACAGGGGCCACGGGCTTGGAGAATACTTGTTTTATTTGACTGGTTTGTTTAAAACATTTGTTTTCTACCTCAAAGTTGCTTGCGGTGTAAATGAACAGCAGTAATTTTATAAACACACAGGAAAACCACAAATTAAAATATCCAATTAGGACTGCTGATGAGTAAATACTACATTGGTCAAATGCTGACCTTATTACAGCTGTCTTTAGCTGCCCCCCGAAGATCAAAGGGGGGGGCACATCTCTTCGGTGCAGTTATTCCAAAATTGCAGGGCCGCCACTGAAAAGACCCTGTCCCCTGTGCCCACCAGGCCGGCTTCTTTGATTGAATGGGCAGCCCGGAGTTCCTCTCCTTGTGATCTTCCTCTGGAATTCTCCTGATAGGCTGGATTAGGACCTTTCCTGTTGCCATAACAACGGTGCTCCTCATGAGTCACAAATGCCAAAAGTGGTGGGCGAGAAACAGAGGATAGAGAAAGGCACATTTCCCCCCAGGGCCCTGATCCGTGGGAAATGCTCTGGAAAGTCACGTGTGAGACCAGCCGAGTATTGTTGGCTTTTCATATACAAACAAAAATGAGTTCCAACAGAGATAAATGTAAGATACTCCACTTAGGCAGGGAAAAAAATGAAATGCACAGATATAGGATGGGGGACACCTGGCTTGACTGTTGTGAAAGGGATCTGGGAGTCTTTGTAGACCACAAATTGACCATTAGTCACAGAAGTGATCATCTGTGGGAGGCTTGACTACAGCGCATACTGTGCCTGCCCTTGACTACTTCCCCTTGGTGCTCCCCCATCCCCAGACTGATTTCTGAACCACTTTCTTGGGGCCACCGGCTGATCCTTGCTTTTATTTTTGAAGGTCGGCCATGGCAGCCTTCACCCACAAGGAGGGGAAGAGAAGCAACGGAACCGGGCTGGCCGGCGTGGTGGATTTTCTTCTGGCCAACGCAAGGGTGGTTCTGGGCATCAGCGGAGCCGCTGTGTTGGGACTGGCAACGCTTGTCGTGAAGCGGGTGAGACTTTTTCAGCTTCTCCTGGGGGTTGGTTACATTTCAAAGGGGAGGTTTTCCATCGGGGTCGCCGTCTTTTCACTGAGGGTGGGCCTCTGAATTGTGAACTGTAGAATAATTCGGCCCAGTTGGTACCCTTTAGGATTCGTTGGCAGCCGTCTGGGATTACAGAAATTGGGTGGTGGGATTGTTTCTCGGGCATATCAAAGCATGATGTAGTGGTTGAGAAGAAGAATTTGGATTTATATCCCCCCTTTCTCTCCTGTAAGGAGACTCAAAGGTGTTTACAATCTCCTTTCCCTCCCCCCCCCCAACAACAACAAACACCCTGTGAGGTAGGTGGGGCTGAGAGAGCTGTGACTATCCCAAGATCACCCAACTGGCATGTGTTGGAGTGCACAAGCTAATCTGGTTCACCAGAGAAGCCTCCACAGCTCAAGTGGCAGAGTGGTGAATCAAACCTGGTTCCCCAGATTAGAGTGCACCTGCTCTTAACCATCACACCACGCTGGCACTCATGTGCACTCTAATCTGGAGAACCAGGTTTGATTCCCCCACTCCTCCAACTGAGTGGCAGAGGTTTATCTGGTGAACCAGATGTGTTTCCGCACTCCTACATTCCTGCTGGGTGACCTTGGGCCAGTCACAGTTCTCTCTGAACTCTCTCAGCCTCACCTACCTCACAAGGTGTCTGTTGTGGGGAGAGGAAGGGAAAGGAGCTTGTAAGCCACCTTGAGTCTCCTTACAGGAGAGAAAGGTGGGATATAAATCCAAACTCCTCCTCTTCTTTTATGTAGGCAAAGGTGCTACAAACTAGTGGTCGCCCTAAAGTTTGTCTAGCCACAGCTGGCTGGTTAGGTTGGTTTCCTGGGGAGCTGTTCCCCATTTGGGAACTGGGTATTTATTTTCACCGCATGTGCTAGAAGCTGAAGGCGAATTGCCAAAAGAAGAAAGCAGAAAGCACGAGATTCTTGCGCTTGTTGTAAATCTCTCTGGATCGTAGCCCGGCCATCGGTTTGTATTCCGGGCTCAGCGAGGACGGGGACTCGTGCTCACTTAGGGGGTTTCTTCTTCCTGCAGCTCATCGACCGAGCCACGAGCCCGCCGGACAGCGATTATGACGGGAAGGCCAAACAAAAGTCCCTCGAGGAGAGCTGGCAGGAACTCGGCTTGATCCAGACAGTGGCGAAACCTCCGCTCACGTTGAGGCAGGGCGAGCCTGAGGAGCTGCTGCTGTTACCGGCGGCGAGTGGGATTGAGCCAGGTGAGGCCGGGCAAGACTTACTGCTCCGAGGTGCAGGGGTTATGGCACCTGAGGAGGATCTGGAAGACCCAGGTTCCCTTTCCCAGTTCCCTGCTTGCGTGGTGCAGGGGTTAAGAGCCAGCGTAGTGTAGTGGTTAAGAGCAGGTGCACTCTGATCTGGAGAACCAGGTTTGATTCACCACTCTGCCACTTGAGCTGTGGAGGCTTAACACATGCCAGCTGGGTGACCTTGGGCTAGTCACAGTTCTTTGGAGCTTTCTCAGCCCCACCCACCTCACAGGGTGTTTGTTGTGGGTGGGGGAAGAGAAAGGAGTTTGTAAGCCCCTTTGAGTCCCCTTACAGGAGAGAAAGCGGGGATGTAAATCTGCCTCTTCTTTTTCTTGAGGTGGCCTCAATCTCTGCCCTTGTCGCCATTTCCAAGATTGAGGATTCCCTTTTTATTTCGCTTTGTCCTTCACAGAGCCAGTGGACGTTGACCCGCCCTCGGAGACGCTTCCGGTGGAATCGAAGACCTACTGGTGCCTCACGCTTCAAGAGAAGCTCCTTGCTTATTACCAGGATTGCGTGTCGGTCTCCAAGTCCCAAAAGATCTTGGGGAAACAGCTGTCGGAGAATATCCGTGCCGAACTGCAGAACGTCCTGAAAAATAAATTCTCCGAGCTGCCTTTTGGCAACATGTTCCTTAGTGGTTATCTCTGCGACGGACTCATCGGCAGAGGAAACGTGGAGGTGGACTTCATGCTTCCGTTGGTCCTCGAGCCCGACCTTTGGGCCCCAATCCCAGGGGAGCAGACGGTGGTGAACGACCCCCGCTTCTGGATGATCAAGCGGACCAGTCTGGAGTATTTCCCGCGAGGGAGCAGCCCCTGGGATAGGTTCATTGTGGGTGGCTATCTCTCTTCCAACGCCATCGGCAACGCTCTTCGGAAGGTCTTGGAGACCTCCGTCAACTGGCCGGCCATTGGGAGCGTGCTGGGATGCCTGGTGAGACCCGTCATGGCGCTGAAGGAGCTCAGACTTGAAGTTCAGCACGAGCAGATCTCTCTGGACGTAACTCTCTGCCCAATGACAGAAGCTGGGGATAGAATCCTTCTTGTCGCCTCCTGCGAAGAACCGGTGGAGAACCTCTGGCAGGAAAGCTTCTACGCCACGGGGGTCTCCCGACTGAAAGACCTGGACGCTGGAGATTCCGGCGTCCGACAATGTTGTCTTCATCTCTTGAAGGCTATCTCTGAGATCCATCCTTCCTGGCACAAGCTGACCGGCAGCCATTTTATTCATGTCCTCCTACACCTGAGCGAAACGGAATCCGATTGGTCAGAGGCAGCCTTGGCCGACCGGTTCCAACAGGCCCTAGAAGAACTGCTTCAACGTTTGGAGGAGGGTTCTCTCCCTTGCTATTTTGATGGCCGGATCAACCTCCTCCAGCACCTGAGCTTAGAGGAAATTGACGAGGTCGGCTACATGTTGTACACGGCTTTAGCGGAACCTGATCTTTGGAACGGGCTGGGTTTATGAACGGCTCAGAGGGAGGGGGGTCTGCACTTTGAATCATCTTTGGAGGCCGAATGGCTTGGAAAGATCTTCTTTCCGCCAGCGTGGTTCTTTGCACATAATGAAGAAAACAAAATGGACTGTTGAAGAAATAAACGTTTGCTGCTGGAGGAAGAAGGCCGGAAGTAAGAGAGCCTTCTCAGTGAGCCGTTTCTTGAACTGTTGATTGATTCTGTCTGATTTTATTCGGGTTGGGTCAGTGCAGGAGCTAAGACAGCAGGTCCTTTTTCAACTGCAACCCAGAAATCCTACCTGGAGCTGATACTTAAGTTTGTTTTCCTGAATCCGTGTGGATTCAGACAATCCTTCCAATCCGGAAGGTCAGCCCATGCCTTGGGGTCACCCCAAAATCGGAGAGGATGAATTCTTGCCGAGTTAGGACCCTGAAGCTATCTCTGCACCAAAATAGTTAGCAATAGATTTTAAGAGCGTGTGGCAAGAAATCAGGCGCTCGGAGGGGCGTTGCCTGTCTGTCTTTGCTTGTAGCGGGCCGGCCTGTAGTCAGAGCAGAAGGAATGCTTGTAGGAATGCTATTGGGGCATTTATTTGTCGTCTGCCAATGATACTTCACCAGTGGTCAGAATAAGTGCCAAGGGGCTGGGTAGGGTATTGTTCTTGGTCAATTTTAGCAAGGTGAATGAAATGGGGCTGGTGGTCTCAGCCACACATGATTGTTCACCAAGATCTGGAGTGGCATAAAGTTTCTGTCAAAGAGCTTTTAATCGTCAACAAAACTGAGAATTGCCTTATATGATTGTCCCTTCCTCTGCTTCTTTTTGCGTTAGACCCATTGGCACATAAACAGACTTCCAGCCCCCCTGATAAAACTATTTTGTATTGTTGTGACTGGACGTGATACAAGATTTCAGACAGCTTGGATGGAAGCTAAAGGCATCCCCAAGTCCCTTTCGCTTGATGTGTACACGTCAGGATTTTGTTTTGCAGCCGGCGATATGTACCATGCCGTTTGCATTGGCATAAAATGAGAACTACAAGAGAAAAGACACACAATACTGTTGCGTCTCTTTCTCCCTCCCCGTTTCCTCAGAAGTCTTGTTTGAGCATCAAATGCCACAAGCTCTCTAGAGGAAGTCTAGATGCAAACACAGCGCACTTTGTGGCGAGTTGTCTCTGCTATCGTGTTCCTGTGAAACGCCGCCTGGAGTCACTCGTAATTTTTTTTTTGAAAAAAGTAGTCTGAAAAAAACGATAAAACCATGTCTGAGTATCAATTAGCTACACAAAATTTTCTCTTATGTGCAGTTTAGGGGGCAAACTTAATGACAGATCGAACAGGAAGTGCTTGATAAAGCACTGCAAAAGAAAAGTGGTCATATGAATTGCATTTATGGGATAATGGGACGTCTTTCTTTCTCTCTCCCCACGTGCCAAATTTGTGTGCTACGATCTAGTTCTTTGAAAAGTAGGTTTTGTGCTTATTGGGGGGAAAAATAGAACCTTCAAGGAATTATGGTGTGTGTCTCTTTTCTTGTCCTTTGTAATTGGGGTCGGGGTGAAATATTAAAGGAAGAAAAAGTCTTCAATCTTCCAACTATTGTATAAATTGTTTCTGGCTGGTCAGTAGAGCATCGCTGTATATTATCTGTTTCAAGTGCTACAGGTTTTTTTTTAAATGCATTTTATTTGTAAGACCCTACTTGTGGGAAAAGTTAGGCTGCGTAATGGAATGTAAATTCATAGCAGATGGGAAGTAATTCACATCTAAATAGGGTGGTTTATGAATGGCTCAGTCTGTGGATACCTTTTTTTAAAGTCTGTGGATACCTTTTGAATCATGATGCACGGTAGCTGGTGAGGCTTACTTTCAGTCACCCAAAGGAAGAGCCTTTGCTCGTGAAAGCAGCTGCTGCCAAAAACTTCTTAGAAGGCCATTGCTTTCACCTCCTACATGTGAGCTCCCAAAGGCACCTGGTGGGCCACTGCGAGTAGCAGAGAGCTGGACTAGATGGACTCTGGTCTGATTCAGCAGGCTCTTTCTTATGTTCTTAAGCCTGCACAGCCCGGCGGAAGCGTTGCTAGAGAAAAGTCCCGCCCTGTTTCTCAAAACGCTTGTAGAAAAATACTGACCTGCCTCTGTCACAAACGAGAACTTCCTTCCCAGGACGACGATATTACAAGCTTCCTGCCACTATTACAACATAGCTAGATTCCTACTAGTGAAAAACAACTCAAGGAGAAGGGTGGAGGAAGACTTGTGAGAAGAGAAAGAATGAAGTAAGAGGTAATACAGGGCTCGAAGTTCCAAAGGATAACTTTAAAAACAACCAGGCAGGCTTGCGCTAAAACGTCAGAAACCATGTCGTACTTTGTTAGGTCTTGAACCTTAAAACAATAAACAGACTCTTGTGTTGTAGATCAGCAGTTTTTATTGATAGGCGTTGAGCCACCCAACTTGACAAAGCCAGATCTGGTGAACCTGGCTTTTGCTATCCCCTTTATTCCGTTAACAATCCCCCCCCCCCCCAAGTTTCCTAAGAAGTGCAAGATAGAGTTCGTTTGGAGCCAAAGCGCCCCAAGGTCAGTGATAGATAGGGAGAGCCACCTGACATCCTACTCCCACAGGACAATGGAAACCACCCTGGTTCCCATGAGACCAAAGTGTCAGGGGAAAGCCTAGTTATCTACTCAGAGTGTGAAGCCATAAAGGAAAGATCAAGGAAAGAATGCCCCAAGACGGCAGTGATAACATATAGCAGGGTGGTTACATATATCTTGTAGCAGTTACATTGAGCGAGGAATGCATCTCAATCACCTAGATGCAGACCCATTGACATACTTGAAAGTTGCTTCAAATTCTTCCGCTCCTAAAATGTCGTGTTATACAGTGGCGGAAGCAGTTCACAGAGAGGCTATTGTTGCCCTGACAGAGGGCATGCTAAAGTATCACGCAGACTCAAAGCCTCTGTAAAAATTAGTTTAATAAAAAGGACAAACCGGTTTTTAACAGGTAGAATCTTCCCCTCGGGCCCGGAAGGAGAAGGGCATTTGCCCAAGAGCAACAGCATAGCACGGTTTGGGAGAAGATGACCTGTATTGCAAATAGTGCATATACTCCTTGGATAAAAACAGTTCAAACGGGTTGGTCTGACCTGGAGGAAAAAGAGTCTGTGTCCAGCCAGAAGTGATTTAATTGCCTGTGTTGAATAAAAGGGGACTGCTGAATTCTATAGCCAACATTTTTCAAGAGTTTTTAAAACCTGAATTTTTCCAAGGCAACGTTATCCTTAGAGCTTCCCTGGCCACTCCAGAGAGGAGCCTTGAAGGGCCTACAGAAAAACGAGGCAAAACAGGTCAGAACTATAATGGGTGGCATTTAGTGTTGGACTTTTAGAGTCTCTTTCTCGGAGGTATATACACAACATCCAAGTGTCCGCCTCCCCTTATATTTTCAAGTGTGCATTGCAAGAATTTCACGTTATCTTCCCTTGTGGGGGTGGGCTGCAAATATCCCAGCCACATGCCAGCTTCTCGTGCTGCACGGTTCCTCCTCCTTGCCGCTTTGGTGGCCGGTCCATCTTGGCATCGTGTCGTGGGGGCTGATGGCATTCAGCGATTCTGTGGACACGTCTTCCTCGTGTGGCCGGCTTGGTGGCAAATCCCACAGGTCCGCGGCCGCTTGGCTATGGAGGGCCTTATGGAAGAGTCGCTGCTTGGCCTTTTGGGGTTGGCGCCGGTGCTCATGGAATGGCTTGAAGGAAAAGCAGCGGCTGAAGGGTAGGAAGGGAGAAACTGAATGAATGTGCATGGTCACGCCCAAGTAAATCCCCTACCTTTCTACTATATGGCTCTATTAGTGTGTAACAGACTTCCCTCTATGATACACCTCTGAAGATGCCAGCCACAGATGCAGGCGAAACATTAGGAACAAGATCTACCAGACCACAGCCACGCAGCCCGGGAAACCCCCAACAACCAGTTGTATGTGTGTTGCTTTTCAAATTAAAAAGGTGGAACCTAACAGATACGCTGGATGACGAAGAGGAAGAGTTTGGATTTATACCCCACCCTCTCTGACAATCATTATGACAATCATTAAGTGCTGTACCTTATGATTCTTGACAAATGTATTTTCTTTTATGTACACTGAGAGCATATGCACCGGAGACAAATTCCTTGTGTGTCCAATCACACTTGGCCAATAAAGATTCTATTCTATTCTATTCTATTCTCTCCTGTAAGGAGACTCAAGGTGGCTTACAAGCTCCTTTCCCTTCCTCTCCCCACAACAGACACCTGGTGAGACAGGTGGGGCTGAGAGAGTCCCGAAGAACTGTGACTAGCCCAAGGTCACCCAGCAGGAATCTGGGTGTGCGGAAATGCATCTGGTTCACCAGATAAGCCTCTGCCACTCAGGTGGAGGAGTGGGGAATCAAACCCAGTTCTCCAGATTAGAATCCACCTGCTCTTACCCACCACGCCACGCTGGATTCTACTGCACTGCCCAATGCAGAACTGCAGCTTGGCATGGGGCCGGAATGCCCTGCCGTTCCGGGCCAGGTGCTTCAGTCCCTCACCTGGTGCCTCGTTTTCGTCAGCCCACTGGAAAAACCCGCACTGTTGCTCACGGGGCTTGGCGCAGGTGTGGAACTGGCGGCCTTTGTTGGCTCCCTCTTTCTGCACCGTCCGGAGGACAGAAGGCTGCGCACACTTGCAGGTTGCTCCGTCATCGCCACCTCCAGAGTAAGCGCCCTCACTCCAGGAACGCCCCCTGCCGCTTTCCACCGTGCCCCCAGGCGCTCGGTTGCTCCCGCCGTCCGCCTCTGGGTCAGACCACAAGAAGAAGCCGCAGTCGCCTGCGCTGCATTTGTAGAAGCGTCTCCCTTGGTTGGGTCCATCTTTCCGGACGGTCAGCAGCACAGCCGGTTTCCCACAGTTGCACACGATGGTGTTGTCGGCGTCCGGCTGGCGGGTCTGATTTTGAGCCACTCTAGCTGGGAGAGCTGGAGGGCCTGTCGGCACATTCGCAGGCAGCTGGACATGGTGGTCCTGGCGGGCGGGCGGGCGGTTGAGGGAGTATCCGGTTTGCAAAGGATCAGCCGGTTGGTCGGCTGGCGGCTGAGGTCTGGCCGGGCCTTGGAGGTATCTCAGATCCAGGATCTCCCTCAGCATCTCGTCGCAGCCTCCGATACAGCCGACAAACTCCAGGGGAGTCAGGGCGGGGAGGCTGCCTTTCTTGAACTTCAGTTTCAACCTGAGGAGGAAATCACAGAATCATAGAGCTGGAAGGGACACCCGGGGTCATCCAATCCAACCCCCTGCCATGCAGGAACACACAATCAAAGCACTCCTGACGGATGGCCATCCAGCCTCTCTTTAAAAACCTCCAAAGAAGGAGACTCCACCAGTCCCTGAGGACGTGCATTCCACCGTCAAACAGCTCTTACTGTCAGGAAGTTTTTCCTGAAGTTTAGGTGGGATCTCTTTTCCTTCACCTTGAACTCATGACTCCTGGTCCTACTCTCTGGAGCAGCAGAAAACAAGCTTGCTCCCTCACCAACATGACATCCCTTCAAGTATCTAAACATGGCTATCATGTCACCTCTTCTCTTCTCCAGACTAAACATCCCCAGCTCCCTAAGTCTCTTCTTGTAAGGCATGGATTCCAGACCTTTGACCATTTTGGTTGCCCTCCTCTGGACCCATCCCGGCTTGTCAGTATCCTTCTTGAACTGCGGTGCCCAGAACACACAATATTCCAAGTGAGGTCTAACCACTATGCAAGCACTCACCTGTGTACGGGATGTGGCCTGCACACGTTGCAGACAGAATCGTCCTTGCTCACTTCCAACACGGAGTCGGGAAACCACACGGCAGATTTACAGGTAGGGTAACCCGTGCAGCTGAGGTAAAATCTGGAGCCAGCAAATTAAAATAAAAAATGTATGTATTAGAAAGAATGGGCAAGGACCATGCTAATTACACCACCCTTTCCTCTCCTTTCAGTTTCTAACTAACGGGTACAACTGGTTCTGGTGGGTTTTCTGGGCTGGGTGGCCGTGGTCTGGTGGATTTTGTTCCTAACGTTTCGCCTGCATCTGTGGCTGGCATCTTCAGAGGTGTATCACAGAGAAAAGTCTGTTTCACACTGTGTCTGACCACGGCCACGCAGCCCGGAAAGCCCACCAGAACCAGTTGAATCCGGTCGTGAAAGCCTTCGACAATACATAACGGGTACATATTGATAGTTTCAGCAAGGAGCTGTGTAGGTCTGCCGCAGAACAGCTAGATTTGAAGAAGAGCTTGGATTTACACCCCCCTTCTCTCAACCGTAAGAAGTCTCAAGCCAGCGTGGCGTAGTGGTTAAGAGCAGGTGGATTCTAATTTGGAGAACTGGGTTTGATTCCCCACTTTTCCACCTGAGTGGCAGAGGCTTATCTGGTGAACCAGGTGTGTTTCCGCACTCCTACATTCCTGCTGGGCTAGTCACAGTTCTCTCGGAACTCTCTCAGCCCCACCTACCTCACAAGGTGTCTGTTGTGGGGAAAGGAGCTTATAAGCCACCTAGCTGAACCTAGCTGTTAAACAGGTTCGTGCCAGCAACCCCTTGTACCGTGGCGGCGAACCTTTGGCACTCCAGATGTTATGGACTACAATTCCCATCAGCCCCTGCCAGCATGGCCAATTGGCCATGCTGGCAGGGGCTGATGGGAATTGTAGTCCATAACATCTGGAGTGCCAAAGGTTCGCCACCACTGCCTAGTAAAACAATGTGGTGTAGATTAGTAAAATATGTAGATGTGCTAGCAAGGCTGTTCCAAGCTGGCTCTCGTTTACTGCATCGGGCGGCATTGTTCAAAAAGCAACAGGCACGCAAACACACTGACCCGCCATTCTTCTTGGTCTTCAAGACCATGTCACTGCGGCACAAGGGACATTTTCGGACAGGGTCCGGCATAGCTGGGTACATTTCTTCTTGGGCGGCGTGGGTCGCTTCCCCGAAATACTGAGACAGCGCCTCGTCCAGCCTGGGGAAGAAAAAGTTGCCAACTGTTACGCTCCAGAGCAGGGATCCCCCACCTTTTCAAGTCTGTGGGTGCCTTTGGGATTTGAACACCACGGAGTGTGTGTAGCTACAAAAGAGCAGAGCCAGACATAGAATAGCTGCCACAGCTTACTTTCCACCACTAAATGAAGATTCCTCCTGCTTTCAAAGCCACCTTATTAAAAAAAAATCTGCAAGGCCAATTAGATCTTCAGTGGCCAAACTGAGGCTTCGCTGGTCCAAAACCCCATCTGGCATCCCCCACTTTTGAAAGGCACTTGGTGGACGACATGCTGTGGAGCTGCAGAGCTCCTTGACGTGAAAAGTGATGTTTCTTGTGGGTAGATACTAAGGCAGGGGTGTCCAACTCTGGCGCCCCAGATGTTCATGGGCTACATAAGAAAGAGCCAGCTGGATCAGACCAGAGCCCATCTAGTCCAGCACTCTGCTACTCGCAGTGGCCCACCAGGTGCCTTTGGGAGCTCACAGGCAGGATGTGAAAGCAATGGCCTTAAGAACATAAGAAAGAGCCTGCTGGATCAGACCAGAGTCCATCTAGTCCAGCACTCTGCTACTTGCAGTGGCCCACCAGGTGCCTTTGGGAGCTCACATGCAGGATGTGAAAGCAATGGCCTTCTGCTGCTGCTGCTGCTCCTGAGCACCTGGTCTGTTGAGGCATTTGCAACCTCAGATCAAGGAGGATCAAGATTGGGAGCCAGAGATCAACTTCTCCTCCATAAATCTGCCCAAGCCCCTTTTAATGCTAACCAGGTTAGTGGCCATCACCACCTCCTGTGGCAGCATATTCCAAACACCAATCACACGTTGCGTGAAGAAGTGTTTCTTTATTAGTCCTAATTCTTCCCCCCAGCATTTTCAACGAATGTCCCCTGGTTCGAGTATGGTGAGAAAGAGAGAAAAAATTCTGCCAACATGCTGGCAGAGGCTGATGGGAATCATAGTCAATGAGCATCTGAGGCACCAGAGTTGGACACCCCTGTACCAGCAGAGTCCCTCTGGCCATGGTGGGTGCAGGAAAGGAAGGCGGGAATCCAGACCCAGCTGGGTCAGATGCAAGCGCTACACCCAAGCGCACAGAGCACAGAATTGAGGCCAAGCTACGCAAGGTGTTATCAAGCAGAACAGAAATCGAGGATCTGTTTAGAGTGGCAGGCTTAGCCACGCTGGGGAGAGAAGTGCGACACAGATAGCAAACCGAGCAACAAACACAGGGGAGGGTTCGGGGACACACTTGTTTGCCTTCTCCACGGCTGCGATGAAGATCTGCTTGTACTTCTGGACCTGCTCTCTCAGCACCCGCGATTTGTCCTTCTTGCCCTCGCAAATGAGCTTCAAGTCGGCTTCCAGCTCAGCCCGGAGGTCCGGCTTGGACATCTCATATCCCATGGAATCGTAGCCTGGGGAACATATGAAGACAACCTCGTCCCGAGAGCCCAAATGTCAGCCCTCCCGAGCTCAGAATTCCACACTCTTGCTGGGGGAGGCCGTGGCTCAGTGCTTGAGACTCCGTCCGGCACGGAGAAAGTACCAGGTTCGATCCCCGGCATCTCCAGTTAAAAGAACCAGGCAGGAAAAATCTCTGTCTGAGTCCCTGGCCAGCAGCTGCCAGTCGGAGTAGGCAATGCTTGAGACTCAGGAGAGCAGCTGCCAGTCAGAGGAGGCAAGACTGACCTTGTTGCACCAGGGTTGCTCGGCAACCCCATCCCCTTCCAACTCAGTGGGGGGGGGGGGGTGAGTGAAGAGGAGGAAGCAATTGCATCAACAGCATGGTGTCATTTCCAGGTGAACCTGGAAGTGAGGTCATGTTGCTCTAGGGTTCAGAGGGACCTCTGTGGCAAAACCCCAGAAAAGACACCACGTCGTTGATGCAATGGTGGAAAGGTTATCCCCGTACATATGCCCTTGTGTGCCAACCAGGGCTATCGAGCAGCCTTCCATTGGCTATCCCACCTCTCGGCGTGGCCTGTCTGGTGTCTTTTCCAACGGGCTCCCTAAAAAGGTGAGCTCCATCTTTAGAGGTGCTGAAAGGCCTCCCTGTTTGCCTGGGCTTTTGAGAAGAAGAGTTGGATTTACATCCTCCCTTTCTCTCCTGTAAGGAGACTCAAAGGGGCTTACAAACTCCTTGCCCTTCCCCCATCACAACAAACACCCTGTGAGGTAGGTGCGGCTGAGAGAGCTCCGAAGAACTGTGATTAGCCCAAGGTCACCCGGCTGGCGTGTGTTGGGAGTGCACAAGCTAATCTGGTTCCCGAGATAAGCCTCAACAGCTTATGTGGCAGAGCAGGGAATCAAACCCAGTTCCCCAGATTAGAATGCACCTGCTTTTAACCACTATGCCACTGCTTTCTGTCCCTTCCTGAACGTTCCCCAGCCTTTACATTTCCGGGCACCCTCCTCACCTTCCACCAGTCCCATCCCCAGGTGCCCCGGAAGAAACCTCTGGTCTGGCGTGAGACCCACATACGTGCGGGACTTGATGGTCTCAATGTGCTCTGCGTGAGTGGCGTCGGTGCCTGAAAAAAGAACTTTTCGTTGTGGAGAAACCAAAGAGAACTTTTGAATTCCCGCCTTACCCCACCTTTGTGCAACTTTAATTTTTGTTGCGTGCTGTTGTTTTGCCGGCAGGCTCAATAGCCTGAGGCTGGGCCGATCTTCTCAGATCTCCCATGCTAAGCAGGGTAGGAGCTTGGGAGACCGCTGGGGAAGACTCTGCAGAGAAAGCCAATGACAAACCACCTCTGCTTTCATCGCTTGCCTTGAAACCTCCCCCTCCCCAAGGTGTCTCTCTCTCTCTCTCTCTCTCTCGCACACACGCACGCACGGGGTAGTCTGATCCTGTCAGAGCTTAGAAGGGAAGCAGGGCTGGCCCTGGTTAGTACTTGGATGGGAAACCACCAAGGACAACCAGGGTTCCTATGCAGAGGCAGTCGATGGCAAACTACCTCTGTCCATCTCTTGCCTTGAAAACCACCTCCCCATTACAGACACCTTGTGAGAGGCAGGTGAGGCTGAGAGAGTTCGGAGAGAACTGTGACTAGCCCAAGGTCACCCGGCAGGAATGTAGGAGTGTGGAAACACATCTGATTCACCAGATAAGCCTCCGCCACTCAGGTGGAGGAGTGGGGAATCAAACCCAGTTCTCCAGATTAGAATCCACCTGCTCTTAACCACTACACCACGCTGGCTCTCGTTTAGGGTTTAAAGTTCGGGGTTTCCGGACTGCTCGAAAGGAGTTGTGCCGTTTCATGCCTCCTTTGAGCTGTAAAACCCGGTACTGACCGATGCCATGTTTCTCCATGAGGGAAATGAGATCAGCTTCCGTGAGCAGCTGGGGCGGGCTAGTCTCCCCATCGACCATCTCCACGCTGGTGGGCTGAAAGCGAGACCCCTTCTCGTACACAGGGAGAACCTACAGGAGGTTTCGTCGGGTGGGGAAGAAAAGTGGGGAGGCAGAGAGGGCCAAACAGTGAAACGGGGTTTCATGGGAGGAAAATAAAACTCAGGCTACTGTCGAAGGCTTTCATGGCCAGAATCACTGGGGTGCTGTGGGGTTTCCGGGCTGTATGGAGACTCGGAAACTACAGCCCGGAAACTCCACAACGCCCCAATTGGCACTGCACGAGCTAATCTAGTTAACCAGATAAGCCTCCACAGCTCAAGTGGCAGAGCGGGGAATCAAACCCGGTTCTCCAGATTAGAATCCACCTGCTCTTAACCACTACAACATGCTGGCTCTCTCATCTGGGATTAAGCAGAGTCTGGGTCATCTCTATAACAGCTCCCGAGCTGTGGAAAATGCATTGCACCATTCCCGTCTACCCGCTTTCCCGCTGGGCGCTTCACCGTCACCTTATCGCTCCACCTCTCGTACGGATAGACTTCCAGGTAGTTCCTGGCCAAGATCATCAGCCCATGAGCGACGAAGCGTTCGTTGGCGATGTCGATCTCTACCGTTGTTTCCTGCCCCTTGGCATCCTGGGAGCAGCAAGCCAGGAAGTGGCGCACGATGAACTCGTACAGTCGCTGCTCGTCCCCCTAACGGCCGGCAAATGGAACGAAGAGCGACAAGAAAATGAACTGTGGCTGGAGAGGACGGCAAACGCCCCGTCCTGCGCCACCTCCATTCTGAGGCAACATCAGGACACAGTGCGAACATGCATGTTTTCTCAACCTGACTTCATGTGGTGGTTGAAAGGATAAAACAGCGGAGGGGAGTTTGAAAGCTCGCCTATTCTCGGACATCTCCAGAGACCCTGATTTGGGTAGATCTGCCTTGTGAGATTAGGTGGAATGTAGGAGTGTGGAAACACATCTAGTTCACCAGATAAGCCTCCGTCACTCAGGTGGAGGAACGGGGAATCAAACCCGGTTCTCCAGGTTAGAATCCACCTGCTCTTAACACCACTACACCACACTGACTAGCTCCCCCAGTGCCAACCTGGGCTGGCAAGCCTGCAGTGGGCTCACCCGCCAAGGCAGCCGTCCCCTCCCCCAGCCTAACCAAGTCACATTTGTGTCATATCTGGCCTTTGTAATAAACTCAACCTTGCTGCCCTGCGGGGTTGCCTGAAGCCGGCTGCAACTCGAGGACACGTTTCAACACCCACGTAGTTTATGCTGTTTTTCAATTGTTTAAATACTTTGTGTTTGGGATGAGGGGGCTGACTTGAAGGTATTGAAGTGTGATTTTCATCACATACATTTTCAACCGTTGGCCGCTCTCATGGCGGTGACAAGGCAAGGTCCAAATTCTGTCAACAAATACAAGTATCGTCGCAAGGCCCTTTGGGTCCCCACACTCCACACGCTTTCCGGCAGCGGCAAGTAAACTCACAAATGCATAAAACGATGACAGGCCACTTTGAACACGCAACTCAGCGACGTGACGCAAACAACACGGAGAGCATCTCTGCAGCCTCACCTGCAAGTTGACGGCGTATTTTGTGGGATGAATGGGAGGGTGGGCCTGGTCGGTTTTGGTCCCGTTCCGGGGGTTTGGGCCCCCCTGGTCGAGAATCCTTTGTGCAAAAGTTCCCCAATGGGGGTCCTGGGTCTGCAGCTGCACCAAGCTGGGGAGGTTCATGCCTTTGGGGAAAATATTGGTCTCCGTTCGAGGGTAGCTGATGTACCTGTTTAAAAGCGGGGGGAACAGGGGTGGGGAAGGAAAGAAAAAAACCAAATGTTCTCGGTTGGCTTCCTAGTTTGCCCTTGGAGCTGGATTCCAAACACCAACAAAGCAGACGAAATATATAACGATGTCGGAATTTGATTTAGCTCAAAGTAGCACAATCTACTGCTCTGCCTTCTGCCACCCCTTTTTCAGAAGGAAAGGTCGCTTGTTCTGTACCACCCATGTCAAAAAAAGATGGATTTATTTATTTTTACCCCTGAGTGTACAGCTTCTCGGCAATCCTCATGGTTTCTTTGGCATTTATTCTCAGTTTACGAGAAGCCAGCTTCTCAAGTTCCTGCGACAGACAGTGGCAAAGGAAAATACACACCATCACTGCAAGATAAAGGGAACACAATATACTGGGGTTGCTTGAAGATTCTGGCAGAACCACCTTTTCCCCTCTTACCCATGTATCTACCAATAAAGGCTGCTTAGCCTATAAGTTACAGAGCCTGATTTGGATCATAGATCCAGGGTTTGACAAATCGATAACACGATTTTGATTCTACCCAAGTCGGTTTATCAGGAGGATCATGAAACGTTACACACAGAGGTTTTCACACAGAGGTTTAGTTACAGGGATCACTTGTTTGATTCTGGGGCCTTTCCTAGGAACATTTCAAAATGGGGTGTTTTTTTCCTGAGCGTACCACGGTGTCCAGAGGCAAGGGCCTCCATTTGCTTTTGGGCTTGCTCCCGATCTCCACCACGGTGGCCACCGGATCCTAAGAACACCAACAAAAGAAGAAAGCTGGAGAGGGGATCTCTGGACATTTCTGAATACTAAGAAGGTATCAGTTGGCCTCCTACCTCCATGCAAATCTGGTAGAGAACAAGGCAGGCTGTATGGTTGAAGAGGCGGTTCCTCTTCCAGTGGAAGTCCACGGTACCCTCTTCGTAATCATGCGTCACTGCAGAGAGAAGATGGTAGCCTCACAAGGAGACAGCGAGAATAAAAGGGGAGGGAAATCCTCACTGAGGCAAACCGCGTTTCTGTAAAGTGCACATTTATGATCTGAGCATTTCCAAATTCCCAACCTCCCACACTCCAGGACGCACCTTTAATCCTGTAAAAGATCTCAGGCACAAAAGCTTGGATGGCTTTAAACCTTTCCACCACAAACCCCAGCGTGGGGAACTGGCAACTCCCATAGCTGATTAGCTGCTCTGCCAAAACGCCAGGGAACATTTTCTGGAGCCTGAGAGTCTGGAATCGGGTGAAGGAAGCACCTGGCCCAAGAAGGGGAGAGAAGCAACAGGAAAACAAAGCAGCAGAGTATTGAATTGAAGGCCTGAAAGTAAATAAAGGCCAAAAAACCTACAGTTTTGGAAACTTGACGCATCTACAGACCAAGCAGCTGATCTTTGGGAGAACCCCATCAAGGAAGGGACGAACGGTCTCCACACTGATTTTGCTGTCTCCCTTTCGTCTCCCTTGCACTCTAAGCATTCATGCCACACAGCGGGGGTGGCCCATAAACTGCCCCATCCCTCTCTGGTCCCATACCTATTCTGAGGTCTAGTTCTTGCCGAACTTCCACCGCATCATTGACATTCGGATCGGGCCGGCCCAGGTTCTCCCAGGCGTTCCTGATGGCACGTGGTGTGATCTCGGAGAAACGGGCCCGGAATACCTGGAGGTTCGGCTGCACTGTTGACCAGTGAGAGAAAGAGGAAGTGCTTATCAAGTATTATATCCACAGGTCTTAACAGCACGACATAAAACCATCTTAATAAAAGAAACGCAATGAAAAGAAAATATACAATAATAATAAGAAGAGCTGGATTTATATCCCCCTTTTCTTTCCTGTAGGAGACTCAAAAGGACTTACAATCTCTTTTCCCTTCCCCCCTCACAACAAACACCCTGTGAGGTAGGTGGGGCTGAGAAAGCTCAGAAGAACTGTGACTAGCCCAAGGTCACCCAGCTGGCATGTGTTGGAGTGCACAGGCTAATCTGACTTCCCCAGATAAGCCTCCACAGCTCAGGCAGCAGAGTGGGAAATCAAATCCAGTTCCTCCAGATTAGAATGCACCTGCTCTTAACCACTAGGCCACTGCCGCTACCCAAGTGCCAGTTTCCAGTTCAACAGAGTTCTTCATCAAGCTCACTGTTACAAAAAAATACATGGAAGGGGAAACCCTATATGTAATGGATGGATTGCATATCCACAAGCAGGAGGCTTCTCCCCGCCCCGCCCCGCCCCGCCCCGCCCCGCCCTTGCAAGGTACCTGCTTTGCAGACGTGAATGATCTCGTAGCCAATGTTCTCTCCTTCGCGGTCGCAGTCAGTCCAGATCACCAGCGCTTGGCAGTGCTGGACCTCTCGTTCCAGGGTTCTCTGGAAGTCAGGAACGAGGCAAGTTAAGGGGGACAGGAAGTGCACCCGCAATGGTGACAGATCCAAGCATGTAAGTGGCAGGTAGAGAGGACATAAACATAAGAACGTAAGAAAGAGCCAGCTGGATCAGACCAGAGCCCATCTAGTCCAGCACTCTGCTACTCACAGTGGCCCACCAGGTGCCTTTGGGAGCTCACATGCAGGATGTGAAAGCAATGGCCTTAAGAACATAAGAGAGAGCCTGCTGGATCAGACCAGAGCCCATCTAGTCCAGCACTCTGCTACTCACAGTGGCCCACCAGGTGCCATTGGGAGCTCACGTGCAGGAGGTGAAAGCAACGGCCTTCTGCTGTTGCTGCTCCTGAGCACCTGGTCTGCTAAGGCATTTGCAATCTCAGATCAAAGAGGACCAAGATTGGTAGCCATAGATCGACATCTCTTCCATAAATCTGTCCAAGCCCTTTTTAAAGCTATCCAGGTTAGTGGCCATCACCACCTCCTGTAGCAGCATATTCCAAACACCAATCACATGTTGCGGGAAGAAGTGTTTCCTTTTATTAGTCCTAATTCTTCCCCCCAGCATTTTCAATGGATGCTCCCTGGTTCTAGTATTGTGAGAAAGAGAGAAAAATTTCTCTCTGTCAACATTTTCTATCCCACCATGGTCAAGCTATGAATCGGCTTGGCCACTGTGGTTTTCTTCGGAAGCCCGTCTTCTGAAATTAAGCAGGTAGCAGTCTGGGAGCGGGCTTTCCCAGTAATATCACTTGCAAACGGCACGAGAAACGCAAGAAGATGTTCTCTCACTAGGCAAAGCTCCACTAAAGGAGACAATGGACAAGAAGAACAACCCACAGATAATCTTTGTGCAGCAGAACCAACCTTAATATCCACGTAGTTATCAGGGCAGTACTTCTCAATTTCGGCCTCGAAGAGCAGAAGCGGGTTGCAGCTACGCCTGGGGGAAACAGCGTCAAGATGAGGTTCGAACATACAAGCTCAAAGCAAGCGATAAAAATGGCGTTCCAGGTTCTGCATGCATCTCCCAGAATACCAGCTGCCCATTCCTCCTGAGGTTTAAGCGTACGCTTGGGGAAGCATTTATAGGTCCCCTCAGAGATCTATGCTGATATTCACCATTTTTTAAATGGCATCTTGAAATCGTGAGCCAGGAGATGTCCCGAAACGGATGTCATCACCACCGTGACATTCTGCGGAAGGCAGAGGAACATAGGTTAGCTCGGGTTGAAGCTGAGCTAAAGCTCAAAGCCCATTTTGCCCGTAGGTGTGATCTACAATGAAGCCCACCAGACTCAGTCATTGAAAGGAGAGAAATCTGTAAAGTCGTATCGGCACACTGAAGAATCTGGCTTCCTCAAGAATTAAAAGATATTTTCTGAACCCAGAGACTTCCTTTTCTCCTACAACAACGATAAGCTGGTTTCTATTCCTCATGATTTTACAGAAATATGAAAACTTGTGACCACCATAGATTCAAAAGCTAGATGTTCGGGAGTCCTTCTCACAATAAAACCTGAAATGCCCACAGCAATCTGGTCGAGTATCCGTCTGATTTAGTGCTGCTTGAACAAGCACTGAGCTTGCAAGGTTTCTCTAGGGATATGAGGGCAAATCCAAAAACCAAATCCGTGTAAAACAGTATATTGTACTGAACCGACCGAACTTTATGTCAGCTTTCCAGTTCAACAGAGTTCTTCATCAAGCTCACTGTTACAAAAGATGTTTAAAGGTGCTTGCCTGCTACCTTACTGTCTTTTTAAAATGTTGTGCTGTCAAGCCTGATGAAGAGCTCTGATGAACTCAAAAGCCTGTGTGCAGATTTTGTGCTGATTTGGTCAGTCCAATAAAAGATGGTACACAGATCTGGGTTGTTGGGTTTTTTTGCATGATGGCAACTGCCCTCCCTCTTGTTCTTGTCATCAGCATCTGGTAAGCAGAGGTACACTGTCTCTGGTCATGGAGGCTCCACTTAGCTCCTAAGGCTAGAAGTTCTTGTGGAGTGGGAATACTGCCCTGCTCCCCTTTTTTATCTTTCTGCTTTAATTAAGTGATGAACATTCCACTAACGCCAGTTTGGTTTTTTTGCGCTATCTTCAGAAATTAAGGTATTTCTGTACCCTCTTGTCCCGTCCACCAGTGACTGACAACAAAGCATTCACAGTCTTATTTTTCATCTTGCGGTAAGCAGGTATTAAGAGCGACGTGATCACTGCAAAATCTTCACTTACAATCTTCCAGAGGTATGTGCACCTTTGCACCTAGCTTGAAAGAAAGAGAAACGCACAACCGCAAAGGCTACCTGGAAACGCACCTCACGAAACATGTGACATTGATATTCGTAGATCTTGTTGAATTTGGAAAACCCTTCCCTCTAGAAGGAAAGCAGAATTGTAGTGAATAAAAAGCTGCTAGTTCTCAGTCAATCAAATCAATACATGAGCTCAGTTCAGAGGTAACAGTAAACAGTGTAAATGTTTGCTGCTATCTAAAAACAATTATGACAGAACACAGGGGTGACGTGGGGTATAATGGTGATTGTGATATTGGCTACACTTAGTTCTGGCAATAGAAGTCTAAATGCTCATTTCCTGATGCTGTTTCATAATAAAGAGATCAACTGAAACCAACCTTCAACCAAAACAGACAACTTTACTTCCGTCTGTGGCAAGAGTCCCACACTTCTGAGAGGATCTCAGCTCACCTGTCCCTCCACCAGTGGCTGTTTTAAGGTGGGAACCACCTACCAACCACACATCCCACTGGATATGGGCCTTGCCCACCTTCCTTAGACATGTGGGGCAGGTGCTACATTGGAGAATAATCCTCTGATGAGGCACAGGTGGAATGTCAAAGAGCCACACACTCAAATCATCCAAAGAATTAAGAATTTGTCCTACCCTCCTCATCCTGCCATTGGAAAGAATGTCGGCAATCCCCTTCGCAGCGTCGTTCTTCTCTGCCACGCTCAGCACTTTCTGGACGTTTTGGAACATCCTGCCTTCAGCGACCTGAGAGAACCAGAGACTTCGAGGCTGGAAGAACCATCTGATCCCACAGTGGCCAAAGAGTTTGGTCCAAAGGATCATCCCGCAAGCCGGCTCCCAGCCGGGGAAGTCATAGCGATGCTTTGGTACACAGCTTTGTTAAAAAGTCCTTGTTCCTTTGCACAGCCTTTGTGGAAACAACTGAGACAGCAGCGGGGGAATAAAACTCAGTTTAGCGGAAGCAAGTGGAAACAGGGCGCTCAGTCTTCACCGAAGGAGCCTTCAAAGCTCGCAAAGCTCCAGGACTGCCAAATTTTGGAAGATTTTCTAGGTTGGGAAACACACACACACACACCCCAATTTTATCCCTCCTACACTTATCAATTCAACTTTTTTTTTGGTTAGGAGTTTAAGCAATTTGTCAGTTTCTGGCAAGGAAGTGGGGCCCCTCCCTCGCCTTTCTACTTTGCATCTCTCCCCCTGGGGTACATGTCACACACACACACAATCCCTATCTGGGTCTTCCCAAAACTAGAGTGGCCCCCTACTTAGACCTCTCCCCAACCTCAATGAGGGGGTTCTTCTATTGCCCTCTGCTCAAAAGCCCCCCTTCTCCCCACAGCCACGGGATCTCCCCCTTTCCCGGCCCCCCCCCCTTTGCCCCCTACCTAAGTTTTCCGCCCCCGTGCCTATTTCTTCCCCTTCTAAACTGAATAAGGCGCCTTCCCACCTGGCAGCCGTATTCCGCAACAGGCGGTGTCGCAAACCGAGCGAGCCAGCGCGGGGTTGTCTATCTGGCGCTTCTTTACGGAAAGACGGGAAACTACAACCCCCAGAATGCCCCGCGTCCACAAGCTGCTTTTTAATTATTTTAATAATATTCTCGTATAGTGAGTCGTAGGGATTGCGTGACGCTTCCTGACAGTGCCGGTTAAAAAAATTAAAGAAAAAAAAGAATAAAGGTGTGAGCGACACTCGACCCCCTTCCCAGCATGACCCGCGACTACCAGCCACCGGGTCAATTTATATTTATTTTTACTATTTCGCTAACCAAAGCTTCCCGCTTCTTCATTTTAATTATTCTTTAATTTAAAAAATGGTGGCATGTGGAAAAGGGGAACATTTTGTTTTACTTCCGGGTCAGGCGCATCAGAGCGCCCGGCGGGTCACGTGAGCCCAAGATGGCTGCCCGGCGGCTGCAGTGAGGGGGAAGTGACGGTTCTTCGCCCAGGCGCGGGTCAGAGGGAAGGGCAGAGTCCGGCAAGGGTCGGCTGCGGCTCGGTCCTGGCGCCCACGCCGCCCGGGTTTTGAGGGAGGTCGGAGGGAAGGCCCCGTTTCCCGGGCAGGGATTGTGGGGGAGGCTGGTGGCTCGTACGGGGCAGGGGGCAAGAGTCAGATCCATAGGGGTGGGGGAGGGGGGACCCCCAAATGAAGGGACTGACCTCCCCTCAGACCCATTTGGAGAAAGGGGCTGATTCCCCCCTTCCAGGTTTAGGGCAGGTAGCTCCCTCAAATAGGGAGGTCAAGGGGACAATATAGCTGTCAAGCGACTTCCTAGACAGGTAAATCAGGTGGGGGGTGGGAATAGATATTCTATTAATAGGTTCTGCATTAGTTGGGGGTGGGAGAAGAACGCCTTCCCCCTCATCTTCCACCTCCAGCACTGGGTGCTGGGTGACTGAGACAGGGGGGAGTGAACTGCTTCTTTTCATTCATGCCCCGTCGCCGCCCCTACCTGGAAACATGATCAGCGCCCCGGATGTGGTGGCATTTACCAAAGAGGACGAGGAGGAGGAGGAAGCCTACATTGACCCGCCATTGCCCGAGGAGTACTCGGTTCCGCTCTTCCCTTTTGCCAGCCATGGGGCCAACCCCTGGTCCAAACTCTCCGGCGCCAAGTTCAACCGGGACTTCATCCTCATCTCGGAGTTCTCAGAGCAAGTCGGGCCCCAGCCGTTGCTCACCGTCCCCGACGACGCCAAAGTTTCCGGCACCTTCGATCTCAACTATTTTTCCCTTCGCATCATGTCGGTGGATTATCAAGCATCTTTTGTCGGACACCCACCTGGGTGCCCTTACCCAAAGCTGAACTTTGTAGAAGATTCAAAAGTAGTGCTGGGAGATTCCAAGGAAGGCGCTTTCGCGTACGTGCACCACCTGACGCTCTATGACCTTGAAGCGAGGGGTTTTGTCCGCCCTTTCTGTATGGCCTACATTTCTGCCGATGAGCACAAAATCATGCAGATGTTTCAAGAGCTCTCCGTGGAATTCTCAAAAGCCTCGGAGTGCTTAAAGACTGGCAACCGGAAAGCCTTTGCAAACGAACTGGAGAAGAAATTGAAAGACCTCAACTATACTCGAACTGTGCTTCACAACGAAACAGAGATCCAGAAGAAAAACAATGAGAAAGGGTACTATACCACACAGGCCATTGAGAAAGCCAATGAACTGGCCAGCGTCGAGAAATCAATCATAGAGCATCAGGACTTGCTCAAACAGATCAGATCCTATCCTTACAGTAAGCTGAAAGATTCTGATTTTCATCCCTATGAGCCAGAGAATGTGGTGGAACCAGCAGAAGACAGCTTGGAACAGGGATTTACTACCTCGAAACCTGATGAAATTGGTGAGACGAACCTGTATCCACGGCGCTCTTCTTACACCCCAAAACTTATCAAGGCAAAATCCACCAAGTGCTTCGACAAGAAACTCAAAACCCTTCAGGAACTGTGCGACGTGTATTTTTTCACCCAGACGCTAGACCAGCTGCATCAGATTGAGAAGACATTCAGAGGTGACGTTTGCTATCTCCTCACCAACCAGATCAGCCGAGCACTTTTGAGACAACAAAAAATTACCAACTTCCTTTTTGAGGAGACCTTCGCTGTTGAGGACAGACCGCCTGAGAAGCAGTTAAATGCCTTTCCAGGAT
Organism: Sphaerodactylus townsendi; assembly: GCF_021028975.2. NCBI lineage: Eukaryota > Metazoa > Chordata > Lepidosauria > Squamata > Sphaerodactylidae > Sphaerodactylus > Sphaerodactylus townsendi. The sequence goes on from NC_059428.1 coordinate 148,290,099, forward strand.
CTCCCCTAGATTCGTCTGACACCAAATACTTGGAATTCTGTCCTGTTCCAAAAACATTAATTAGCTTGACAGCTTACAAATCCAGTGTTGAGTCTGTTCCCATTAAGATGGACCAGGAACTCAAAGACGCTCCAGGCACGGAGGTCAGTGAGCCGATCACTTATAGCCACCAAGACAATCTTGGGTACCTTGATGCAGACCTCAAAGGAAGCGTCAGTAGTGGTGAAAGCATTGAGGTTTTGGGAACAGAAAAGTCTGCAGCTGCCCTTGCTCAGTCTGAGAGCCAAGCCAGCTTTCTGCAACCACACCCTAGTCCTCAGGCAGCAAGGAGCAAAGCCGTCAGTGGGCGGACCATCAGCGAAGACAGCATCGAGGTCCTCAGCACCTGCCCCTCGGAAGCGCTCATTCCTGATGATTTTAAAGCGAGCTACCCAAGTGCCATTAACGAAGAGCCTTATGCTGATGAAGAAGAGGAAGGTCTTCACTTCAGCCCCGGTTTAAACCTGGACTGTGCTGAAGAGGTGGGAGGCGAACCTGAAAACCTGCTCCCCGCAGACTCCACCTGCTGCATCGGGAAAGAGAGCCCCAGCTTTCTGGAACCGTTGCCCAGCCTGGCCCCCAAGCTTTGCGGCGACGATGGTGTCGTCAGCATCCCACCCCGTCCCTACCGGCAGGCAGACCAGGAATTCCGCGTGAACTTTACAGACTATTCTTCCCACGACGGCGTCTTGGGAGGCCTGCTGACGTACGAACTGGATCCACATTATCTCATGAGCAGTCGAGAGACGAGTAAGATAAGCCTGGATAAGTGTTCAGACTCAACCGTGAGCTACATGAGCAGCGCGGGGTCTACCAGTTCGGACAGGACACCCTCCCCCGCTCCCCTGGCCGGCCCGTCAGGAGAACGGCACAAGAAGAAAGCCGGCCAGAACGCACTCCGGTTCATCCGGCAGTATCCCTTCGCTCACCCAGCCATATATTCTCTGCTGAGCGGCAGGACGCTGATCATACTGGGGGAAGACAAAGGGGCCGTGGAGAAGCTTGTCACGGCCCTCTCCATCTTTGTCCCCAGTTGCGGGGCGGACGCCAAGCCTGTGAAGCACTGGACCACCACCCCTTTGCACATCACGGATTTTCAGAAGTGGAAGCTGATTGGATTACAAAGGTAAAAAAAACTGTCTCGCCTTGTCTCAAAGGCCTGTTTGCTTATTTGGAGAACCCAGCACAAAGCTGTATTAAGATAGGGCAAGGTTGCGCAAGTTGTAACTCTCTCACCCCACCCCCTGATGGCACCCTAACTGTCTCTGGCAGTTCATCAATGGCACATCATTCCCCCCATCTCTCCCAGATTTTATTGCATGCCTCAAATTGCAAACTCTGGACGTCCATCAAGCACTTGCCAGATTGCAATGTGTAGTTGGTAGGATGGAGTTTAACTTCAAGGCTCTCCAGGTGCGTCAGACTTATTTCCCAAACATTTGGGGGAAGGGGCCCTGTTTGATTAACGCTTCCCGAAGCTAGCTTTCCCCTTGAATTTATTTATTTGTGCTTAAATTTTAGTTCATTTAGATAATGCAGTTGACTAAGTGAAACAAACTTGGCAAGAATCAGTGGATTTTTCAGGAGTGACGGCTTTTCTTCTCAGTGGGGGACACAAAGGGGCTTACAGTGTTCTCCTTCTCCTCTCAGGTCGGTGAGTCTGAGAGCACAGGGCTCACCAAAGTTCCTCTGCCAAACTTCCATGACAGAATGGCAATTCCCCCCCTCCTCCCCAGCACACCACGTGTCTGTGTGTGCCACCAAAGCACAGCTAACTTTTGGCAACCCCATAGGGTTATCAAGGTTTAAAGAGGAAAACGTCACCTTGGTTGATGTTGCAGTCATGGGCCAATTCCTCCCTGGAGTGGGGGAGCCGGTACAGCCATGTCCCTCCTGGCTGTATGCACCCACGAGGGAGGGGTTACAGGTGAGGTTTGAACTGTGGGGAAAGTCTTCACTCCGGCAACCTTAGGTAGCTCTTATGAGCTTGTTTTCCATGGCCGGCCATTTCAGAACCCTCTCCTTCCATACTGGCTTATTTCTTTACTTCATGTACCCTGTTTCCCCGAAAATAAGACATCCCCTACAAATAAGACATAGTAGAGGTTTTGCTGACGTGCTAAATATAAAGCATCCCCCGAAAGTAAGACGTAGCAAAGTTTTTGTTTGGGAGCATGCCCATCAAACAGAACACCAGAGCATGCAGCTGTGGAGCGGAAAAATAAGACATCCCCTGAAAATAAGACATCTTTGAAAGCAAAAATTAATATAAGACACTGTATTTTTTTCCGGGAAACAGGGCATACTTCCCCCTATCGCCAACAGGTCCCCAAAGCAACGTGCGTTATTTTGCTCTCCGTTTTTATCCTCATAGTAGCCCTGTGAGAAAGGTCAAGCTGAGAGTGTTAGACTGGCTCAAAGTCACCTAGCAAGTTTCAGTCCTACACCAAACAATATACCCCACTGTCTTGTTGAAGCAGCGGATTTACTCGGAGTAGACCACCTTGTAGGACGCCATGTAGGCAAGAACTGACAGACACACAGTCACCAGTGCAGTTCTATTTATTGCTATCTACTGACAAAGTGCTTTGCCAGACCACAGGTGTTTTCAGGCACCCATCACACTGCTGTCTGTGCTAACTATATACAAAAGTGGTGCCAATCAGGTGCCCTCACCTTATCAGGTTTGCACACGGTACAAGCTGTGCACTTGGTACTAATCTGCACACGGCACCTGTTAGAAGGAGGGTCCAGCTGTCATTTAGATTTTGCTCATCTAAACATTCACACCTGTTCTGACATGTCTCTCAATCCCTTCCTCTTTTGAACTGGTGTGCATTCATAGGCAGCAAACCATAAACGTAAAATAAAAAATGGAGGGTTTTACAAAAATTATACCTGACCTGTTCCCTCCCACCCCAGGGGTTTACGTGATTCTTCCCCCTCCCTTTTATCCTCATGATGACCCTGTGAGGTAGGTCAGGTTCAAAGAGAGTGACAGGCCCCAGGTCACCCAGCATAGTGGAGATCTGACCCCAGCACTCCCACCTCACGTCTCATCCTCTGACCGCTACACCTGTTCTGTTTTATTGGTTGCATTGACATATGGCCTTTCTAGAAGGAGGAGGAGGAGTTTGGATTTATACTCCACCTTTCTCTCCTGTAGGGAGACTCAAGGTGGATTACAAGCTTCTTTCCCTTCCTCTGCCCACAACAGACACCTTCTGAGGTTGGTGGGGCTGAGAGAGTTCCAAAGAACTGTGACTAGCCCAGGGTCACCCAGCAGGAATGTAGGAATGCAGAAACACATCTGGTTTACCACGTAAGCCTCCGCCACTCAGGTGGAGGAGTGGGGAATCAAACCCAGTTTTCCAGATTAGAATCCACCTGCTCTTCACCACTACACCACTTTGGCTCTCTACCGATGCACCTAGGAGTGGAGGGTGGAAGTTAGCAGTTTAAAATAACCGCTTCTGCTCCTTTCCGCCCAGGATGTCTTCTCCGGCTGGCCTCAACGCGCTGCACTCCCTCAGCCGGTACATCCGCTACATCAGCATCCTGGATGCAGACAGCAAGACCCTGCGCTGCCCCCAGTACCGGGGAGGCCTGATCCCCCGGCTGGCCGACCACCGCACGCAGATCAAACGGGGGAGCACTTACTACATGCACGTCCAGACAGTCCTCACCCAACTTTGCTCCAAGGCCTTCCTGTACACCTTTTGTCACCACCTGCACCTCCCGATCCGGGAGGGGGAGACGGAGGAGTCTGTGGCCGTCCGGCGGCAGAACTTCCTGAAAGGCCACCTGGGGCTGGCCAACGAGGACGGCAGAGTGGTACAGTACCTCGCCGAGCTTCTCAAACTCCAGTACCTTCAGGATCCCGTCCGGGGGGTCAACCTGGTGCTCAGGTTCGATTACGTGCCCAGCGCTCTGTACAAAATTTAAGCCCCTTCGGCCTCTGGCTCAGCATTCATCTCTGCTCAGCCACAGCCCCTTGCCGGCTTCCACCCTCTTCCGGTGTCAACGTCGTCTGCATGGTGGCATAGAAGGAACCACGCGAGGGGTCCTGAGAACGGGCAAAACCCTCCTTGCTCCAGCCAGCCTCTGACAGCATCAGTCACCCTTTTCGTCTCCTCTTCTTCTTTTTTTTAATTTAAGGAAAGGATATTGTCAGCTTCTAAATCACTGTTTGATGGAACCGTTCTGTCTTGTGTCTGAGAGGGGGGAATTGTTCCTTTACGGAGCAGGAGCTGGGTAGCAGTTGGGAGGAGGCCGATGGGGGGAGTGATAATTGGAGGAAGGGGCTGTGGTTGCATTTTTTGAAACGGAAAGCAAGTCGCAAAAACCTCTTGCCTTCAAAAGCCTAGCAAACTTGATTGGCAAAGGAAGTGAACGGGTGGAAAAGGGAAATTTACAGTCTCAGCAGGTAAGAATTTGGCTGCCCAAATGTAATGCAGCAGAAATCCCTTTCTGGTTTGCAGGGTCTCCTTTGCAGAGTCACCACTGAGCTAACATGGCTCATGGACTCGAGCATCTGTGGCAGAGGGTTGGGATGGCAAAGGCCAGAGGTGGGAGGGTTGGATCTGTGTCCAAATGTTTGAAAGCACAAAGAGGGCTCTTTTGATGGCATGAATGTAAAGTCCCTCAACCTGATGGCCTGCTATTCCCAGAGGGAAACAGGGAACGGCTCACTCTGCTTTGCAGCATGAGAAACACAGAAAGGGAAAGAAAATGACAACCAAAGGGTTCTCTGTAACAGCGGGCAAAATGGCCCTTGCAGTCGCCCCAAATAACACAATGCAGAAGGGAGAGGGGAACTCTTAAGGGGGCAAAATCGTCCAAGTTCTGTTATGCCCTCATACTCAGGTGTCGTTGGGAATGAATGTTACTGGAGCAAAACCATGTGTTATTTGCTTGTGTGTCCTTGCACGCTGTTTTTCTGGAGGCCCGGCTTGGTTACACCCTCTCTGATGTAGCCAGCCTCGGGTTCCACATTGCCACCCGCTGCTCCCCCACCACTACACTTTGTTTGCTGCCAAAGCCAATGCAGCGGTTTTACTACCTCCACCATACGGTCGCGTGAACTATGGCTTCCAGGACCGGGGCTCGCTGCCAAGCAGCTACAGTGCACCTTCCCGTGTTCCCGCTCGCCCCTCAGCAGATGCGGCGCATTTTCCCATGCTGGAAACTGTGCTAAAAGCTCCCTGCTCAGCGTTGATGAATCTGTGAGGTCCTGTACAGAACCGGTACTCTCGTTTTGTTTTGTCCGAGGAAAACTGGAGATCGCCGAGGAAGCCACGTCCTACCTGTATCTGTTTCCTTGGCTACAGCCAGGTGACATTGGCTGGCTAGTTGGCCCTTTTCAGGAGAGGGAGAAATGCTGAAGGTTGCCGGCATGGCTGTAGAAGTGACAGTTTTACAAGAGCACCACCGGACAACCTACATATTATATTTATGACCTCTGTTTAATGCGATGACGTGAGGCAGAGTTCTGGGATTTGAATGTAAAGTTTCTCAGTGTTCCAGAGGAAGCGTCAAGGTGTCAGGGCTGAGCGTTTTGACGAATCCTCGGAAACTTTTATGCAAAAACTGCACTATTATTTAATGGAGGAGGAGAAGGGAGATCTCTCATTAAAATGCTGCACTTTTTGAACACCTTCGGGAAGAGCGTTGAACCCACTGCTCTGATTTGAGCACGAGACGGTCGCAGGGTTCCCAAAGGGAGGTGCCGTCTCTGCAAGGATCCTGATCCTAAAATCAGCGAAGTCTCTCTTGCAATGGGGGATGCCGGGGGAGTAGGTGGGGTTAACTTTTTATTATGCTCCGGTCCGCTTTTCTGGACTCAGTAGCATTGGAGCCTAAAGGGCCTGCCATGTTGAGCGACTCCCCCTTCGCTGCCATTGCCTGGCTACATCTCAGATTCAGTCAAAGATGCACTGGCTTCCCTTTGTTTACTTCCTGCCTCTGCCCCCTGCTGTTTTTGATGACAGCCCCAAAACGTGTTCCAGGAAAGAAGCCAGTCTCAATAACTATTAACCGGAGCCAATGGATAGCGCTGTCTGAAAGCTGATCCCGAGGGGCAGAACTTGGCGTTGTAGAAAGTGCGCTCAAAACTGGATCCGTGTGGCCACCCCCAATATCTAAGAGTATTTATTTCATGATATCCTGCGTGTTTTTTCGTGCTCTGTCTCACAGCCATCTTCTTGTCAGGCAGGGAAAAGACAGCCTCATGAGATCGTGAGGGGCCCATGGGGGCTTGCCGGGTGTCCAGTAGAGGATGAGGCTTTGCGGGCAGCGTTTTTGAAAGAAACCCCACACCGTTTGTCTGTCACAGTTGGTCCGAGCCTTTTTTTAAAAACCGTGCTCTCCTGAACTTCCAGCATGCTGCTTCATGTCTAGTCATTTGCTTTCGAGGATGAGTGGAGAGGGACCTGTTTTCCTGCCTGTGCCTGCGAAAGGGGAGAAGGTCTCCAAATAGGGGGAAGGGATTTTTCCCTGGCTTTGCTGACCCATGAGGCTGCTTTCCAAGAATAGGATTGCCCTACTACGCTGGCCTTCCACATAGATATTCCCCCAAAGCCAGGAATGTATAATCTTATCAGGGCACGGTTGATGGTGAGGTGGAAAGAATCCAGCAAGGCCAGTTGGAGTGTTCAGTCTGGGATTTTACCAGAGTTCTGTTATTCCGTAGCTGAACAGAGCCCGTTTTGTGTCCGCAGCTAAACCGCCGCCTCATAGCTGTTCAGCGTGCACACTGTTATTAGAAAAGGTCTACCAACTGTGGGACTAGATCTTAAGTCACCTTCTCTTCAGTCTTGTTGTCAGTCTGTTCTTAGTTTGCTGACACAAACAGCCTCAATGTAAGCCAACATACGTCCTTCTAAGTCCAGTGACATCAGTGGACTTAGAAGGGTGTAGTTTTAAGTTTGGATGGCGCTGTGAACGGCACGTGCTTGAATACAGACGTGAGCAACTCATGCGACTCCTGGACAGACCCACCAACTGCAAACTTCAGAATCCGTCTTGATAGCTCATGGGTCTGTTGGGGGTCCAATCGGGGGCACCTTGGATTTTTAGAAGACTTCATGGGGTTTTAGAAACCCAAGTGCAGCTGTCCTTCAGCGAATGAGCTGTAGAGAGAAGAGAGCATACCCCCCCCCCAAAAAAACCTCATGCCCTTCCGTGCATCTTTTTAATCATCCCAGCTTGGGCACGCGGATTTGTGCCCAGCTTCCTGTCTTTGTTCCGTTGTCCGTCCCAGTGAAACGGTGCTAGTTTTCTCCCGCCCCGTAAAAAAAAAACTGTGAACTTTTCTAACTATAAGCATTGCAAGGTGTCTACGAGCAACAACTGCTTGTGCCTTCCTCTTTTAAAAGAGGTGCCGTGTGACAAACCAACCCCGTGGATTCAGCTACAGACATCTAGAGGCGGCTGCGGTTCTATCGGATGTAGTCAGCAGTTCAGGAGCGCTTTTCACATCCCGGCTCAGCATTAAATGCAGAACTGCGCCTGCACCGAGAATGCCTGGTTTCCTATAACCAGAGGGCTCAAGCCAGCTTCACGCTCTGATTGAAAGCCAGCCGTGGTCAGCTTTAGGCCCAGCGTAGTTGTGGTGGCACACCACGAGAAGTGGGATCCTCAAAAGGGGAAACGGGACCCATAAGGCATTGTCTTTCAGCTGGGTTGAAAACGTTAACAGCTGCGCCAAGCAAAAGAGGTCAGCCGAATTTCCCCCCAGAAGGAGCTGCTTTTACAGAATTGAGCAAACATGCAGTTACGAGGCTTTGGAGTATAAAATCGCTGCAATGAAGGGACACATCGCGGGCTTGACCTTACTTGCTCCAATTGGCAACACTCCAGCTCAGACCGTCTTTAGAGGCACATGAATCAGGTTCCACTTCGCCCGGCGACCAGATGCAACGCCAGAACACCGATCCCTCTTGGGCATCGGAGAATTCGCCAGCCCCTTCTCCCGATACTGCCATATCCTGCTGTTCTATTCTGCCAATGCCTCACCCTCTCTTGCTCCCAACTAGGTCGGCAGCAGCCTCCAAACCCGCTTCTCTGCCCCATTACTGCCTTTCCAAACTCTTCCCCCCAGCTGCATGTTACGATTGTCATCCCAACCCGTGTGTCAACCTCACCCTCCGTGTAGGCAATAGTCTAGGCAAAACAAGACAAAACCGGAGCAATCAGAACAGCATGCCTTCTGTACATTAGCACCGTTTTGTACTTGCACAAGAGCTTAACAGGGAGGGGAAAATGTTTAAACACCTGACGACTAGAATGAAAATGTATACATTTAAAACGGGGCGGTGGGGGGAGGGAACGGGACAGATATTTATTCGGGCTGATATTTTTTGAAATAACTTTAAAAAAACTGGTTGTATTTTTAAAAGCTGATATGATAATCCTCGGCGTATATTGTGGTTACATTCTTAATTTTATTGTGCCTAGTAAAAATTGTCCTGACTATACAAACAGGGTCGTGTGTTCTGGTCAAACAGGGCAGGGAGGGGGAACTTCTGCAGAATCCAACTTTGCAGTTCAGAGGAACAGGAAATCTCTGCGCTCCACTGAAAAGGCAGACTTTGAGTTGCCTCCAATGGATAAACCACCCCAGGCAGTGGAGACCCCGACCTCGTTGAGATCAGCGTTTCACGCAGCCTGCCAACTTCCTCCAAGGGTGAAAAAACAAACCCCTGTGAATAAACAGCAGCCCTACATGAAACACAGATTGGTGTTTATTTGGTGACTGTCAGAAGATGATATCCCTTCCCCGTTGGCACAAGATTCTTTCCCCTTCATAGTTTCTCAGACTTATACCACACACCAAAATCAACTTGACTTTTGGCAAAACCTGTTTTTTTGGGTCTGTTTATCAGTCCAGAATTTCTACCCATCGCAATCTTGCTCGAGATCTCTGGGCAACGCTGTAAATGGTGCGTTTTGGGACGTCCACTGACAATTTATTTTTAAAAAATCACAAGGGTTTAAAACTTCTTTGGGTTGCTGATGGCTCCCTGCCGGTTATCAGGCCATTTTGCAGCATGTTAAAAAGAGGGAGAAGTTCATAAAAAGCAAACATTTAAAAACCGCCCCAGCTTTTAGGAACGGCAACGGCTCAAATGGGAGAGGGGAGCAATCTTGGGTGTGCAATTGTTATTTCCTCCTGGCACCAGAACATCGGAGGACAGCTTTGCAGGGTCGTGGTTGGGAAGAAACGCAGCAGTTGCTGTCGACGCTTTACAGAACGGGCAACCCGGGGAGGGGAAAAGACTCCGCAAAGGCCTCCACGTCTTCCTTGAGGGACTTCAGGGCCGCCTGGTACTTCTCATCAGAGACCAGCTTTTCCTTAAACTCCCGCAACGTCGCTTTGGGGCTCATGTCCTTCTGGACCCGCACGGTGAGTTCGATACCTGCAGGGGGATCAAGAGGTATGGGAAACTGATCAGTCAGAGCGGGGAAACCACGTTTAGTAGATCGGCTAAGAAGCAGGTGAGAGTGGTGTCGTGGTTAAGAGCAGGTGCACTCTAATCTGGAGAACTGGGTTTGGTTCCCCGGAGACGAGAACTATGTAAGCTGCTTTGGGTCCCCGTCGGGGAGAGAACCAGGGTATAAATGAATTTGCGAAGTTAAAAAATAAATAAAGGCCGTAGAGCAGGAAACAAACTCTGGTCCCACCCCCCCCCCCGGCCAAAACTGGCATACTTGCCTTTATGAATGAAGTGCGCTACTTTTTGAAAGTCTTTTTCCACAAAGCCCCTGGAGGTCAGCGCTGGGGTCCCGAGCCTCAGCCCGCTGGGCCTTAAAGCGCTCTTGTCTCCTAGGCAGGAAGAAATGTATTTATTTATTCCCTTATGCCTTGACTTGGATACCCGACGCGAGACCAGTCTCGTCAGATCTTGAACGCCAACCCGGTTGGTTCTGGTTAGTGTTTGGAAGGCTGCCGAGGAAAACCAGGGTTGCTACACAGAGGCAGGCAAACCAACCCTGCAAGATGACTCCCCGGCTGCCACCTTCTTCACCTGCAAGACTGTTATTTGAACACAGTAAGGTTAGCAGTCATAAACTGTACAACTTATGAATTTACTAAGTCTACAATATATACACTTGTAGGGCTGTAGCTCAGTAGTGCCCCAATGCACCTTCAAGTATTCCTCACAGTAAAAAGTACAAAAGTATTAGGAACATTTTTACAATTGCTTCCCTAATTTCTGCAGGGGTAGCATAGAATCATAGAGTTGGGAGAGACCCCAAGGGCCATCGTCCAACCCCCTGCAATGAAGCACACAATCAAAGCACTCCTGACAGGTGGCCATCCAGCTTCTCTTTACAAACCTCCATTCCACTGTCAAACAGCCCTGACTGTCAGGAAGTTTTTCCTGATGTTTAGGTGGAATCTCTTTTCCTTCACCTTCTGGAATCTCTTTTCCTTCTGGTCTCTGGAGCAGCAGAAAACAAGCTTGCTCCCTCACCAATATGACATCCCTTCAAGTATCTAAACAGGGCTATCATGTCACCTCTTAACCTTCTCTTCACCAAACTGAACATCCCCAGCTCCCTAAGTCTCTCCTCATAGGGCAGTGGTGGCGAACCTTTGGCACTCCAGATGTTATGGACTACAATTCCCATCAGCCCCTGCCATGGCCAATTCCCTGATGGGTTCGCCACCACGGTCATAGGGCGTGGATTCCAGTCCTTTGACGGTCATAGGGCGTGGATTCCAGTCCTTTGACCAGGGGCTGATGGGAATTGTAGTCCATAAAATCTGGAGTGCCAAAGGTTTGCCACCACGGTCATAGGGCGTGGATTCCAGTCCTTTGACCTCCTCTGGGCCCGTTCCAGCTTGTCAACATCCTTCTTGAACTGCGGTGCCCAGACCTGTACGCAATATTCCAGGCGAGGTCTAACCAATGCACAATACAGAGGTACAGCTGTTGAAAACCCAACACAAGCAACCAGCTTCTGGCTTCGGCAAGTCTTCAGAGGCTCGTGAGCCCGTGCTATTTTCAACGTTGGTAACAAAATCCCACATAAGCTTGTTCTTACAAACATTAAGTTGAGCTCCACTGAAGGCGCGTTGGGGCGCTCTTGAGATTCAGCCCCACAAGTGTATATAAATTCACAAGTTATATAGTCTATGACTGCTGCACTTATTGCATGCAAACGATTGTTTGGCGACTTCAGCTGCACCCCCCCCCCCTTTCTATTGTAGATAATCTTCACCTGGGCAGGTGTTCTTGTTGCATGCGATCGAGCACAGTTCGAGAACCCGTTCCGCTCGGCCACCATCCGTTCCTTGGCTGCGCAGGTCCACCAGGATCAGATGGTTGTCGGACCCCCCTGGAAGAGGGTCCCAAGAGAAGAGTAAGAGAAGCATTCGCAGCCCACCATGCCGGAATCAGGTGGCCACAAACAAAAGACTCTTTCTCCCTCCCCTGTCTAGGAATTACAGTGTTGGTCTACCTTGCCAGGTTGTTGTAGTAAGGACAGAGAGCACTTGGGGAGAAATCGCCTGCCCTGTGCTATTATCAGGTAGCTAAAGTACCTTTGAACCATTCCAACCTGCAACCCCATGCTAATGAAGGTTGGAAGAAGCCTACAAACACTGAAGATGATTAATTATTGGCATCTCCCCCCCCCCCCCCCCGGCAAACACAATCCAGAGCAATACAGGTCTGCACACCCGTCGCTTCTTACCGGTCACAATGTGGTACCCCAAGCTCATGAGTGCTTTTGCCAGGGCTTTGCAATTGGCCACCACCTGCTTCTGGTAAATCTTGAATTCCGGAGTCATGGCTTGTTTCAGGGCCACGGCAATTCCTGGCCGGAAGGAGACGGGAAAAGAAGATGAGTGGGAAAGGGGGGACGCCACACCTTGGGGGCACGGCGGGAGGCAGAAAGCACCACCGAGGGGTAGCTGACTCATGCAGATCCTGTAGGGTTTTCGAGGCAATGGACAAGAAGAAGAAGAGGAGTTTGGATTTATATCCCCCCTTTCTCTCCTGTAGGAGACTCAAAAGGGGCTGACAATCTCCTTTCCCTTCCCCTCTCACAACAAACACCCTGTGAGGTAGGTGGGGCTGAGAGAGCTTCGAAGAACTGGGACTAGCCCAAGGTCACCCAGTGTTGGAGTGCACAAGCTAATCTGGTTCCCCAGATAAGCCTCCACAACTCAAGCGGCAGAGCGGGGAATCAAACCTGGTTCCTCCAGATTAGAATGCACCTGCTCTTAACCTGCCTCTGCAGAGCAACCTAAGATTTGTATTGTTGAAAGCTTTCACGACCGAGCTTTCACGGCCAGAATCACTAGGATGTTGTGGGTCTTCCGGGTTGTATGGCTGTGTTCCAGCAGTATGTTTTCCTGCATCTGCAGGGGAAATGTCAGGAGAAACTACTACTGGAACACGGCCATACAATCCGGAAAACCCACAACATCCTACTAATCTCGGGGGTCTCCCCTGGAAGTCCCGCTTAGCTGCTGAGTTCTGATCAGAATCAGCGGAGGGGCGTCGTTACACTCAAACAGGAGGCTGTTCAAAGATTTCAAGCAGCTCCTGTGAAGGGATAACGCAGGGAAACGACAACCTCCGCTCAGATAATTCACAGGCGCACGGACGGCTTTTGGTTTCACTAGAGCAGCCTTTGGCCCTTTACCCAGCCGGTTTTTCACAGTCCGGTTTCCGGAGACCCTTCTCACCTGCAATGGCATGATTGTGTGGGCCCCCCTGCAGCCCTGGAAACACAGCTTGATTGATGAGGCTTTCGAGGTTGTACGGGATTTCCTTTCCAGTTTTGGGGTCAATGCTGCGAACTCCTAGAAAAAGAAAACAGGAGAAAGACGGTGGTCATCACAATCAGGCTCCATGTAGTCTCTTTTCTCAAGTTTGTTCAACTTTCCATTCTAGTCAATATTCATGAATGCAGCAGTTATGGGAAGGATGTTATTTCCAATATCCCTTGAGAGCCAGCGTGGTGTAGTGGTTAAGAGCAAGTGCACTCTAATCCGGGGAACCGGATTTGATTCCCCGCTCTGTCACTTGAGTTGTGGAGGCTTATCTGGAGAATCAGATTAGCTTGTGCACTCCAACATGTATCAGTTGGGGACCTTGAGCTAGTCACAGCTCTTTGGAGCTCTCTCAGCCCCACCTACCTCACAGGGTGTTTATTGTGGGGGCGGGGGGGGGGGAGGGAAAGGAGATTGTAAGCCCCTTTGAGTCTTCTACAGGAGAGAAAGGGAGGACATAAATCCAAACTCTTCTTCTTCTTCTACATTTGTGTGTCTAATAATATAATAATATCATGACTAGGAATGGAAAATTGGAATCAATATTAACCCATCCCATGATCACACTGATCATTTTTTGAATTCATTTTGTGCCTGGTCAGGCCCGTTTTACTTTACATACCAATTAATTGTTGGTATGTGTTCCAATGATCCAATCCACCAACGGCTGTTCGGGCTCCAGCAGTAAGTCTACCCCAGTTCTCATGAACCAGCGTTCAATCGTACCCTGAGCCTCACCTTTCCTGTAGAAGATCATGCCTGCCCGGCACCCCCGTAAGGTTTTGTGGGTGGTGGTGGAGACCACATCGCAGTGCTCGAAGGGCGACGGCACCACCTCAGCGGCCACCAAGCCACTGATGTGCGCCATGTCGGCCATGAGGTACGCGCTGTTCTCATCGGCGATCTTCCTCATGCGGGCGTATTCCAGGTTACGTGAATAGCAGCTGACCCCTAAGGAAAAAAAAAGGCAGTTTACCGGGTTAAAAAGAATGAAGAAGAGGAGTTTGAATTAATACCCCACCTTTCTTTCCTGTAACTCAAAGCAGTTTACAAACTCCTTTCTCTTCCTCTCCCCACAACAACCTTGTGAGGTAGGTGGGGCTGAGAGAGTTCGGAGAGAACTGTAACTAGCTCAAAGTCACCCAGGAGTGGGGAAATAAATACAGTTCACCAGATAACAGTCCTCTGTTCATATGGAGGAGCGGGGAATCGAACCCAGTTCTCCAAGTTAGAGTCTACTGCTCTCAACCACTACACCACGCTGGTTCCCAATGAGGGGGCAACCTTTTTAAAACTGAGACAGAATTTTTATCCCCCAGAAAGCAGGAAGGATAAGCAGGAGAGAAACAAAGATGTTTGGAGCTGCTACATCATGTGAGTACGAGTCTAGGATGGAGGACACTTTGTGGAACCTCGAGGGTGTTAAAAGAACCCTTCCAAATCCAGAAATTTGCCTTCCCACAGATTATTACCTGCGATGATCAGTTTTGGGTGGAACAGGCGGGCGTTCTCCTCCAGACGGTCATAGTCGATATATCCCGTCTCAGGGTTGACCTGGAGGCACGGACAAGAGGTGAAATGAACCAGGGCCCTGTTCCCAGCTCAGGCAGGTTTTTGTATTTCTGCATTTGCAGAGGGGTTTCGGCAGGTTTTCCCCCCAGTACTGTCAGTAAACATCCGGTGGCCTTTTTTACCTGCACGGCTGTTTCTGAATAAAGAAATTTGCTAAAACAGAAGCGCTTTCCCTGAACAGCCCAGGGTCGTGGTGGCGAACCTTTGGCACTCCAGATGTTATGGACTGCAATTCCCATCAGCCCCTGCCAGCATGGCCAATTGGCCATGCTGGCAGGGGCTGATGGGAATTGCAGTCCATAACATCTGGAGTGCCAAAGGTTCGCCACCACTGGTCCAGGGGGTCCTGAGAGAACCAATATTGTCTAGCGGATAAGACTTGTTATTTCGATGGATTCTCATCATATTCCGTTTTTTCTCCATTGTGGAACTCAACAAGGCATAGAGAGAGGATTCGCTGAAGTACCCCTAACTGCGGAGTGACCAGGTGCCCACAAATCCATATCCCACAATTACCCATTATCAGGTTTGAATTATTCTTAGACTTTGTGACGGATTCAGATCTGACTAGTCCAATTTTAACCAACATAAGAACATAAGAACAAGCCATCTGGATCAGACCAGAGTCCATCTAGCCAGCACTCTGCTCCTCGCAGTGGCCCACCAGGTGCCTTTGGGAGCTCACGTGCAGGATGTGAAAGCAATGGCCTGCTGCTGCTGCTGCTCCTGAGCACCTGGTCTGTTGAGGCATTTGCCATCTCAGATCAAAGGAGATCAAGATTGGTAGCCATACATCGACTTCTCCTCCAACAGTCATGCTTCATGTTACAGAAACCTAATGGTTTGTGCAGGGTCCTTTCTGAAAGGGCAGAACTCGAATTCAGATTGCCAGGACACAGAACAGCACCATACAGCACAGATTACAGCCTACCTTGTACGGCATGGATTCGAAGAAGATCGAGGTGGCCGAGATCTTCTTCTTGTCTGTCATGAAGCCATGTGTCAGGTGGCCCCCGTCGGGCAAATCCAGCCCCATGATTCTGCCGTGAGGTTCCACCAAGGCGGTGTATACGGCAAAGTTTGCGGGAGACCCTGAGGCCGAAAGAAAACCCTGAGCGCAAAGGAGCCGGAGGAAGGAATTTACAATTCCATCCTAAACAGAGGTTGCTCTCTGTCCGTCACTCTGCACGCCCACAGCATTTGGGACACCATCCAAGAACAGATTGCCGTCCGTCCGTCCATTCATCCTTGCGCAGGGGCCATGCTAATCTTCTCTGTATCGTTCCAATTTTAGTACATGTGCTGCCAAAGCGAGCACATACCCTGTCTGTCTGTCTGTCTGTCTGTCTGTCACTTCAGTTTACAAGCCGCTCTACTGAAACACTCAGAGCAGCTCACAACATCCATATAACACAATAAAAAAATAAAATCAACGATTTACTCAATCCGTAACTAATTATTAAAAACCACCTACTAACAAGCTAAAATGTTTACATGCGATCGATAAAATCCTGACATGCTCCAACCCTACTCAGAGAGTCAGGCAAAGTATAGATTGACACAAACCACTGTTGGGGACCCCAGCTTATACCCAGGAAATGTTGTTGATCGCTAAGGTGCCACTGGACTCAAATCTTGATCTTTCTACTTCAGGCAAACAACACAGTCACCCAACGAAAAGTTTCCACATACAAGGCCCTGAGTCGTAAAACCTTTCCATTCATTTTTAGGGCGATGGGGTGACAGGGTCATTCTCACACTCAAAGTATGGAATACGGCCACCCCCTGCCGTCACTTTCTGGTTCTGTTCCGGTTGCCTCAAATGAACATAAACGATCCCAAGCCCATAATCGAAGGACTGGATCGGGGCATACCTGAGTAGGGCTGAACGTTGACTCCCCACTTCTGCGGGTCCAACCCGTAAGCCTCCAGAGCCCTCTTTTGGCACAGCCTCTCCAATTCGTCCACAAACTCCGTCCCGCCGTAGTATCTGAAGAGGAGGACATTTGACCCGGAAGGCGGTTTAATTGAATCACAGAAGTGACTCTGGGCTGTCCGTTTGTGTTTGGGCGCAGCTATCCAGACCGCAGATTCAGAATGAGGTGGTGGTTGGGACCGTTTCGGCTAAAGGAACCCCCTCGACTCTCTCTACAGTATCAATCCTCTTTAGCAGCAGTGGCGTAGTGGCTAAGAGCAGGTGTACTCTAATCTGGAGGAAACAGGGTTTGATTCCCAGCTCTGCCGCTTGAGCTGTGGAGTCTTATCTGGGGAATTCAGATTAGCCTGTGCACTCCCACACACGCCAGCTGGGTGACCTTGGGCTAGTCATAGCTCTACGGAGCTCTCAGCCCCACCCACCTCACAGGGTGTTTGTTGTGGCGGGGGGAGGGAAAGGAGTTTGTCAACCCCTTTGAGTCTCCTACAGGAGAGAAAGGGGGGATATAAATCCACCTCTTCTTTTACCAAAGGGGCTTAGCTTCTACCAGAGGGATAGGCGCCCTTAAAATTGTAGGATCACCTGTTACTCCTCTTCTATTCTGGCCTCATCGTAAGGATTAAACGGAGAATAATGGGTAAGCCATCTTGAGTCCCCGCTGGAGAGAAAAAAATATTTTGTTTTTGTGGGCGAGTTCTCTAAAGATACATTTGAACCACGAGGCACAGGAGGGGCATGCCAACTAACATCACCACCCCAGTTAGCATCCTGCAAGAAACAACAGGTAACTTTTCTGTGTCCAGGTAAAACAGCACTGTCTTGGCCAGAATCCAAGAATCCCCTCGGCCCACCTTTGCCCTGGGTAGCCTTCTGAGTACTTGTTGTTCATACAGGAGCCCAAAGCTTCCAGGACCGCGCGACTCGCAAAATTCTCGGACGCGATCAGCTCCAACCCGAGTCGCTGCCGGCGCTTCTCCTTCCGGATAATCTCGTACACCTTTGAAAGAAGAGGAAATGAATTCTCACCCATCCCCAGAAGAAACTGCACATAACTGTTCAGTCGGTTGGGATCGGTTGCTGCGTCCGACCCGGGAGAATGCTGTAAGCCCCTTTGGGTCCCAAGGTATAAAAATATATAAAGTGTGAGATCATCTACTTATTTATTCAGGGAATTTTTTTAAAGGACTGAAATACTGTTATGTCCAAGATGAGATCTGAACTGGGGGTTTTCCACCCGAACTTCTTAGCCAATTGTTACACCAGTTTTGGAAAATTAAACCAAATCACACCAAAGTCCCAGTTGGGGTGGGGTGGTGGGAGGAGGAGGAGAATAAGAACTGTGACACGCCCAAGGTTACCCAGCTGGCATGTGTTGGAGTGCACAAGCTAATCTAGCTCACCAAATAAGAGGGAATCAAACCCGGTTCTCCAGATTAGAGTGTACCTGCTCTTAACTACTACACACACTGGCTCTAGATTTTAGAGCCAAACCTGTTATGGATTTCTCAATGAATGGCGTCACTGTACCTATGTCAGTAACACCCTCCTGGAATCCCTCCCTGCAATGCTAAGAGCTCATGACACAGACATCCTTTCAGTTCTTCTGCCAAAACCAATATGACCTCCTAACCTCGGGGTCGTTGGTGTCCAAGGGTTCCAGCACCATCTTATTGTGAGAAGTCCAGAGATCTGGGCTGATACGATCGCCGTCAGCATTCGCAAAGTCAGCCATGGCTGTTTGCCCCCTCCTGGTCTATCATGGCATGAAAAAAGAAAGAAAGCTTATGAGAGAGGATTTGCAGACCAAGTGGAAAAAAAAACACAGATTATTTTCAGCCTTTTAAAAATTATAATTTTTATAAATATCTCTGTCAAACGGGACTTAAGTATATACCATAGCAATTCATTACAAATGAGCTTGGAATCTCGTAGGTTTACACGCTGGACACAAGTTCTGTTCTCACAGCAATTATTTGTGAATTTGAAAGTGGATTGAAAGCACATCAGTCTGCATGTGCGGAAGGGGCCATAGACAGTCTCAGACCATTATTCGAAACATCAGAAAACACTAGTGCTCAAAATCATTCCCACTTAAAAAATAAATGGATCCTTGAAAATATGCTGTAGTAGGTGACTACAGTATACATAGGGATTATCTCTTTAACAGTGCAGAATATTTTATAGTTCAATTTCATCCTACACATTTCCAGCGAGAAACACCTCGTTTCAAAACACATCTTGTTCATTCCAGCAGAGACAATATTTCACAGGAGTTTTTTGGTGCTTCCCCCAAGTTGATTGTCTGGATTTTTAAAAATTTCTCCCTGGAGGTTTTCACGTCTTTGCAAGAGATCTGAATGGATAGGCAGGTTAGCACAGGCAAAGGTAGACTTTTAGGACAAACGGGTTTGCTGGTGTCTGGCCCGTAAGTCAAACCTCAGCCCAAAGACAACCCAAGACAGCTCTTCTTCTTTGAGGGCCGCCAGCCAACGTGACCCTTGCCAGCGCAATAAAGCCAATGCCCTCTGCAAATACAAACCGCCCCATTTTAATCATTGACAGCTCAAGGATAGCAAAGGGTCAGGCAGAGTTGATTGGGCAACCCCTATTCGGGTGCAGCCCTCTGGCAGCTAAAGTCCATTTCGAAACTGAGGCTTCTTATTAGCAATTTCCAGGGGTCAGAGGTGCAGAAACAAAACTCAAGGTGTCCCAGAATTCCTCCTCTTAGAAACCCCTCGGATCGGGCCACGAAACAGGCCTTTGGCATAGGTATCATCAAGCAAGAAGTTGGCAAATGGAGAGCCCCCACCCAATCCCCCAGCCACGGAAGCTTGCTAGGTGACCTTGCTCTCTCTCTCAGCCCGGCCTACCTTGCAGGAGTGTTTTGAGGATGAAACGGGGAAGGAGAGAATGCCGTTTTACCTGTTAGGGGGAAAAGCAGGCATTAAAAATCAACAAACATGAAGCAAATAGATTTCTGGATTTGTGTGGCGGTGAGGGTACGGGACTAGGACCCAGATTCGAATCCCTGCTCTGCCATGAAAGCTCGCTGGGTGAGCTTGGGCCAGTTTCATCCTCCCGGCTGCACTTACCTCGCAGGGTTGTTGCGAGGATAAAACAGAGGAGGGGAGAATGTTGTACGCTGCTTTGCTTAACAGGGAAAGCCGCAAACATAAATGCCATCTTGGGGCCGCTCTGAACAGATTTACTGTTTCTATGTCAGAAATGGCCAGCTGCCACATTCTTTAGCAGCCCCGTGTGACAGTCATGCGCGTGAATATTTCAAAAATCAGGTTTTTTTGGAAGCTGCATGCTCTAAATTTTCCTGGGTGGCAGCACACAGCCCAGCAAGATTTTCCAACAGGGGAAAAGAGGGGCTTGCCATTTATTGTTTTCGGAAAAGGAGCTAAACAAATTTGTGGACAATGAAACAAACCTCCACATTCAGAGGCAGTCTACCCTGCTTTACGGAAACCACAACAGAGGAAATGTTGGCTTCCGTGGCTAATTTGGGGGTTGGGGGGACCAACTGGCCCTTGGATCTGAGCCAGCCTTTGTTGTAATGTGCGCTGGCAGCAGCTGGTTGGCAGGATGTAAGCACACACACAACCTCCCTGCAGGCAGGTCAGTGTCTTTGCAAAAACAGGAGGAAGACAGCATCCTTGAGAGGCACAGGACAACTGCCCAGGACAGCAGCCCTGTTGCTTTTCCTTGTGGGGCATCTTTGGCAGCTGTAGAACAGGTAGATGTTCTACGGGGATAGTCCCCACCCCTAATGATGGTGGAAATCTTTCCCTTCTGAGCGTCTGCCTGCTACACAGATGCAGGCATGAGATGGCAGCAGAGGTCACCAGCCCAGCTGCTTACCCAGGCAGGGCATCTTTGCTAGCTGTGGAGCAGGCAGATGTTCTCCAGGGATAGTAATGGTGGAAATCTTCCCCTTCTGAGCGTCTGCCTGCCATGCAAATGCAGGCATGCTATGAGTCTGACTTGCATGGACGCCACCCCCGTTGCTCCTCCTGACAGGGCATCTTTGACAGATGTGGGGCAGACAGCTGTTCTACAGGGAAAGTGATAGCGGAAATCTTCCCCTGCTGAGCGCCTGCCTCCCATGCCCATGCGGGAAGGCTCTTGCCAGATTGCAGTCTGCAAAAGGGGGGGGGGGGTGAGAAAGGGCCCAGAGTTCTGCAAAAGACCCCAAAGAGACCATCCATCCTCACCTGGGCTCCCAAAGGCTCCGTGCGCCGAAGAGACCCTGCAAAGAGAAAGCTCCGCCCCCGCCCCCCAGTCTTAAACGCTCGTGGCCGCGCGCCCCGGGAATGGAACGTTCAAGGGCTTGCCCCAGCGCGTCGCAGCCAATCAGCGCGCCTCTTCTCGGACCCGGGGGAGAGGGTGGTCTACCCCCTGCCAATCAGGAGAAAGAGACGCGCGCCGCCCTCTCCGCGCTTCACCGTGATTGGCTGGCGAAGTTTCTCCAGGCACGGAGCGTCCCCTTGGCCAGAACTGGGGCGGGTTTGACCGTGCATCGTGCGAGAATTTGAGGAGCGCCTCTGAGCATGGACAGAGTATCTTCTCACCCTCCAACATAATTATTTCTAAAGGGCTAAAAGGGGGGAGTTTCAGACCATGTACAGAGTGCCTTTGATATGCAGCTAGAAAGTATATTCAATTCAATTTTTAAAACGGTCATAGGCTAATAGGAAAAAACATTGCTAATGAACAATAAAATTATATATATATAAATATAAAATACAGTACTATATATATATGTAATACAGTACAAATAACTTTATATATATATATATATATATATATATAAACAATAACATATACATTATGTCTCATAAATGAACAATCAAATGATTATATTATACATTACTATATTATATATTATTATATTGAACATTACAAATGAACAATAACATATAATACATTATGCCTCACGAAAGAACAAAAATGATTATATTGTACATTATTATATTATACATTACTATATTACTCATGAATCAACATTAACATATACATTATTATATTATACATCTTGAATGAACACTAGCATTATTACATATTATCATATTACCCATTACAAATGGATTATAACATTATTATATTATGCAACACTGATTAGTAATGCATGTTTCTTTTTTAATTGGTCTATGACAGCATTAAAAACTGAACAGCAAGCATATTAATATCCTTTTACGTCTCCCAGTTTTCCGCCTGTCTTTTTTTCTGTTGTCCTTCATTTGGTTTTTCTAAAGCGTGTCTCTAATTGTCGCTAATAGCTTTTAGGGGTCTCGGTTCTGTTTTAGCAACGGTCCAAACTTATGCTATTTCTGTTTGTTGCATTACTAGCTTGTCTGTCTTGTTGCAGTATTGTACAAACTCAGTCAAAACGTCAGCTTATTTACTTTCTTCATGTATAACCTGCTTTCCCCACACTGAAAATCTAAAGCGGTTTGCATCATTACCCTCTCCTTTTTATCCTAATAACAACAGCCCTATAAGGTAGGGTAGGCTGAGAGTTCACAAGGCCCAAGGTCACCCAGCAAGCTTCCATGGCAGAGCAGGGATTCGAACCTGACACTGACTGCTATGCCATGATGGCTGTCTTAGTCTTCTGAACATCATAACATGGCATGGCTAAGAGGGCAGCCTTACTTCAGCTGCAGCAGCAAAATAAACCAGGGGTCCCACGCCACTTTAAAGACTAACAGCTTTTATTCTAGCAGAAGTTTTTACCCTGCACTTGGGCTTCCTCTGTGTGTGTGTGTGTGTGGGTGGGTGGGGAACCCTAAACTGGCCGAACTTCTTGAGAAAGGGCGTTCCAGGGACACGGGGCCACTCTGGAAAAGGCCCAGCATCTCCAAAGGGTCAAAATCAACAGATAATATATTGAGGAACAAGAGGCTGGAATAAATTAGATTCTCTGAATTCCCCGTAAACTCAAAGCTATGGAAAGAAGAAGAAAAGGACCAGCTAGTGTGAATCATCCTTGAGGAATCTCTCTCTCAGATCTCGACAGTCTGTGTTTTAAAAAGCATTGTGATAAGAATTATAACAGAAGACCAAAGGCGTTTCTCCCGGTGAGTCCTTCCATCTTTTACTTATCCAGTGACATTTCTTGGCATGGAATACAAATGTAGACGTTCGAGAGCATCTGAGGTTTGACAATAACTGGGAGGGATGCAGAGGAGAGATTGGGGGCAATTTTTATTTCCTTTCTGTAGCAGTAACTATCGATAAATTGGGTTGGTCTTTGCCATTACTAAAGCGTTGGACCAGGATAGCAAATTTTAGGCTGGGCAAATCCCGAAGACCATTGACTTGAAAAATGACAGGTCTCTAGAAAAAAATGCACATTACTCATTAATACATTTTGACCCCAAACGTCCAAATGGCAATCCTTTAGAAAACAAGAATAATTTTGCCATTGTTTCATGCCCGACATTGATGGAATTCAAGCGGAACTTTTTTTGTATTGTCAAAGGCTTTCATGGCCGGAATCACCGGGGTGTTGTGGGTTTTCCGGGTTGTATGGTCATGTTCCAGTAGCATTTTTTCCTTAGGAGAAATGGCCGTTGTGAAGAGTTCAGGAACATTCTGAAAGTGTCAGTTGGAGGATGTGGCTCAGAACACAAGAAGGGCAGTTAGTGAGTGAGGGTTTAACTGAAGCTGAAGCCCAGTTCGTTTTTTTTCCTGAAGTTTTCTTTTGTTAATTCGTTAGAGCAACTTGTAAGCTTGCCTGTTATATGTAATAAACTACAAAAAAGAAGAAGTTTCTATGAGTGTATTGAATCAATAAGCAATTCAAGTAGAAGGGGACTGTATTGTCAAAGGCTTTCATGGCCGGAATCACCGGGGTGTTGTGGGTTTCCCGGGTTGTATGGTCATGTTCCAGTAGCATTTTTTCCTTAGGAGAAACGGCCGTACAACCCGGAAAACCCCCAACACCCCAGGGACTTTTTCTCCTTGGCTAAAACTGTTCTAATTTTGATCCATCACATCAGCATTCACAATATTTCCATACCTGACACAGGACTGATATTCTTCTTCTTTCCTCAAAAGGTTTATTATTTGACGGCACATGCAAGGCCGCAAGGGTGGAAGGCTTTGCTGAAAATGGAGAATGTCTCTTCTTCGCCCGTCTTCCCCAATGTCACCTCGGCTTATGAAAACACCACTCGGCACATCAGCGATTACCAGGGTGTCCAACGAATCCTGCACCTCCTATCCATGGTAGTCTATGGTGTCGCGTGTCTCCTGGGGGTGATGGGAAACGGTCTGGTCATCTGGATCGCGGGGTTCAAGATGAAGAGGACGGTGAACGCTGTGTGGTTCCTCAACTTGGCGGTGGCAGATTTCATCTTCACGTTTTTCCTGCCCCTCAGCATCGCCTACACAGCTCTTGGCTTCCACTGGCCCTTTGGGAAACTGCTCTGCAAGTTGAACAGCACCGTCGCCTTTGTCAATATGTTCGCCAGTGTCTTCCTCCTGATGGTCATCAGCGTGGATCGGTGTGCCTCCGTGGTCTACCCGGTGTGGTCCCGAAACTACCGGACCCCCAAGCTGGCTTGTGTCATTGTATCGGGCGCATGGATTGCCGCTGTCGTCCTGAGCACCCCGTATCTCGTTTTCCGGGACACAGCAACTAATTCAAGGAACGTGATCAGCTGCTACAATAATTTTGCTCTGTCCGGCGACTATGAAGCCGAGGAGGCCCGAAAGATCTGGCAGACAAGGCACAAGGCCATGATCATAACCCGGTTCCTGTTCGGCTTCTTCATTCCCTTTTCCGTGATCGTGGTCTGCTACGGCCTTGTTGCGTTCCGGATGAAGAGGAGGCGTCTGATCAAGTCGACCAGGCCTGTCCGGATCATCTTGGCCGTGACGGGGTCATTCTTCCTGTGCTATTTCCCTTACCACATCTTCTCTTTGCTGGAAATGGCCAAAGCATCTTCCGATCACGAGCTCCAACTGGTTCTTTACATAGGGGTCCCTTTGGTGTCCAGCCTTGCATTCTTTAACAGCTGCATCAACCCAATACTCTACGTGTTCGTAGGGCAGAAGACATTCCGGCAGCCTATTATCTCGGCGTTCGAAGGGGCTTTTGGGGAGGATTCTCTCCTGGCCACCTTGTCCAGCAAGAGAAAATCGAGATCCATTTCCCAGGCAGAGATTCAAATGCCAAATGGGTTACAACTTGTGCCCAATGGCCCATTGGAGCTGTCGCTGAGTTGCCATTGACTTTCCTCGTTTGTATTTGGGCAACACTTTATTTCTCTGATCTGTGCTCCAGTTTGGGTCGCAAGAACGAAACCACACACAATATTTGACCTTCAGAATTTTCACATTTCTAACACAGAACTGCCTGAGAATCATCACGTAGGGTCTTTTGCGGTGCGTGTGAGTTCTCCAAATAATTTTATTCTAGTGGTCACCCGGACTATTTCAGTCAGTGGATGTAAATACAAGCAGTTTGAGCCAGGGCTGGACTTTATGAAGCATTGTACATTGCCCCTGCAGGTCAAGTCTGGTGAAAAGGCACAGTTGAAATATTTTAAATAAAAGTACATTAATAAAGTGACCTGAAAGTCTCATGTAAAGACAAGAAAGTTAGGGGTTTGCGGCAATGCTACAGAAGGGAATTAAGATTTTAGTGTGTCTTTATCGCTTGTTGATTGGGGTGTGAGTGTGGGTGCATTTATTATATTTACAGGAATCTTTCAAAGTTTGGAGAGACTCTCACAAGGGGCCCTAACCTGACCCTAATTAACTAATTGTTAAGAAATGTATCTGTTGGGAGATTTAGGGAGAGAATAAAAGCAAGACATATACTTTAAGCCAGGAGTCCCCAGCTTTTGGTGAACCTGGGAGTGGGAATTTTGAAAACACAATTCTAGAACATCACAATAGAGGATATTCTAGATCTAGAACATCACAAATGAATTCTAATGATCAATTCTGCACAAATGCAGAATAAATATTGACACACACAAATATCCATTTATGAACTTTTTAAAAATGTGTGTGTGTGTAGATACATATATATACCTTCAGTTCTGATCTATCTATCTATCTATCTATCTATCTATCTATCTATCTATCTATCTATCTATCTATCTATCTATCTATCTATCTATCTATCTATCTATCTATCTATCTATCTATCTATCTATCTATCTATCTATCTACCTACCTACCTACCTACCTACCTATCTATCTATCTATCTATCTATCTATCTATCTATCTATCTATCTATCTATCTATCTATCTATCTATCTACCTACCTACCTACCTACCTACCTACCTACCTACCTACCTACCTACCTACCTACCTACCTACCTACCTACCTACCTACCTACCTACCTACCTACCTACCTACCTACCTATCTATCTATCTATCTATCTATCTATCTATCTATCTATCTATCTATCTATCTATCTATCTATCTATCTATCTATCTATCTATCTATCTATCTATCTATCTATCTATCTATCTATCACATTTTAAAAAGAATTTCTATTTGAAATTCTATAAAATCTCAAATGAATTCTAATGATCAAATGCAGTAATGCAGAATAAAATATTGACACACACAAACATATATATCCATTTATGATCTTTTTAAAAATGTGTGTGTGTGTATGGAGATACATATATATATCTTCAGTTCTGATCTATCTATCTATCTATCTATCTATCTATCTTATCTATCTATCTTATCTATCTATATCTATTCCATCTATCTATCTATCTATCTATCTATCTATCTATCTATCTATCTATCTATCTATCTATCTATCTATCACATTTTAAAAGAATTTCTATTTGAAATTCTATAAAATCTCAAATGAATTCTAATGATCAAATGCACTAATGCAGAATAAAATATTGACACACACAAACATATATATCCATTTATGATCTTTTTTTTTAAAATGTGTGTGTTATTAGTATGGAAGATACATATATATACCTTCAGTTCTTGATCTATCTATCTATCTATCTTATCTATCTATCTATCTATCTATCTATCTATCTATCTATCTATCTATCTATCTATCTATCTATCTATCTATCTATCTATCTATCTATCTATCTACCTACCTTACCTACTCTACCATACCTACCTATCTATCTATCTATCTATCTATTCTATCTATTCATTCATTCTCCATCTTATCCTATATCTATCTATCTATCTATCTATCTATCTATCTATCTATCTATCTATCTATCTATCTATCTATCTATCTATCTATCTATCTATCTATCTATCTATCACATTTTAAAAAGAATTTCTATTTGAAATTCTATAAAATCTCAAATGAATTCTAATGATCAAATGCACTAATGCAGAATAAAATATTGACACACACAAACATATATATCCATTTATGATCTTTTTAAAAATGTGTGTGTGTGTATGGAGATACATATATATACCTTCAGTTCTGATCTATCTATCTATCTATCTATCTATCTATCTATCTATCTATCTATCTATCTATCTATCTATCTATCTATCTATCTATCTATCTATCTATCTATCTATCTATCTATCTATCTATCTATATATCTACCTACCTACCTACCTACCTACCTACCTACCTACCTACCTACCTACCTACCTCCCTATCTATCTATCTATCTATCTATCTATCCTATCTATCTATCCTATCTATCTATCTATCTATCTATCTATCTATCTATCTATCTATCTATCTATCTATCTAACTCTATCTATCTATCTATCATTCATCTATCTATCTATCTTATCTATCTATTCACATTTTAAAAAGAATTTCTATTTGAAATTCTACTCTAAAATCTCAAAATGAATTCTAATGATCCAAATGCAGTAATGCAGAATTTAAAATATTGACACACACACATATATATCCATTTATGATCTTTTTTTAAAATGTGTGTGTGTGTATGGAGATACATATATATATACCTTCAGTTTCCTGATCTATCCTATCGATCTGACCCGACATCTATTTTGAAGTTCTATAAAATCTCAGATGGATTCTAATGATCAAATGCACTACAATGCAGGAATAAAAATGTTGACACACTGAAACATATATATATCCATTTTATGATCTTTTTAAAAAATGTGTGTGTGTGTATGGGAGGAATGCATATATATACCTTCAGTTCTGATCTATCTATCCTATCTATCTATCTATCTATCTATCTATCTATCCTATCTATCTATCTATCCTACCCTACCTGCCTGCCTGCCTACCTACCTACCTACCTACCTACCTACCTACATCTATCTATCTATCTATCTATCTATCTATCTATCTATCTATCTATCTATCTATCTATCTATCTATCTATCTATCTATCTATCTATCATTTTAAAAAAAAAATTTCTGTTTGGGGATTCTATAAAATCTCAAATGAATTCTAATGATCAAATGTCGCTGTACGTGGGGATAAAATATTGACACACACAAACATATATATCCATTTATGATCTTTTTTAAAATGTGTGTGTGTGTATGGAGATACATATATATACCTTCAGTTCTGATCTATCTATCGATCGACCGATCTATTTGAAATTCTATAAAATCTCAGATGAATTCTAATGATCAAATGCACTAATGCAGAATAAAATATTGACACACACAAACATATATATCCATTTATGATCTTTTTAAAAATGTGTGTGTGTGTGCTATGTGGGAGATACATGTATATATATAATACCTTCAGTTCTGAACCTATCTATCTATCTATCTATCTATCTATCTATCTATCTATCTATCTATCTATCTATCTATCTATCTATCTATCTATCTACCTACCTACCTACCTACCTACCTACCTACCTACCTACCTACCTACCTACATCTATCTATCTATCTATCTATCTATCTATCTATCTATCTATCTATCTATCTATCTATCTATCTATCTATCACATTTTAAAAAGAATTTCTATTTGAAATTCTATAAAATCTCAAATGAATTCTAATGATCAAATGCAGTAATGCAGAATAAAATATTGTCACACACAAACATATATATCCATTTATGATCTTTTTAAAAATGTGTGTGTGTGTATGGAGATACATATATATACCTTCAGTTCTGATCTATCTATCTATCTATCTATCTATCTATCTATCTATCTATCTATCTATCTATCTATCTATCTATCTATCTATCTATCTATCTATCTACCTACCTACCTACCTACCTACCTACCTACCACCTACCTGCACATCCTATCCTGCTCTATCTATCCTCTATCTATCTGTCTATCTATCTATCCTGATCTATCTATATGTAATATCCTATCTATCATTTTTTAAAATTTCTATTTGAAATTCTATAAAATCTCTGCATGAATTCTAATGATCAAATGCAGTAATGCAGAATAAAAAATATTGACACACATATATATCCATTTTATGATCTTTTTTAAAATGTGTGTGTGTATGTGATATATATACCTTCAGTTCTGATCTATCTATCTATCTATCTATCTATCTATCTATCTATCTATCTATCTATCTATCTATCTATCTATCTATCTACCTACCTACCTACCTACCTACCTACCTACCTACCTACCTATCTATCTATCTATCTATCTATCTATCTATCTATCTATCTATCTATCACATTTTAAAAAGAATTTCTATTTGAAATTCTATAAAATCTCAAATGAATTCTAATGATCAAATGCAGTAATGCAGAATAAAATATTGACACACACACATATATATCCATTTATGATCTTTTTAAAAATGTGTGTGTGTGTATGGAGATACATATATATACCTTCAGTTCTGATCTATCTATCTATCTATCTATCTATCTATCTATCTATCTATCTATCTATCTATCTATCTATCTATCTATCTATCTACCTACCTACCTACCTACCTATCTATCTATCTATCTATCTATCTATCTATCTATCTATCTATCTATCTATCTATCACATTTTAAAAAGAATTTCTATTTGAAATTCTATAAAATCTCAAATGAATTCTAATGATCAAATGCAGTAATGCAGAATAAAATATTGACACACACACATATATATCCATTTATGATCTTTTTAAAAATGTGTGTGTGTGTATGGAGATACATATATATACCTTCAGTTCTGATCTATCTATCGATCGACCGATCTATTTGAAATTCTATAAAATCTCAGATGAATTCTAATGCTCAAATGCACTAATGCAAAATAAGTACTGAGACACACACACTTTTTATATGAGTGTATATGCGTGAGTGTAAGCTCAGAATTGGAGATACATGTTACATATTTATATGAGGTTTTTTTATAGAGAGAGATTCGTTTTCTCCATGATTGTTCTGTTTTACTGGTTCTTTGTTATATGGTTATTGTCTTAAAAATATTCTTAAATGAAAAACTGGGCCTCCCGTGACCCCGCCAAGCAGCAGCCCCAGATGTCACAGCTCCCTGCCCAGGAGCTCTTCTCTCCCCCTCCGGGCCGCGCTGGCGGAGCGAACACGCGTGTCGGGCGCCCGTGTGAAAGGGACGGCGCGCGTGTCAGGAGGAGGCGGAGGAAGAGGCCGGGCCGGCGCCGCTTCCCCTCTCCCCTCTCCCCCCGAGGGCCGCCCCGCCTCTCCTCTCTTCTGAGCCGCGCCGCCGCCGCCGCCGCCGCCGCCATTTTGGGCCGGGCCTAGTCGGGCCTAGCCACGCCTGGCGCAGCCGCGGCCTCGCGTGGGCGCCGGGCCCACCCAGGGGCGGAGGGCGGCGGCGGGGCAGGTAACGGAGGGGGCGGGAGGGGAAGGAGGAGGAGGCCTCTTCGCCGGGGGACAACCGGGAGAGGGCAAGTGGCGCCGGGGCGGGGGGGGGGGGTCTCTCTGACTCTTTGGGGGGCTTTCTCAGCATTCCCCCTCCCCCATATGTAGGAGGGGTGTCTATTGCAAGTCTATTGCAAGTTGGGACAGGTGGGAGGGGGGGGGGTGTCTATTGCAACTCTGCAATTACAAGCATGAGACAAGTATGGGTGGGGGGTTGTTTTGGGAAGGGGGGGTTCCCAGCCCCACACTGCAGGGGGAGTGCGCCAGCCTCAACCTTTGCAGCCCCCCCCCCTCGCCTGCAAAGGGGGGGCCCTATTCCCCTTGGATCGCCCTAAAATCTCTTTCTCTTAAGTCCACTGCTGTTTTCTTAATGTGCAAACCTGTC
Source organism: Sphaerodactylus townsendi (assembly GCF_021028975.2). Lineage (NCBI taxonomy): Eukaryota > Metazoa > Chordata > Lepidosauria > Squamata > Sphaerodactylidae > Sphaerodactylus > Sphaerodactylus townsendi. The sequence continues at coordinate 148,320,637 of NC_059428.1, forward strand.
TCCCACACTCCACTTTTAGTGTAATGTTTATTTTGGTTGAGGCATAATATAATGCAATATTTACTTATATCAGGCTTTCAGGGCCGGAATCACTAGGGTGGTGTTGTGGGTTTTTCCAGGTTGTGTGGCCGTGTTCCAGTAGCATTTTCCCCTATGTTTCGCCTGCATCTGTGGCTGGCATCTTCAGAGGATCTGATGTTGGAAAAGCAAGTGGAGTATATATTTACTACCATCAGATCCTCTGAAGATGCCAGCCACAGATGCAGGCGAAAAGTCAGGAGAAAATGCTTCTAGAACATGGCCATGCCAGCCTGGAAACCCCACAATACCCCACTTATCTATCCTTAATTAAAAGTTCATTCTTTTCACAATGTAATATAGCCAACACTTATTTATTCATTCTTTTCTTAATATATCCCACACTTACCTGTCTTATCTTTAATTGAAAGTTCATTATTTTCTTGATATACTATAGCCAAGACTTACCTGGCTATCTTTATTTGAAATTTTTTTCTTAATATATCCAACACTTCCCTGTCTAACTTTCACTGGACTTTCTTGATAGAATATATCCAGATCTTACCTGTCTATTTTTAATTGAAAACTTACTTGTTTTCTTAATGTATAGTCTAAGCCACATTTATCTAGCTGTTATTTAAAAACTTGTTGGTTTCTTTAATATATAACATAAATAACATGTAATATATATGTTACTTAAAGTCCATTGTTTTCATAATGTATAATGGATGCAATACTTCTCTATCTTTTAAGTGGAAGTCTGTTTTTGAAATGTACAACCTTTTAAAAATTTGAATATTTATTGTTCTTTAAATATATCCAACATTTGCCTATCCAACATTTGCCTAACCCTAACTCCACAACACTTATCTTTTGTTTTTAATTGACAGTTTACTGTTGCTTTCCTAACACGAAAGAGACAAAACACATATCTTTTGTTTTTAATTGACAGATTACTGTTGCTTTCCTAACATGAAATAGACAACGCTTGAGTATATGATAGGCTTTCCCATCCGTAATTGTAGTCCTCTCCCTAGAACCAAGCAAAAGGGAGTTGGGGAAAAGAAAAGGGAAAAAAGGAAAGAAAATCAAGAAAGAGAGCACTATATTTATATCTGAGTTCTGAGAAATCTTGCTTAATCTGACTCCCTGAGTCTAAAGAGGAACATAATGATTTCAGATGGGGTAGGGGGTGAAGAGGGGGAAATGCAGAAATAAAGGTCTGTCTGTTGCTGCAAAATTAATGTTCGCTCCCACCTGCCAAAGCAGAGAAGCTGGAATAAATGTCAGGGCACCGCTGGACTCGTTAAATTATTATTGTGTATTACTGTGGTTCGGAAGCTGCCCCGGGTGAATCTTTGCTGGGAATAACGGGGTGCAAATATTTTAACGCAACAGATATTTAACAATACGGAAGTATTTAAATAACACAACTGTGTATGTCTGGGGTACCGTTCTTCAGTGAATTGTGGGAGAAAAGGGAGGGGTCAGTTCTACTTGTTTTTACTGCTGCAGGCTAGCTGTGTAATTGCACTGGGGGAAATAGGGTTTCTCTGTTTCATCTGATTGGGGGTGTGTTTATTACCTTATCTTCAGGCATAGCATCCTGTACGGAACAGGTTTTCCTTGACTGGATGTAACAAAGGCGTCATAATAAGGTACTTTGTGTGTGTGTGTGTGTGTGTGCGTGTGCGTGTTTTAAATCGTGTTTTGTATTGTGTGCTGCCAAGAGAAAGACGGGGTGGAATTTATTTTTAATTGAAACCCAGCAGAGTGAACTGAGTAGCAATGTCTCCATCTCTTCCCCTTCGCTCGCCGCCTCCACACAAAGAGGCACGCGTTTCCTAGTCCATATATTCTGGGCGACTGAATCCTGATTTAGATTTTTTTAAAAAAATAGCTGTAATACCCTTTCAGCTTCTTGCCCCCCACTTCCAGAAGCTCACGGCATGTAACATTTTAATCACGTTCTCTTAAATATTTCATTACCTAGTTGCAATAAAACAAAATATTTGTCTTGTTAAACGTACCAGCAAAAGACTCCCCCATCAGCTAAACAATAAGGGGTTTTATGGTCATTGGGAAGGTGTGGAGGTGTTAGAAGTTTCTTTTCTTTCCCCATCAAGAAAGAACGGGGATAAGGAACCTTCTCTTCTGGCAGCAGCTTTTCCAAAGGAAAACCATAAAGGTAGTCGGGGGGAGGGGAAAGAGAATGCCCTGGCCTTCCATGTCTCTCTGTCTGCCTTTTTACTTTACAGAAGCGAAGGGAGGACGTTGTTTTCATTGTTGAATGGCGCTGGAGCAAGCCTGTCTCCTGCCAGCCGGGGCTGATGGCGTTCGGCCCCTCTCCATTGTCCCTCAGCACAATAACAGTGGCGTAGCAGGTTGTGAAAGGTCTTGCTGGAAACATCTTGGAAGCTTTAGGACCACTTGTTTTTGGTTTTTCATCCCCTGGTGTCTGAAAGCTGTTATGGTTCTGAACCTGACGGGACACCAGTTGTATGCTTGGCCTTTCAGACTCTGCCCCTGTCAGCTGGTCTGCCCCGACACCGTACAACACATTTTCTTCTATTGCTCATTCCATGATGAAATTCAAACTGTATATAAACCCTATTTGAAGACAGAGGGCCAAGTTTTCTGATAGTTCCAAGCTGATCTTCCTACTAAATAGCCCCATCTTTGAAATGTGCAAAAGTATAGCTAAATTTTCCATCTTGCAAAGAAAGGGTGCTAATTTTTATTCTGGTCCTTTTAACAATTGTATTCACTCTTTCCTTTTAACTTCACGCTATATTGTACTGTGTGATGTCTTTTGTGTATTTTAAATCTGTGTGTGTGTGTGTGCGTGTGTGTATTTGGGGGGGTTGCCTATTATGTAATACTTTATAGCAGTGATGGTGAACCTTTTAGAGACCGAGTGCCCAAATTGCCACCCAAGACCCACTTATTTATTGCAAAGTGCCAACACGGCAATTTAATCTGAATGCTGAGGTTTTAGTTTAGAAAAAACGGTTGGCTCCGAGGCATGCGTTACTCGGGAGTAAGCTTGGTGGTAGTCGGTGGCTTTGCTTTGAAGCAACCGTGCAACTATTTCAACGGGTGAATCATGATCCTATGAGGGTTTACTCAGAAGCAAGCCCCATTGCCAGCAACCGAGCTTACTCCCAGGCAAAGGATCATGCTTTAGTTCTTCGCATGAAAATCAATGGGGTTTAACAGCGCTTAACAGGGTTACCTACGCTGCTCCCCCAAAACTAGGTCTTAGGTTTAATGCTAACAATCGAGCCCAGTGGCCCAGGCCAGCCTAGATGTGTGTGAGAGGGTGGGGGCGGCTCTGATTGCGCGTGCCCACAAAGAGGGTTCTGAGTGCCACCTCTGGCACCCGTGCCATAGGTTCGCCACCACTGCTTTATAGCCTAGATGCCAATAAAGGCTTTGGGAAGATAGAAAGATGTTTGGCATTCAATCCAGCAAAAACATTTGCTTCGTCGGCTCAGAGTGTGGCGCGCGCGTGTGACTTCATAACCAAAGCCATACAGCGGCTAATGTGCGTTTCCATAGTGCCGCAAGAGAAAACGAGCACGCGAGTGTTACCCTGTAGGCTGTGAATTATGTTCAGTCGATTTTTACTTCCCTGGGCTGTGTGAAGGGTCAGAAGCCAAATGCTGACCTAGCCACTCTGTAATGGACTCATCCCTAACATTCCTCAAGTTTGTGTTGCCCTGTGTTCCGAAGAATTCTTGCACAACAGATGCTGTTTCTCTCTGCTGGTCTTCTGAACTCCCAAATGGCTTGCATTTAGAACATGTCCAAAGTTCATGAATGAGTAAATGCCCCAACAGTGTCTGTTAGCTTTGCACGCACTTGGTTTTCTACTCTTCTGTCTGTTACTAAAGATGTGCAGTTTCTGAGTTATTCCGTGCTTGGCTTTTGCAGTTTTCGAGGTCTGTGGGGACTAGCCCCGGCTGGATTCAGTGTAATAGGGATGCGAAACTTAAGGATTTGTTTACGGTTTATATGTCACTGTAAACAGTTAATCTTTTCCCAAGGCTTGGCAAACTGGCCAAGGGTGTAGCAATAAATACCCGGATCGTCTCCACCTTTAGAAAGTGTGTTTTCCTACTCGCAAGATGGGTTCTGGAGAAAGTTAGCCTGTTAATTTTCCTGAACAAATATCAGTAGCAAAAGGCTGACAACATATACGTGGGTCCAATTGTGAGCATGTTACTTTTTAAAGTAGAGTTGTTTGAAGCTGGCTGAAATCTTGTTGTGTTTCCGATATAAACTGTCTTAAAACTGCTAAACAGGGATGTTTATAATGGGGGGCGGGGGGGGGGGGCGGTATAGTGCACTAAACTCCACTAAGTTGGCATCCCTTTGCTCACGTGTCTGTTAACGTGTCTTCTTCTTCCACAGGTAAAGGTTTTGTGTCAGCGAATGCGGGAAACAGCATTGCTGCTTCGTGGGAGCAAACGGCAAGAGGCTTCCCGCTCCGTGCCAAATCTGCTGAGCAGTTTTCATCGGTCGCGTTGTTATTTGTAAGTGGGGTTTTTTTGTTCGTTTGTTTTTATGGGTAGTTCGAAAGCCGGTTAGGAGTCAGCTGTTTGCATTAACAGCAGTCTGGGAGTCAGGAACCCTTCAACCTTTCACGGTGTGAGTGATGGGGACAGAATTAACAGCAGAAGTTGATTCGCTATCCCGTATGAAAAAACCCGATTCACGCAGGCAAGGTACCGAAATCGCAGATGGTTCTTCACAATGTGATTCTTGGATTCTTGCTCCCGAGCACCTACTCTCATCAGCACAACTTGGAGGGAGCAAACCTTTACGTTTCTTCAGGTCACGGACGGATGGAATCCTTTCAGCGGAAATATTGAAATACTCCGTGTGCGTTTGCATGTGTGTCTTTCCCCACTTAAACTATTAAAGCTTGCTTTAATAGCTTCTGCGTGGTGTAGTGGTTCAGAGCAGTTGGATTCTAATCTGGAGAACCCGGTTTGATCCCCCACTCTTCCACCTGAGCTGGGTGACCTTGGGCTAGCCACAGTTCTCTCTGGGCTCTCCCAGCCCCACCTGCCTCACAAGGTGCCTGTTGTGGGGAAAGGAAGGGAAAGGAGCTTGTCAGCCACCTTGAGTCTCCTTACAGGAGAGAAAGGTGGGGTATAAATCCAAACTCTTCTTCTTCTTCTTCTTCTTCTTCTTCTCGTTTCGCAGTGTCATAGAAGCAGGAAGACAAAGCAGGATTTAATGTTTTGTGTGGCACCCCATGGAATAGGATCCACCATGAATGTAACCAAGGGTGGTCTGGTGCTCTTCTCGGCCAATTCCAACCCGTCATGCATGGAACTATCAAGAAGAATCTCTGAGTAAGTATAGTGGTCTGGAGGGTTGTGTGTTTGTGATGCCCTTTGGTGGTGCTTCGCAGCATCTTAGGTGTGCTGGCAGGCTTGGGTACAGAGTGCAACCGTTAGCAAGTCGAGCGTTGAGTTCCTTGGTTAATGCTTGACTGCCGTTCGCCAAGATAAGGTCGTATTCATCCTCCAGGGTCAACATAATGTGAGTTTTTCTGGTTGGGCACCAGGGAAGAAGGGAAAAGCAGAAGGAATCTGACACACGCGTTGGGCAACTGAAACTAGGAAACAAAACTTAGGACGATGGCCACCTTCCGCCAATGGAAGAGTCACCTAAGTTTGACAAAGAGCCTGGAGCAACGCCTCAAACTCTGCCCGGTTTAGGGTTAGGTTTTGTGGGAACAATAACTGGAAACTGTGATCCACAAAATGTGGGACCAGGTTTAAAAATGAGCCCGGCGCCTCAATTTATGGACAGATTGAGGCCAGTTTTAAAGCATCTTTTGTAGTAAATTGTCTTGTTCCCCGTGGCTCAAGAGTAGCCGCTGTCGATGTTCCCAGGGTGGTTTTTTTCAAGTTTGTTTCTCCGTGGTGTTGTTTCTCCCTTGCCCTGACACGGACCTCTCCTTTCCCTCCCCCTTCAGGCGCCTCGGAATTGAGATGGGGAAAGTCCAGGTTTATCAGGAGCCAAACAGAGGTGAGAATAAAGAAGAGCTATTTCCCATCGTGGCGGACGCTGCTCCTTCACGTCGTCTGCCCACCGGCATTCGTATCCTTTGCTCCCTTTATCAACTCTCCAACCTATTCTGTGCTATGCAGATCGGGGTGGCTGTTCCCTGGTTTTACCTGCCCCGCCCCAGTTCCTGCTATTGGCCATCCCTTGGTCATTGGCGCTGCATCACCTCGCGAGCGCAGACAGGGGTCTGGCAAGCAAGGCGAGTGGGATCCAGTTGGGTGTTGGGTCTCAAACCCTGAAGCAATAAACTGACTCTGGAGCGTTGATCAGTAGTGTTTATGGAAAGACATTGAAGCACCCAGCTGGACACAGCCAGTTCTGGGGAACCTGGCTTTGGCTACCTGTTTTATCCTGGAGTCAGTCCCCCCTCCCTGTTTCTTAAGGAATGTGAGAAAGTTAGTTTGGAGCCAGGGTGCCCCAAGGTCGGCGTTAGACAGAGATAAAGCCACCTGGCATCCTGCTCCATGGGACAGTGGAAACAACTCTGTCTCCCGTGAGACTGAAGTGTCGGGGGTAAGCCTAGTTATCTAATTAGCGAGTGAAGCCATAAAGCAAAGATCAAGGGAAGAATGTCCCAGGATAGCAGCGATATCATATAGCAGGCTGGTTGCGTATATCTTGCAGCGAGGTAGTTACATACATCTTGTATGTTACATACAGCCACATGCGGCGGTTAGGAATGCATCTCAATCACCCGATACAGTCCCCCTGGCGTTGGGATGGTTTGCCTGCTGAAGGCATGTGGTCTCTTTTGGCAGAAACGAGGGTGCAGATCCAGGAGTCTGTGCGAGGGAAAGACGTCTTCATCATCCAGACGGTGTCAAAGTGAGTGACGACGGATCTCAGTTCGGGAAGAATTCCTGAGGTGCTCCCGTGCAAGACGTTAAAACAGGCCAGCAGGGCAGATCTGTGCTCTGCCTGCCATCTTTTAATGTGTGCTTCGTTGTGAACTTATTTCCTACATTTCTGGACACTGAAACACAGCTTCTTCGTTGCAGGGATGTGAACACAATCATCATGGAACTCCTGATCATGGTCTACGCCTGCAAGACCTCCTGTGCCAAAAGCATCATCGGCGTGGTCCCCTACTTTCCGTACAGCAAGCAGTGCAAGATGCGCAAACGGGGCTCCATCGTCTCCAAGCTGCTGGCCTCCATGATGTGCAAAGCAGGTGAGAAGATTGGGGTATTCATGCGTCCTTCCAACATGTAAGGAATAGTTTTAAGCATCTCTCTGTGCAGTAGGAGAGGCTTCTGTTTCAAGCTCGACGTGGCTCAGGAATGGTGTCTCTGAAGGACCATCTTCTCCCGGACGTTCCTGGACAGATGAGAGAGCTGGGCCAAAACTATCAAGAGGGTAAACAAAGGGAATGCTGTGGACATGGCCTACCTTGATTTCAGTAAGGCAAGGTGCCCCATGACGTTCTTGTAAGCAAGCTAGGGAAATGTGGGCTGCCTCGGAGACTAGGACACAAAGTAATGGATTCAAGGTGCAGGAAAAGAGATTCCACCTAAACCTCGGGAAAAACTTTCTGACCATCAGGGCTGTTCGACAGTGGAATGCCCTACCTGGGAGTGTGGTGGAGTCTCCTCCTTTGGAGTTTTTTAAAGAGACGCTGGATGGCCATCTGTCAAGAGTGCTTTGATTACGTGTTCCTGCTTTGCAGGGGGTTGGACTTGATGACTCTTGTGGTCTCTTCCAACTCTATGATTCTATTATTTTTAACCACTACACCACTCTGGCTGTCAAGGCACAATTTTGCTAGGTGCCAGGGAGTACCTAACCGTCATTTGAAATTTAATAAATCTGCAATGGGAAAAGCTTGTCTCATGCGTTTTGAAGTCCGAGCCACTTTGGGAGAAGGGGAGAAAAAATAATATCTGTTCTACACCAATATTTGTCTTGTTTCTTATAGATAGAATGGGATTCTGAAATATTTATTTCCTCTCTGCTTTCCCCAAGGTCTGACTCATCTGATCACTATGGACTTGCATCAAAAAGAAATCCAGGGCTTCTTCAACGTCCCGGTCGATAACCTGAGAGCGTCGCCATTTTTGCTGCAGTACATCCAAGAGGAGGTGAGCCATACCCTGTCTTCAATCTCCAGGTGGGGCGGTTTGGGTCACGCAAAGATGGTTGGTCTCTCTCCAGACACCCAACACAGGAGCTGAGAAAGAACGCCACCTGTTTGCGCCAGAGGTTTGGTTTTCTTCCTTTAAAACAGCAAATCTTACGCGTCCCCCGAAGATGTGAGACATAAAAAAATAACTTTCTAAACATGTCATTACAGATTCCAGACTACAGGAATGCTGTGATTGTGGCCAAATCGCCTGCCTCTGCGAAGAGGTTGGTAATTGTTTCCTGAAGTCCTGCAGTTATTTTCTTCACAGCGTAGCGGCTGGGAGAATGATATGCGCACTAGGGTATCCCTGGTTGGATCATCTCTGTCCTGTGAACTCTCTAAATGGCCTTGCAGGGTGGTGGGGTGCGGGGGGGGGGGGGATCTCTACCTCCGCCTGCGTGCAATATGGGAATGATAGCGCTGATCTACTTTGAGTTTGTGAAAAGAATTACAAGAAGCTTATTTATGATAGGGACAATATACTTCAGTCTTGGCCTGTCTACACTATGTGTCTCTTTCTGGGCACAATTCTGAGTGCTAGTGTTGATCTTTAAATTAACTTCATAGAATCATAGAGTTGGAAGAGACCTCAAGGGCCATCAAGTCCAACCCCCTGCCATGCAGGAATACACAATCAAAGCACTCCTGACGGATGGCCATCCAGTCTCTGTTTAAAAACCTCCAAAGAAGGAGATTCCACCACTCCCCGAGGTCGTGCATTCCACCGTCCAACATCCCTTACTGTCAGGAAGTTTATACTGACAGTAATCTCTTTTCCTTCATCTTGAACTCACAGTAGTAAAAACGAGTGTCAAAACAAACCGGCTGTCTTTTTGTTTTTCTTCTGAAATGTACTTTAAAAATATTCTCCCTTAACCTGTAGGGCGCAGTCGTTTGCCGAGCGTTTGCGGTTGGGGATCGCTGTCATACACGGGGAGGCCCAAGATGCCGAGTCGGACCTGGTGGATGGACGTCATTCGCCCCCCACAGCCAAAAACGTTGCTGCCATTCACCCGAGCTTAGAGATCCCAAGTAAGTGACCGTGGGTTAAAGGCGGGCTTCTCTGTCAGTATATGGGCATCCCAAATTGGGGGCTGGAACAGACAGTGGTTGGTCTGAAGCTTGCCCCAGGTTCCATCTGCAGCATATCCAGTTGCAGGGTCTGGCAGTAGACTCCCAGAGGGTAGCTGTGCACATGGTGGTTACAGAGACCTTCCTTCCTTCCTTCCTTCCTTCCTTCCTTCCTTCCTTCCTTCCTTCCTTCCTTCCTTCCTTCCTTCCTTCCTTCCTTCCTTCCTTCCTTCCTTCCTTCCTTCCTTCCTTCCTTCCTTCCTTCCTTCCTTCCTTCCTTCCTTCCCTCCTTCCTTCCCTCCCTCCCTTCCCTCCTTCCCTCCCTCCCTCCTTCCTTCCTTCCTTCCTTCCCTCCCTCCCTCCCTCCCTCCCTCCCTCCCTCCCTCCCTCCCTCTCTCCCTCCTTTCTTAACCACTACAGCAGTGGCATAGTGGTTAAGAGCAGGTGCATTCTAATCTGGAGGAACCAGGTTTGATTCCCCGCTCTGCCGCCTGAGCTGTGAAGGCTTATCTGGGGAATTCAGATTAGCCTGGGCACTCCCACACACGCCAGCTGGGTGACCTTGGGCTAGTCACAGCTTCTCGGAGCTCTCTCAGCCCCACCTACCTCACAGGGTGTTTGTTGTGAGGGGAGGAAGGGCAAGGAGATTGTCAGCTCCTTTGAGTCTCCTACAGGAGAGAAAGGGGGGATATAAATCCAAACTCTTCTTTCTTTCTTTCTTTCTTTCTTTCTTTCTTTCTTTCTTTCTTTCTTTCTTTCTTTCTTTCTTTCTTTCTTTCTTTCTTTCTTTCTTTCTTTCTTTCTTTCTTTCTTTCTTTCTTTCTTTCTTTCTTTCTTTCTTTCTTTCTTTCTTTCTTTCTTTCTTTCTTTCTTTCTTTCTTTCTTTCTTTCTTTCTTTCTTTCTTGCTTGCTTGCTTGCTTGCTTGTTTGCTTGCTTGCTTGCTTGCTTGCTTGCTTGCTTGCTTGCGTTCTTTCTCTGTCTTTCTTTTTCTCTTTTTCTCTCTCTCTTTCTATTCAGGGCGTCTTCCAGCAAACATTGCAATAAATACAGTAAAACAGATTAAAACCCAGTCTAAAACAGACGGCGTTACAATTGTCAGGTGCTGTACAGAAATTGAAGAGGGGTCCTGATCTCAGGCTTATGGTTTAAAGGAGAGGAAAGAAATGTAGGAAGAGAGATAGTTGTTTCAAAGTGACCAGAACGAAGCATCAAGTCGAGATCTTGGCTGCTGACGGGGTAACTTGAGGGGGCGCTGAGCATCCCTCCTGTGACCCATATTTGTGCAAATGTCATTTCTGTGTTTGCAGAGGCTGGCTGTTTGGGTGTGGTTCCTTCTTCAAATATATGAAAGCCATGCCATTTGAGTTTTTGTTCTGTTTGACAATTGGTCCTGGTTTTACTTTGACGGACTGAAAACGTAGGGAGGGAGGGTTGGCATTTTGTAGGTAAAAGGAGCCTCTCAAACGACAATTAGAGTGTGACATGCATTTCCCTTCCTCTCCTTGCCTCAATCAGTGCTGATTCCAAAAGAGAAACCGCCCATCACTGTTGTCGGAGACGTAGGAGGAAGAATAGCCATCATAGTGGTACGTAGCATCTGTGGCCCCTTTCAGCGCTATAATTCTAGCACAGGATTGCTTTCACACTTGACTCCCGAACCTTTTCCTGGGGGGTCGCTTTCACAATATGCTGCAAAGTAAGAGTGCCTCTGAGCTCGTGCCGAGTGTCGTTCGGCTTCCCGCTGCATAGCCCTGGCCGGCCTCCTTGTTGCTTGGGGTGATCTGGTTGTCGTTCTTCTGTTTCCTGTATGAACCAGGACGACATCATCGACGACGTTGACAGCTTCCTGGCCGCCGCCGAGACTCTCAAAGAACGAGGGGCCTACAAGATCTTTGTCATGGCCACCCACGGCCTCCTTTCCTCGGACGCCCCCAGGTTGATAGAGGAGTCTGCCATTGACGAGGTAAGATAGTAGGCTGGCCCCATTGCAGAATCCTAGAGAAAGGTGGGGTAGAAAAATTACCCGAGGGGTTCTACACTGTGTTGGAAATGTTACTTTGAAGCTGAGGGGATTTACGTGCGAGTAAGACGAGGAGCAGCAGTGGCGTAGGAGGTTAAGAGCTCGTGTATCTAATCTGGAGGAACCGGGTTTGATTCCCCGCTCTGCCGCCTGAGCTGTGGAGGCTTATCTGGGGAATTCAGATTAGCCTGTCACTCCCACACACGCCAGCTGGGTGACCTTGGGCTAGTCACAGCTCTTCTGAGCTCTCTCAGCCCCACCCACCTCACAGGGTGTTTGTTGTGAGGAGGGAAGGGCAAGGAGATTGTCAGCCCCTTTGAGTCTCCTGCAGGAGAGAAAGGGGGGATATAAATCCAAACTCTTCTCTTCTTCTCTTCTACGAGAAAAGGCGGAGGCGCTGGGGAACGCTTAGTCTGGAGAAGAGGAGGTTCATAGAATCACAGAGCTGGAAGATACCCCCAAGGGCCATCAAGTCCAACCCCCTGCAATGCCAGAAAACACAATCAAAGCACTCCTGACAGATGGCTATGCACTGCCTCAGAGGGTGGTGGTGTCTCCTTTGGAGGTTTTTAAAGAGAGGCTGGATGGCCATCTGTCAGGAGTGCTTTGATTCTGTGCTCCTACACTGCAGGGGTTTGGACTTGATGACCCTTGGGGGGTCTCTTCCAACTCTATGATTCTGGTCCTGTGCCCTGTGGTCACTGCCTCCATTCTTCTTCTGTTCCTCACAAAAACCACTACTCGTTATAAAACAGTTTATTTCCCACTTTTAAGGTGTTGGTCCCACAGCACGATGCTAGAAAAATAAATGACCGAGAAACCGTAACTTCTTCCCGGTTTCTGACATTTCCTTTATCTCTCTATCTCTTTCCCTCTCTCTTTTTCTCTCGCTAGGTGGTGGTCACCAACACCATTCCGCACGAGATACAAAAACTCCAGTGTCCCAAAATCAAGACTGTGGACATCAGCCTGATCCTCTCCGAGGCCATCCGCAGAATTCACAACGGGGAGTCCATGTCGTACCTTTTCCGAAACATAGGCCTGGATGACTGACCGTGCCTCGGAGGCTTTTGCAAGAGAAAAATTCAGGGGCCAAAAACGGAACACGGACCGTAAATTTCAAACTGTGAATCTTTGTGGCTTCATCCTTTGTATTTCAACGGAATCCTCCCTCTTCCCCCCCCCCCCCACACACACACATCTCAGCAGTTGAGTTGCTCTCCTCCCGTGCTTTAAATTTAGTAACGAGATTTTTGAGAAGCTATTTTTTCCCCCTTTGCCATGTTTGTGAAAAACCAGACTGGACCAAAAAAAGAAAAATACCCTTCAGGGGAAAAAAATTAGCCTCCGTTAGGTTAGCTGCGCTCCTTTACAGGCAGTTGCGTCTTTGGAGAGAATGGTGGTTTGTGAAAGAGCTTTTTTTTCTGCAGGAGAACAATCCCAATGTCAGGTAAGCAGGTTGGTCACCCGGCATGAGGTCCTTTTCTTAATGAGACGCGTAGAGGGGTCCTTGAAGAATCCACAAGCCAAAAGCTTTCCCTCGCCAGACGAAGATCGCAAGCGAGAGTTAAAGGGATCCTTTGCAAGAGTTCCTCCGCCCCTCACCGGCTGGCTCTCGAGCTGCTTCCGTCTCCTTCTTGGAGGCCTGTGTTGAACTTGGTGGATCGTGCCGGAAGAAAACGCACGCACAACACTCCGGAGGAACTCGGCTCCTCGACGAAGCGTTCCTCGTTTCCCAAACCGCTTGTGCAGCCAACTGCTTTTGCAAGGGCTGGTTGACGTCAACGCCTCGCGTCTGCCAAGCCAAAAAATAATAATTTTGTGCCGTTGTCTGCGATTCACTGTCTCTTTTTTCTGTAGAAATGCTTTTATAGGAAAGGCGTATGGAATATGCACCGGTATTTATTTTCTGTGACAAAATAAAATCTGGGTGTTTTTTTTTCCTGTGTGTGCGTGTGTGTACGTCAGGTTTGAAAGAAATAGGCACGTGAATGGTTGTTGTCTAGATAATATTTCGAACTCAGGGGCGCTGGGGCCTCAGATCTTGATGGAACTGGAATGATGTGGGATTTCTGGGTTTATGGCTTAAAACTTTTGGACAGGGTGTCGCCTAGACTTGTCCACCTGTCTTTCTACGAGTGCGAAGCCCAGCCACCCAACGGATCCTTGGGGTTTAAACAGTTAAAACAAAACATAGCAATTTTCATTTGTCTGGACAATTCAATGCACAGCTTTTAACACCTGCACTATAAGTAGGGCCTTCTATGGATTTGGTATAAACTTCTGTACCTTACCTGTCCTATGGGTGTTGGTCTCTAATGGGGCTTGCAAAACCAAGCACTTCGTTCTGTCAGGGTAAATCAGAGTAAACCAGCTTCATGGGGCAGGAACGTGGAGCAGTAGAGTCCCAGGTGTGGTCACAATCGGTCAGGAGGCAGATCCGGCACGGCAAACAGGTTCCAAAGGTAGAGAGGCACAGGGTCAAAACCAGCCCAGAAGACAACCAGAGCCAAAGGCAATAGGGTTGCCAACTCTGGGTTGGAAACTTCTTGGGAGATTTTGGGGGTGGAACCTCAGGAGGGCAGGGTTTGAGGAGGGGAGGGGCTTCAACGGGGTGTAATGCCATAGTGCCTCCCTTCCAAAGCAGCCATTTCCCCCTGGGTAACAAATCTCTGCAGTGTGAAGATGAATCTTAATTCTATGCTTTGTGGTTGGCCCCTCTAAACTTTGCGACTGGAGTGGCCCCAAAGAAGGCCCTGCACGTCTGCTTGATGTAAGAGATGGGGACAAAAATATTCTTTCCACCCAGTGCTGCATGGTTGTGTGTAAGCCGGAAGCTTGTATGTGAGGTTCCCTTCCCCTGAGGGCTGTTCACCCCTGGGAAAGTTTACAATCCTTTTCCTTTGTCCGCTGATGCTTCCGAAGCCAATGCCATGCGAATATCTCCAATACTACCACCTCCTGAGACATCAGACTTACTACTGCGTCTACCGTGTACCAAGCTCTTTAAATTGTTGAGTCTTGGAATATTTCAGCGTACAGAATTCCAGGACACAATGCACAATAATCATGTTCCTTTAATATCTAATGGAAACCTAGCATTCAGATTAACAGACTGCTTGAAACGCTCTGTCAGTCCTAAGCAGAGGCGTTCCTCCCATTGGGCAAAGTGGGCAGCTGCCCAGGGCGCCACCTTGTGATGGGCGAAAAAATTGCAGGTTCGTTTGTGGGGGGTTTTGTATTTTCAGAGTTATTTCCGTTTTTGGCCTGCAGGGGTTGCAGATTTTAAGCTAGCAGCATCAAAATTTCAGGGATTTTTTGGGAGACTCTCCTGATGATATGACCTGGGTTTGGTGAGGTTTGGTTTAGGGAGTCCAAAGTTATGGACTCCCAAAGGGAGTGCCCCCATCCCCCATTGTTTCCAATGGGAGCTAATAGGAGATGGGGGCTACAATTTTGAGGGTCCATAACTTTGGACCCTCTGAACCAAATTTAACCAAACCTGGGTGGTATCATCAGTAGGGTCTCACGAAGATACTCTGAAATTTTGGTGCTGCTATCTTAACAATTGCACCCCTGACAGCAGGCACCCCCTAAATTTCCCCAGATTCGCTTTTTAAATCCACTCCCTGCCAATGCTTGTTTTCTTTTTTCTTTTATTCTCTCAATGCCTAATAAAGGTTGTTGTTGTTGTTGTTAAATCCACCCCCTTCGGCATGGATTTAAAGGGAGAATCTGAGGTCCCCAGTTTTAACATTGAAAGGGATGCTGTTTCAGGGTGGGGGAGAATCCACCCCAAAATAGCATCACTTTCAATGTTGTTTAAAGTGGGGACCCCACATTCTTCCTTTAAGGTGGATTTAAAAGGAGAATCTGGGCTCCCTAGTTTAAACACCATTGAAAATGATGCTGTTTGGGGGTGGATTCCAGCATCACTTGTTTAAACTAGGGAACCCAGATTCTCCTTTTAAATCCACCTTAAAGGGAGAATCTGGGGTCCCCAGTTTAAGTAACATTGAAAGTGATGTTGTTTCCCCCAATTGGGGGGTCTGGATACAACACCATAAAATGTTTTCATAGCAGTAATAAAACATTTTGAAAGTATTTTGAAAACGTTTTCCAAAAATTATTTCTGCTGCGTGGCTTGGCCTATTGCTGCATTCAGATTTGTGAGTTGGGGGATGTTCTACAATGTGATGGTGACTTTGAAATGACCTGGTGGAAAAAATCATTGTTTGGTCACGGTGGGGGAGGGCAGCTGCCCATGGGGGGGAGCATGAAACTCAGGTTTTGCCCAGGGCTCCAGTTTGCCGAGGTACGCCTCTGGTCCCAAGCCAATACATAGAGGCCCAAAGTTGTTTCCGGTGCCAAACGTGTGATTTTGGCACTGTTTCACATCCATTTGCAAAAAAAAGGAAGCAACTTAATTTGAAATGGTGATAAAAGTCCAAAAGATAAGAGGGAAATATAGAAACAGGGCGGGACGGCTTGGTATATATGTTGTTGCTCTATTTGTGGTACGAGTTATGGCTCTTCCCGTGGTAGGAGTTATGGTGCTTTCCGGATCAGGAGTTGTGACGCTTCCAGTGTTGAGAGTGGTGTTTCCGGATGTGGGATAAATTGTGCTTCCGCAGACGTGACTTGTTACTGAAAACACACACGTGGAAAAGAACAAAATAAAATCAGTTCCCAGCCATCATTAACACAGGCCAGCATTCCCAGTTTCTCTGTCTAATTTTATAGGGGCTGGAAATGCAAAAAGAATGTGTGGCTAAAAATGCATTTTTCCATAATATTATTCTCCTCTCTGGGGAATGTTTTGTGTATTGGCCCTTGGGACCAGAGGCGTACCTAAGTTAATCATAAACATAAGTTAATCATAAACAAATGAATTATACATTCCATCCAGTCCCCATATTGTTACACTTGGTTTCCATTCCTTTATTGAATTTACTGTAAGCTTTCTTAGCAAATGACTTAATGCTACTTTGCCTAGTTATCATTCATCACCATTTTGTCTTTACCTCTCCCCCCTCCCTCGCACCACCCCTCCAACTCTCTTTAGTTTTAGACACCCCTCCTTTGTATTAAACCTCTACATCTCCTTTTGTCGTTCTCTGCCTCTGGACTCATTCACCATTAAAAGCCTGCACTCTCTAGCCCTCCCCCCCCCCCCACATGCCAAATTTAAATTATTTTCTGCATCTATGGTTCTGGAGAATCACCTGTGGTTTCAGTTTGTGGCAAGACCGAGCTGCAAATTTCGAAGACCTCTTGAAGTTCTTCTTGCCAGTGGCTTACTTTTGGGTCCCTGCTGGAAATGAAAAGTAAGACTATTTGGGATCCTGTTGGTATACTCTCCGTTCAGATGGGATCTTGTAAACAGAATGAAGTTCAAATAAACACAGGCCCCAAACTAAAACTCAGGGTCTGCCCAAGGTGCTAAGGTGCCCCCACGAGAACTTCCTCGCCCTCCCCATTCACTAGAGAGAAAAGCAAGAAATCCGCAATGAACCGTTTGCTTAATTAGGCATTCAAAACACACAACATGAAAACAGACAAGAGGAGCTCTTCAAAAGCTCTTTGTATTTAAGGTTGCCAGCTCTGGGTTGGAAAATTATTGGAGATTATAGGGTGGGAGTCTGGGTAGGATGGGGTCAGGGAGCGGAGAGACATCAGTGGAGTATAATGTCAGAATGGCCCCAGGGTCTGGTTTAGCTCAAACCGCGGTCAGTGTGCAGTGCCATCTAGCTTTGTACTTTCAATTTCCTTTGCATGCCTTTTCTCTGATTCTGTGGGAACAGGGTTGGCGCCTTTTGGCCGTAGGGGTGGGGGAAGAGGGGATTTACGCTCAAGCCTTGCTGGGTAATCCTTTAGAATAGTCTACTGCCTGTTCTGATCTTTGGTTTCCCAATACAGACTATAGCTAATATCTGCAGTTTCTTTATTTGGACCGAGGTCTGACGTATAATGCCACACAGTCCGCTCTCCAAAGAGGTCTTTTTCTCTCCAGGTGAACTGATCGTTGTCCCCTGGAGATCAATTATAATTCCAGGAGATCTCCAGCCGTCCCCTGGAAGTTGGCTACCTCCTGTTCCATCATGGCTGCCTTAGAAGAGTC
The DNA here is from genome assembly GCF_021028975.2 of Sphaerodactylus townsendi. Classification (NCBI taxonomy): domain Eukaryota; kingdom Metazoa; phylum Chordata; class Lepidosauria; order Squamata; family Sphaerodactylidae; genus Sphaerodactylus; species Sphaerodactylus townsendi. Next base: position 148,338,077 of record NC_059428.1, read on the forward strand.
AGCAGAGATGGAGATTCTAAAAGCCAGATAATAAGCTAGAAGAGGAGGCAACTCTTGGCCCTTTGGTGCCCCACAAAATCTAGCACCCAAGGCACCGGCGTAATTAGAGTGGGACAAGGCAAGATACGAGCCCCGAGTGATACTGGCTTAGGGGTGCCCAGGTTGCCCCGTTGCAAAGCAGCAAGCTACCACTGCTTGGACAGCTGCCATCAAGAAGCCATGGGTAGACCTGGCCTCCAGCAGGTAGACCAGCCCTCTGGAAAGCTGTGGTTGAAAGTAATGGTAGACCTGGCCAGTGCAGACCTGGTTCCAAGGTGGGACAGAGTTATCAGATTTTTGGAGCGGGGAACAACTTCAGTTGAAACACTTGACCATTCTCTGTTTGTATGCCCTAAATACAATAAGATACGCATGAAATACATGAATTCAATTTTCTTGAATTGTTCTCAGTTTCAAGAGTGTTGTAAGATGCCCAACCTCCTGAACAGCTCTGATGTGCTCTTTTGTGAAACTGTTGCAAATTTTATACTGGAAATTAGTAATTTTAACTGCATTTCTTAACCTTGTTTTGCTTTAAAATTCTGTCCTGTTTTGTATGCCAATAAAGGCTTGTGTGTGTGTATATAGTTGTGCCATTTTCTGTAGACACACCCCTGGCCCTAGTCAATTGTCTAGATTTGCCTAGCACCGTGGTGGCGAACCTTTGGCACTCCAGATGTTATGGACTACAATTCCCATCAGCCCCTTCCAGCATGGCCAATTGGCCATTGTAGTTCCTGAACATCTGGAGTGCCAAAGGTTCGCCACCATTGAGCTCTGCTGAAACCTCTCTGTAGCACCACCATCTGTGGGTGGAGAGAAGTGGTGGTTTAACAGAAGTTAACATAGCTCAATACAGGGACACAGGCCCATTTTCGTCTTTCCCCAACTTCTTCCACATATCAGGTTTTCGCAAGATTTTGAAGTTCTGCAGAAACATCTATGTCCCAAAACAGGCATGCTTATCACGTCCATCATCAAAACCCAAACTCATACCATGCTTAATACAGGTATTTTTTTATCATCAGGGGTAAAAAGTCATTAAGGATGTAATAAAAGGTTGTAAAATAATGTAAATATATCGATCCAAAAAAGAAAAGATATTTTTACCATCATGTTGAATAATTGGTATGTTGCAACAAACCTGCACATTTCAACCAGCAGATTTTCCTCTCTGGCTGGTTAATTATCTGCTTGAAATGGACTTACGTGGCTGCCGCTTGGAAGATTCCACAAGGTCCGCTGGCGGATGGCTTGGGTTGGTAGGAAATGTTCAGAGCCGGCAAGATCTCAAATTGCACGAACTGGGCGATGTCCGACCACTGAGACGCGCTCATTGATGGCCCCTGTTTCCTGAGGAAGTCAAGGATGTTGCTGAAGAGCTCACGCTGAATTTCTGGAGCGACAGAAGCCAGAGGAGAAGATCCGTTGCAGGTGAACGCGCTTGCTGCAGATCCGGAGCCCTGCAAAGAGGGGAAAGTAATGGGATGAGCAGTGTTCACAGGGGGAAAGGGGGTTCAGAACTAGGAGCATACAGGGTTCCCCTGTTCCCACGATCGGTTCTGGGGATAGCACGGGCCTATTTAGAGGCACCTTCCGCACACGCAAAATAATGCGTTTTCAAACCACTTTCACAACTGTTTGCAAGTGGATTTTGCTATTCCGCACAGCTTCAAAGAGCACTGAAAGCAGTTTGAAAGTGCATTATTCTGCATGTGCGGAAGGAGCCAGAGTGTCAGAGCAATGAACAGGCATCGTCAAGGATGAGTTTCCGGCTTCCTCCTAGGCACTGGCGAGAAATGAAGCAGTAGTACTATTGCCCAATCCAAGTTGTGAGAGCCACCACCATGGTATAGTGGCAGACTCTTATCTGGAGAACCGGTTTTGATTCCCTGCTCCTTCACACAAGCAGCGGACTCTTCTCTGGTGAACTGAATTTATTTCCCCACTCCTCCACCTAAAACCTTCTGGGTGATTTCAGACCAGTCACAGTTCTCTCCGACCTCTCTCAGCCCCACCTGCCTCACAAGGTGTCTGTGGTGGGGAGAGGAAGGGGAGGGGTTTGTCAGCTGCTTTGGGGCTCCTTGTGGTTGAGGAAAGTGGGGCATGGATCCAAACCCTTGAAACTCCTGGAGCATTGAGGATGGGGCTCGGGGAGGACAGAGACCTCAGTGGGGCACGAGGCCATGAAGTCCACACTCCATATTTGGAGTCTGTAGATCAGATGTCATTCCAGGGGATCCCCATCTCCCACCTGGAGGTTGGCATCCCCATCTCCAAGGGTCTGCAGGCAAAGGAAGAGAACTCTGCATTCGGATCTTACCTGGCAATGCAAACTCCGGAGCCTGCACAGGTAGTCATGAAGAGACTGATATTCTTTGAAAGTCTTTATACGTCCAACAACAACGCTGGTGAAACCGGAGCTGCACATGGGGCCCACGAGGGTTAAATCAGCAGCTTCCACGGGGCTGAGATCCTCAATCTGCAGTGGAGGAATCAGGGGGTGCATCATTTCCTAAGGCTCGACTGAGTCTGCAAAACCATTGCCATAGTGAGGTAGTTGGAGGACGAGAAGTCAGAGGAGGTCCCATGGGTGGATGAGCAATGATCTGCATGTGTGAATGCTACATTGCCGGCCAGGTGACCCAGATACAGAGGTGGGATCCAGCAGGTTCTCACCAGTTCCCGAGAGTGGGTTACTAATTATTTGTGTGTGCCGAGAGGGGGTTACTAATTGGGTCTGCTTTTCCGTTAGAAATCCCATTAGGTCCAAAAATCATAAAGCCCTGTTGTTTCCTATGTGGCTGGTTAGTGAAGGGAGAAAACAGGATAATTCTCCCTGTTGGGCTGTTTTAAAAACATGTTTTAGAAATATGGTAAAGTTCCCTGTTTAAGGAAAGTATCCTTCTTTTGATTTCTAGAAACAAAATTAAGTATTTGAAAGTATTAAGTATTTGACAGGCAGTCAATTAGAGGAGAAGTGGTTGTTTCTGTTGGCAGTAGACGATAGGACTTGCTAGAATGAGTTTAAATTATGGACAGAAAGATACTAGCTGGAAATTAGGAACTTTTTTTTACAGTAAGAGTTTTTTTACAGTAACAGAGAAATTATTAATGCCCCGCCCCCGGAATGCCCGCCCACGCCCCCCTCGTGCCCCGCCCAGCCCCATTGGCACTACACCACTGTTTGAATCCCACTACCATGGAAACCTGTTACTAAATTTTTTGGATCCCACCACTGCCCAGATAGTACACCCAGTCCACTTCAGATTCACCAGTTTGTACACTCGGCTGTCATTCACCAGTTGCCTCTGTAATTGCTCTTAGTACTACTCAACAGAGCTATAACCACACTGTGTAGTGAAATATGTGCTTTGGCCCAGTTTTACACAGCTTGGGCACTTGGGAGTCATATGTACCAAACGTCAGCTCGTGTGAGAACAACTTAAGCCCTGGGATACAGATTTCATGCTTTCAATGTAAGAAAGTGAGATGTACTAATGTCCTCTTATGGACAACGTGCATACCAGGTTTCAGTTTTCTAGCTACTTTGGAACCATCTTAATCAAGATGAGTCCCACCGTTTTGATAAGGAAGTGTATAAGTGTCCCTGTGATAGATTTTTCCAGCAAATTCCAGGGTTGTAGCTCAGGGGAAATTCTCTTTAAAAAATTGATACCTCTTACCCTGCTGAGTGAAAATCAATATGGATTTTTTTTAAAAAAATCCCTGCATTGGTCCATTTCATGCTTAAAACAGTAAGTGTTGTCCGTTGTATGTAGGGTCGTGAGATGCAGGGTGGGAAATTCCTGTAAATGTTGGGAATGGAGTCTGGGGAAGATGGTCTTTGGAACTGGAGGGACAGAGTTCATTTTCCAAAGCAACCATTTTCTCCACAGGAACTGATCCCAGTTGCTTGGGGATAGGATGTAATCCCAGGAGATCTCCAGCCACGACTTGGAGCCTGGCAACCTTAATTTTATCTGGGGAAAGGAGCTGTGTCTCTTGAAAGCTCAAAATGGAATAAATGTTGCTAGACTTTCAGGTCCCACGGGACTTTGGTTTTGTGTTAGCGTTCTCTGACCTTGAATGTTGTTGTTCTAATCCAATTTAGCCTGTGTTTATTAATCTGAGACGCTTCTATCTTGCTGTGTCTCCTGAAAAATAAGGCTGGTTCAGTACAAATATTGGCTTTACTCTCTGGACACCCCCATCCAGCTGAGCTATAATTTTAATCCACGTTGCTGCTGTCTGGATCAAAATTCTACATTGTCCGCAAAATGATCGCTTGACCCAGGGAAGTAGATAGAACATGTACCCAAGTTTTAAAGTTTTTGAAAGTCACAGCTCATACTCTGAAAATCATGTTGATCTCTAAGGTGTTCCTGGACTTGGAATCGTAGAATCATAGAAGAGACCCCCAAGGGCCATCAAGTCCAACCCCCTGCAATGCAAGAAACTTGACCCTAGCTGTTCTGCTATAGACCAACACCTCTGTTCTCTGAAACTAGCAGGTAGCAATTTCAGACAGCTGTTCATCTAAAAGTTTTACCAATATTTGTCACATTTGGCCCAGGGGAGCAGACAGTGGGCCAGGTGAAAGATATTGAGTCTGTCTGTCTGTCCGTCCATCCATCTCTCTCTTTCTTAGGTCCCAGAAGGGTGGGCATGGAAGGGTGGGATAAGAATCTACAACATTAGTCTCTGTGATTGGCAGGCAGTATGAAATCTCTGGATTGGCTTGGCGTGCTATGAATTATTCAGAACTCAGATGATGGCATTGGCTCCATCAAGAGAGCTGGATTTCTCACCTGCTGTGTTTCCGCTTCCAGGGGCCTCCAGGGGAGTCTACATGCTTTGGGTCTAGATTTCAGATATGTCTGCTGTAGACATTCTGGCTGCAACCCAGTGCAGAGTAAGACATGCTCACATGCCCACTGAAACCTCTAATCCTCAACTCCTCTGATGGTGCGTTTGGGCAGAGGTTCAGATATTTGAGAGGGATGACACGGACTGGCGTTTATGGGTTTTCCAGGCTGTGTGGTTGTGGTTTATGGGTTTTCCAGCCTGGAAAACCCACAACAGCCAGTTGTTCCCAGCTGTGAAAGACTTCAACAATACAATGACGGAGATTCTTTTTTGGCAATGACACAATACTCATCAGTATTGAATACTCTCAGTAGTTTGATGTGGCCCATCAACCATGTTCTTTTTAAAGAAGCTGGTCACACTCCCCCAAATCATTTCAAACAGGTGACGGGATCTGTGAGTGTTTAGTTCAACCAGTAGCAATCGAGTTTATCCCAATAAACCCTCTTTCTGCATCCAAATTCAGCAGATTTGTGTGTTTTAAAAAGAAAAAAGAAACACCACAGGGAAGCAGATTGGTTCAGTTTTGAAAACTATTTCTTGTTTTATTGATGAACAGGTTGACACAATCAGAGTTTTTATGCAGAGAGTACCCAAAAAAAGGACACCGGCAACGGTTTACGGAATGCAGGCAAACCAGACTTTATTTTGGGCAGCATATAGTTGCTGGCAACAGAATTACTTTAAAAAAATACTTAAGGAAAACATAGCAGTCCAGATGACATACAAAAGCATCCTGTATAACTAAGACAGTCTGGGAAGAATCCACAAGTCATCCATCTCCCTGCTACTGATAAAAGCCATGAGCCATGATTATATATTTGTGATTGCTTTAAAACATGGCTACCGTTTGCTGTTTCTCCGTTTGCTTAGAAGGCATCTTGACATTCAAAATCTGAACATTTTGATCGCAAAGTTGTTTTTTAAAAACACAAGATTTGCAAAGCAACAACCCCAGAATACTCGTTCCAGCACACCTAAATTTTGTTGTGCAAACGTTAGAAATCGTATCGCTAGGGAATAAATGTGTGGCCCTCAATTGCTACTGATTAAATTAAACTTTGGATACTGGTAGAAGACAGTTTGGTTGATTTGCCTGCTGTGCCAATTGCAAATGAAAGGAGGGCCAATTGTTTTGCTATTTAATTTCCAAAACAAGCTGGAATCTGGAGAGATAAAAAACAACAACAGGAAAAATAGAGAAATGCTAAAAATTATTTTTTTAAAACATGGTACCACCTTCCTTTCTGGATCACAGCACAAAGGGACTTGGCCTTATTGTGAACAATCCCTTTTTAAAAAAAGTTTCAAATGATAAGAAGCAACGGGACAGTACGAAACAGAGGTCCCCAACGTGCTTCCATGGTAACCCCCATCACCTCGGCAGCAGCAGCAGCAGCAGAAGGCCATTGCTTTCACTTCCTGCCTGTGAGCTCCCAAAGGCACCTGGTGGGCCACTGCGAGTAGCAGAGTGCTGGACTAGATGGACTCTGGTCTGATCCAGCAGGCTCCTTCTTATGTTCTTAACTGGTGCCCATCAAGTGTTTTGAGGAAGTAGGAAGGGACCATTAGTGCTTCTATCCAGCAGTGCTCCTAACTGGCAATTGGAGAATGGATTGGCCGTGCAGATTTTTTAAAGGATTTTCACAATGTGACTGAAGGTAAGCTGTAGCAGCCATCTTCAGTCTCCTTTTGCCTCCCCTGCTGCGGCTATTTTTGGCCTATGCCCGCCACACCTCCACACCAGCTGAGAAAGTATGTCAGTCCCTATGGATTTCGCTGCAATGAATGTAACAAAAATAGCCACAAATAGCCACTTAAAAAAAATAGGGATGGTGCCCAGGAAAACAGGGAATGCAATGGTGTTGGAGGAACATCACCTGGAGTCTTAAGAACAAATGAGAAGCCCAAGGGCATCAAGGCCAGAGAGGAAAGTTGGGGCGGGAGCACTACGCTGAACTGCACTGACTAGAGAAACTTACTGCATTGAGACCTGGGTATAAAGCTTGCAGTTCATTGAGTTTAGCCACTGAGCAAAAGTCTCCCAAATTGTCCATCAGCCAGCCACGGACTCCGGTGGTTCCGCTGTCACACGCTGACCCTGCAAAGGAAAGGAGGCCGGGGCATGTAGCATGGCGCAAAAATCCACAGATCCACAGATAGTGTGTGTGCATTATTTTATATCTCTGTTCACACTCTTGTTTACGTACCACCCCACCAATCCATCTCTTAACAGCTGACAAATATTATGATAATGTGGTTTCTGGTCTTCCCTTCCTACCAACTGACCCCTCTGTCCTTAGACTGTGAGAATCTTTCAAGATTTAAACACAGAAGAGCGTCTGTTCTGTGTGACACCACCGGTCCACCTAGTCCAGCGTCCTGTTTCCTGCTGGATTCTTGTGACTTTATGCCAAATATTGAAAGAAAAGCCTCTTGGCCGTTGCTTGAAGGACAAGAGATGAGAGAAGTAGAGAGAAGAGAGGGAACTCAGGAGCGCATTGCCTGGGAGACAAAATACCTGGAAAAGATGGCTGGGGACAGGGCGTGGCCTTGCCTGGAAGACCCACCTGAGAGCCCCTGCAGGGGCTCAGTGCAAGTTTTTCTAAGAATTGCCCGAATCGGCGCCTCACCTGAGTCTGCAAATTGTGCCGCTAAGTAAGTCTTCTGAAATCCGTACACCTCCTCCTTCTTCTTGGCGGACAGTTTCGAATAGACGTCAACAAGGGCTTTCACACTAACCAGAAAAACACACTGTTAACACACTAACACACTGTTGGCCAGAGTTGTCTCTTTTTCAGCATGCAAGCAACGCCATTGGGCAGAAAAGCTCTTTAATTCCCACTCCTTGGACACGTGAAAGATGTACGCAGATATCCCGGCCACACACATTCTAACAGCCATCCTGATACCAGACATGCTTCAAAGGTTGTTCTGTCAATGACTTTTGAGTGTGAGAAAATTCAGAGGCAGTATAAGGAGGAGTGTCTGGATTTATTTCCTCACCTTTATCTCCTGTAAGGAGGCTCGAGGTGACTCGCAGACTCCTTCCCTTCCCTTCCTCTTTCTGCAACAGACACCTTGTGAGGCAGGTGGGGCTGAGAAAGGTCAGAGAGAACTGGGACTAGCCCAAGGTTACCCAGCAAGGCTTCATGTGTAGGAGCAGAGAAACAAACCCAGTTCACCAGTTAAGAGTCCGCCACTCATGGGTAGGAGTGGGGAATCAAACCCAGTTCTCTAGATTAGAGTCTACAGCTCTGAACCACGACACCACGCTGGCTCTCAGACTAGCTTGAGCTCAAGTGCTCAGAAACTAACCAGAGTCAGTCCCAGTTTGTACTTGGAAGTCCAAAATTGCCACACAGAGGCAGGAAATGGCAAACCATCTCTGGACGTCTGTTGGGTTGAAAACCTTATGGGGGTTGCCTCTGCACTTCACTATAATGCACTTCATTATAAACCTCAGATGTCAGGGACAGCAATGGGGAAGGACTTTGGGCTTCTGGACTCTGCGGACTGTCCTTGAAAACCTGAACTAATGAAGCAACGCAGCAACCGCAGTCCTCGGGGTGTTCCTGTTGCTGGGAGGGAGCATTCGGTCAAAGAGTGAAACTGCAATAGACACAGCGATGCCGAAAGATTCTGAAGCCGAATAAAAGCCGAAAAACCGAATAATTGGTCATGCAACTTACACAATTTGGTAATACGGGCAAGGCATACTGCGGGGTAGCAAGTCCAGAAGAGTCCCGTTGATGCCCGGGAGCAGGGGGCGGAGTCTCTGGAACCAAGCGGCTGCGTCTTCTGGGGACATGGCATCGATCTGAGGGAAGACCATCTCCGCCGGGAACGTCAGCATCCTGTGCTGCACTTTGGGGTTGCTGAGTAAACCAGGATTCTGTTGGGATATTGAGAAGTCAGCAACATACCATGCGAGGGTTGAGCGGCGCTGGCAAACCACCTCTGTTGGTCTTTGCCTTGACCCAAATGGCCCAGGCTAGCCCAATTTTGTCAGATCTCAGAATCTAAGCAGGGTTGGCCATGGTTGGTACTCAGATTGGAAACTACCAAGGAAGCAGAGTCACTGTGCAGAAGCAAGCAGTGGCAAACTACCTCTGTCCATCTCCTGAAAGCCTATGGGGCTGTGACTGGACGGCCCTTCTGTTATCGTTATGCTTGAAGGGGATTATCATTCTGGTCAATTAGTCATTGCCACTGGCTGTGATTCCTCCTCCTCCTCATAACACAAGGCAATTCATATAACTTCTTCCCAGCCATACAGAAGCTCAGGCTACTAAATAAGCTGGTTACCTTCAGTGCAAAGTTATTGAACTCATCCAGAAAGGTACCAAGATGATGGAATGAGTCTTCCTTTTCTTGGATGGCTTCGTAGACATGCATTATGGCCAATCTGCTAAAAATAACGCGGCTTTGTGTGGACAGCTGAGCCAGAGCGCTTGCCGAGAAGAGATCCAAGGAATCGTCCTGCGTTGGGAATACAATATGAGATTAGGGGAAACAGGAATAATACCAAAGCAGTTGGATGCAGTTGGACGCACAGGTTCTTTGCTGGCCTTCCAAGATGGAAACAAACGATACTCCCAACAACTAATTACCAGCATGAATTATGATAGAGCTAGGGATCTTGTTAAACTTAGAATCATAGATGTCGAGAGGCAACACGACCTGAATAAACTCAAACACCCAATCTTCAGCAAAATAATGCTGAATAAACTTTCAATAATGCCTTATCTTACTTTCTTTTGTTTAACTATCGAAGAGCTCACAGCCTACTCCGCTACAACGCCCTTCGCCTAATTATACCAACGGATTTATAACAAATAACTGAGGGCAGAATTTGCAGTTGTCATCAGGAGGTGTTGAAACCTCGAACACATATTATTTGAATACCATACTATGATGAGATAATGCTGATGCTTCTGTCCTTTGACCAGACAAACATTCCTTTGCCAAGAAAGAAAAGGTTAAAATACTGTTATCAGATACCAATAAAAAATCTAACGCATTCTGCTACTAAGCTTGCCTGGATATCAAGTAAAAATCAGGAAGGTCTCGACAGAGTTAACTACTGGCTCTGCTAGCTAATCCTGCTACTAATTATTAGACTGACCTTCCACTCATTATCTTGAGCTGATGTTCTGAGTTCCTGAGGTCTATTATCTGTATTTTGTTAACTGTTTTAATCTGTATATTTGTAATATCTGTAAATTTTATGATTTTAATTCTTTTGGATCTTGCTGGTCAATGACCGTAAATAAATTATGTATGTATGTACTTCTGTGGCATCCTTAGAAGAAGAAGAGTTTGGGTTTATATCCCCCCTTTCTTTCCTGGAGGAGACTCAAAGGGGCTGACAATCTCCTTGCCCTTCCCCCCTCACAACAAGCACCCTGTGAGGTGGGTGGGGCTGAGAGAACTCCGAGAAGCTGTGACTAGCCCAAGGTCACCCAGCTGGCGTGTGTGGGAGTGTACAGGCTAATCTGAATTCCCCAGATAAGCCTCCACAACTCAAGCGGCAGAGCTGGGAATCAAACCCGGTTCCTCCAGATCAGAGTGCACCTGCTCTTAGCCACTACGCCACTGCTGCTCCCAAGCTTAGCCAAGCAAAACTTTCTATGACATCCTTAGTCAAACCCATAACTCCCAGAGGTTGGTCAGCTTTGAAAAGGTATTAAAATAATTCATAGGGGAGAGCTCCATCAAAGGCTACCAGCCATGGCTACTAAATAAACTGACTGAGGGGGAATCCAACTATTCTCCAAGAAACCTTCTTCCATCTTGGCTCTTTCCTTTAGTGGAGCTGGAGGAAGACTCCCTGGGCTGAGAGAAAGGTTCAAACTTTGCTCAAGAAAGTGGTAGATTCCACCACAGTGGTGCTCTGAATACAAGTTACGAGGGGCAACTATGGGGCCTCCATACCCCATTTGTAGGCTGTCCAGGAACAAAAGGTTGACTAGCTATGAAACAGGAAGATGGACTAGATGATTCACTAGTCTGATCCAGCATAGCTGCTTTTCTTAAGTCAATCACCCAGAGATACCTGATGGTTTAGGGGCATCTTTACAATCCTGAAGAACATACCATGGGAACTTCAAAGAATAACAGGTTACATGGAGAAATTTTTACACAGTGACACTGCACCAGGAAATTGTAAATGTTGTTGTTGTAAATGTATTGTTGTAAACATATTGATATTTATCTATTGTAATGCATGAATATTGTCCAAATATTGATATTTTGATATATTAATTCTCTGTTAATGTATTGCTGATTTACTGTTACTGTTATTTAATGTAGTATAGATTCAGTATGGATATGTATTAATATGTTTGATATAGTGCTGCTGTTATTGTTGGGAAAATTGTTTGGCTTGATATGTTTCAGTCGCCAACTATAATATGATCTTCATTCTTAGCTTTATTGTATGTTATCAGTATTTAATTTGTTGTAATGTTTACTGTTTTATGATGTCAGTCACCCTGAGCTGTGCGAGGGTAGGGCGGGATATGATTAGAATTACAAATGCAAAATACAAAAAGGTGTGGACCAAATGTCCAGCAGATATACGCTATGAATCGCTGTCTAGTTACCAGTGGGACAATCTCATACTTTCCAGGTTCTTGAAAAAAGATGCCACTTTCAGTGAGTCTCAGTTTGATTCAGCAAGACACTTATTTCTTAAAGAAACTGTTGTTTTGAGATTACAAGACGCAGATTAGTTCCACCTTAACTGAGCAGATTCCTGGTCTTCACTCACAAAGGACACCAGGGATCTGAGTTTTTCAAAAATACGTTTCGGAAAGCGAAAGGCAGCACAGAGCTAACCATGGGGCATTGTTGTCACTGAGAACAAAGGGGGCGCAAAGTCCAAAGACCACAGAGTATTTACCCCACGGAAGTTGCTTTTCAGCTCAGCAAAATCTGTGTAGGAGCAGGAAGAGCTGAAAGGTCCGAAAAATGTCTTTAGCCACTGTCTGTCTGCAGACACGCCCTGCGTGCAGGGAGAACCTGTTGCAAAACAGAACCATTAGAGAAACGTAAGCCAAGTTTGGGCCACCTCTCCAGGGAACTTACAAGACAAAATGCTAAAGTTTATTAATCAAATCCCATTATTGTGTTACTTTTTGGATTTTCACTGAAGGGGTATCATTTATACAGAGACGTTGAGTTCTAAGTGCATATTTTGAGATCCTCTTTCTGTTTGTAACGTGTTATCCACGTTCTATATTTTTCTATATTGTTGGTCCTTTGATACAGTCTTCTTAATTATTTCTATTAAAGGTATAGTTTCAGTGCTGTTCTTTGAGCCAGATAGAGGTTGTATTTTTGCAATCTGAATCTGAATCTCCCCAGTTCATCACTGTTTCTCCTTTGTTCAAATCCATTCTGTTTGGAGTCTCCCCCACCCTTGTGATGAATATTGTTCCCATTACATTTATGCAGTGCTTACAATAGTTCATTGTGCATTTTTATCTACAACAAAGTGCTAAGTCTTTCATCCCTAAGCCTTAAGTCTCCTTCACAGGGTGACACCACTATTCCTGTATTTCTCTGAAGTGACTATTCCTATAATTCTCTGAAGTGTTTGGCAAAGCATCTCTGTGTAAATGCGTAGCTTTTAAATGTTGGTTCAATGAACGATCCCATTTTGACATCTGGTTCTGAAGGATCATTTTGTTTCTAGAAACACTCTGACATTCATAATTCAGCTTGCTGAGTCTGTGGGCACTTTTTGGAACGTTGGGACACCTCACAAAATCACTACCTGGTGTTGGGGGGTCGGGACCAGTCACAGACATGGCTGCTGTTGAGGTGGGGCCAATCACAAAATATTGGGAGGTTGCTAGCCAAATGGCCTCCTAGGATGATGGCAACCATTTCTTTTCTGAAGCACCTCCTACTGTAGTGGGAGGATGAAATATTGGTTCTTTGCTTTGGAAAAGAGTTATGTGTGCATCAGGAAATACATCAGCAGCCACTACTAAATCAGGGCATCTTATTTGCTGCCAAATGCATCTCCCCCTTTGGATACTTGGGTTCCAAAAGACGTCACCAGAGGTTGGGTGGCTTGTTACCTGAATTTTGCAGTTGGAAGTGGAGAACTCTCTTGATAAAAGATGCAACATCGCCTGGATTTTCAAATGTGTTGTTGACGTGGTAGTTGGTTAATGCGCCCACTCTGCAAGAGAATGGAAGAAGAGTAGTTAAAAATAACTGGGCCTTGGAGAACAGCCAGGCAGAGGCAGAACGGGCACGGAGTTGGTACCTACATGGCCGCAAGGGAATCACATGAGGTGCCGCTGGGGATGAAGCCGAGATTCTGGGCATCCAAACTGCTGAGGAAGAGGCGGAGCCTTTCCCCAAACCAGAGGGTGTAGTCCTTTGCGGTGAAGAGTGGGAACGCACTGCTCAAGTGACAGAAGATCTCACCCAACATGAATCTCCTTGTCTCCGACTGGGGCAGCTGAGACAGTTTCTTCTGCAAGGCCAGAAACATTGGCGTTAAAAAAACTGAAGAAGAAGAAGAAGAAAGAAGAAGAAAGAAGAAGAAGAAGAAGAAGAAGAAGAAGAAGAAGAAGAGAAAGGAAGAAGAAGAAGAAAGAAGAAGAACAAAGAAGAAGAAGAAGAGAAAGGAAGAAGAAGAAGAAGGAAGAAGAAGAAAGAAGAAGAAGAGAAAGGAAGAAGAAGAAGAAAGAAGAAGAAGAAGAAGAAGAGAAAGGAAGAAGAAGAAGAAAGAAGAAGAACAAAGAAGAAGAAGAAAGAAGAAGAGAAAGGAAGAAGAAGAAGAAGAAGAAGAAGAAGAAAGAAGAAGAAAGAAGAAGAAGAAGAAGAAGAAGAAGAAGAAGAAGAAGAGAAAGGAAGAAGAAGAAGAAGAAGAAGAGAAAGGAAGAAGAAGAAGAAAGAAGAAGAAGAAGAAGAGAAAGGAAGAAGAAGAAGAAGAAAGAAGAAGAAGAAGAAAGAAGAAGAAGAAGAAGAAGAAGAAGAGAAAGAAGAAGAAGAAGAAGAAGAAGAAGAAGAAGAAGAAGAAGAAGAAGAAGAAGAAGAAGAAGAAGAAGAAGAAGAAGAAGAAGAAGAAGAAGAAGAAGAAGAAGAAGAAGAGCTGGATTTATATCCCCCTCTTTCTCTCCTGCAGGAGACTCAAAGGGGCTTACAATCTCCTTGCCCTTCCCCACTCACAACAAACACCCTGGGAGGTGGGTGGGGCTGAGAGAGCTCAGAAGAACTGTGACTAGCCCAAGGTCACCCAGCTGGCGTGTGTTGGAATGCACAGGCTAATCTGAATTCCCCAGATAAGCCTCCACAGCTCAAGTGGTAGAGCGGAGAATCAAACCCGGTTCCTTCAGATTAGAGAGCACCTGCTCTTAACCACTACAACGCTGCTGCTCTCAGGATTGCAGGATTAATACTGTGATTTGAGCCACGCCTCTCTTGCTGCAAAGAAAACAACAGTCCTGCCTCCAGAGAAGTCTACAAATTACACAAATTTATTTATCTAGTTCATTCTATGGGACCCTTTCCCAGTCAGAGCTGGGCTCAGGGTAGCTGACACACATAATACTACAAAATACAAATGTAGGCAGCAGGGCAGAGCTCTTACTGTGCACAACTAACACTGTGTTTGGTCCCCAATTCATATTCTATTAACACTTTATCCTGCAGAGGTGACTGTTTAAAGTACTGAATACACTAACCCCTGTGGCTCCTGAAAATTCCCCTCTGTGTGACTTTCTGAGAATTCAGGCACTGTGGACTAGCAACTAGGTTTTGCTACTTTTATTTTTTTTAAGATGAGAGCTACGATTCTCAGGGAACTCAGAGTTCCTTGCTTGGGTCCCCATTTAGCCTTTTTCCTGCATGCCACTGAAAAGTCCACCCGTCTGAGCTAAAGCGTGGCCAAACTGCAGAACCCGTTGATACCCGCGTTGACGTCCGCCATGAACTCCCGGCTATCGTTCCGGCGCATGAGTCGACACCTTCCCGGCTTTCTCGTTGTCCCGCAAAACGTCGCTCGCCAGGGTGTAGTCGGCCAGCTGTGCTGGGGTGAAAGCCTCTCTGGCATCCATCTGTGGGACAAAGAGAGTTCTCATCTCCTTGGCAGCAAGCAGCTAAGCTTCAGACAAGCCATGTGAACAAGGCAGCTCATCCATAGAGTCAAAGAGTTGCGAGAGACCCCCAAGGGCCATCAAGTCCAACCCCCTGCCATGCAGGAACACACAATCAAAGCGCTCCTGTCAGATGGCCATCCAGCCTCTCTTGAAAAACCTCCAAAGAAGGAGACTCCACCACACTCCTAGGTAGTGCATCCCACTGTCGAACAGCCCTGACTGTCAGGAAGTTCTTCCTGATGTTTTGGTGGAATCTATGTTCCTTCACCTTGAACCCATTCCTCCTGGTCCTAGTCTCTGGAGCAGCAGAAAACAAGCTTGCTCCCTCAACGACATGACATCCCTTCCAATATCTGAACATGGTGATCATGACAACCTTCTCTTCACCAAACTAAACATCCCCAGCTCCCTAAGTCTCTCCTTGTAGGGCGTGGATTCCAGACCTTTGACCATTTTGGTTGCCAATCCAATCAGGGTTCTTACCGCACTGAAATCTGGATTGATGTCAGTCAGATCTTTGTAACGGGCTAAGGAACTGAAGGCTCCAAAGTTGGAACGCAGCCAGCCCAAGCTGCCCCGGGTGTTCTCCGTGCAAGGATCACCTGTACAAAATACAGAGGCGCTGAAGAGGTCCTCCCTCAATCTGCCCCATTCCTTTGGCTGAGAAAGTGACTACATTCAACGCTAAGCAAAAAAAATGGCTGTAAATCATCTTATTCAATAGCCCCTCCGCTAACTTTGACGATAGAGATAAAGGCTGTTAAATAAAAGTTTCCCCACTCCCACAGAGATAAAGTTCTCCTGTAACCACTTCCAATTGCAGGTGAGGTAGTCGGACAACTGGATTCCCCCCTTTGAATGCACAGCATGTAGAATATTAGACGCAAAAGAGGAGGTGGTTAGTCTATTCGCCTCCCTGACACGTTAGCTTTCTATGAACAGGGAGTGCCTTGTGTTGCTGGTTTTTAAGAGGAGCCTGCAAAGATGCGAGGAATAGCTTTATTTATTTATTTGTTTGTTTGTTTTATATATACCCTTCCCCTCTCCCCAGTTAAGACCCAAAACAGCTTACATCCTTCCCTTCTCCTCCATTTGATATTCACAACACTGTAAGGTAAGTTAGGCTGAGAATGGGTTACCAGCCCAAGACCAATCACTAAGCTTTTGTGGCAGAGGGGGGATTCGAATCTGACTCTCCTAAATCCTAGTGCAACACTAGAACCACGACATAAAGCGTTGTCCCGAGTCCTTGGTTCCAGTAGATTGACCAATCACATTTTTTTTATTTTAAATTTAGAAAGGACGTTCCATGTGTGGAAGACCGTCCCAGAAGCTAACAGTAAGGATAAGCAGGCTTCAATTTTTACCTCCCTGAGAGGTCTTGGAAGCCAGGTAGCGTTGGGCGAAGGCATAGACATCGTGATGACTGTCCAGAGACATCTGCTCAAAGGCTCCGTTCAGACCAGTCATTCTGGGAGGGAAGAGAAGAGGAGGAAAGGGCCACGGATTAGGGACTTTGCACGTGACATGCAGCAGCAAACCCAGGTTTGAAGTTATGTTCCCTCACTACGGAAGGCACCTTCACTAACAAAACAAAACAAAAGAAGTTTCAAGAATGGACCTAAACCTATTTGAACCAATTCTGAGCTGCCCAGACCTTTGTAGACAGTCATTTAGGGTGAATGCCAGTGGGGTGAGGGAGAATCTGGATTACAAAGATAGCCCCCACCCCCACTTGCAGGTACTCATAGAATCAGAGAGGTGGAAGAGAGTTCCAAGGGCCATCAAGTCCAACCCCCGGCAGTGCAGGAACTTTGCAGCTGAATTGTTTGCACAATCAGGGATCCTGGGAAATAAGAAGGGTCCTAACTGTATTGGTCTGAACGTGTGAAAGGTCAACGCGCGCCATCTATTGAATGCGCATCAGTCGGAGGGAGACCGCCAAAGCAGTGAACTAGTTTAAATTCACCACTCATTTTTTTTCATCCCACGTAATTGTCCGAAAAGAGTTCCCGTGTGGGTCTTTCATCCTCAAACCCTTTCTAAGAATATTAGCTCCCTACCCCTGTTTTCCTCCCTCCCAACTCCAAATATTCTCCGTTCCTCTTCGGCATTTCCTTCTTTCTTTGACTGACTCCCTGTCCTGGTAGGAGAGCAAATATTTAAACCCACTGGATACGCACATGATTTTGAAAACACCGCACGGGATAGTCCTGGGGAGAACGTTCAGGGCGGAGGCGTTGATGCTGGGCAGCCACAAGCTGAGCTTGTTTTGGAACCAGTCCTTGTATTGGGAAACGCTTGTGATGGTAAACAAATGCTTGACTTTGCTGAAGATAGCTTGGAACATCATGTTTCTCACCTCTTGGTTGGGCATCATGTTTACACCACTCTGCCGACAGAGAACACACAACAGAGTCCGTTAACGGCCCCATCTGAGAAGAGGCCAAATGGACACATGTGCCCATGGTGCTGTGCAGATTGATTGATTGATTATCTGTACTTGATTGATTATCTATCAGAAACATTGATTAGCTGCCTTTCTACCTGTTGAAACTCAAGGTTTCAACATGTAAATAAAATAAATATCATGTAAATAAAATACGAATTCCATTCTCCTGACCTTCTTCAAACTATGAAAAACTCGAGGGCTTTTCTGTGCAGGTAATAAGGCTGCACAGACTTACTTGGATAAATGGCTGAGACGTGTGGTCTTTACTATTGTATATCTAGCGTACTGTAAGTAGGATCCAATTAAGTAGAATCTGTTCCACTTAATATGTCATATTAATACTTATGCTATGCTTCAAATCTTTGGGGTGGTTCCAGGCTTCTAAAATCCTAATGAATTGCTTATTGGATGTCTCATTTTTTTCCAACTGTACTGGCTAACTCTGTGTAATCCACCCTGAGTCCCTGTGAGAAAGGCAGACTATAAATAACATAAATAGATAATAAAAATAAAACAACACATAAAAGACCATAATTTAAAATCTCGTGTAGGACTGCCATGAAATAAAAACTAAGATTGGCCAAATTAAATCCTCAATAAAACTGACTTCAGCTGCCTCCTGACAATTGAACGTTGGGGGGCAGGAACATTGTGTTGTTACACAATTGAGGGGCTGCCACTGAGAATGCCCTGCCCCATGTACTTTTTTGGTGGATGGGACAGACAGGAGAGCTTTAGGTGACAGGTGATCACAGTATTTACTGTTATGATGAGTTCAGACTTGCCAAAGACATGTTATTTCTTGGTTTTCTTCAAAGGTTTTCTAAACCTGGCTTCTCCTCTCCACAGAAATGGGACTCGAGTGTCTGCAATCAGACACCTGTGCTCCAAGGCCATTTTTCAATGTCACTGAGGATTCCGGGATGAATTTGCACATAGCTGCAAAATCTGGAATTCGTCCCTTTGCAGTGTGACAAGAGATTCTGGTCTGCTTCATTGGTACTCCTGAATACCAATGAAGCCTTCGACAATACATGTACTCCTGAATGTATTGCTAATCCTGGAGAAAAGGTGCATTTTCTTGGAGTACATCCTGTGAATGCGCTTGTCGAGTCCAGATGCCCCCCAAGGGGGTGTGAGATTTCCAGGGGCTTCACAGGACTAGGTGCATGTTTCAGGACCATGGTTAGCGACAGTGATCGTACCTGAGCGGCGACAGCCATGAATTCTGTCACGAAAGCAATGGTGTCCGCGGGAGGTCTGTTCTCCAGTGGCATCAAGAGAGAGCTGACCGCCTCAGGGGAATCCAGGATGCCCGGCTCAAAGAAGACATGAGCCAATTGGGTGGAGGTGAGATTGTGCCTGACCTCAAACTGCAGAGACACAGATAAGATCGCAGTGAGATGGTTCTTGAATACAAAATCCTGAATTTTTTCCCCACTATCAGAAGAGAGCTCCACCGTTGGTCGGCTGTGCAAAATGCACACTTCACGCAGCCAGAGGCTGAAGAGCCTAATACAGTGGTGGCAAACCTTTGGCACTCCAGATGTTATGGACTACAATTCCCATCAGCCCCTGCCAGCATGGCCAATTGGCCATGCTGGCAGGCTTGTGAGAATTGTAGTCCACTGAAGTCTGGGGTCCAAAGGTTCGCCACCACGGGCCTAATAAATTTACTACTTTTCCTCCCAATTATTTTTGCGAGCATAGAATGTTGGGAAACAAATCTGGCCCCAAATCTGGCCCCAAAATAGACTTCAGATGTTCAGATGGATGATGAAGAAGAAGAAGCTGCAGCAGCACCAGGAGGAGGAGGACAAGAAGAAGAAGAAAGAGGAAAGGTTTGGATTTATATTCCCCTATACTCCTGTAAAAGAGACCTCAGGGGGCTTACAGCCTCCTTTCCCTTTTAACAACAAACACCCTATGAGGTGGGGTGGGAACTGAGGGCCTCCAAAGAACTGTGACTAGCCTAAGGCCACCCAGCTGGCATGTGTTGGAGTACACAGGCTAATCTAGTTCACCAGAGAAGCCTGCAAAGCTCTAGTGGCAGAGTGGGGAATCAAACCGCATTCCCCGGATTAGAGGGTACCTGCTCTTAACCACTACACCACGCTGGTTGAAGATGAGGATATACTCAGATGAGGGGATATGCTCAGAAGATGAGGGGATATACTCAGACACTCACCCCACTGAAATCAGTAATCAGCTTTGTGAAGTCTTCATAAGGAGCGTTTGCTGCAAATGCCCCCAAATTATCCTGCAACCAGGCCTCCATTCCTCTGGTTTTAGAAGCACAGGCTGACCCTGAAAATCACAGATAACAGAAGAGGCTCTCTCAATACATCTTTGTGTGTGGGGGGCGGGAGGGGAAGTCTGCCAGCTAGCCAAGTGCAAGGGATCTGGATCAAGAATTATGTGACATTATGGAGGAGAACTCTATGTATGGCTACCAATCTTGATCCTCCTTGATCTGAGATTGCAATGCCTTAGCAGACCAAGTGCTCAGGAGCAGCAGCAGCAGAAGGCCATTGCTTTCACATCCTGCACGTGAGCTCCCAAAGGCACCTGGTGGGCCACTGCGAGTAGCAGAGTGCTGGACTAGATGGACTCTGGTCTGATCCAGCAGTCTCTTGCTTATGTTCTTGTGCCGGGCTCTCAAAGACAGAGGAAGCTGTCCTGAGAAAGCTGGGCTGGGAGTGGGGTCCAGATGCTGTCCTCTGAGGTCTGAGGTCTGAAATGCAAGAATGGTACCTGTCGTGCTCTGCTGGCTTTCCAGGAAGGCAAACAAAGACTTGTAGATGCTTTCTTGGTTGGGTGTTGGGATGGAAGAATGAACATGGCCCAGAGAGGACACCCTGAATAAGAGACGGGCAGCATGAGCAACGTCCAGTGGATATTTCAGACAGTTTTTGAATCAGATAAACAAGAACATTCAAATCACTCCATGACCAGGAAAAGAAGACAAAAAGGAGGTAAGTTAAGCCGGGTTTTAGAACCTGCAAATCTTTTTCTTTCCTGATCTCTCATATACTCAGGCAAAGTATGCATGCCACATATCACGATAACTCCCCACCCCAGCTGCTAGGATGTTGAAGATCACTATGTTATTGTGAAGATCACATACTAATGCCAGGAAGTCTGTGTAGCACAGTGGATGATTTAGCACCCTCTTTGACAAGGCGTGGCATAGTGGTTAAGTGCTTGCACTGCCACGGTCAGGAGTTCGAGCCCCCTGTGGGCCAGATATCCTGGCAGCTGGTTTATGGTCAACTCAGCCATCCATCCATTTCCCTTGGTGATGGTGAATTGAGTACCTAGCTCATAGCGGGGGTAAAGAATAGCCGGGGAAAGCAATGGCAAACTACCCCACAAGAGACTTGCCTTTGAAATCACTGCTCGCAGTGGTATCCCAGGGTCGGACACGACTGAAGGGGAAACTTTACCTTTTACCTTTTGACGAGGAGTCTTGGGTTCAGATCCTTTCCGAGAGCACTTGCGCCACTAGTTCTTTTGCACCTACCTCGCAGGGTAGTAGCCAATATAAAAGAGTGGGCTTTTCATTTCCACGTGCTGTTCCTTGATTTTGGCTTTGCTCCCCCATAAAGAGAATGAAACCAGAGTGATGTTTTATACTCACACAGCTCTGAAGCTGTCGCAGCCAGAAACACGAGACAGGATCTGTTCCAATTCCTTTTCGCCAGCGCTGGGCAGAAAGAGAGCTAACCTTTCGGACAGCAAATGGGTCCAGTTTCCAGGTCGGAAGGTTGAGAACTCAGCTCCAGTTGCCTCCATGAACAAAGAGAGCATCTTTTTACGGATGACTTCCTCTTTGAGGGATGTTATAGCAAGCTGCATAGCATTGAAAAGGGAGAGGGAAATGCTGCATTGGCTGCACGTTCCTTATCTCTGAAATACCGATAAATAAAGTGTCCCATTCGCTGCTCCTGCAATGACAATTTTAACTGTTGTGGTGTCACGGACTGTTCAGAAACATTCCACATGCTCTCGTGAAAATCTGCTAGCAAGAGAACACACCCAAACAATGAAGTTTCTGCAGAGGAACTGAAAGGTCAGCTTAGCTGGGACACGCACCTTATTTGACTGGATCACTGTCTTTTAAACTTTTTTTTAAAGCCATATACCTTCTGAGCCTCCACATTGAATTGGTCCAGATACTGGTAGACGGCTTCTAGTGGTTTGTTCTCCAACCTGGCCATAATTTGGCACATCTTCTCTTCCTCGTTGATGGCATCCGAGCGGAGAGTGAGAGACGCCAGTTGTGGTGGAGACAGACTCTCGAGCGCAGCCATCTGTGGCAGGGAGGGAGGGGGGACATAACACAGGCAAGGATGATTTTTTTTCGGGCTTCACCAAGGACACGATTGCTGCACGGCACTCCTCACTAGAAATGAGCCAAGTGTGCCGAAACAACAGGTTGGTTATAAATCCTGCGAAATCTAAAATAATGGTCTTTTCCAACATCTTTAGACCCATGAGATGGTCCATCCAAGGGGTTGGCATAGAGCAAGTCAAATTGTTCAAATACCTTGAGATAACATTTCACCATAAGTTAAGCTGGACCACTCATAGGAACAATACTATTAAAGGTTGCAAGAATCTGTCCACTGCAGTTCTGAAATTTTTTAACATCCATGGTGGAAGGTTTATTCCAGCAGCACCGAAGGTGTTTAATGCCAAGGTGGTCCAGTACCTATTGTACGGTATCCCTGTTTGGATCCAAACTTGGCACAAGAACCTGGAGCCCGATCAATCAAACTTCCTATATAAGATATTTGGCACCCCATTGTGTCCCTTATGGTGTACTCTGTGTCTGGAATCAGGGCAACATTTATTAGAAACTAGGGCATGGGCTGTAACGGTTGGGATTTTGGCTGGCGTCTCTGCTTCTGCACAGATCCAGAAAGTTTATCTTTGCTGAAATGAGGGAGCTTCAGCTTTTGGAGAGTGGTGGCTCCATATTGGAAAAAAAATCTTCTCCTTGGGTTTCTCATGGGAGTCTCTTCATATGCTTACTGCCACGGAAATTTACCATCATCTAAAGATCAGACTGTACGACCAGGCATACCAATCTCTCCTGAGTGCTGCACAAAGCTCCTGTTCCCCTCTATACCTTGGGATCACACCCCCGAAATCTAGCCCTGCTGTATACTTAGAACAGCTTGTTAATTATAAGTGCAGATGGGTCATGACAACAGCAAGGTGCAACTCATTCCCCTCTGTCTATCTTCAAGGTCGTTTCCTTAACATCCCACAAAGTGAGCGTTGCTGTCGGTGCTGTCCCAATGCTATAGACCAGGGGTAGGGAACCTGTGGCTCTCCAGATGTTCAGGAACTACAATTCCCATCAGCCTCTGTCAGCATGGCCAATTGGCCATGCTTGTGAAGCTGATAGAGTAACCAGTTCAGGCAGCCTCTGGCTCTGGAATTCTACTATAGGCAATCCTCATATCCTGCTTTACTGTTTGAGGGTATAGTAGTACATTAGAACTGATCTGGGAGCTTTACTACCTCTAGAATTTATGTTTCTCTCAGACAAACTAAGAAATGTCTAAGCTATTGAACAGCCCTCATGTAGAAATTTCTGGAAGCAGTTGCTACATTTTTAATCCATGTTCTACATGATATATAACAATGATCCTGTTCTTGTACTTGGAATGTATGGTACTTCTGGCTTATGCCCAATAAAGGTTTTTGGATTGGATTGGAGCCAAGTGGCTTCCTGGTCTCAGTCTGACTTATTCTTTCCCAGCTTTTTCAGAGAGAACAGTTTGTGGAGATCTCAAAAGCATCCGGGCCTTTCCAACTCCTTCCTTCATAGCAGCCCACTATCCTTTGTCTTGCTAGTTTCAGACTCTAGGGTTACCAATTCCAGATTGGGCCATTTGGAGATTGAAGCTTGGAAAAAGTAGGGTTGGGGGAAGGGAGGGATCCAGCGGGGCACAATGTCTTCAAACCAGATATTTCTCTCCAGGGGGATAAGAATTTGTAGTCTGGAGAATATCTGTAATTCTAGGAGATCTCCCAGCCCCACCTGGAAGCTGCAAGTGTGAATTTCACACAGTGGCGTAGGAGGTTAAGAGCTCGTGTATCTAATCTGGAGGAACCAGGTTTGATTCCCAGCTCTGCCGCCTGAGCTGTGGAGGCTTAGCTGGGGAATTCAGATTAGCCTGGGCACTCCCACACGCCAGCTGGGTGACCTTGGGCTAGTCACAGCTTCTCGGAGCTCTCTCAGCCCCACCTACCTCACAGGGTGTTTGTTGTGAGGGGGGAAGGGAAAGGAGATTGTAAGCCTTGAGTCTCCTGCAGGAGAGAAAGGGGGGATATAAATCCAAAACTCTTCTTCTTCTTCATCATCCTGTTTGTTCAAACCTCCTTTTTCGCTTTCCCCTGAATACCAATAGAAATGATGGGGGTTGTTGGAGGGACACTGTTCACTGTGTGCAAGTGTTTTGCTAAGAAGGAATTCCCCGGAGTTTCTAGAAATGGCAGTTTGTAGAGTCACAGATCCCCAAAACTGACACTCACCCCATCAAAACGGAGATTCCAGCTCAGCAGGTCCTCATAGTCCACATAACTGCTGAAGCTGCCAAGGTTGGTTGTCAGCCAGTCCAGAGTGCCCTGAGTGGGGTGTCCACATGCAATGCCTGAGAGAAAGGGAGAAAACTTGAAGTCTAAGCGGATAAGAACTAAGGGGTTTCCCTGCAGGATAAGACTAGTTCACCATCCTTTCACTCACTGCCAATCAACAAGCTGGGTATGGAGAGAGATGAGTCCTTTCCTGTCTTGCCTAGAAGAACCCACTGGTTTTCAAAGATTTAAAAAAACAAACCCACAGTTCACCCCCCCGCCCCCCGGTCAGGTTTACCTGATTTGACCTTTCGCCCCAGAAATGCTTTGCTGAACTGAAAAATGCTCTGACTGCTCTCGGCCGGGATGTTGGCGTAGACCTTGTTGAAAGCTTTCAGTCTGGGAAACAAAACAAGCCAGTTAATGCCTTCCCAACGGCAGATGCAGAATCAATGTCTTGTGTCAGCCCAATTAGCATTAAGAAAAAGGAGGCAAGGTTTCAGGTTCCACAGGACTCTTTGTGCCGAGCACACGTAACAGAAGACCCTTATATTTCACTCTCTCATCTGAAGCAAAAAAGGCAGACTTTGCTTCTATCAAGGTTGTGATTGTAAGCCTTATAAAAACCAACTCTTCCTCTTCTTCTTGAACAGGGTATTTGAACTCTGCGGTCCCATGCCCCATACTCTAACCACTGCACCCTTTATATACAGCTTCAACACCAAAGTGCACGAGGCAGTTAGCTGCAAAAATCAGCCAATGCCAAATACAATAAAAAAAACCCTTGTTAAAAGCTTAAAACCACAAAATTGATTAGGTAGGTAGATTGTAGTCCTACAGCGCCACCACTGCGGCAGGCTGAACTTGGTGTTGCAGTTTCAAGTCCAGTTGGGCACAGAAGACTGTGAAAAGTTGGCCAAGGCCCAATGGGCTGGAATTTCTCAGTCAGAAACAATAGGCTTGGCTGACTCAGCAGATCCTAGTCCAAGGTGAACAGTCACAAACAAAAGGGATTCATTTCCCCATCAGGCAAGAAACACTCACATTTGCTGGTAAGAGTCACATGATAAGCTGAGTGGGATCTGGGCCATCATCGTCTCATTCACAGCGTGTAGAATGTATTGGAAGGCCCCTTGGAACCAATAAGTGAAATCGCTCTCCGTGAACCGGGGAAAGGCGGGTGCTATAATTTGGAAGGCGTGGCTCAAAACAAAGCTCGCGTGTGTGCTCCTCTGCAGCTCCCCTTGAGAAGAAAATAATTGCCATTCGTTAGTCTTTAAAGAGGGCATCCATTTTAAACACCAACTAATATCTACCGTATATACTCGTGTATAAGCCGAGTTTTTCAGCCCTGTTTGAAGGCTGAGAAAGCCCCCCTAAACATACCGCAGTCTCAACCCCTAACAATCTGTGTGTGAGGCCGAGGGGCTGGGCCGGGACAACCTCCCTGCCGCCTTGAGCAGCACTGTTGCTGCCCCTCCAGAGGGTGAAGGGGGGGAAACCCGGGTGCCCTGGCTGGGCTTTCTCAAACCCGGAGGCAGGGGAGGGAGCTCCTTGTTGGGCAGTGACACCAGAGTCACTGCCCAAATAAGGAGCTCCCTCTGCCTCTGAAACTCCCACCCTCGTCTTATACGAGTCAATATATGTTTTTTTTCCCAGATTTGGGCGAGTAAAAAATTAGGTGCCTCGGCTTATACGAATTAGAAACTTTATACACCTGGTGCATATACTGGTAATTAGCATTATTCGTCTGCTGACTGGCAGGATCCTCCAGGGGAAAGAAAAGCCTCCTTCCTACCGACCTGCTACTTAGAAATCTTTTAGCGGGGAGAGACTGGGGGCTTCGAACCTAAAGGGGTCCTTCTACGTGCAAAGTGGGGAGTTCTACCTGCACGCTACAACTTCTCCTCTGACTTCTCACAAAGCAGTTACCGGAGCTATGACGTTCAGCTTGTTCAGGAATTCGGCAACGTCTCCCGGAGTGCCCAGTTGACTCACGACCTCAACGAAGAGGTTGCCAGCGTCAATGGAGCTTCTGAACTAACTCGCGACATCCAACCAGTCGGCTCGGAAAGAGTTCTTCCATAGCTGAAAACTGAGCATGCAAATACACGGGTTACTGTTTTCACACATTGTTCATACCTGGATGGACTTTAGCCTCCAGAACAGAAACACAAGAGCAATTATTTCACCTTCTATGGATTCTTCACCCACTGTATTGTCTAAAACTGATTTGGGGTTTTGTAAACAGAATAACTATAGTGTTCTCCCCCAGTGCTTGGCTTTTAAGAGGTCCATGAGTTTTCTCATGTTCCCATAACACTTGTAATGGTCAAGTAGGGGGCTCAGGTATCCCGAAAACATCTGGGCTGGCTTCCCGGAAAAATCCTAACTGCAAAGCTCCTGGTTGAATCCACTTACCCACTTAAAGTTCACATTCAGAGATGAAAACTCTGAAAGGCTTGCCAAAGCTCTGAACTGGCCTCCCTGAGTTACTGACTTGTCAGCCACTGGCTGCATTTGTTTTTTTTTGTTGGGAGGCACGTGGCACCTGAACAGAAATCCAAAGAGTTTGGAGCTTAACTTGGAGTAAGCCGGGCCAGGAAAAGACTTACGAGAGCTGTAGCCAGCTGAGGCACTTCAGAACAAAGTTTTGCCTAAGGATTTCATGGCCCGGATTCAACTGGTTGTGCTGGAGTTTTCCTGAGCTCTTGATGTAGCCGCGTAGTCCTGGTGGATCTTATGACTCCTAACGTTTAGCCTACCATCTGTGGCAACATCTTCAGAGGTGTATCCCAGAGGGAAGTCTGTTACACGCTGTGTTCAGTGAGAAGTGAACGTTTTAGTGGGGTACATGACAATTTATCTGAAGATGCCAGCCATGGATGCAGGTGAAACGTTAGGAACAAAGATCCACCAGACCCAGCCACACAGCCCAGAAAAAACTGCTCCACCACACAGTCGTAGAACAAAGGCCTCACGTGCAGTTGGAGAAGGGAATAATCTCAGCTAGAACTCACAAAGCAAAGACGTGGGCCTTGAGGAAGCAGGGGGCGAGCCTTTTGAAGAAGCAGAATGTCTCAAACTGACCCCAGCCCCTATCAGGAGAAGCAAAGCCCACCTATTAGAAAAGTTCAAAGCGGCCATGCTTCTGAAATGCCACTCAGCACGTTTGCACCCTGGATGAGAGAGTTCCAAGTGACCCGGTCTTGTTTCCCAAGCAGAGCTGATTCATGCAGCCCGGTGCTGGTTTCAAGATCTTGGAATACAGAGTGGACAAGGCATCTGGGCCAGGAAGAACAGAGTGACTCTGGTGTTTCATTTTTTTGGAGGGGCTTTTTTCTCAAAGCCCACATCTTTACCTAAAAAACAGTGTATTATTAGCAGGGGTTTGCAGGGGTTTATCTCTTTTTTTCTCCTTAAGGCTACTTAGGAGCTGGGGCTACTTTGGAGGTGGGGCTTAAACAGGAGGTTAACAGAGGGTTACTCTTTGTCCTAGGCTGCTAAGGGTGGGGCTCCTGAGGTGAGTCATTCCAGTCTTTAGTTCAGTCTCTAGGAACTTAAAGCAGATTTCTTTTCTTTTTTTTCTTTTTTTTTAAAATAAATAATTTTAATTAATTATCAAGGGACATTTCTTTGAGGGATAGTAGGGTACAGATAGCTCCCAAGGGGCACTGGACTAAAAGTTTAATATCTAAATATTTAAACAAAAAGCAGATATGGAAGGCAGGAGGCTCGAAGCAGGGGGGGGATGGGGGGGCTTGCCCAGTGTTTTTTTTACAGGCTAAGGTGTCACATGGCATGACTATCTCTGCCACTTCAGGCCAGAAGTGCGTGGAGTGTGCCCTCACAGCTGCAATGAAGCTCTCCTGGCACTCCAAGGAGCAGTGTCCGTTCTCTTTGGAAGCCAAGCCAAGGTGTGAGACCTGGAGGAGGAAGCTAGAGGAGGAGGGCAGAGAGAGGGCAACTAACAAAGACTTTCAGGGGACTCTAGCAGCTTGGTCCGGCCTCCCAAGGTGACATCTCTTCAGATGTCAAGTGGAGAATGAGAGTCCTGGGTGACAGAGGGTGCCAGTCTGAGAGGTGGGGTGGAAGATGCTCCCTTAGATGCGGATCCCTTCCTTAACTGAGTGATCAGCTATCCTCTAGCACTGAGGATTACCCACTCAGGGGAGGTGGGGGGAAGCTCCCTTGTAGTGGGTGATTCGATCATCAGGAATATAGAGAGTTGGAGTTTGTGAGAGGCATTGATGATAGCCGCATGGTGACTTGCCTGCCTGAAGATGCGAAGGTTGCGGATGTCACGCTCACGTCCTAGAATAGAGCTGTTAGACAGTGCTGGGAGGTGGAGTCGGCAGTTGTGGTCCCACATTGTAGGTACCAATGACATTTGGGAAATGTAGCGGGAAGGTTCTGGAAAGCTAAATTTAGGCTAAGCTAGGAAAAAGGTTAAAAATCCAGGACCCCCCCAAGGTGGCATTCTCTGAAATGCTACTCACCTGTTCCGCAGCAAGGAGGCTTGAGCAGCTGAGCTAAGCTGAGGAATACAGGGTCTCCATAAATGCGTGGATGAGAAGGTGGTGCAAGGCAGAGGGTTTTCAGATTTGTCCAGGAACTGGGGAACCCTTTTGGGATAAGGACAGACTGCCTCAAAATACAAAGGGGCAGACTCATCTTAACCAAAGAGGAACCAGGGCTGCTGGCACTCAACATTAAAAAGGTGGCAGAGAACAGCTTTTAAACTGATTCCTGGGGGGAAAGCAGAGCAGGAGCTGAGAGTGACTCTGGTTCGAATACAGAGTCCACATGGGGATGCAGACAGAGAAGGAGGTTTTTTTTTAAATCAACCACATAGCCACAAGTGAGGGAACATGTAGCAATGTGATGTTAAGTGATAGTGTCTACAAAAAGGCTAGAGAGGGCAAAACACATAAATCCCCAGGTTAGGGACAGAGACGAGAGTATACAAGAAGTGTCTCTATGCCTAATGAAGAGTAAGAAGCATTAAACCTAAAATGGGGGGGAGCTGGAGGTACAAGAGTTTTGAAGGAGGGGACATTGATATATAGTGGGCATCCACAGAGACATGGTGGAATAAAGGGAGGGAACCAGTGGGATGCTGTTATCCCAGGTTACAGGCTCTTACAGGAAAGGATAGGACTGGAAGAGTATTGGGAGGTGGGGTGGCCCTCTACATCAAAGAGAGCATGAGTAGTGTCACATAAAATAGACAATGCAGGAGCAAGATTCCTCTACAGAAGCACTGTGGATATCAATACCAGGGGTGAAACATGGTTTAACATTAGGGTATGGCCCTTGAAATTCCCCTGACCAAAGCACAAGAAGGGATTCTGAGATGGAAAAAGAAATTATGAGAGGCCAACAAAAGCAAAATGTACCATATACTGCCATTGGTAGATGAAGTGATTTTTAACTATCCCCATATAAACTGGAAAAAAATGCATGTTCAGGTCATGAAGTAAGGAGAGAGAAACATTCCTGGATATGCCTAAATGACTGTGGCTTAGGAGCAGATGGTTGTGCAGAACCAACCAGGGAGATGTGATCCTAGATCTAATTCTATGTGGGACTCCAGGACCTGGTGCAGGAAGTCCAGTGTTGTTGGAGCCGATAGGGAACAGCGACCACAATGCTGTCCAGATTCAATGTCTCTGCATGCTTGAACAAGTGACAACTATTAATGTAGTTACATTCGCCTTCAGAAAGGAAATTTCTCTCAAAGAAAGATGAGGGGGATAGTGCATGAGGAAGCTGAAAGGAGAAAATCAAGAGAGTCAAAAAATGTCCAAGATACTTGGAGGTTATTTAAAAACACAGTCTTAAAAGCTCAGCTGGAAAATGTAGGTTCCACAGGTTAGGAAAGGCTGCCACTTCAGTCCGAAAGAAAGCCACCATGGTTAACAAAGGGACGCTTGAGGAAATTATTAGGGAAAAAAAAAAGATGTCTTTTAGAAAATGGAAGTCCAACTTAACTGATAAAGAATACTCAGAGAGAACACAGAATAAATGGTGGCAAAAAGAGAAGCAGAAGTTAGCTGTAAAGGGGAGGCCAAAAAGGATTATGAGGGAACGAGCATGACAGCTGTGAACATCAAAGACCAGCAACAAACAGTTCCTTCAAGTACATGTCATCAAAAGCAGGAAGCCAGCCAAGGGAGGCGGTAGGCCCGTTAGGATGACAAAGGAACAAAGGGTGTGCTAAAGGATGACAGGGAGGGATTGGCAGGAAAAGCTGAATGAATTCCTCTTTTGCATCTGCAATGTCTTCACCCATAGAGGAGGGTAGAGGAGAAGATTCCCTGCACCTGAGACCAAGCTTCTTAGGAGGCGAATCCGAGGAACCTTCTTGAAGATAGTGGTAGACAAGGGAAGAAGTTCCTGGCAGCCATTGATAAACTAAATGCTCACCCAAATCCCCTGGCCCAGATTGCATTCACTCAAGAGTTTCTTAAAAGAGCTCAAGCATGTAGAATTGCTGGATGTTCTCACTTTAATATGCAACTTATCCTTCAAATCAGGCTCCATCCCTGAAGACTGGAAGATGGCCAATGTCACACCAATCTTTAAGAAAGGATCTAGGGGGGACCCGGGAAATTACAGGCCAGTCAGTTTGGACATCTGTTCCTGGTAAATTAGTAGAATCTGTCATTAAAGATAAAATTATAAAACATGTACAAAAAGCAGAAGACCCTGCTGAGAAGAGAGTCAGCATAGCAAAACTTTTGCAGAAGGCAAATCCTGTCTTACAAAGGCTTACTAGAGTTCTTTGAGGGATGTAAGAAATAGGCAAGTGGATAAGGGGGGGAACCAGTGGACATTGGTCTACTTGGATTTCAAAGAGCTTTTGACAAAGTTCCTCACCAAGAGACTATTGAGAAAAACTCCAGCAAATGAAGGAATAAGAGGGAAGTCCTCCTATGGATTAAAAACTGGTTGGAGAAGAAACAGGAAGCAAAGAGTGGGTGTAAATGGGAAATTC
This sequence comes from Sphaerodactylus townsendi, assembly GCF_021028975.2. Lineage (NCBI taxonomy): Eukaryota > Metazoa > Chordata > Lepidosauria > Squamata > Sphaerodactylidae > Sphaerodactylus > Sphaerodactylus townsendi. The sequence continues at coordinate 148,369,152 of NC_059428.1, forward strand.
TCACAATGGAGAGATGTGGGGAGTGAATTGTCCCCAAGGGGATCGATGATTGGGACCAGTGCTCTTTAACCTATTCATGAAAATGACCTGGGAAGTAGGGGTGCAGGTAAGCGTGGTGGCCAAGTTTGGCAGATGATACCAAATTATGTAGTGTGGGTGAGAACCGTAAAGGATTGCGAGGAGCTCCTAAGCCGGACCTTGATAAGTTCAGGGTGGAGTGGAGCTAAGAAATGGCAAATGCCTGCAGTTCAATGTAGCAAAATGCAAAGAGTGATGCACATAGGGGCAAAAAATCCAAAGCTTCACATACATCGCTACAGGGGGGTCAAGTGCTGCTATCAGTCACTGAGACCAGGGAAGAGGGATTTGGGCTGTCTTAATTGAAGTAGTTCCATGGGAATGTCAACTCAATGTAGCAGCAGCATGTGAAAGAAGGCAAACTCTATGCACAGGGATAAAATCAGTGAAAGGAATTGATAATAAAACTGCAAAGCATTGTCAAGTGCCCCATATATAGAAGCCATTAAGATGTGACCACTACTTGAGAGTACTGTGTTTCAAGTTCTGAGTCACCCACATCTCAAAAGGGATATTGAAGAGATAGAAAAGTGCAGGAGAAAGGAGCAACCTTGAAAGGATGACTGAGAGGACTGGAGCACCTTCCTTATGAGGAAAGGCTGCAGCGTTTGGGACTCTTTAGTTTGGAGATGGAGACGTCTGAGAGGGGGATATGATTAGAAGTCTATAAAATTATATGCATGGGAGTAGAAAATGTTGACAGAGAGAAATTTTCTCTCTTTCTCACAATACACTAGAACCAGGGGGCATTCATTGAAAATGCTGAGGGAAGAATTAGAACTAATAAGAAAGGGAAACACTGTTCACTTAGCAACGTGTGTGATTGGTGTTTGGAATATGCTGCCACAGGGAGGTGGTGAGTTTGGCCACTCAAATCCTGGATAGCTTCTTTAAAAGGGCTTGGACAGATTTATGGAGGAGAAGTCAATTTATGGCTACCAATCTTGATCCTCTTTGATCTGAGATTGCAAATGCCTTAACAGTCCAGGTGCTCGGGAGCAACAGCCGCAGAAGGCCATTGCTTTCACATCCTACATGAGAACTCCCAAAGGCACCTGGTGGGCCACTGCGAGTAGCAGAGAGCTGGACTAGATGGACTCTGGTCTGATCCAGCTGGCTTGTTCTTATGTTCTTATGTTCTTATGAGGCTTTGGGGGCAAGACCCTCTTGGTTGGGGAACAGGAAAGGCCTAGAAAAGAGTCCACCCGAGCCACTTTGCCTATCCAAGGCACTTCCTATAAATGTGGCTGACAGGCCCATTCCTTTAACCAAAACAAAATTCGCGTTGCACCTAACCGCTGGTACTAGTACACATAGGTTTTAATTTTTATATATCATCCAATTTCTTAATGTACCAAAGTCTCTTGTCTTCACTTTGGTACATTAAGAGATCCGTAAGGATATTGAATGAGTTTATGTTCCAATTCTCTGTTAAGAATAATGAATGGATTTGTGTTCCTTTTCTCCGTTAAAGGGATATTGTAAAAAATTGAATGGATGTGAGCTATGCAATGCATTAATAATATTAAGAAATCGGATTATATATAAAAATTAAAACATATGTGTATTAGTGCCAGTGGTTAGGTGCAACATGAATTTTGTTTTGGTTAGTGTTCAGCACATTGCACCCCCTCTGTTTTGAGGCCCATTCCTTTGCCCGTCATGTGGCCCCAGCAAGAACCCACCCACCCCGCTGCCTCCAGGAGTCAGCCTTGCCACACCCCCTGGAACAACAACAGCTATATCCAGCCTCCAACACCAAAAGGACCGCCTTCTCATACCTTGATTCTGCTGGTAAAACTCCAGATAGTTCAATATCCTCTTATGGATGGCTTCCTTCTGGTCCATCGTGAACTTAGTATAGACTTGATCCAGGGCGTTAACTCTGAGATGGATGGAGAAGTGCAAGGAAAGAAGCTGAATGAAATGGACTCCAAATGCTAGGTTTCCAAGGTGCAGGGACTGTTTTATTACAGAAAAAAAAATTCAGTCTTTTCTGCACAGAGTCTAAAAGGGAATCTTAAAGATGAGAGCCAGTGTGGTGTCTTGGTTAAGAGCAGGCACACTCTAATCTGGAGAACCAGGTTTGATTCCCCACTCTGCCTCTTGAGCTGTGGAGGCTTATCTGGTGAACTAGATTAGCTTGTGCACTCCAACACATGCCAGCTGGGTGACTTTGGGCTAGTCACAGTTCTTCGGAGCTCTCTCAGCCCCACCCACCTCACAGGGTGTTTGTTGTGGGGGTGAGGGGAAGGGAAAGGAGGTTGTAAGCCCCTTTGAGTCCTTACAGAAGAGAAAGGGGGGAATTTAATCCAAACTCTTCTTCTTCTAAACAAACCCATGGCTGTGGTGGAAAACCCGAATTGGGCACAGAACACAAGCCAAGTTCAAGTACTGCTGTGTACGTTATTCTGGAATGGTTTGGCAGGTGCCAAAGAGCTATATCCCACTTACAGATTTTGGTGCGACTGGCAGTCAACATCAAGGGGGATCTGGTGCAGGAGCCTCAGGGAAAGCGCTGGTAGGAAGGACTTCAGCTGAGTGCCGAACCATAAGTCGTATTGAACAGCCGAGAATGTGGCAAATTGCAGCCGCTTGAAAACTGCCTCCAGGATTAAGGTGCTGACCTGGAGGTCAGGGAGGAAACTCGAGCCCTTCTGGAAGAGAAATTGAGAGGCTGTGGTCAAGACCACCCCCAGTTGCTCCAGCCAGACTTAAATTCCAGTCTAGGAAAAGTCCAGCCTGATTTGATTTAAAGGGGATTTGCTCTGGAAAGGGTCTCTGCAATGCGACGTTTCCCTGCAAAAAGAGACACACTTTTGCTTGTTGTGTGTCCTATAACTGAAAACGTTCGGGGCACTCAGTTCAGAGAGTCTGGGAGCAGGCAGGTGACACAGCCAGAAGAAGAAAAAATGCAGCTGGGTCAAACTAGTCCAGATGAGAAAGTCCGGAAATGGTACCTGGTGCATCACAACATTGAGCTCTGATGTGAAGACCTTCAATTCATCAAGGGGGCGTTTCTCCAATTCTACCAAGATCTGGACTGCCAAGAGTTCGCGTTGGATGGCATTGGTCACAACCATCATCTCACTCATTTGTTTTGTCGTCAGCAGTGGAAGAACATCATACTGGCAAGGATACAACACACAAAGTATGAGGTTGGAGGATATATGCAAGAGAGTTTATTGGTATGGTGTTGAATCAGTAACACAAAACCTTACAGATGCCTCTGACTTGTGTATGTGTAGGGAAAGGGAATAAAAAGGCACAATTTTCCTGCATCACACTATGGCCAATAAATGTCCATTTTATTTATTTGATTGATTGATATCCTGCCCTTTCCTGACCAATCAAACTCAGGGCAGCTTCCATCAGAAACACAATGGAATAACAATTAAATACAGAAATACATTAAAATTCCAATATAAAACTAATAAAGACTGGTAACAAAACTAGATGGTGCCAAACTCAGTATGGGGCCCAATCATAAAGAAAGACCAACACATTTTTATGCTAGGGTTTGCTTTGGGTTTGCTTTCATGGACTAGATGTAATTTAATTGCCAGCAAATGGGCCAACTTGCTTACATTCCGTTCCTTCACTAAATAAAACACCAGCCCAGCAAGAAATCCACTTTTTGAAAGAAGAAATATGGCGAAAAGGCATATTCTTCAAATTATTTTCATGAGCTTAAAAATGTCAGCATCAAATTAGTACCATGTACAACCAGTCACTTGACATTTTTCAGACATTACAAATTAGCTTTTATTTGGGTTACTTCAAAAACTAAGATTAATGTCTATGACTGAGCAGACTGTGCGGAAGACCGATTCTGTTTCTTTTCTTTTTTTTAATGCTGTCACGTCACAGTTGACTTGTGATGACCCTTGTGGGGTTTTCAAGGCAGTTTCAAGATGGTTTCCCATTGGGTGCCTCCATATCACGACCCTGGTGTTCCTTAGAAGTTGCCCAACCAAATACTAACCAGGGTTAACTTTGATTAACTTCTGAGATCTAACAAGTTCAGCTTAGCCTGGGGCTATCTAGGTCAGGGTAAATTCTGTTTACCTACCCCATTAAAGTCTTTGTAAAACGTGATGAAGTCAGTATATTCAGCAAAGCGTGCAAAACGGGAAAAGACCCCACTCAAGAAACTTTGGCTGTCTTTGTAAGCACCCGGAAATGCAGTTCCTAAAACAGAACAAATGGCAGTTTTTCAGAGAATATTTATGCCTGCAAATAACTCAGCCTTTCACATACTATTTCAGATGGTTATATGAAAAACCCAAACCACGGTTGCATATTCATTCCATGCAGTATTTCAGCATAGGTACCGGCTGTTGATGGTGCCCCCTTCCCCGGCCCTGACACCTGGGCCAACTGTCATCTTAGACTCGCCACTCCTCCCTTTTGGAAGGGGGAGGGAATTTTTAGATTGGAACATTAGACGCTGAACGCCATCTATTTACCGTAATTTATTATATTTATCAGAAATGTTTTTATGGTTGCCGCTGCTTTTAAATGTTTTAACTGTTTATATTGTCTTCTCTTATGTTGTACACCACCCAGAGCCCTTCGGGGATGGGGCGGTATAGAAGCTCAATAAAATAAATAAATAAATAAATAAATAACACGGTCTCTAATATATTTCACCATGAGTTATTGAGCTACTATTACTGCTGAATGTCCCAAAATGAGCACCTGAGATATTGACTTGGACTTCTAGAATCTTCTTCATGAATGTGTAGACCTCATGGGAAGTCTCTTGGGAGAACTCCGAGGAGGCTTGGTCCAGGCCTGTGATTCTGCAAGCAACATGGAAAAATCAGAAAGGAACCTACCTGAAATATGTCTACTTGAAGGGGAAAGTGCTATCTACAGCTTGCAGCAGAAGAAACACTTGTAAGTTGCTAATAGTTAGCCCAGACTATAAGGTAGCTGAGCTGTTAAGTCCACAAAATAGTTCAAACGCAGCAGCAAAACCTCACCACATTTACGTTGATTTACGTTAAGAGGTGCCTTAAGTTCTATCTAGTTTGCGCGTTCCTTAAAAAGTTGCTCCAGCATTGCTAACATAAGGACCATGCTGGGAGGGTGTGTGTGTGTGTGTGTGTTTCCAATTGTTTATTTTAAAATGAATCCATTTCCCCCTTAACGGGAGCTTAAATGCTGTGATCAGAGAAACTGCAGATAAAAGAACATGCTTACATAGCAGTGTACGAGGGGAAGCCGAGGTCTAGCGGGATCAACTGGAGGACGTCTTTATTGATGCTGGGCAAGAGGAACTTCATCTTTGAGAACCAGACACTGTAGTCCAGGTGAGTGAATGTTCTAAAATGCGTTTTCAGATGAGTGAAAATGGTGTTCAGTATCTCCAGCCTCACACCTTCTCCTATGTCCACTTTGTTCTGCAAAAAGAACAGGTTCGGGAGGGGGAAAAAGATGCAGGCAGCAATCACAGACACATTTCTTGGGGTAAATTCCACCAGAGTAAATCACACTGGTGTCAGTCCCAACCACTGAACTGCTGAAAGGCTGGGACTAGAGCCAGCGTGGTGTAGTGGTTAAGAGCAGGTGCCCTCTAATCTGGAGAACTGGGTTTGATTCCCCGCTCTGCCACTTGAGATGTGGAGGCTTATCTGGTGAACTAGATTAGCTTGTGCACTCCAACACATGCCAGCTGGGTGACCTTGGGCTAGTCACAGTTCTTTGGAGCTCTCCCAGCCCCACCCGCCTCACAGGGTGTTTGTTGGGGGGGGGGGAGAAAGGAGATTGTAAGCCCCTTTGAGTCTCCTTGCAGGAAAGAAAGCGGGGATACAAATCCAAACTCTTCTTCTTTTTTAACTGAGAAGGCATGGGTCAAAATTCCCACTCAGTCATGAGTGGGTGACATTGGGACAATACATATTCCCTTCTTTGTCTTCCTCTCAAGGTTGTTGTGAGAATAAAAACAGAGGAGAGGGGAATGATAGAGGCTTGTGTCCACAGTTTGCTGGCAGAACATGGTGACAATATGTTTGGGAAGATTAAACGACAGCATTCCATGTACAATTGCAAAGCATAGTATTGGATTGTTGGCAAAGAGGAAAAATCTTATGTCATTCCCACTGACTTTATCTGCAACTGCCACAAGAAATGTTCTCTGCAAGAGCTTAAAGCCAGCGGCACTTGGGGGGCTATACCAAAAGTCCCTTCAGAAATGCCTCACGTCGCAAGGGGAGGAAGGTTCCTTCTTCACCAGTTACCTGCTCGATCTCCAGATTGAAGTGTGTCAGGAAGTCCTGCATCTGAGAAAGTGGGATTTCAGAACGTTCGTTCTCTAGACTCGACAGAACCGTCCTCATCGTTGTCACATTGACCAGCGCATCAGAGGCCGTGACAAACTCCACCAATTGGCCGATGTTCAGGGAGCCCAAGTTGGAAGCCTAGAACACAAGGATGTTTGTCAACCACTCCTATTCACATTTTTAAAGATCTGACTCCCAATCTCCCACACACACTTTAGAGGTGACTAGAGATACGGCAGTTTCTGAGGTGACTAGAGACACCGCAGTTTCTGAGGTGACTAGAGATACGGCAGTTTCTGAGGTGACTAGAGACACGGCAGTTTCTGAGGTGACTAGAGATACGGCAGTTTCTGAGGTGACTAGAGACACGGCAGTTTCTGAGGTGACTAGAGACACGGCAGTTTCTGAGGTGACTAGAGACACGGCAGTTTCTGAGGTGACTAGAGATACGGCAGTTTCTGAGGTGACTAGAGACACGGCAGTTTCTGAGGTGACCTCTGAAACACTCTCCTGCTTCAGGCTAACCTAGCATCTAATTTACATTCTTTTAAGCACCAGGTCAGAACACATCTTTTCACCCTGCTTTTTAATTAGGGTTTTTATCTTAACAGCTCCAGCCTAGTTGATCAGCATCTAGCAAACATCGTGAGAAGTTTTCTCTGTGCCAGATGCCCCAGATAGTTGTGAATACGGTTAGGTTCACTCTACTTCCTGGGAAGACATTTATTTTCAGTGTTTGCCCCCCACACTCCATCAACAGATCAAACCTACAGGCCTGAAGTCCTCATTGGTGGATTTCACTTCTTCTAAGGTGGCATCAAGGAAGAATGAACCCCAGACAGCCTGAATCCGTTCATCGACAGACTTGTTTTGGTATCCTGAAGCTTAAAAAGAACAGTGGACTTGTGAAGGATTAAAGTTAACCTAACCCAACGTATACATTACATCATAAGCACGTGACATTCTGGAGATTATTTATTTATTACACTTATACCCTGCCATATCTCTATGACTCAAGGTGGCTTACAATAAAAATAACGACTCTTTTCTTCATCCTCCCTCTAGGCATACTTGCACCCCACAAGAACAGTTGTTAGATTCCAGTTAAGAAGAGAAGAAGAAGAGTTTGGATTTATATCCCCCCTTTCTCTCCTGTAGGAGACTCAAAGGGGCTGACAATCTCCTTGCCCTTCCCCCCTCACAACAAACACCCTGTGAGGGAGGTGGGGCTGAGAAAGCTCCGAAGAACTGTGACTAACCCAAGGTCACCCAGCTGGCATGTGTGGGAGTGTACAGGCTAATCTGAATTCCCCAGAGAAGCCTCCACAGCTCAGGCGACAGAGCTGGGAATCAAACCCGGTTCCTCCAGATTAGATACACGAGCTCTTAACCTCCTATGCCACTGTTGCACCAGTTAAATGGTTACATCTTTCCCTGAAAATCTGTGGGAACCATTCTTTGGGTGGAGCATTTTGTTTGAAATCCCCACTCTTAAAGACGTTCAGGTATCAGTTTGGGGAAGGTTTCAGAAACTCTGTCTTGGACCTGTGAGATGGATCTGCATACCCCTTGGCTTTCCCGCAAACTTCAGGATTCAGTGGATGAGGCTGGTTACCTTTTAGGTCCTTGGAATTCTGTACAATCCAGAGCACAATCGCTCTCCTTGAGGTTTCTGTCATTTGGGCATGCACTTTGCTCAGTTCAGCAATGCTGTTGGAATAGAAACCACAAAAACAATGGAGCAACACAATCACATCTCGGTTTCCAATACGCTGAGAGATATTCCAGGAGGGATCTCACATTATTTCATTGGTGGCCCAAAGAACATGGCCGCCCCCAGTGGTGGCCCAGCCCCTTTTCAATCCATGTTGGCCAGGATCTATTTATTGCAACAGAACAGTAGATGCCCAAGATTTCTCTCAGCTTGAGATTTGGCAATCACCAAGCGTGCAGCCTTCAATCTAGACGACTGCGGTGTGCTCTAAATGAGACGTTTGATGGCCTGGTGGAAACTTCAAGTCTGGCTTCTTGTAGGCAAGGGTCACACTCATTTGCCTTAAACTGTGTTTGGTCTGTTATCATTATCAGCCCTGCTGTTTGGCCCGTTTCTTTAATTTTTTTGGCATGTCACACACCATAGGAGCTCCATGTTTACATTGTGTATACACCATCGGCACAAAAGTAATGTAAAATTTGGGGCAAGTAACAGAAAAGAACTCAGAACAAAAGACCTGCACGAGTGCAAAGCAAAAATGAAACCAGCAGGGCTGTGGAATTTGATAGCTTCCCCTCTCATTCCAGCTTTAGGAGGAGGAGGAGGAGGAGGAGGAGGAGAGGTTGTTCATACAGTTTCTGGGTCTCGCCCAGTTTGCCTGACGTTCCTATTTAGTAAGCCAATGGTGTTTAGCTGTTGTGGGTCTCTATAGATCTGTGGATCCACCTGTCTCAGCAACCCAGAGAAGACTTACATGGTAGTGATGGATTCAAAGTCCTGGGGGATGATGTAAGAAAGGGTTGTTGCATTGATGAAAGCAGAGAGGAAGCGCAGTTCTCCGTGGAAGGTGGCGTTCCAGTCGGCTGCAGTGTAAGTCTCCATTTGAGAGGATGCGAGGGACAGATAGCTAGTCAACAGCAGCTGGGCAACTTCAGGGTTTGGGAGGACCAGCATTTTATGCTACAGAAAGAGCATCCGATGATTATTTTAGGGGAACGTGCATAGATTTGGAGTGAACCTAAATTTTTCACCCCTGCTACAGGTGCCAGGTAACACCTAGCAGTTGGGGGGGGAGGGCAGCATCCCAGGAGAAAAAATAAAAATAAGACCAATAAGTAGATGTACTTATTGGAAGTTCTTAGCATAGAGTTCCTGGTGATTCCTAGAGCTACCTGGAAGTGACAAAGGATAGCTCTAGGAATCTCCAGACATCAGGAGCTTGGCACCACTATTTTGACCCCCCCAAATCCTAACTGTGATTTTGTCGATTTCGATTTCGATTTCGATTTCGAATACCTTTAATGGCATATAGATTGTTTAAGATTAGCTTAGCAAGATAATAACAGCCTTTACAACTTTACAACTTCTGACGAGTTAAAATAACACCATTTAAAAATTTAGCCACCGCTTCCAACAGCTCGTAGTTGTGGCTGTTTAAAAGATATATCACCTTCTGTTTATCTGTAATGCCTTCACTTCCATGCAGGAAGGGATTATGTGCTTCTTCCTACCTATCTCATAAAAGGGACAATCCCAACAGCATATGAGATACTTTGTTTCCACAGAACCCATGCACCACACGGGCATTTCCTTTCTTTATGTGGGATTCCAAGGTGGCGTCAAGGCGGCTAAAAGAGGAAGAGAAGGCTAGGGCATTACACCTATGGCTAAGGTGATTGCCTCCTACATGCACGGGCCTCCAACCCCAGGAAAATAAAGGTACTGGGCTGCAATTAGTCTATCCATAGGTATTCCCAGAGAGATCGGGGAACAGGTTTTATTAGCTTCCTCTAGCATCTGTTGAAACTCTCTGTCAAAAAGTCTCTTCTTGATAGCCCCATAGACCTCCTGCTCTGTTAGCATTAGCAGGTCCTCCAAGGAAATGCCCAACTCATTAAGTTTGGCTTCGATTTTACTGTGATTTTGTCTCATTCCTTATGATGGGGGGGGGGGGTGCCATGCCCCTAACCACAATGATGTGGAAAAGGATAACTGTATCGTTAGGAAATCTCAGTGGTCTAGTTTTAATTCATAATGTTGAACTATTTATTACAGTCAAGGCCAGAATCAGAAGAGAATACAAATTGTACAAATACAAATCTAATTCAAATATTAAAGAATTTCCCCCCGTGTAAAAAAAAATAATGGTTTTGCTAGAATGCAATGGGCTATCAAGGTTAACGTTGAGATCTGTTTTCCAAAGCAATACTACTATTTTGCATTTAACAAAACCAATTTAGCATTAGAAAGAAAAGGAGAGAGCTTTCAGCATTTATTAATTTTGCAGTTCTGCTTTTTCTTCTTCTCAAAACTCAAAGTTATGGGAACAACATCATGGGCCACAAATGTTCAAGGAACCATGAGCTTAAAGCAATCACCTGAACTGCCGCTCTGGTGAATTCTTGGAGGATTGTTTGGACGGAGTCAAGGTGGTATTCCCGGAAGAAGGCTATCAGCTGCGTGGCTAAAGGCACGCTGGTCAGCGTCTGCGAATGGACTATCATGTCTCCGATCTGACTCGGAGTTAAGAGATCCAGGACCAAATACTGGAAAATAAAAATATGAACTTTGAGCCAAGTGCAAACCGTTTCATCCAAAGGCCTATCAGCACCGAATCTTTGTGGACGTGTCAATTTTATCCCACCCTCCCTTCACCTCTCCCCACTTTTGTATCCCAGACCCTGCAAAGTAGGCTCGGCAAAGAACTACGGGCTTGCCCAAGATCTGTGATGGTAGAGTGGACGTTTGTATCAAGGTCCTCCAGATCTTAGTGGAACTCTATAGCTACTAGACCATACTGGCTCCACAGTAATAGAGTTTCATTGTTCTTCCAATCAGTTCAGGGTGGCCGACTGTGGGTTACCTCACTGTATATTCACAACCTCCTTTGGAGGGAGCTAAAACAGCTTGGGATAACCCCACAAGCTTTGATGCTAAGCAGAAGCCATGGACCCAGATGCTAAACCTAGCAGTCAATTCTCACTGAGGTTATCTCTCCAGAGAGCAAGCAGAGCCTTATGCAGTGGGGGAGTCCACTGAACTGAACTGTATAAAACAGCTGTAGCACATCAACAAAAGGTTCTAGCCTAGCCACCCCAATGTCATAAATATTCCTCACGTTGGGATTTGATTTTACTTTATACAGATATGTGAACATGCAGGGCTCAGAAAAAGGTTGACCATTGAAGAAGAAGAAGAAGAAGAAGAAGAAGAAGAAGAAGAAGAAGAAGAAGAAGAAGAAGAAGAAGAAGAAGAAGAAGAAGAAGAAGAAGAAGAAGAAGAAGAAGAAGAAGAAGAAGAGGAGGAGGAGGAGGAGGAGGAGAAGGAGGAGGAGGAGGAGGAGGAGGAGGAAGAGTTTGGATGTATGTCCCCCCTTTCTTTCCTATAAGGAGACTCAAAAGGGCTGACAATCTCCTTTCCCCCCTGTGAGGTAGGTGGAGGTGAGAGAGCTCCAAAGAACTGTGACTAGCCCAAGGTCACCCAACTGGCATGTGTTGGAGTGCACAAGCTAATCTAGTTCACCGGATAAGCCTCCACAGCTCAAGTGGCAGAGCGGGGAATCAAACCCAGTTCTCCAGATTAGAGTGCGCCTGCTCTTAACCACAGCGCCACGCTGTAGCACTAGAGCACTAGACCCCTGTATTAAGCGTTTCCTACCCCTCTCTCTTTCTATGAACCAACTTTCCTGCCCAGTCCATGGTAACCTCTTCCCCTCTGTTCACTAGGCAACCACGTCTTCCTCTTCATTTTTTTACCCCTGGCTAGAAAATGGCTTCTTGGGTCAGACCAAGAGATAAGAGTGGAGGGGGTCATAGAGGCAAACTCAGCACACCAAAGATGGGCCATTCTCAGCCCCTGGGAACAACTTACGGCATCGAAAGGTTGGCGGAAGTAGGAGACCAGCTTAGTGTAGGCCACTTGTGTGGAGAAACTCCTGAAGAATTGGAGGAGCCACTCTCTGGTTGTGATTTGGGCTGCACAGGCTGGACCTGCATGGAGGTTAGAGAAAGAGAAATCATGGCAGGGTAGTTTGTTTGTTTATTAGTTTTATATACCGCCCTCCCCTGAAGGGCTCTGGGCGGTGCACAGCATATAAATCGAAGTAGAACACAGTTTGAAACATAACAAATGCAACTATAATAACATATATATGGCTCTAAAGGATTATTCTATTTCCGTGGTGGCGAACCTTTGGCACTCCAGATGTTATGGACTACAATTCCCATCAGCCCCTGCCAGCATGGCCAATTGGCCATGCTGGAGAAAGGGCTGATAAAGAATTATCAGTCTCTTTATCTAAGATCACAAGGTTAACCCTCACTATTCTATTTAATCTCTGTGGGGATTGGCCCCAATTGGTGAAGAGATTACCCAATTGATTACCCAAGTTGGCCCAATTGAAGAGATGTTGGGTTGCCAGCTTCAAGGTAAGGCCTACAGATCTCCCAGAATCTCAACTGATTTTTGGATGGCATTTCCATTTCCCAACCCATGCTGCCAAATCTACAGGCATTTTCCAACCTGGCCATTGGACAATGCTACCTCTCAGCCTTTGAAGAAGATGAAGAAGAGTCTGGATTTATACCCCGCTCTTTTCTCTCCTGTAAGGAGATTTCAGCACCTCGGGTAATTACCGGTGATTTCAGATTTCTGGTTGAGAAAAGATTCTATGTAGTTCAGGATCTCTCTCTTTCTGTCCTTGGTGATTTCAGGGAAGCCCACATCGATCCCAGCCATTCTGCAATATAGAGAGAATACAGAGATCAGTTGTAACATTTTTGAACAATTGTTCCCACAGAATCCTGGGAACCGTAGTTTAATTGGGGTGTTGAGAAAGGTAGAAATCCACACTACAATGGCAATTTCCAAGATTACTGGGGACGGAGAGACTGAGTCAATCAAGTTTGCAAAAATAATTGGGAAAATAAAACCTGGGTACGTCCTTAAGGTCCCTTGAGATTCCCATTTGTTTTGGCTGCAAGAGACACAGCTGGAAATGGTGTTTGTGGTTTTTCTAAGGTGTCAAGACTTTTCACCCCCAAAACAACAGGGAACAAAGACTCACACAGACTTGTAAGCGGCACAAGACAGATTGACAGGTATCTGCTGAAGAATATCAGCTGTCACGCTGGGCAAAACGGCCGCCAGCCTTTTCTCAAACCAGAGCTTATAATCGGCATCCGTGAATGTCAGAAGGTCCCGGTGTAACCACTGGATAGTCCGTGAAAGCAAGGTCTGTTTCACTTCCAGAGAGATATTAAGCTAGAACAGGAACAAAAGACCATTAAAACTGTCTGCAAGGCGAACAAGGAGAATCGCACAGTTACATTTCATTTGGGGTTGGGCAAAGCAAAACTCCTGTATCGGATACTTCAGCCTACTTAGAATTGACAAAATCTAACCCAAACTCCCAGAACTTTGATCTTCATTTTCAGGGCCTTTGGGGGAAACAGTGAAATTTCAGGGAAGGGAGCAGACACAAAAGGGGCAAGCTATTATTCTCCACATAGTCAACTGCTCTGAGCGTGCTGCTCACAAAACTTCCAGCCGTATCTCGAGTGTGCAGAAAAGTGAATCCTGAAGCCCTTCGCTCCCCCGGGAACCTTGAGAACTGTAATTTTTGTGCAAGGGTCCAGGTCACATTGACCGAAAATCCTCAGCACTCTGCCCAAACTGCAGGCATGGGGGGCCCTGATTCAGATAAAGGCTGTGGCACAGAGGGAAGATAAGGCAAGGTTTTTCTTCAAGATTCAGAAGGCCTTACCTCAGCCAGAGACCTGCGTTTTCTGAGCCTCCCTGTCTGAGACTCTGCATATCTTCGGTTAGCCTGACAAAAGTTATTATTATGCTTAGGGACGGGGCCATGGCTCAGTGATACAGCATCTGCTTGGCATGCAAAAGGTGTGAAGTTTAAGCCCCACCTTATCCAGTTAAAAGGACCAGGCAATGGGTAATAGGAAAGGCTTTTATCTGTCAAAGACCCTGGAGCAGAGACGTAGCTAGGGGAAATGGAGCCCGGAGTTTTGCTGCCCTCCCCCATATTCGTTTGTGTTTTTTGTATTTTTAAGTGTTTTTTCAGTTTTTGGCCTGCAGGGGGCGCATTTTTAAGCTAGCAGCATCAAAATTTCACAGTACCTTTAGAAGACTCTCCTGATGATACCTCCCATGTTTGGTGAGGTTTGGTTCAGGGGGTCCAAAGTTATGGACCCTCAAATGGGTACCCCCAACTACTATTAGCTCCCATTGGAAACAATGGGAGATGGGGCACCTTCTTTGGGGGTCCATAACTTTGGACCCCCTGAACCAAACCTCACCAAACTTGGCTGGTATCATCAGGAGTGTTGCTGGACAATATCCTGAAGCTTTAGTGCTGCTATCTTAAAAATTGTGTCCCCTGCCAGCCGACAAAGTAAAACACTAAAAATATCAAAAATACATTTTTGCTGCCCCCCAGCCGTGCGCCCGGTGCGACGCGCACCCCCCTTCCCTGTGGTAGCTACGCCACTGCCCTGGAGAGCCACAGCCAATCACGGTGCCCTGAGAGCGTTTGCTCATTTTTAGCGAAGCACTTCCCTGGAGACCCACCCCTGTGCCCCAAAGGACATTACCTCTGCATAGACACGGTTGAACTCATCCCAGTATGCTTCCAGATCTTCCCGGGTGGACAACTGAGCTAGTCTGTCGAAGACAAGTTTCACGTTCACCACTGAACCGAAGACCTCTTCTGTTAAGGTCAGCTGAGCAAGCTGGACAGCCGAAAGGTCCTGCAGGTGGGCCATCTAAAACCGGAAGACAGCACACGTATCAAAACTGAACCGACAGAGTGGCTGACCATCCAGCAGAGAACATAAGAACATAAGAACTAGCCTGCTGGATCAGACCAGAGTCCATCTAGTCCAGCACTCTGCTACTCGCAGTGGCCCACCAGGTGCCTTTGGGAGCTCACGTGCAGGAGGTGAAAGCAATGGCCTTCTTCTTCTGCTGCTCCCAAGCACCTGGTCTGCTAAGGCATTTGCAATCTGAGATCAAGGAGGATCAAGATTGGCAGCCATAGATCAACTTCTCCATAAATCTGTCCAAGCCCTTTTTAAAGCTATCCAGGTTAGTGGCCATCACCACCTCCTGTGGCAGCATATTCCAAACACCAATCACACGTTGTGTGAAGAAGTGTTTCCTTTTATTAGTCCTAATTCTTCCCCCCAGCATTTTCAGTGTATGCCCCCTGGTTCTAGTATTGTGAGAAAGAGAGAAAAACTTCTCTGTCAACATTTTCTACCCCATGCATAATTTTATAGACAACAATCATATCCCCCCTCAGACGTCTCCTCTCCAAACTAAAGAGTCCCAAACGCTGCAGCCTCTCCTCATAGGGAAGGTGCTCCAGTCCCTCAATCATCCTCGTTGCCCTTCTCTGCACTTTTTCTATCTCTTCAATATCCTTTTTGAGATGTGGCGACCAGAACTGAACACAGGACTCCAAGTGCGGCAGCACCACTGCTTTATATAAGGGCATGACAATCCTTGCAGTTTTCACCTGTGGGGTCAGCAGAGAATTATTTCCGTCTGAGATGAAGATTGTGCATCTTGTGCATCTTGGGCTCTCCAGCCTCAGTCTGCCTCAGGGTCATGCCGGGAAAAGGAGAGGTTTAACCTCTCCGTCATCTAACTCAAGAGTTGCTATTTTCTTCCCATTTTCAGACAGGAAGATCGTGGCTCATCTTACCCCGCTGAAGTTTTGATCCATCTCCATCAAGTCAGTGAGGTTCACGAGGGATTTGAACCTCAGGAAGTTGAGGGTCATCCAGCTTCCTGTTGTCTGGCACCCTGCAGTTCAAAGAAGGAAAGGTGTCGGAATGTTTATGAGGCTCCCCAACGCACTGCAAAGGGTCTTTGGGGACGTCTCTTGAACCCAGTGCTTGGACTGCCATAGTGCTGAACCACTTCAGTAGCTTCTTGCAACGAGACAGGGCCGAACATTACTCAGGCCTTAGAAGAAGAGTTGTTTTTATACCCTGCTTTTTTCTACCTTTAAGACATCTCAGAGCAGTTTACCATCACCTACCCCTCCCCACAACAAACACCTTATGAAGTAGGCGAGGCTGAGAGAGTTCAGAGAGAACTGTGATTAGCCCTAGGTCACCCAAAAGGAATGTAGGAGTGCAGAAACACATCTGGTTCACCGGATAAGCCTCTGCCACTCAGGTGGAGGAGTGGGGAATCAAACCCAGTTCTCCAGACAAGAGTCCGCCACTCTTAACCATCATACCACACTAGCTCTTAATCAGCTGGGAGCAAGGGAGTCACCTTGCTTTTTAAATTCCTGGACAATCCACTGGGCTGCTCCAATCCGTGTTTCCGCTGACATCGGGCCAAAGGCATAATCCAGTCCTTTTGCACTGCGAGAGATCAAAAACAGGGAGTGTCCGTCTTTCCAAAGCTCCTTTCCAACATTCATCTCTGATTCTCACTTTTACACTCTTCCATCCCCTTCTCACAACCCCTGTTTTTGATCGTTTCGCTTACACTGTTTGTAACTGCGTGCAGTTGGATGGAGAAGGAAGAGCCCGGAGCTGCTCGGTTGTCACAGAGGGCAGGAATGGAGTCAGGGCCCCACTGAACCAGGGTTCGAAATCAGTCACTGCCATGGAGTCAAAATGTGCCTTCAAGATTTGCCAGATCCCCTGCAGCATGACGCTGCGAACTTTCTCCACAATGTTCCCCTAAGGACAAAAAAAACCCCATCATTCATTCCTGAGCCAAACACAATGGGAACTACTCCCAGCTTTCAACGATTATTTGTTTTTATTAGTGTTGTTATGATGAATTATAAGCTCGTTGTTAAATATCCAATTACAGTATTTTAAACCAATGTTTCATTCAAGTTAAAGGAGCAGAATGCACACTATGTTCTTTGGGAGAGTCAGTGGGGTGCAATATGCAGTCTTCAGGTGAGAATAACCAAATCCTCATTCTTGCTAGATGAGCCAATTCTTGAGCCAATTCTTTCTACCTTGCAGGATTATAATGAAGCTAAAAAGGGAAAGGACAAACTAGGGGCAACTTGCTTAGTTGTTTGGAGGAAGTAGAGGAGGAATAAGTTAGACGGACCACCTTAGAAACAGCTCACAAGCCTGACCAACTCTATGGTTTCCCAAACTGCTCACCTGTTCAGCAAGTACGCGGACTTCAAGGAGGAAAGTTTGGAGCTCAGATATGGCCCGGCCTTGCAGAGTTTCCATTACTTTCCTTGCCTCCGTTTCTGCACTGAGTCTGGTGCTGTCTGTTAGGATGCCAGAGTAGATCACAAGCGATGCCATCTGTGTGGCCGTCAGCAAATCCAGCACTTCGTACTGCCAAAAGAAAGAGCAAATAGTTTCATTCTTTCCATCACAGAGACGTGGAGGCATAGGAACAGCCCTGCGATATCAGGACCAAGAGGTCATTCTCCTCTAGCATCCCGGCCAGACAGAAGCCTCTGGGAAACCCATCCATATGAGTCAACACTGCTTGAACCCAGTACTCTGATATACTGCCTCTGGCTCTGGAGGTTCCATTTTGCCATTGTGGCAAACAGAAATGGACAGACCATGAATTTGCCTTTGAGGCACTGAGTGTGTTCTGCTTCTCTCAGTGTGCCTATAATCGTCTTTATCTAAAATGAGATCATGTGGCGAGAAGATTGCCCTTAGCTCTTTGGAGACCAGATGAAATTCAGACTGCTTACTCCTTCGAAAGCAGGATACAGGCGGCGGAAGTCACCGTAGTTAGCGAAAGGACTGGAGGAGCCGAAGTTTTTCTGCAGCCACTCCTTGCTGTTGGATACGGCAAACGTGCAAGCGGTTCCTGCAGAGGATATTATGGGAATGGAAGCGTTGAGGCAGCTGGCGGAACGTTTGGGCCCCCAAATAAATCACAACTTAGTGCCTGTTAGACCACGGCATTCTCTCTCTTCTCTGAATGAAGATTTGCCAAACAGATGATGATGATGATGATGATGATGAAGAAGAAGAAGAAGAAGAAGAAGGAGGAGGAGGAGGAGTTTGGATTTATATCCCCCCTTTCTCTCCTGCAGGAGACTCAAAGGGGCTGACAATCTCCTTGCCCTTCCCCCCTCACAACAAACACCCTGTGAGGTAGGTGAGGCTGAGAGAGCTCCGAGAAGCTGTGACTAGCCCAAGGTCACCCAGCAGGTGTGTGTGGGAGTGCACAGGCTAATCTAAATTCCCCAGATAAGCCTCCACAGTTCAGGTGGCAGAGCTGGGAATCAAACCCAGTTCCTCCAGATTAGATACATGAGCTCTTAACCTCCTACGCCACTGCAGGCAGTGGGATTTTGGAACAACGACAGAATGGAACAACAGAATGGAACTAAAACTCAGGTTTCAATTAGCACTTTTCCCTCTGTAGAAATAGAAAACCCACCAAAAAAAATCACTCACCTTCTTTCTCCAGCTGCCGGGTCAGAAAAGCCAAGCGGGATTTGAAGAGGGCCTTCTTGGTGTCCAAATCTAACTCAGAATCCACATGACTTATTCCCTCGTAGCTGCAAAAGGAACAAATGCATCGGAGCCTGTCAAAAGCTACAGGGTGTAATCCTGCATCTCGTCTTTTTACAAACCACTCCCCCTTCTTCATGGCATTCACCTCTGGCAAGGTTTTTGCTGCCTCCAGATGCGTGGCACCTTGTTTTCTTAAACCTAACCCACTCGAATCTCCAGGAAATCCCCAGCCCAGAGTTGGCAACCTCAGGGTCAGAGGCCACCATCCTCCCTAGATGGGAATGCTAGATTCCCAAGTTCAGACCCTCCGTAGTCAAAGTTCCGGGGGCAGAGCACCTGCTCAGGTATCTTAGCAGCTCCATAGCGGAGGATCCGGTGCTCCTTCCCAGCTGGAGAAGCCGGCCACCCTGGTCCTTTGAAGCCACACACTCAAAGTCACAGAAGGGCTTACTAAAAACAGGTCAATTTTTTCTCTGTGTTTGACTCTCCCTCCTGCCCCATTCAGCCCTGCAGCACGCTTACATGTCTTGGAAGTCAGCACAGCCTATTTGGGTTGGAATAAGCTCCAGCATCTCTGCATCCATGTCGGGCAGGAACGCCTTCAGCTTCATCTGGAAGAGGTCTTTCAAGGAAGGTGAGCAGAGATCAGGGAAGCTCTGGTTCACCTTCCTCAGAACGGTCTCCAGCATCAGACGTGAGGCTTCGCGCTCTGGGTTCAGGGGGAAAGCCACCAGTTGACCCAAGAAGGCCTCCAGGTAACGGGCATCCTTGCCAAGGAGGACTCGAGTGACAACTCTGGTCAGGTTGACGTTGGAGAGGACGCCGGCGGTGGCTGTCATTTCAGCAACTTGGGAGGGCGTCATGTATTCCAAAGCACCACCTTCGGCCTCGGTGAGAAAGGCAGACTAGAAATGAAATGAAAGGGTAGAGAATGCAGAAGCAAGCCCGCAATGGCCCAGGGAACTCCTAAGGAAAAGGATTCCTCGTTTGTTCCCCGCTTTGCGGGCATGCTGAGAAGAGTGCCTCTGAGCCTTGACAGAAGGCCACCTGGGAAAAACACACATTAAAGAATCTACGGCCAAAGTGCTTCTGAACTGGCGGGATTTGTTTTAATAGGGCTTTTTTTAATGACAGGAAGGGGTCCCATCTTTTAGAAGAAGAGGAGGAGGAGTTCGGATTTTCTCTCCTGTAAAGAGACTCAAAGTGGCTTACAAGCTCCTTTCCCTTCCTTTCCCCACAACAGACACCTTGTGAGGCAGGTGGGACTGAGAGAGTCCTGAGAGAACTGTGACTAGCCCAAGTTCACCCAACAGGAATGTAGGAGTGCAGAAACACACCTGGTGAACCAGATTCTGCCGCTCAGGTGGAGGAGTGGGGAATCAAACCCAGTTCTCCAGATTAGAATCCACCTTCTCTTAACCACTACACCACACTGGCTCATAACATAGCACAGGAGCCACGTCCAACATCTGCAAGAGCTTGTGGCCGGCGTGGATGACTTTCCAGAGTCACAAAGTTTGTTTTCTTTCTTACCCCGTCAGAAGCGCCCCAGGCTTTCAGGAGATCTCCATAGGAGACAAAACGGAGAAAACGCCTCCAGTTGTTCAGTATCCACTCTTGGGGAGTACTCTTCTGACACGCTAAAGCAACACGGGAAAAAAGCTCAGCTATTCGAAGCATCGTACGGAACCATTGGGCTGAGAACTCTTTATTGCAAAAATGTATGAATATTGTAAAGAGCAAAATAACAAGCCCTACTCCTAACCCACCCTCAATACTAGAGTATGGGGATACGGTCTGTTTTGCTCTATATCTCAAAATTATTTTAATATGCCTAATATTCCCCTATGGGGCAGGGCTGTGCAGATAGGAAAATGCATCAGAACTTCCAAAGGAACTTCTCCATTCTGTACTTACCGTGTTTGGCAAGGAATCTTCCAATCCAGCTGACCACCGTCTGCCTCGTGCTATTGTCCATTTCCAAGCTCCTGCTGTCTAGGGCTTGGATACTAGTGGTGAAAGATGCAAGAAGGAAATAATCAGAAACGCAGACGTTGCAAATCCTTTGGGCCTACATATTTTTTAGGCAGGCTTGACATTTCCTTCCCCCTCCTCTATTTCAAAAACAGAGTCAATGCAAGAAGGAACAAAAAGAGAACTCCCATTTAATTTACTAAGTCTGCCTTTTGCAGCGCAGATCTAGGTCACCCAACAACATGGGATATTTTGAAAAGGCAGGAGGGGAGAAGATAAGAATAAGAGTTTGGATTTATATCTCCCCTTTCTCTCCTATAAGGAGTCTCAAAGTGGCTTACGAATTCCTTCCCTTCCTCTCCCCACAACAGACACCTTGTGAGGCAGGTGGGGCTGAGAGAGTTCAGAGAGAACTGTGACTGGCCCAAGGTCACCCAGCAGGCTTCATGCGTAGGAGTGAGGAACCAAATCTGTTTCTCCAAATTAGAGGCCCGGAGTGGGGAATCAAAGCCGGTTCTCCAGATTAGAGTCCACCTGCTTTTGACCACTACAACATTCTTCTATTTTGCAAGATGCTAGATTTACAGGGGTCTGCAACCTGCGGCTCTCCAGATGTTCATGGACTACGAATCCCATCAGCCCCTGCCAGCATGGCCAATTCGCCCTGTGCTAGAACTACAGTGTCTTAACCACTACCGTGTCTTAACCATTGGTACGTACACTACAGCGAAGCCGTCACAAGTGATTGGAAGTTGCGTCAGGCAGTCAAGGACATTGGTGCTGATGCCTGTCAGGTAGGGGTACAACAACTCTTGAAGCCAGGCAGAGAGGAAGCCAGCGTTCTGGACCCGAGGATCTGTTTTGAGTTTTTCCCATACTGCGTTCAGCATGAAGGCTTTAGATGTTTCTGGGATTAGATCTTGGGGGATCTTAAAACAAAGAAAAGAAAGAGAAACAGTGGCTGTTGGTGAAATTCCAGCATCACAGATAATGGGGCAAAGCATTTTAGGAATGTTCCAAACCTATCCCTGTATTTCTCCCCACCCGCAACCCGGCACACATTCGGCACAGAACATCCAAATCATGGTTGCTCTTCGCACATGTGTATTGTCAGGAGTATCAGGCCCACTGGAGCAACCGTGCATCATGTTCACACCAGTATGCATGGAAGGCCTCAGGGTTTTTCTTATGTATGTAAAAGCACAGACTAGGGCACACGTCAAAATAACTCCTGTGCATTGCATGTGCTTTTAGGTTAATTACGCTTCCCAATGCAAGATATAACATCAATACACGCCTCACTCACTGTTGTACATCACTGGTTTAACTACAACAGTTTGCTAATTCAGTTTGGTTTGCTACAACAGTTTGACGGCAAAAAGTACAATCTCGCTGTGCAATTGCAGATTCCCTTGATGTGTTTCTTCCCAGATTCCACTGGCCAGACTTTGCAAGAACCAAGAGACAGTGCCTGACCTTTGAGGTGATCTCGGACAGAGCAGACTGCAAGGTGCCTTGGTCCACTAGGCCAAACAACCGCAAGAATGACTCTTGATCCAGCTGGGCTTTGGCATCTGTGGTGTGGCACCGGAGAATCGTGGACAGCTGGCTCGAGGTCAGGTTGGAGACCTGTGACACAAGCAAAGTTTTACCAGGAGTTGTTTTTGCCAGCGAGGTAAATAAGCATCGGCTTTTATTTCAAAGATTCTGACCCTGTGCTTCTCAGAACCTGCCTGGGGCAGCTAAAATCATAAAACAACACACAACTCAATGTAAAAATTTAAAAAATACAACAACTAGATTAATTCAGCAAGCAAAAATATCAGCCATAACAACTGTCATTGGTATTTTAAAGCAGCCGGTAAAACCTGGAGGATAAATTCAGCATCGATTTCCTACATGTGAAATTAACTTTGCAAGAGCTGAGGTTCTATGCAAGGTGTTTGATGCTCAGCACTTAGATCAAGGTAAAACTTTGCTGAACCTCAGCTATTGAGTAATTGACTTGAGGTACCAAGTAGCTGACCTACCCTCCATTTCTTGGAAAGGCAGAAACTGATATTACTTACCAATCCACAAGCGTATTGCGGAAGTGTAAAGTTGCATATTTCACTGTCTTCAAGGGTAGAGTTTAGATTTGCACTGAAAGCGGGGGGGAAAATAGTATTATTGACAGCCAATTCAGGAGCATCTGCCTTAGCCTGTAGCCAGTGAAAAAAAATAATAGGTTAAAGCTTCTAATTTTCAGAAGGCGACCAGTCTGCTTGGGTCTGCCTCTCTTTCCAACAAATATTGAGAATAATTTCCTTTGGTACCTACCTGGGGACAAAGGAGCAATAATCTGATGCTGAGGAAACAAAAGAAAACCCAAGTCAGCTTTCTGGAGGCAGAGGTCTCTCAAAACATCTGCTATCTGATCCTCTCAAGTAGAGAAATATGCCAAGGGACCTTCTAAGCAGAGTTTCAACCACTCACCTTGAAGGATCCAACAGCAAATATGAAGAAAACGAGGAAGAAGAAGAAGAAGAAGAAAAAGAAGAAGAGTTGGATTTATATCCCCCTTTTTTCTCCTGTATGGAGACTCAAAGGAGCTATCTCCTTTCCCTTCCCCCCAGCCCCACAACTAACACCCTGTGAGGTGGGTGCGGCTGAGAGAGCTCCGAAGAACTGGGACTAGCCCAAGGTCACCCAGCTGGCATGTGTTGGAGTGCACAAGCTAATCTGGTTCACCAGATCAGCCTCCACAACTCAAGCGGCAGAGTGGGAAATCAAACCCGGTTCTCCAGATTAGAGTGCACCTGCTCTTAACCACTACGCCACTGCTGCTCTCATGGGCCACAATCCAATGCAGAATTCAACACACTCAGCTCAACTGATCCAGCTCCAATTGTATTAGTAAGAAGAGAGGTTACTTACAAAAAAAAATTTACTTACAGATTGGGAATGACCGACACTGGTTAAAAAAAGAAGGAAAGAAAAAACAGTGATTAGAAAATTGAAGTGATTGTTCAAACATTGGCACAGATGGAAAACGGGGAGCAGAATCAGTTATTTTCAGTGCTCACAAATTCACTCTGCTTTGTCAGACATTCATTCAGTGCTTTATGCACACTAGTTGCTGTGGAATGCTCATTTCGTGCCTCTATACAGCAACTCTCACACACCCATCAACACTTCTCAATTCTTTCAGTTTGTAAAAGCCAACAGTCCCAAATATCGGATTTCAAATATCAAATGCCTTTTCCTTAACTCACCCGATTCAGACGTCCAGGAGAATTTGAATGGAGTCGGACAGCTTGCCCACTGGCTTCATCCCAGCCCCCTAAACATAAAATAGAATAGATCTTTTAATTTATAAACCGCCCTCCCCGAAAGGCTCAGTGCGCTTCACAACAAAATATATATCAATAACATAGCATATAACAGCAGTATCAAACAGTATTTCAAGTAACAATATCAATAATCAAACCATCATCAATATAACCTCATGGCATTACATAGCAGCAATATAACAACATCAGCACAGCAAGCTAATTCACAATATACACGGCAACAATAAACATAATACCAATAATCTATATATGTAAAAATCTAACAGTGTGTTTGTCCCTGATGGTCTCCCTCAGAAGCTGCTGGACGGATCGCCCCCAAATTTTCACAGGACGTCCCTCCCTGTTGCGGGCAGGTAATCGGACCTTCAAATCGCTGAAAGTCCATACCTGAGCCAGGTAAAATGTCTTTTTCCTGGAGCACCAGGCCATGAAGCTGCCTCTGTTTAACTGTCACCCTTAGAGTGTTTGTGCAGCCTGTCTGTCTGTGGCCTGAGGGCTTGGTATGAGGGCTTAGGATGTTTGCACAGATGGGCAGAGATGAGCAGTGGAAACAGTAAATAGGTAATACTGGTAGGTAATACGAGTGGAAGTGAAACACATACACATTTTGCCGTGTGAGACGTCAGGTGGGGTTCCCCCCCTCACACGCAGGTAACTTTCACTCTCTGTGCCTCACCCACTGCTACCACACAATACACATCCAGCTCATCCTCACATACCTCACTCTGCCCTCCCTCACATCCAACCACCACTTACCCACTTCCTCACCCATATTCACCACAGCTCTCTTTTACTAAAAGCGAGCTGGAGTTTGCCTTTTTCTTCTAAGAAAATCCGCGGGGTGGGGGCGAACCAACACTACCGGCTCCGCTTCTTTTGCACATGGCCCGTTAAAAACCCAGGGAGCTGGCCTCGATCTGAGTGCCTCACCACCCTGCCTCTGCTGCCTGACTGGGATAGCCTCCTTGCTCCAGTTCTGCCTTACCCAAGCCAGGACTGTGCGTGTCAACCAGCCCCATGGACAGCGGGATTTGCACTCTGGACAGTTCCACTGCGGAATGGGAAGGGTTACCTTATGCTAAAAACCAAGACAGCACCATATAATAATGTGCATTGAAAAGGGAAAGAGGGATTCCATTTGACCACCCCAAAAGGCTATGCTGGGGATTATTGGACCTGCATGGACATCTACGTGGGTTGCGGACTGTGATGAGAAGGACAATTGCCACAGCAACGCGTGGCCAGGCCCGCTAGTATCATATACAAATTGAAACATCAGAAAGCAAGAAAAGTCTTGTACATTTCAAAAAAAAAGATCACAAGTCATCGCCACATCTTGGGGCCGTGCGTTCCCTACATTGACAACGCTGCATTGTTGCATTTTCTTTGTCAGGCTGGAACATACTTCCATCTCAGCACCACCCAGGGCTTGAATGACCAGGAAGGGAGAAAAAAATCCCACTCTTTACGGAGTAGGATTTCCCTGCTGGTGCGCAGAGCGGATGGGGCCTTTGGTTAAGAACTCTTCAAACAACGGCCTTGTCAATTAAACTGAACAAGAAAATCTTTTGCATGAGAGTTGTGGTTTGGAAAACTCACCGAAAACAAGGATGATTGCGAGGATCGTAGTACAGCATGGGCTATCTCCTTTCTTCATTGCTGGTAGCTTTCCTGGGCAAAACCTCCTTTGCAGCCCTGCAAAGTAGTCCAAATGAATAAACACACACACACGCACCCTTGCCTGACCCCCATCTCTCCCATCCAATTTCCGCAAACACCCTACCGTCAAAATGCCATGAGGTCTGGAAGCGGGCGGTTGCAGAAGGAAGCAAATTACCAGTTCCTGGGGCACCCTCTTTTATACCCAGTTATCAAACCACAGGGAGGCAAGACAGCAAAACCCATACAGGTGTAGCAAAACAAAAGGAGAAGCCCTACCCTTCCTTTTGAGGAATCTTCAGGTGTTCAGTCATCGTGCGTGCCATTCAGGTGCCTCTTCCTCTGACCACAGCAAGGGGAAATGCCCGATTTTAAATTCACGCACGAGATGCAACGGAACAGAGCAGTTCACCTAAAATCAGGAAAGATATAACATAGCTGGTTGTGGTGGGTTTTCCGGGCTGCGTGGCCGTGGTCTGGTGGATCTTGTTCTTAACGTTTCACCTGCATCTGTGGCTGTCATCTTCAGAGGTGTATCACAGAGTCTGTTACACTGGGAAGACTGAACACAGTGTGTAACAGATTTCCCTTTGTGATACACCTCTGAAGATGCCAGCCACCAGATGCAGGTGAAATGTTAGGAACAAGATTCACCAGACCACGGCCACACACCCTGGAAAACCCACCAGAACCAATTGAATCCGGCCATGAAAGCTTTTGACAATACATACAACATAGCGTTTGTTTGTTTTCATTTTCCTTCTAGCATGAATCCAACTGCTTTGGTCAAACCGTTATCTTTCAGCCTTTCCCTGAACCTGAAAAATGGGCATAATAACGGTTGCCTGCTTTTGCAGGGTTGTTGTAAGGATTGGAAGGGGGTGTATTTCAGAAAGTGCCTTGAACATTCAAATATGTCATCTCCAGGTTGAATGCCAGTGTGACACAGTGGCTAGAGAGTGCTAGATTAGGAACTGGAAATCATTCATTCCAGGGAAACCGATCTCTGTCATCAGTTCAGTTGTAATTCCGGGAAATCCTCAAATCCCACCTGAAATTTGGGAACCCCAGCAGCCCTTAGCATCAATCTCTAGGTGACCTGATATCACCTGATTTGCATGACCCAACGAACCCTGGCTGTTTGCCCCTGTTCAACAACAGCAGTGTACCAGTTAGAGCTTCAGACTACTAGAGCCTGGGAGACCCAGGTTCGAATGCCCATCTTGCTGTGGAAGCCCACTGGGTGATTTTTGGCCAGTCACACACTGTAAGTGTAGCCTACCCCACTGGGTTGTTGTACCGGCAAAAAGGAGAGGAGAATAATGTAAGAAGAGTTGGTTTTATCCGTCGCTTTTTCTCTGCCTTTAAGGAGTCACAAAGGGGCCTAAAATCACCTTACCACACCCACCCACCCAAAGACACTTTGTGAAGTAGGTGGGGCTGGGAGAGAACTGTGACAAGCCCATGGTCACCTAGCAGGCTTCATGTGCAGGAGTGGGGAATCAAACCCAGTTCCCCAGAATAGAGTCCACCTGCTCTTAACAACTACAGTGGAGCAGCAGTGGCGTAGGAGGTTAAGAGCTCATGTATCTAATCTGGAGGAACCAGGTTTGATTCCCAGCTCTGCTGCCTGAGCTGTGGAGGCTTATCTGGGGAATTCAGATTAGCCTGTGCACTCCCACACACACCAGCTGGGTGACCTTGGGCTAGTCACAGCTTCTCGGAGCTCTCTAAGCCCCACCTACCTCACAGGGTGTTTGTTGTGAGGGGGGAAGGGCAAGGAGATTGTAAGCCCCTTTGAGTCTCCTGCAGGAGAGAAAGGGGGGATATAAATCCAAACGCTTCTTCTTCTTCTACACCACACTAACATCTCTTCCTGCTCCCACAATCTATCACCTGTGATAAAGCACATTTTAGAAGAAGAAGAAGAGGAGGAGGAGGAGGAGGAGGAGGAGGAGTTTGGATTTATATCCCCCCTTTCTCTCCTGCAGGAGACTCAAAGGGGCTGACAATCTCCTTGCCCTTCCCCCCTCACAACAAACACCCTGTGAGGTGGGTGGGACTGAGTGAGCTCTGAGAAGCTGTGACTAGCCCAAGGTCACCCAGCTGGCGTGTGTGGGAGTGCCCAGGCTAATCTGAATTCCCCAGATAAGCCTCCACAGCTCAGGCGGCAGAGCTGGGAATCAAACCCAATCTGGTTCCTCCAGATTAGATACACGAGCTCTTAACCTCCTACACCACTGCCTTTACTCCAACTTTTGCCCACAGAGCAAGACCCAAGGTGTCTTTCAGTTAAAAAACAGACTTTCTCAAAGCACTTTTGCAAACTCGATATGGTCCTGCATACTTTTTTGGAATGGGGGCCCTGTTAAGTTGGCAAACCCCGACTGTTCATGTTCTTCTAAACTTCTTTTTAATCCTCCTGGAGGCTCACCGCCCTGGTACTATTGTTACCCAAGTGCTATCCATCATGTAAAGGTCAGAAATGGTTGCATTTTTAAAGGGTGTGTAGCCACCTCTGCATACCACTCACATTCTAGCAAACAATCAGTATGGGGGGGGCGGGGAGTTGACAGAGGGAGGGGATCAGAGACCAAGAATCACTTGCAGACCTGATTATCTGTTAATGAACCGGTACATGTACGCGTGCCCATCAGAGACCCAGGTATCGCCCGCCCTGAACACGTGTCCTGCCAAGTGCTGAGAATTTTCAAGACGCCTGCGGAAAAGAGGGGGAGGGGAGGCCAAAGACCTGCTTGTTTCATGCTTTATGTACATTTATTTCTCGAGGCTGGTTTTCCTTACAAGTTGGGAGGACAAAATAACTGGGAACACAGGCTCATTTCCCCTGCTCTTTTCCCTCTTAACTCCCAGGAAAAATTACCCTCTAAATCAGGGGTGGGCAATTATTTTTTCAGTGGGGCCGCATAAGAAACAGAAAATATTGTGGAGGGCCGGGCCAAAAGGCAGGGGGGCAAGGCGCTTTTGAAAGCCCCGCAGAAGCCGGCAGCCAAGGCAACCGGCTTCTGCGGGGCTTTCAAAGACGCCTTGCTCCCCAGCACGGCAGGGGGGCCAGTCAGGGTCATCCGGCAGGCCGGATGTGGCCCCCGGGCCATATAATGCCCAGGTCTGCTCTAAATCAAGACAAACAGCAGAGGCCTTCTCTTCCTATCTCGGAGGAAGTATTTAGGAAAAGGGGTTCTGAATTTGCCAGTGTTAGTGCTTGGGTAGCTGGAATTCCTGTTGCACAGAGGTGGATTGGCCATTAAGGCCACTGGGAAAAGTCTTGGTGGCTAATGGTCTCCAGTCCCCCCGCCCCACCCCCCGCCCCAAACAAGGGTCGATTTTCACTCCACAGAATCATAGAGTTGGGAGAGACCACGAGGGCCATCTAGTCCAGCCCTCTGGCATACAGGGCAAACATTTATTTTTAAAACCCACACAGATCTACCACAGCTGTAGCAAGTTCAAAAAGCAGAATTCTCCACCGCAAGCCTGATTATTGCATACATGCACACAAACACACACAGATCCCACACATGGAGTCTTCAATCTCTGTTGAAGCTAAAAGACACCCCCCCCTAAAAAAAAACCCTGCCCTCCCTCACTTTCCAAGGCATCTAAATTCATGGCCCTGGAATTCAAGTCATTGTCTACCCAGCCTGCCTTCCCCGCTCTGATTTTACACCCCGTCCAGCTGTCAGGGCAACAATTGTTAATCCTACAGGTACTTATTATAGGAGATGTCACTGAGTTGATTCAACATTTTTTGACAGGGGAACTCCTCTCTCAAACAACGTACCTTTCGGTTTGGCATACCGTGACTGTTGTCTTAGCCAACTACCTCAACAGGTAAAGGCCCTGAGGGAGCCGGTGGGAAAGCCCCGGAACGGAAGGCCCTGGAGTAAACCACAGCCTCTTGTATGGTCACTGTCGGACACACACTCGAGGACTGTAGGACTGGGATCTGAAGACCCCACTGTCATAGAAGCTTGCTTGGTGACCATCAGAGGCGTATCTAGGAAAAATGGAACCCGGAGACAAAAATCTGAATTTTCCACACACACACCCCACCCCCGCAGGCACTCAGCTCTACCACCCAGAGCTCAGGTCTACTGCCTGGGGCTCACGCCGGTGTCCCAGGTGTACTGCTATAACACAATCCACCATCCAAAGAGACTGTTTTCTTCAGGGAACTGATACCCTGTTTCCCCAAATATAAGACATCCCCGGAAAATAAGACGTAGTAGAGGTTTTGCTGAAGTGCGAAATATAAGGCATCCCCCAAAAGTAAGACGTAGCAAAGTTTTTGTTTGGAAGCATGCCTGCTGAACAGAATACAGAAATATAAGGCATCCCCTGAAAATAAGACATTGCGCATCTTTGGGAGCAAAAATTAATATAAGACACTGTCTTATATTCGGGGAAACATGGTATGTGTCATTTGGAGATCAGTGGTAATTCCAGGGCCCCTTCCGCACATGCAGAATAATGCACTTTCAATGCACTTTGCAGCTGTGCGGAAAAGCAAAATCCACTTACAAACAGTTGTGAAAGTGGACTGAAAATGCATCATTGTGCATGTGCGGAAGGGGGCCAGGAGATCCCCAGGCCCCTCCTGGAGATTGGCAACCTTAGGCAGGAAGAACACACTAATCTGTTCCAGATCCTCTGTTTCCCTAACGGTGGGGATGGGGGGGAGGGGAAGAAGAAGAAGAAGAGTTTGGATTTATATCCCCCGTTTCTCTCCTTCAGGAGACTCAAAGACGCTGACAATCTCCTTGCCCTTCCCCCCCTCACAACAAACACCCTGTGAGGTAGGTGGGGCTGAGAGAGCTCCGAGAAGCTGTGACTAGCCCAAGGTCACCCAGCTGGCACGTGTGGGAGTGCACAGGCTAATCTGAATTCCCCAGACAAGCCTCCACAGCTCAGGCGGCAGAGCTGGGAATCAAACCCGGTTCCTCCAGATTAGATACACGAGCTCTTAACCTCCTACGCCACTGCTGCTCCTGAAGCCTCCCTTGTGACGGTTCCGCTCACACAAATTGTTCTTCTGCCTGTTCAGGACTTGAAGATACTCCAAAGCTGTCCAATCTCCAATTGCCTTAAGGGTCTTTCTCTGAGGGGTTGTTTTTTGGAAAGTGTCAGACCACGCCTCCAACCCCCCGGGGCCAATTTCAGCAGACTGAATGACAGTTTTTCAAGTACCCATGCAGATATGGAAACGTTTCAAGTACATAAACACTGACTGTTGTTGATGTCACCCAAAGGTGGAGTTCAACGGTCGCCAAGCAATAAAAGAATCCAATCCAGCAAGGGGCAAAGGAAAATAAATACCCAACAGAGGTGACGGGTGAGCCAACAGCTTTGAAAAACAGTTTTTTAAAAAAAGGTAGTTTCCTCCTAGCCAGCACAACAAATTAAAACCACATGAAATAGACTCAAATGTCAGAGCTTTCCCTAAAGAGCTCCGTGAATCATACGTTCCCAATAATTTATTAGCGATCCGTTATCTCCGTTATTCCTGAATATAGAGCCAAGGCAGTTTAACTGGGTTTAAATTTGGAACGTCAACATAAATCTGGGTTTCACAGCCCCACTATTTCGTACATCATCCCCAGGGCCATCAAGTCCAACCCCTTGTCATGCTTCAAATGATCTAAATTTGGAACCTGCCTGGAAAATAGTTTGAACGTCCAGGTCTCTCGCCCTTCTCAAGCAAACATCAGCTCTTCATATGGCCTTTCCACATTTTATTTGCAATCTGCCTAAAAGGCAAAATACTACATGATCTGCCCTGAAAATGAGGCTGCACAATTGCCCCGGGCTACCTGGGAAGTAAGAGGGACCACTCAGTTTTGCTCTTTGAAAACCAGCCTCAACCAGGAAAAAGAGAAATGCTTGCCTCTTCTCTCCTTAAAATGTTTAGCACTAAAGGAGGGGGCTCCGTTTCAAATAACAAAACCAAGAGGAGGAGGAAAGTCAAAACTCTTATTTCTTTCTACGGAAAATTGGGACTACGTACGCCTGATCCTCATCTAAGCAAGCTGAGAAATTATCTCTGGCTGAGAAAGATTTCCAAGATCTCAAACTGAGACTTTTCCCAGCTCTGTGGCTTAAACATCATTTTTTAAAAGATGGGATCTGTAGAGAATCAGAAAGGACCAGAATAGAGTAACCATTGAAGGATCTTTATTCTTAAGCTTCCATGATACACAACACGCGAAATGCTGAATCTGGCTTTCCCAAACAAGCAGACTGCTTTTACGAGTCTGATTCCCTCCCCTCCTTCGAAACCCCAGACAGGTTCCCATGAAAGACTCAAACTAGCTTCACACACAGAAGATAAGAGTAGCAAGGTTAACTGGCTTCACCGGGCACACGGCCCAGCTCGAGGAATGCTGCCAAGGTCGAAGGAGCTGGGAAGAAGGAAAAGCATCTTTACAGGATCCCAGGGAGTATACTCTTCCAAATGTGTTGCTGCAAGCCATTCCTTGTGGGTTTTACGAAGATAGAAACAGGACGTCAGACTAGGTGGCGAACCTTTGGCACTCCAGATGTTATGGACTACAATTCCCCTGCCAATTGGCTGTGCTGGCAGGGGCTGATGGGAATTGTAGTCCATAACATCTGGAGTGCCAAAGGTTCGCTACCACGGGACTAGGTGAACACCTGGCAGGAGCCAGAGTAGGGCAGTGGTTAGCCTGTCGGACTAGAATCTGACAGACCCAAGTTCGATTCCCCACCCTGCTACAGATCTTACTGGGTAACTCTGGGCCTTTCACTCTCTGGCTCATTCCACACACGCAGAATAATGCACTTTCAAACCGCTTTCAGTGCTCTTTGAAGCTGTGTGGAATAGCAAAATCCACTTGCAAACAGTTGTGAAAGTGGTTTGAAAATGCATTATTTTGCGTCTGCGGAAGGGGCCAAAGTCTCAGCGTAGCCTACCTCACAGGGTTTGAAGAAATAAATGTGTAACTGCCTACATAGGAGGAAATTCTCCAGTCCATACAGAGGGAGGGGAAAGCACGCACCAAAAGACGTTGGTGACGGATGAACTGGTTGATTCTCTGGTCTTATGGGGCTGTTCTCAGGGGACGCACCACCCAGCAGCTCAGTTGCTTCATACCAAGGGTGCTACCACAGGGTGTGAAGCGATCAGCTCCTGACCCCAGAGTGGGGGGAAAGAGAGCAGGGTGTAGCTAGCAGCGCTTGCCCTTAAACGAGAGGTGTGCCTGCCCCAGAGTATCTGGTTACATTTCATGCCATTTCCATGTGCCCTGATATTTATTTATTTTATTTATTTATATTTTAGATTTATAGGCCGCCTCTTCCCCGAAGGGGCACAAGCGCTTCCTCCTTGAGATCTCAGCTTCTCAAAATAAGATTTTTAAAATGATCAGATAGGATAAACTTTAATGTCATTGTGCACACACAACGACAATACAAACGTCCCCCCATGCACATTTCTGCCGTCCTCACACCCCATCTTCCACAATCCCCCCTCCAACCATCCCTACTCAGCCACGTCAACGCAACACCGTGGAGTTCAGCATAGCCACAGCTCTAGAATAGAAACTATCTCTGAGCTTGGTTGTCCTTGTTTTTATGATCCTATATCGTCTGCCAGATGGTAATATTTCAAAAAAAGAGTGTGCAGGGCGAGACGGGTCTTTTGGAATATTCTGAGCTTTCTTTAAGCAGCAGGAATTATAGAGTTCTTCCAAAGAAGGGAGAGGGCAGCCAATAATTCTCTGGGCAGTAGTGATTCCCCTTTGGAGCTCCTTCCTATCTGCCACTGTGCAACTGGCAAGCCATGCACAGATGCAGTATGTCCGGACACTCTCTATGGCACAGCGGCAGAAGGTCACCAGCAGTTTTTCATAGTTGTTGTTTTCTTAAAAGTCTCAGATAAACAATCTCTGCTGGGCCTTCTGAACCACCGCGGCAGTCTGAACGCCCCAGGCCAAATCCTCTCTGATCATAACACCCAGGAAATTAAAACTAGCCCCTCGCTCCACTCGATCCCCATTTATAACCAATGGCTGAATTTCTGACTTGTTCCTTCTGTAGTCTACTAAATGTCTCTAACCACCTTGAATTCACACAATTACAGGCACGCAAGGGACCCCTTGAGATGGCGGCAGGTGGAACATGTATGGGGGCAATATCCTCCCATCAAGAAATTAGCATGACATCTGTTTCAAATGGGAGCATACGGACTAACAAATTACAATTTGGACAAAATAAGTGGAAGGTCTGAGCAGGGCTATGCCAAATTTGGAATGGGGGGGGGAGGGGAATATTTTGTGGCAAATTATACTATTTGCAAAAAGTTGTCAAGCGCTTGCCAAAAGAACAGCAGCTGCTTACCACGAAGGGGAAAAATGATTTTCTATTGCAAATCGACTGCCATCCAATCTTTTAAATTGTTGTTTTGCTGTTTTTGAACTGGACTCTGGCGCTGTCTTTCCCGTAATTCTCCATATTCCCTCCTGTGGAAAGGCTACTGTGAGATCACAAATGCACACTCTTTCCAAGTATGTCAGCTATCTTCCGCAGGGTGTGCTGCTATCAACTTTGTTGTCGGCTATTCTTCGTACATTTCTTTGTGCTTGCAATCAAAATAAAACACACCAACAGTTTTGGGAAGGGAACTATGCAAACAAGAACAAGTTTCTTATTGAAAGCTTGGATTATATCGACTGAAAGCTTGAATTAAAACAAAAACGCCACCACTTTAAGAACTTACAAAAAATAAATTATGCAACTCACAAAACAAATAGGCAGCCAAAGTTTGCTTTTCTGAACAAAAACAAGGCCTGACCTTTTAAAAAAAATCTAGAGCTGCCTTTGACTGAATGAGTTTGCGGGAAGGCTGCCAACCTCCCCGTGGGGCTCAGAGTTCTCCCTAAATTTCAGCTGATCTGCATGCAGCAGAAATAAGTTTTCCCAGAGAAAATGATTGCTTTGGTAGGTGGGCACTAGGGCATTTTACTCTGATGAGGTTCCTCCCCAGGCGCCACCCTTAAATGCCCAGGAATTTCCCAACCCACTGTTGGCAACTGTCGTTCATGGGCCCATGCAATTGGCAGGGTGTCAGGCAGAGAAAAGATTTTCCCAGCTGCTGCATGTGTAACCCCTCTGTTCAGAATGGGTTGACCCAGAAAGGGGTAGAGACTCAAAGCAGCAGAAGGCTGCAAAAATTGGTGAAGTTGGAGGAAGCAAGGCTACCAGGCTGGGACCTTGATTTAATTCTTTATAAGCTCCTTGTTTAAGGTAACTGCAAAGTTGTTGGGAACTAGTGGGAAGGGAGTTGTTTATTTTTGCTATATTTGTAAATATTAGAATTTATTGTTTCAGGGACTATGTATGTAGTTGATGGGAGTTCGTTTGGGGACCTTCATCATCTTGGATCCCATTCACCCAGCCTCTGAAGTCTTCATAAGCCAACCACCAGCAGGAAGAATTGGACTTGGCATTTATCAGTAGATTGTCAAGATAAGGACTTGAAATGCAACCTAGAAGGACTGTAAATTGTTAATGTTAAATGTTAATGTTAAAAGTGTTATTTGTTAAGGAAGTAAACCATTTTGTTTTAAAATTTAGTTCTTTGCAACTCCTTCCAAGTTCTGCCCCACAGAACCCACAGTTAGAGGTTACACATGCTTGACACATGCTCTGCAATTGAGGCACACGGCATTCTTCCTAGCTCAGCACCAATCCAGGGCTTGGGGCACCTTTGCTATGGTTAAGAACGGTTAAGGAACGGTTAAGAAGTTTGTGGAGTTCATGGCGCAGCACGATGTATGGTCAAATAGCAAAAACCACGTACAAAAGTATTGTACAATAGTGAAAGGTAAGTGCTGGAAACTTTGGAATCTCGTATGCTGTACAAGAATATGAAGAAACCTTTTATCCTTCTCCACTAGCTCCCAGGATAACTCCATGAACCTGACAAGCAATAATTTCAGGACAAACAAAAGGAAAAATTTCTTCACTTCAGAAGTTATTGACTTGTGGAATTCACTGCCACCAGGTATAGTGGACAGCTGCTAGCTTAGGGGGCTTTAAAATCCATAGTGGACAGAACCACTAATGACGATCCACTGTGTTGGCTGCCCAGAACGTCTGAAAAAGACACTTGGAAGCGACATTGCCACGTTGTGCGATGCTCTAGGAATTTCCCTGATCTCTATGGTTTCACCATTAAATCTCAGGGAAATCCTAGAGTACTGATCGGCACCACTTCCAATTACACAGCCATTCAGGCAGGACTATATCTCCTAATCCGGAGTGAACCTTATGGCATCTGAGAGGTTATGGACTACAATTCCCATCAGCCCCTGCCAGTACGACCAATTGGCCATGCTGGAAGGGGATGATGGGAATTGTAGTCCATAACATCTGAGGCTAAAGGTTGCCACCATACCTAATCTCGCTAGTAGCTTGCTAAAAGGCGGTGGATAATCCTATTCAAGAATCAGAGGCAATGAACCTCTGAACAGCAGTTACAATAAGAGGTGAGAACTTCAGTGCCATGCCTTGCTTTTGGCGTGGAATAGGGATACCGGACTAATCCTGTTCTTTTTATGTCCGTCACGCATTACGCTCAGAGGAACAACAGAGAAATGTGTTCAGCGGTGCATTGTGCATTCAGCTGCACTGTGGCCATGAACCATGGCGAAATGCCTTCCTGCAAAACTTGCTTTGCCAGGCTCTTTGCATCTGTCCACAGAGAATCAAGTTCCCTTGCAGTCAGACATGACTTTGTTGGGAACAGTTTCCATTCCTGAACCTGGCAGACTCCACTTCCCCTGAAACACTGAAGTAGCTGTACAATGGCAAGCATTTACAAAAATCAATCGGGCAAAAATGAAATCCAGTGGACAACTGCAGGTTTGGCAATAACCCAAAAATGAACGCCCAATGCAAGGAATAGTGCAATTGGATTTATGATCACTATATTCTTAAAACACAACTATAATGTCCATAAACTAAACAACATGCAAATATGCAGGTGAGTATACAGGTGAGTTCAGAACATTGAAATATATCAGCCAAATATAACTGGGCGTCTCATTACTTAAAGAGACTTCGCATCAAGTCTATATGTGGTGACTTGATGCAAAGTCTCTTTAAGTAATGAGACGCCCAGTTATATTTGGCTGATATATTTTCAACTATTCTGGCTCACCTATATACTCACCTGCATATTTGCATGTTGTTAAGCTTATGAACATTATAGTTGTCGTTTCTTAAGAAATATAGTGATCTTCATAAACTAACCTCAAAAAATTCATTCAAAGGGTCTCCAAGCCTACGGCCGGGGGCTGAAATGTGGCCCCCCCTTGAAGGCATTTATCCGACCCGCCGGGCATGTATCAATGGCTGGCCATTCATGTGCAGTGGGGGACTCGAGGGAGAGGGAGGAGCCGACTGGCAACGGCTGTTGGTACAATTACGCATTAAGGCACCCCCCAAATCTCCATGAATTTTCTGACCCAGAGCGTTGACCTTGTGTGGCAACGCCTGCTCCGCCCTTCCCTCTCAGCTACTCCATGTATTGCTCTCTTGTGGCTTTCTGTTCCGCTTCACTCCCATTTGGCATCAGCCATAGGCTGGCGGGTTGATCGGCTGCTGGGAGGAAAAGAACCCAGGAAGATACCTGATCCTGGGTTAGATGGAATGTTTCAATGGGAAAGTTCTGCTTTTTTTTTTTTTACAGGGGAAGGTATTCCACAGCCTCCCCAACAATATTTGGAGCCCAGCCTGTACTTGACATACTTTGGTCACTGTTCTAAAAATAGACCATGACAGAAAGGCTGAAAGGTGAAATCAAACATTTTACAATCATTTGTGCATAGGAATTTGTTCATAGTTTTTTTTAGTCCGGCCCTCCAACAGTCTGAGGGACAGTGAACTGGCCCCCTGTTTAAAAAGTTTGGGGACCCGTGCACTATTCCTTGCCTTGGGCGTTCCTCAATGGCAAGCATTTACAAAAAT
Organism: Sphaerodactylus townsendi; assembly: GCF_021028975.2. Taxonomy (NCBI): domain Eukaryota; kingdom Metazoa; phylum Chordata; class Lepidosauria; order Squamata; family Sphaerodactylidae; genus Sphaerodactylus; species Sphaerodactylus townsendi. The sequence continues at coordinate 148,406,704 of NC_059428.1, forward strand.
CTAAATATGGGACCACAAAGATATTAAAGCATCCTTATCCATTCCCAACTTCTCATGCACAGATGCTGAGCTTGTAATAACACAACTAGATTTTAAAGACAGGCTCATGAGTTAACGGACGAGTTCAAAATGAGGGATTCTTCATCTTGATTCTTGAAGCAAGGCCCTATATAGAAATATGATCGATCAGATTGGGAAGAGTCCTTTGTCTATTCATTGTTGTGTTTGCACTTCTTTATTTTGAATTTTGTAGTAAATAAAGAACCAGGCTGCCCTGTGTAGTAACAGGCAAACCTAAGAAAACAAAAGCAAATGATTTTTAAAACCTTCTGCTGAATACTTCCAATTTTCTATATTCTAGTAATTTTTAATGGGGCATATTGTTCATTTTTGGTGGCCACAGAAGAAGGCATGAACAAAACTAAAATCTAGTAAACAAACAAACAAACTGGTCCGGTCATGTATTTCTGATTTGTCAAACATGGAGATAATTTGTATTTATTGCATTGAGCATGTCTGATTTGTTCTGATATGTATCCAGAGACACTTTGTATCCAATATATTTATCTATACTACTTCTCTGCAGCTATTTCTTCTGGGGGTGGGGGGTGGGGGTGGAGTCCTCCATGCTGTTGGTGGGTCAATGCCACCAACAGAATTGGTCGATTAAGATTATGCTGAAGGCAAATTTACACTTGGGGCCTCGATATGCTTTGCAGACATTTTCACAAAAATACTTGGCCGAAACCACAGCAAAGGTGAGCTGGGATGCGGAGTTCAGCCACACGAGGGCAATCTTGCCTTATTGTAGATGCAGGGCTTTCCCTCCACCTGCAGAAATGCAAAACCTGTGACATTTCATTGCTGGAAATAGGTTTGCAAACCTTTCTTTCTCCCTCCGCAGGAACCCTTAAGAACATAAGAACATAAGAACAAGCCAGCTGGATCAGACCAAAGTCCATCTAGTCCAGCTCTCTGCTACTCGCAGTGGCCCACCAGGTGCCTTTGGGAGCTCACATGCAGGATGTGAAAGCAAGGGCCTTCTGCGGCTGTTGCTCCCGATCACCTGGTCTGTTAAGGCATTTGCAATCTCAGATCAAAGAGGATCAAGATTGGTAGCCATAAATCAACTTCTCCTCCATAAATCTGTCCAAGCCCCTTTTAAAGCTATCCAGGTTAGTGGCCATCACCACCTCCTGTGGCAGCATATTCCAAACACCAATCACACGTTGCATGAAGAAGTGTTTCCTTTTATTAGTCCTAATTCTTCCCCCCAGCATTTTCAATGAATGTCCCCTGGTTCTAGTATTGTGAGAAAGAGAGAAAAATGTCTCTCTGTCAACATTTTCTACCCCATGCATAATTTTGTAGACTTCAATCATATCCCCCCTCAGCCGCCTCCTCTCCAAACTAAAGAGTCCCAAACGCTGCAGCCTCTCCTCATAGGGAAGGTGCTCCAGTCCCTCAATCATCCTTGTTGCCCTTCTCTGCACTTTTTCTGTGTCCTCAATATCCTTTTTGAGATGCGGTGACCAGAACTGGACACAGTACTCCAAGTGCGGTCGCACCACTGCTTTATATAAGGGCATGACAATCTTTGCAATTTTATTATCAATTCCTTTTCTAATGATCCCCAGCATAGAGTTTGCCCCATTTGAGCCCCATTTGACAGTGCTTAAGCAGGACAATTGGGAACAACAATCGAACAACAACAAAATACACATCTTGTTCTAGCTGATCTTTGTGGACTGTCACTCCTTCCATGCTTTCTGCAGTAACTGATCTCCCAAACAATAGAAAGATTCGCCTTCTTCTCTTCTGCCCTCTGAGCTGGAGGGGAGCAATATCAGCCTTGACTGCCAACCCTTTTACAAATTCATCTCCCACCAGCTTTTGAATGGGCTAGCAAGCCCCGTACACCCAAAATATTTTTTTCTGCAAAACTCTACACATCAGTTGCAACAAGTGAGCCTCTGACCTTGGGGAAATGACCTTCCCACCAACTTGATGAGCACTCATTTAACGGACTAAGGGAGAAGAAATCCCTGAGCTATTTGCCGCAGAAGGGAAGTTGGCCATGATCTCTATAGAAGGGCAAGGCATTAAAGAGATACTGTGTCTGAGGGTAGACATTAAAAGTGCGATTGTGTAGTGGAAACTGCTCTTGCTGTCCTGGCCTCTACACTTTTCTGTAATGGGTTCTTTTTTTAAGAAATGCTGAGAAGGCCCTCGGGCAGGGAAGAGGGTGGGCCTTACCTGGTTGAACAGGTGAATTGCCACTTGACCTGGAAAGACCCACCTGGTCTAATCCTATGCCTGTAGCAGTGGCCTGCTATTAAGAATTCATTAGAGGAAGGTTTTTTGTCATACACAGGGTTACACAATGCTGCGGGGACAGCCACTGGGGAACTTGAGCGATCGGTGGATTGTTGCTGCCGCTATTGGGCGACGAGGCCCGGAGACTTTGGCGAGGGCAGCGTTCTCCCCTCCCTTGCCAAGGATCAAGACTGATGCAGGGCACTGCCTTTGGAGAGCGTTCCTAGCATTGCAGTGGCCAACCAGGCAAGCAATTGGCCAGGCTGGAAATGCCGCCCAGGGCCTGCTTCTGTGGCTCAATTGGGATCCCCCCTCCACAGTGGCGTAGGAGGTTAAGAGCTCGTGTATCTAATCTGGAGGAACCGGGTTTGATTCCCAGCTCTGCCGCTTGAGCTGTGGAGGCTTATCTGGGGGATTCAGATTAGCCTGTACACTCCCACACACGCCACCTGGGTGACCTTGGGCGAGTCACAGCTCCTTGGAGCTCTCTCAGCCCCACCTACCTCACAGGGTGTTTGTTGTGAGGGAAGGGCAAGGAGATTGTCAGCCCCTTTGAGTCTCCGGCAGGAGAGAAAGGGGGGGGATATAAATCCAAACTCCTCCTCCTCCTCCTCCTCCTCCTCCTCCTCCTCCTCCTCCTCCTACCACCTCAGGCAAGAAGGTGCAAGCTTTTCTTCTGGGATTTGATCTCATCAGCATGTACAAAGGGACTGTTTTCTCCCTTTGGCATTCTAGGATATTTTCTCTGTATTAGGTGGAAAGAGACCGCCCCCTTCCTGGGTTTTGCACTGTGGGGGTGGGACTGCCCTACACCCCCTTTCTGGGTTACTGGAAAATGTATAAAGGGCTGAGGCACAGCCATGTGGGGGTCCTTTTGCTGAGCTGTGCCAAGAAATCACTTGCAATAAAATCCTTCCTGCTTTGAAGAAACGCCTGCTCCCTGCGCCTCATTAAGTTGCTGAGCTGAAATCACTTATTGTTACTGGCCATTGAGGACCTGTATACTGCACGGGTCAAAAAAAGGGCTGTGAAAATATTTACTGACCCCTCGCATCCTGGTCATAAACTGTTTCAACTCTTACCCTCTAAACGTCGCTACAGAGCACTGCACACCAAGACAACTAGACATAAGAACATTTTTTTCCCGAATGCCATCACTCTGCTAAACAAATAATTCCCTCGATAATGTTAAACTATTTATTATATATTTATTATATAATTACTGCACTACTTTTTTCATCATTCCTATTACCCATCTCCTCCCACTTATGACTGTATGACTATAGCCTGTGCTGACATTTCATTTATTTTATGATTTTACATTTTATGTTTTCGCTACTATTGATTGTTTCCTGATTGCTTACTAGACCTATATGACAATCATTAAGTGCTGTACCTTATGATTCTTGACAAATGTATTTTCTTTTATGTACACTGAGAGCATATGCACCGGAGACAAATTCCTTGTGTGTCCAATCACACTTGGCCAATAAAGATTCTATTCTATTCTATTCTATTCTATTCTATTCTATTCTATTCTATTCTATTCTATTCTATTCTATTCGCTGTAACAACCTGACCTGGAAAGACCCACCTGGTCTAATCCTATGCCTGTAGCAGTGGCCTGCTATTAAGAATTCATCAGAGGAAGGTTTTTTTGTCATACACAGGGTTACAAAACGCCGCGGGGACAGCCACTGGGGAACTTGAGCGATTGGTGGATTGTTGCTGCCACTATCGGGCGACGAGGCCCGGAGACTTTGGCGAGGGCAGCGTTCTCCCCTCCCTTGCCAAGGATCAAGACTGATGCAGGGCCCTGCCTTTGGAGAGCGTTCCTAGCACTGCAGTGGGCCAACCAGGCAAGCAATTGGCCAGGCTAGAAATGTCGCCCAGGGCCTGCTTCTGTGGCTCAATTGGGATCCCCTCTCCACAGTGGCATAGGAGGTTCAGAGCTCGTGTATCTAATCTGGAGGAACCGGGTTTGATTCCCAGCTCTGCTGCTTGAGCTGTGGAGGCTTATCTGGGGGATTCAGATTAGCCTGTACACTCCCACACACGCCAGCTGGGTGACCTTGGGCTAGTCACAGCTCCTTGGAGCTCTCTCAGCCCCACCTACCTCACAGGGTGTTTGTTGTGAGGGGGGAAGGGCAAGGAGATTGTCAGCCCCTTTGAGTCTTGTACAGGAGAGAAAGGGGGATATAAATCCAAACTCCTCCTCCTCCTCCTCCTCCTCCTCCTCCTCCTCCTCCTCCTCCTCCTCCTCCTCCTCCTCCTCCTCCTCCTCCTCCTCCTCCTTCTTCTTCTTCTTCTTCTTCTTCTTCTTCTTCTTCTTCTTCTTCTCCTTTTTCTTCTTCTTCTTCTCCTTCTTCTCCTTCTTCTCCTTCTTCTCCTTCTTCTTCTTCTTCTTCTTCACATGGGCCTGTACCCTGAGGCCAACTCCTGGGAAGAAAGACCGTCCTGATGGCAGCATAACAACACAGTTCCAAGGGCCTCCTTCCTGCATAACGGAATCTCTGGCTGCTAACAGCTCCTCTGGATGGTTCTCCACAAATGCATTGTCAAGTGTGGCTTGAAGCCTTTGCTCCAGGGATGTGGCTGAGAAATAGGGTTGCCAGTTGGGATGACAACTGCTCCCCAAGCGACAGTGATCACCCTCTCTCAGACTAACCTACCTCACCTGGTTGTTGTGAGGGCAAAATGGAGGAGAGTACCATGTCATACGATGCTTTGGGTTTCTAAATGAATAGTCGAACGGGCATAGATTTGCACGGTCAATCTGTTAACTGCCTCGGAACATAATTTGGAGATTGGGCTAAAAGCCAAATTGAGTGGAGCCAGGATAAAATGCTACTGGACCCCGGCCATACAGCCCGGAAACCCCACAACACTCCAGTGATTCCAGCCGTGAAAGCCTTCGACGATACAATTACAACTTTTTTTGATGGCATATAACCATGTATGCATATACTTTCGCAAGCAAGCCTTTATTGTACAACAGTACAACAATAGTAAAAAACTGATTTAAAAAACATATACAGTACAGGAAATAAATGTTAAGTGGAGGGAAATCTACTGGCATTTAGTAATTTCCAGGAGAAAGTCTGCCACTATCATACAGAGAGAAGGATCAGGATTGTCCAGCAAGTAGTGTAATCTAAATAAATCGGGGAGATGGGGTAAATGTAAAGGAGTAAGATTCACATACTTGGATCTGATTTTCTTGAATCTGAAACAGCGTAGTAATTGGTGGGCCAGAGATTCAACTGAGCCATCATTACACGGGCACAATCTTTTATTATTTATTTATTTATTTATTATTTAAACTTTTAAACCGCCCCATCCCCGAAGGGCTCTGGGCGGTGTACAACACAAAAAATGTAAATACAGTTAAATAAATAAATTACTAAAACCATTTTAAAAACAGCGATAGCAATAAAGAGATCATGGCTATTTTAAGAAATTCTCCCAGGAAAAGAGGTGGCGAGCCATGTTAGATGGAAGGCCCAGGTGTAGAATCAGCTAGGGGCCAAACTGGAGGGGGCACCATTTCAGCGGCTGGACCCTCCAAAGGCCTTTTAGCCTTTTCTTGCTTGTTAAATCTGCCATGTAACAAGGCAGAAGGCATAACATTAAACCTGGCGAGCATTATGGCTCTCCTTTGAGCAGGGTTTATTAAGCAATACAGGTAGTGTGCCAAGTGGCCCTGTTCAAATGGGAGAGAAAAATACAGGGGGGAGCACGTTTTCTAGACTGCGGTGATTAGGGTAGAGAACCCTCTATTCAATAGTTGACCTTTTAATTTTCTATAGGCTTCTGAGTAGGACAAAGGGCAAAGTGAATCCATTGACAGTCCAATAGAAGCCATTTTTTCTTCAATTATGGAAAACCAGGGGTTGGAATGGGTGTCAGAGAGCAGGCGGTGGACCAGGTAATTACAGAGAAAATGGATTCGCAGCCAGAATCTAAAAGCCCTCAGCCAAACAGCTGATTCCAAGGAGTTTTGACCTAACTCCAGACAAAGGGCTGCATTGGGCATGCAATTTGGGAGTCCAGTTATCTTGTGAAAAAATTTGGATTGAAGGGAATTCAAGGACTGGTGAATAGCTTGAATCCAAATTGGGACTCCGTAAAGCAATCTCGAGGCGACTTTGGCATTGAAAAATTTGAGGGCAGGAGGGATAAAGGAATGGAAGTACGTATATACACATATTTAGATTTAGTTATTTGAAAGGGTTATATGTTATTCTAGGAAAATTCCAGTAAAATCATGAGTTTTAAAAGGAGGCTTTCTGGCCTAGAAAGTTAGCAGGCAAGTACAGATTACACGCAACATGCCCTTGCAGCCAGAAGAATTAGGTTATCAAACAAGTACAGTTAGCAAACAAGTACAGTTAGTAACATCATTGATCACTTTTGTGTTTTGTATAACAACGTAAATATTGCTCTAGTGTTCTGTTCGTCCGTTCACTTTGCCCGTCACTTTGAACGTGGTAGGGGGCGGCGACTGCTGATGTGGTTCCCAACAACTCCAGGAAAGCCTTCCAAAATCGAGAAATGAATTGAGGGCCACGATCCGATACCACCTTCTCAGGAGCGGAATGTAGGCGGTAGATGTGTTGAATGAACAACCGGGCTAGTTTGGGAGCTGAAGGTATGGTGGTGCAAGGAATGAAATGCGCCTGTTTGGAAAAGAGATCCACCACCACCCACAAAACAGTGTTCCCGTGACTGTCCGGCAAGTCAGTGATAAAATCCATTGAAATAACCTCCCAGGGTCGGGAGGCAACGGGGATAGGTTTCAGTAATCCATGAGGCTTTCCCGGTATTGACTTGGCCTCCGCACATATGGAACACCCTTTAATGTAAGACTCAACGTCCTTGCGCATAGAGCGCCACCAAAACTGGCGGCGGGCTAGATGAAGGGTTTTCACAAACCCGAAGTGCCCAGCCTGACGAGCATCATGGCATGCTTGAAGAACCTGCTTTCGGAGAGGAGTAGGAACGTACCAACACCCCCCCCCCCTTTTCAAGACACCATCCTCCAAGCGTAGCTGTGCATCTTTTTCCTCTGTTGGCAGCTCGCGTAACCCTGCCTCCTTGAGTTCTTGGAGGAAGGGGGAGACGATGGCTGGGATGGGCGTAGGGGGGGTGACGTAGAGGATTGTGAGCGGGTGACAGCCAATCCTAGCTGGGAGGGAGAGAGAACGGTACGTGGAATATCCCGTAGGGATGCGTCTCCCCCCTCCCCGGGGAGGCGGGACAATGCATCAGCCAGTTTATTGCTTTTACCAGGGAAAAAATGGACCGTAAAGGAAAAGCGAGAGAAAAAATCAGCCCAACGTAATTGTTTAGCGGACATTTTGAGGGGTGTGGAAAGCGCAGCCAAATTTTTATGATCCGACCAGACTTGAAAGGGGTGCTTGGCTCCTTCTAACCAATGGCGCCAAGTGCTCAACGCGAGTTTGATGGCAGCGGTTTCCTTATCTCCGACAGTCCAGTTCAGTTCGGAACCAGAAAATTTTTTGGATAAATAAGCACACGGTACCAATTTATTGTCTTTATTTTTCTGCAAGAGGGCAGCGCCCATCGCCTTGTCCGAAGCATCCACGTGAACGATGAAAGGAAGCTCAGGGTCGGGATGTGTCAGAATTGGCTCAGTTGTGAAAGCTGTTTTCAGCTGCTGGAACGCTAATTGGCATTCCTGCAACCAGGGGAGGGGGGCCCCGGGCTTGGCCGCTTGGGCGTCCTTTCCTTTAGTGCGTAAAAGATCAGTGAGCGGTAAGGCAAGTTTGGCAAAATGGGGAATGAGGTCACGATAGAAGTTAGCAAAGCCTAAGAAAGATTGCAATTCCCTTCTATTGGTGGGGGCAGGCCAGTCAACCACTGCGGCCACTTTAGCCGGGTCCATTTCTAGACCGTCAGAGGATATTCGATAGCCCAGGTAGTCTATGGAGGGTTGGTGAAAACAGCACTTTGACAACTTGGCAAAGAGGGAGTTATCAAGTAGACGTTGTAAAACTTCCCGGACTAAAGCCTCATGCTCTTCCAGGGTCTGTGAGTAAATTAAAACATCATCCAAATATACGACTACTCCCTTGTACAACAAATCATGTAATACTTCGTTTATGAGGGCCATGAAAGCCCCTGGGGCCCCAGCTAATCCGAAGGGCATTATTAAATATTCATATTGCCCAAATTTTGTATTAAATGCTGTTAAATGTTCGTACCCCTCCGCGATGCGGACACGATAATAAGCTTCCCGCAAATCCAATTTGGTAAAAATCCGGCCTTTGCCTAGGGCATCCAAGAGGTCCTTTATTAAGGGCAAAGGATATTTGTTGGAGATGGAAACAGCATTTAGTCCACGATAATCAGTACAAAGTCTTAACGAACCGTCCTTTTTCTTAACAAATAAAACAGGGGCGGCATGGGTGTGTTTTGTGGCTCGCCGTATGAATCCGCGGGCTAAATTTTTATCTAAGAAGGCGCGGAGCTCCTTTTCCTCGGTGGGACTCATGCGATAGATCCTACCCTTAGGTAATTGGGCTCCGGGTTGTAGCAGGATCTTGCAATCAGTATCTCTATGGGGGGGAAGCTGATCGCACTCCTGTTCCTGGAAAACTCTGGATAGGTCTTGATACGCCTTTGGGATTTCTACAGCAAGGGGAGCCGACAGTACATTGAAAGCTGTAGCGATGGTTGCTTCCCCCTCCCCTACCGATGGATCTTTCCCCCCATCCATGTGATCTCCGCAGGGGGGATCTGAGAATTGAAGGATTCGTTCCTTCCAAACGAAGGTTGGTTCGTGTAAAAGTAGCCATGGCATACCTAATACAATGGAGTGCTTTGCAACTGGAGCAAGAATGAAACTAATCTTTTCCCAATGATAGTTGCAATGGAGAAGTACCGGTTGGGTTTTTTTTTTGAACCGGGCCGGACCCTCACCACCCAGTGGGCTACCGTCCATTTGGGTGAAAGGAATGGGCTTCACCAAAGGGTTCGGTCTAAACCGAGTTCCTCGGCCACTTGCGGTCTCATAAGACAGTGGGGGGCAACCTGAGTCCACAAGTGCAGAGGCCAAAATGCGCGTATGTTTACTGGGGTTGGCTAAGGAAGTCAAAATAGTATTAGGCGCGCTGCCTTCACTCACCGGATCAGGAGAAGGATTAAGATCCACGGGCGCAGCTGAAAGACTAAAGCGCCCAGTTTCTTCCTCTTCGACATCCTCATCAAAAGTAGCTTTGGGCCGATCCTTGAGTTGGCAGGCTGGATTTCGCGTGGAAGCTTGGCGGGCGGAGTGCGGGCCCCCGGGAGGGGAGGCTTCTGCTTCTTCGGGCAGTTGGCAGCCAGGTGTGCCAGGACCTCCGCAATAGAGGCGCACAATCCCAAGCGACAACGGCGTTCCAGCGTGGCGCCGGCATCTACGGCCGGGCTTGGTTTTCTAGTGGCCGGCGCCGGCGTGTTGGCTGGTTTTGGTAAAGTGACCCCCACTCCAAGCGGGCATAGGCAAGACGGGCAGCAACCTGCGAGCCAAGCTCGATCCAATCTGCAAGCGTTTGCGGGATCCGAATAAGGATCACTGTTTCCACGAAAGTTTAATATCCATTGCTTCGAAAAAATACTGCGCATTTCATGCGCTTGGGCTGATCCGGTGGAAGTTTACTGGCGGCTGCGCGTAAATTCACGAGCAAAATCAACAAGGAAGCGGTTGCCCTGTTGGATGGATTTTTTTACTATGCGGATGGCATCGTTTTTCAGCATTGGGATCTTGGAACCCGAATCTTAGCAACGCTTGGAGGAAGCCCGCTACCGTGCGGGTATCGTCCCCCTGCAATTCATAAAGAGTAACAAACCACTCAGCGGCTACCCCATCCAACACCGACCCAATGTCTCGTATTTTTTAGCGTTCAGAACGATATAGATCATAGAGATGCTTGCATATAGAGCATCGAGGTTGCAGGATAAAGTAAGGAAGTTTGGGCCAGCGGTACCATCAAAAACTTGAAGGCTGGGATGGGGGGGTCTGTAGAACCCTCTTTCAATCGCTCTAGGTACGTGTTGGGGTTGCTGCTGCATGTAACCTGGTTGTTGTACTGGATAGGGTAGGGGCGCTGGAGGAGCAGGGGGTTGAGGAGGTGCCCCAAGTTGAAAAGCTGGAACCGGGCCGCGAGGCGCCGCGCCTCCGGCAGGAGGGAGAACGCCCGATGCGGGGGGTGAAGGTGTAGGCACCAACTGGGGCTCTAACCAACATCTCACGTTGCCGTCGTAGAGTTTGCTCCCGTTCAGCCAATTCCCTTTCCTTGGTGTTAAGGCATCTTGGTCGCGGCGTGCAAAGCTGCCCTCTCTCGATCCAATTTGGCTCTTTACCGTCTCGTTGAGCGGCCAAAAGTCCAGTTCGTTCTGGGTTTGGATGGCTTTGGTGTTTACCGGCGCTGGCGTACAATAAATCCAGATTTGGACTGATCCAGCACTTTGTCATGAATCGTTAGATTCTGTTGATACTATTGGCCTGCAACGCTTCTCTTTCCGCGGTCCAACTCCATTTGGATTCCCTTGCGTTGGTTTTGATGGTCCCGTTGCAGACTTTCACGGTCCCGTTGCAGACTTTCAGCTCCTCTTCCCACAGTTCGCTTCATCTCCCAGGCAAGTTTGGCGTCCCGCGGCATATGGCCACCGCATCGTCCCAATTTTTTTCTTTTCGAGGGCATAGGTAGCGATTCGGGATCGGGATCCAGTTCCTCCTCCTGATGGTTTTTCCTCCACGGCTGCTTTCTCCAAGGATTTCACCCGATGGCTCGTTAAGCTCCCGGGTTTGATCCCTGCCGAGGTGGTGTGGAACCCTCTTCCGATCATCGATCCAGCCCTGCGTCATCGTCCCTGCTTCCGCTGTAAGTTTGGGGCGAGCTCCGGTCTAACTATGCCACTGCTGATCTTTGGGAATATCCTCGAGAAGTATTTGTCCAGGAACCTTTCAATGGATTCTTGGGTGTCAGCATGAATGGTAGATAATCCAAACTCCTCAGGGACCCAGCTGCATCTAAGAGGTTTGTAATCCACACGTTTGGGTGGAAATGGGCCGGTCAACAGGCGCTCGATCCATAGATAAGCGCCCCAAAATTCTCATGCATCTCCACCCACGATCTGAACCATGTAACCGATCGTCCCAAGGGAAGAGAGGCAGACTCGAACTGGACCCAGGTCGGGAGAGAGTCACCAGCGAAACCCGGATCATCCCCCGGATCACCGGAGTCTGGAAGGGAAGGCTCGGGAAGCCCTCTGTAGGGCTGTCGTGCCTGAAATCAGTCATGGTGCAATATCAGGGCTCAATCCATTGGCATGTTAGAACACCAGAGATCCAAACACAGTCAAGAGAAAGAATGAGTTAGATTCCTGCCATAATGTAAGGAATTCCAAAGAGCAGAAATAAAAAGGCTTTTGATTATAAGTCCGTTTATTCAGACATCCTGGAAAGCACACACACACGACATGGCAGGAATGAGCAACCCCGCTCAAACAACAGGTTATAATGCTGACTAACCCATCCCCCCTGCCCCGTTCTCATGAGAACGGAATTCTACTATGCAAAAGCGAGATAAGCATTCTCACAAGGGTGGTGCAGGTCCTGGCCGGACGCCCGGCCAAAAGAATCTCCGTCAAGGCCAGGTTCGGCTGTAAGGGAAACAAGAACGACTGAGATCCTTACAGTTATCAAACAAGTACAGTTAGCATATCCAATGCAGAGCAGAGGGCACCCCTTTGAATTATCTCCGTTTGTGGAGGAAGAAAGTATTTGTTTTCAGAACACAGAGAACATAAACCTGATAATTTTTCCACCTGATTTAAGACATGCTGTTTTAAGAACCAAGTTATATTTAACACAGCTGTTCTAGTTTCACAGCTCAAGGCACATTAGGGTACCACAGAACCCCCGTTAATAATCGCTGCTTTAGAGAACCCCAGAAAGTTGCTACAAGTGGCCACCATTGTTTTCCATGAGTGCACCAAAGTAGCTGAAGTGACCAGGTACACAAGAGCCATGGGCTTTGAATACCTCCTTGAAGAAGAAGAAGAAGAAGAAGAAGAAGAAGAAGAAGAAGAAGAAGAAGAAGAAGAAGAAGAAGAAGAAGAAGAAGAAGAAGAAGAAGAAGAAGAAGAAGAAGAAGGAAAGAGAAGAAGGAAGAAGAGAAGAAGAAGAAGAAGAAGAGAAGAAGAAGAAGAAGAAGAAGAAGAAGAAGAAGAAGAAGAAGAAGAAGAAGAAGAAGAAGAAGAAGAAGAAGAAGAAGAAGAAGAAGAAGAAGAAGAAGAAGAAGAAGAGTTGGAGTTATATCCCCCCTTTTTCTCCTGTAAGGAGACTCAAAGGGGCTTACAATCTCCTGTCCCTCCCCCACCCTTGTGAGGTGGGTGGGGCTGAGAGAGCTCAGAAGAACTGTGACTAGCCCAAGGTCACCCAGCTGGCATGAATTGGAGTGCGCAAGCTAATCCGGTTCACCAGATAAGCCTCCACAGCTCAAGTGGCAGAGCGGGGAATCAAACCCGGTTCTCCAGATTAGAGTGCACCTGCTCTTAACCACTACACCACACTGACTTTTTGACCAGCTGGCTGTTGGCTTTCCCCAGTAGGACCTGTAAAAGCTGGAAAGCAGTAAAAGTGCTGTTGAATAATATTATTCCTGTATATGAACTTGTATCCCCCATGCTCAGAATGGGTTGACCCAGAAAGGGGTGGAGACTCAAAGCAGCAAGAGGCTGCAGACCTCATGTGGTTTGGAGGAGACAAGGCTACCAGACTCGGACCTTGGTTTGTATAAGCCCTTAACACCTTGTTAAGGTAACTGCAATGTTGTTGGGAACTAGTGGTAAGGGAGTTTATTTTTTTGCTATATTGTAAACGTTGGAGTTTATTGTTTCAGGGCTTCTTTTTGTGGTTGTCATGGGTGAGAGTTCTCCTGGAAACCTTCATCATGTTGAATCCTGTTCACCAAGCCCTTGGAGTCTTCAGGAGCCAACCCACTTGCAAAGAAGAATTGGACTTGGCAGTATCAGTAGACGGTAAATATAAGGACTTGAAAATGCAACCTGAACAGGACCTTGAAGTGTGATGTTAAATGTTGATGTTATATGTTATATGTTAAGAAAGTAAACCATTTTGTTTTTTTAAAATTTGTTGTTGCAAACTCATTCCAGGTTCTGCCCCACAGAACCCACAAGCTGAGGTTACAGACTCTCATGGGAGGGGTTGGAATCTGACAACGGGCCACAGTTTGTGTCTTACATAATTCATGAGATAGCCCAAGCGTTCAAAGTTCGCTGGAAGTTGCCTGGTGCCTGGCCCCATCAGTCCAGAAGAATGGTTGAGAGAAAATTCCAGCAAAATTGTAAATTTTAAAAGAAGGCTTTTTGGCCTAAAACAGGGGTCTGCAACCTGCGGCTCTCTAGATGTTCACGGAACTGCAATTCCCATCAGCCCCTGGCCATGCTGACAGGGGCTGATGGGAATTGTAGTTCGTGAACATCTGGAGAGCTGCAGGTTGCAGACCCCTGGCCTAGAAAGTTAGCAGGTCAGTACCGGTTGCACGTAATACACCCTAGCAGCCAGAAGAATTGGGTTATCAAACAAGTACAATTAGCACATCCAACGCAGACCAGTGGGCAACCCCTTTGAATTATCTCCATTTGTGGAGGAAGAAGGCATTTGTTTTCAGAACACAGAGAACATAAACCTGATAACATTTCTGCCGGATTTAAGAGACGTTGTTTTAAGAACCAAGTTGTATCTAGCACAGCTCTTACAGTTTCTTCCTGTTGTAGCTAGTAGTTAGGATAAAGATTTTTTTATTCCCAACCTCACAGGTATTTTAGTTCAGTTCATTTTATTTCCACATGTATTTCCCTTACTTATGTGCCAAAGAATAGCTGTAGTTGCCTTTACCCGCTATCTTAAGCGGAGGTTTTATGTTAAATCAATAACGCTAGGAGCTTCTATAATCGTTTCTTCAGCTAAAAATTTCCACACCGTAACCATCTGAGATAATATTAATACATCCAAGGGAATGTCTTTCAAAGCTATCTCCGATGCAAGGGAAACAAGCCCTTCGATTAAGAAACATCTCAAACAAGTGTGAATGCTTGTTGCACTGACAATCGAGCAGCAGTGGCGTAGGAGGTTAAGAGCTCGTGTATCTAATCTGGAGGGACCGGGTTTGATTCCCAGCTCTGCCACCTGAGCTGTGGAGGCTTATCTGGGAAATTCAAATTAGCCTGTACATTCCCACACATGCCAGCTGGGTGACCTTGGGCTAGTCACAGCTTCTCGGAGCTCTCTCAGCCCCACCTACCTCACAGGGTGTTTGTTGTGAGGGGGGAAGGGCAAGGAGATTGTAAGCCCTTTTGAGTCTCCTACAGGAGATAAATGGGGGATATAAATCCAAACTCTTCTTCTTTTTCCTGTGTCTCAGCAAAACCTTGTGTTATCCTAAGAACAAGACTGTTTTGTGTCACCGGTAAAGGCAACGGATACTTTTAACCAAGGATGTCGACGTACACAGCTGCATTTGTTATCTTCACAGATGATGACAACCGATCAGCAAGAACGCAACCAATTTGTTACTTGGGGTGCTGAAACCAGAATGATCGGTACTCCCTAACGGATTACAGGAGGATGTTTGGTTTCAAAGTGTTGATGAAATGCACTAGCCCTTGGTCTTGTATGTACCCTTTGTTGTTTTATGATGCACCAAAAAATTCCTTTTCCATGGGTTTCCCTATATGAGGGGCTACAAATTTGCACTCCGAGAGCTCTGCTGCCACTCAATTGGTTCGAATAAATTTGTTTACCTTTTCTTCTCGACTCCTGGCTATTCCCTGTTCCCCTCCCTGGAGTTGGCAAGCCGCTCTGCTACCGTATGCGGTAACAAAAACCTGACGCTGACGAATTTAAGGCGATTCCTCTGGATTTGCACCCTAGATCAAAAGGAGCTTGCAAGGGATATGCCTCATTGTCTCCTGAGCTTTGCTTTGTCGCAACCTGTTAGACTTTGTTGCATTTGTGCGATGACTCTCAAGCTGATGAAAATCAATGGAAGGAGAGTCTACAATGCCTGCTTTCAGCTCAACAAAGGTGTCTCCCAGGCCACACCTGTGCCCCAATACGCCTGTCACGCCGAAGGGGTACAAAAGAAGATCGACACAGGTGAGTTCTGAAAGACAGCTGTGACCCTTTCGACACCACATCTGAGAAAGTTCCAGCCCAGGGAGGCCACAGGGTCAACATTTCCCTAAGTCACATGGCTCGCTTCACGTAGAAAACAGACTTAGTGACCCTGCTCTGTCACTTTAGAGTCCCAGAGGCTGAGCTTGGGACAGCTCTTGCCTTAGCCTACCTCGCAGGGGTGTTCTGAGAATAAACTGGAGGAGAGGAGAATGGTACAAGTTGCTTTGGGTCCCCACCGGGGAAGCAAGGCGGGATAGAAATGAAGTAAGTAAATAAAATACACAGATAACAAATGCAGAGGGCAGGCCTTCACCATTAGCCATCTTTAAAACTGCCTCTCTGCATGGGATACATCCCTGCGGTAGCTGTTGCTTTCCTGCTTGTAGTATTTGTGGAGCTAGCACCAAGCCGCCTGAGTCTATATTGAGGAGCGGCTGACTTATTTCCTTGTCATTGTTCCTGCTGCAGAACGTGAACGTTGCTAAGGTTTGGCGAAGGCACCGCACCAGGGGTGGCAGCTGGGTGCTTCTTAGAGATCAGGGTGCCCTTAGAACTGAGTCACCGGCTTGTTTCACAAGGACAGGAGCACCCTGCCGGAAAAGAGGTGCGCAGCTTGAGAACTGAAGGGTCTGCAGAGTGACAGCTGTATTTTGAAAGGGCAGGGCGGAGGCCTGAGTCAGCCCTTTGCCTCTGAATGACTTGGCGACACGCCCTGCTTTTGTTCAGCCAACCAGTGAGATTTCACACTTTCGGGAGCTGCTCCGTTGAGTGCTGGAAGGCAAATGAGGTGAGGCAGGGACCGCCACTGGGATGTATTCACACGACCACCCCATTCACAAGTCAAGTGGAGAAAGATTGATTCTGATATCAGGAAGGCTGTGTGAAACAGCAGTGGCATAGGAGGTTAAGAGCTCGTGTATCTAATCTGGAGGAACCGGGTTTGATTCCCAGCTCTGCCACCTGAGCTGTGGAGGCTGATCTGGGGAATTCAGATTAGCCTGTGCACTCCCACACACGCCACCTGGGTGACCTTGGGCTAGTCACAGCTCTATGGAGCTCTCTCAGACCCACCCACCTCACAGGGTGTTTGTTGTGAGGGGGGAAGGGAAAGGAGATTGTAAGCCCCTTTGAGTCTCCTGCAGGAGAGAAAGGGGGGGGGATATAAATCCAAACTCTTCTTCTTCTATATCAACTCAGAAGAAGAAGAAGCGGAGGAAGAGGAGGAGGCGTTTGGATTTATATCCCCCCCCTTTCTCTCCTGTAATCATACTTACAACCACCTTTCCCTCCTCCCCACAACAAACACCCTGAGAGCCCTGAAGAACTGTGACTACCCCAAGGCCACCCAGCTGGCACATGTTGGAGTGCGCAAGCTAATCTGGTTCCCCAGATAAGCCTCCACAGCTCAAGTGGCAGAGCAGGGAATCAAACCCGGTTCTCCAGATTAGAGTGCCCCTGCTCTTAACCACTACGCCATGCTGGCTCTCAAGCTTTTGCACTGGTGCCCCATCGCTTTTGGTTCTGTTCAAAGAGTTGCTCGTTCACTTTTAAGGCACCTTTATTTGGTCGGGACCTTCATTATCTGAGGGTCAACTCTCCCCATAGGGCGATAGGGGGATCCCTTCAGGCATATAGACAGGCCTGTCTGACCTTTTCAACGACTGTCCTCCTGCTGCTGAACGACCATCCTGATGACACTTTTTTCAGCCTGCAGAGACATCTATATACTGTGGTTGTTGCAGAGAGTTAATTTCTGGACCCATTCCTTGAAAAACCAACCCTGAAAGACACGTGTAGTTGTCACCTCTAAGTAGTAGCTACACACGGTGCAATAAGCAGTGTTGCTGGACGGTGGAAGGAAGCAGGCGGCAGAACTCTTGGCAGTGGGAGGAGAAACCAAATGTCTGGCTGGGCTGGAGAAAAGAGGGAGGCAAGTGAGAAAGCGTGATAATAAACTCTGAAACCTGTAGGTTTTATTACCATTATTAATAAGCTCTGTTGCCCCTAGGATCCAACAACGGCTGTTTTGTCCCCTAAACTGGGATGGAGCTGGTTGCAGAGATGAGGAAAGCCCCGTTAGATCCCCTAAAAACTGTGGGACAAATTGCTAGATAAACAAAGTCCCACAGCTGTTGCTTACACACCCCTTCTTTCCCCCAAGATGCAGCTTTATGGTCAGTAGGGGGATTCAGCCGGTTCGCACCACTTCGGCAGAACCGCTTGTTGAAATGGAATTAGCTATGTAAACAACCAGTTGTTAAACTATTTGAACCTCACCAACGGAACCGGTTGTTAAATTATTTGAATCCCACCACTGTTTATAGTGTATTTTATGGAAATGGAGAAACGGAAGAAAGAGAGAGGTTGGTGCATGCAAATTCGGATCCTCCAAAACTCTTTGCAACAGGTTCCGCTACCCAGAAGTGATCCCAGCTTGATTTTGGCCTCTCTTTTTCAACCGCTTGGATCAGATGCTGCACGAGATCAGGCTCCAATTAACCTATTTATCATTTCTTAACCTCGGTTTGGTGGACTGGGCCTTCACCATCAGTTTGCTGTGACTCAGGTACGGTGAGAATTAACATGTACACAAAAATGCCACCCAGCTGGGCTGCCAGGCTGTGTTTTTTGTTCATTTCCACAAGCACAAGGAGTGGCCGGGCACTTGAAATCTGCCCTGTCGTTTCAGATGAAGCGCTTCGATCCAGAAGGGCCACACCCTGCCCCTTTGCAGTGAAAAGCAGCCGCGCTCTGCCTGAGCTGTCAGCCCTAAACTCCAGGAGGAGAGAACGGTATGTACCAGGCTTGGGGGGAAAAATGCTCCTTTTCTGTGCATTCTTCCCCACCCCACAGGGGCCTTTGGGGCTAACATTGCTGGCTTCTCTTTATTTGATCTGCATCTTAAATGGTAGATGCCCATCCACGGCTTCGCTCTGATTACTTCGTTAGCTGAAGCGCCATATAAACGCCCAGCCTTCCGCTGTAGCCTGCGCCAGATCCTGTTGACATCAGCCTGTTAATCTTTAAAGTGCAAAAGTACTCATTTTGCTGAGGAAAAAGGCTAAGATCACATGACGATATCTTCGTTATGAGCGTGGCTATGCTTTCTAATAATAGATCTCGCGGAATAACTAGCATTAAGGTTCCACCAAGCAAATACTTACGGAGTTCTTTATGGCACCCGCGGTTTCCTGATAATTTATGTTTGCAAGGCTCTCTCTTTTTCCTTTTTTTGCCTAATTTTGACAGCTTTGACTTTTGCATCTTCTAAATGCATTTCCTGCTCTTTTGCAGATCAGCGAATCTTAAAAAAAATATATTGCAGGCAATCAGTTTGATTCTGTTCTTTGTCATTTTTTTCCCCTGGCATACCTAGTGCTAGTCATGGGACGGGATCTGTTTGGAATAATGTTCTCGTCCTACAAAGTCCTCAGTTGCTTGCTTCTGGCTGGTAAGTACAGTTGTTATTGACTGCAAACAAAATTTGTCTATTGCAAATTGTTGCAGAGGATTTGGAACCAGGTTGAGAGAAGAGAATGTAGTTTGGATAGCAGTAAAATTTACCAAAATCAGGTGAAATCCCACCACATCCCTTATTATGCCCCTGAGTTTCATCAAAAGAGGGTGTGATGTATTGTCGAAGGCTTTCATGGCCAGATTCAACTGGTTGTTGTGGGTTTCCTGGGCTTCGTGGCCGTGGTCTGGTAGATCTTGTTCCAAATGTTTTGCCCGCTTCTGTGGCCGGCATCTTCAAAGGTGAATTGCAGAGAGAAGTGTGTGACTTGACACAGTGTGTAACACACTTCTCTCTGTGATACACCTCTGAAGATGCCAGCCACAGATGCAGGCGAAATGTTAGGAACAAGATCTACCAGACCACGACCACGCAGCCCGGAAAACCCACAACAAAGAAAGGGGGTGGGTTTGGACAAGACATCCAAAGAATCTTGAAGAAAGAGTTTTAATCAGAGGCTGGTAGGGGGGTCCAAGGCCCTGCCTCAAAGTGACTGCATGACCGTGGGCCAGCCACACATACTTGGCCTGCCTGTCAGAGTTATTGTGATGATAAATGGAGGAAAGAAGAATGATTTAGTCCACGTTGGATCCCTGCTGGGGATGAAGGCTTTAAGGCACAGAACATATTTCCTGACTCCTGTTTTATCCCTGGCAACTAGAAGAAAATCAGCAACATCCCCCCCGAAAAAGTTTGCAAAATCAAACAAGGGGTTCAATGCACTATCAGCCAAATGTGTCCTGTCAGCGTGGCTAGCAATGAGATAGTTCTATGGTCCTTGCAATGCTACAGTTCAAGGAAATATTGGGAAAAATCCTGGCACCAAAGAAACATATAAAGAGACCAGTCTGGCAAATACCGAAGGACATGCCGCCACCCGCTCTGCCTAGGGCACCTGACAGCAGAGGACTGTGTGTAAACAGTGCAGAGAAACACCCTGAAGAGCAGCAGAATTGCCAAAGCTTGTTGCGATAGTTTGAGATCAGGGTTGCCAGATTGCTTGTGGCCCCGGAGGAGGGGAGGAGGGGCTTGAAATCAAGAAGTAGGTGGTCCATCCAGTCATTTCTGAAATGCAAGGTTCCCAAAGCTGTTGGCAATGCAGAGAACTAGCAGAGCTCTTCTCATCTCTCAGCGCCAGCTGTTGGTGACCGAAAGCACTCTGCACATGCTCTTTATGTGTGACTCAGCTTAGCCTATCACAGCATTTAAATCACGTCTGAAAACCAGAAATTGCAAGCTGAGGAGCAGGGCATGCTCCTGCGACTACCTTTGGGGCGGTGCAGATGGCATTCCGCTTTTAGCCAAATTATAGTCACACTGGGGCTAAGCATCTGTTGCCCCCCCCCCCCCTTGAAATCTCATAGAAAACCCTTTGTCTTCTAGGCTGGATAGCATCCACCGTCTCTGAGTCTGAGAAGACAGTGCTGGTGAGAAGTACTTTTGTCTGTGCATGTTTGTTGAGTTCCCCCTTCTCACGCCCGCCTCCCTCTGTCCCTCTGGGGGTCTTTGGAGGTCTCCCTTCTATATCCAATATACCAAAGAGGGGAGGGGGTGTGGCTCAGTGGCAGAGTATCTGCTTGGCAGAAAATTCCAGGTTCAGTCCCCGGCACCTCCCGTTAAGAGGACCAGCCATTGGGTGAGAGACCCTGGACAGCCATTAGGTGATGTGAAATCTTTGCCTGAGACCCTGGACGGCAGCTGCCGGTCTGGAAGGCAATACTGACCTGGATAGACCAAGGATTTCATTCAATATAAAGTTGCTTCAAATGGTCTACTCCAGGGGTAGGGAACCTTTAACACTCAAAGAGCCATTTGGAACCGTTTTCCATGGGAAAAGAAAATACTTGGAGCCACAAATAATTTTTGACATTTAAAATAAAGATAACACTGTATATATTGGGGTTTTTTTTACCTTTTACTCCGCTCATTCTGAGAAGCGCATGGATGTGTCCGCCCTGCTGCCTGCAGGGCAGGCAAGGATGGGGCCAGTGGCTCGGCTCATGGAGCCGCAGTGCAAGGGCAGAAGAGCCGCAGGTTCCCTACCCCTGGTCTACTCTAAACAGAAGCCTCTGACAGGGTCAGCCTTCTCTCTTTTCCCAATACCAAATACACAAACGCAAGCTTTTGTGTAACTAGGGTAACAGCTTACCTTATGCAACCAAAACCAAGTTGTTGGCTGTTGTTGTTTTTTAAATAAGAAAGCAGAAATTCCTGACAGGTATGAGTAAAACTGTGACTTTTGTCCCTGGGTTTCAGCAGGTTTGGTCATGTTTTAGAATGTGTTGCATGTTCCCCGAGTCCGTTGCCTTTAGGAGGTGCCCTGTGTTAATTATCAAGTGTTTGTATTTGTTGGTTCTCTTTATCTGAAAAATACCCAACAGAATATTTCACAGTTGAAAAACAAAGGGCATCTGTTTAACCTGCCAAGTGTTGCTGATCTCCAGGTGGGATATTGTAATAATAACTGCACCCATGGCTGGTGCTCTCCTGGAATTACAACTCCGTATGGTAGAGAGATCAGATCCTCTGGGGGGGGGGGGGGAGGCTGCTTTGGAGGGAGGGGCCCTGTGGCATTACACCCTCCCCCTCCCAAAGTCCACCCCCCACAAGCTCCACCTGCCCAAATCTCCCGGAGCTGGCAATTGTAAGCCTGCCTACTTTTGTAGTATTCCACTTGGAGACTGAGGGCCCTTCTGCACATGCAGAATAATGCACTTTCAATCCACTTTCAATCCACTGGATTTTAGAAGAAGAAGAGTTTGGATTTATATCCCCCCCTTTCTCTCCTGCAGGAGACTCAAAGGGGCTGACAATCTCCTTGCCCTTCCCCCCTCACAACAAACACCCTGTGAGGTGGGTGAGGCTGAGAGCGCTCCGAGAAGCTGTGACTAGCCCAAGGTCACCCAGGTGGCGTGTGTGGGAGTGCACAGGCTAATCTGAATTCCCCAGACAAGCCTCCACAGCTCAGGCGGCAGACCTGGGAATCAAACCTGGTTCCTCCAGATTAGATACATGAGCTCTTAACCTCCTACGCCACTGCTGCTCCCTGGATAGCAAAATCCACTTGCAAACAATTGTGGAAGTGGACTGAAAGTGCGTTATTCTGCACGTGCGGAAGGGGCCAAAATGCTTTCCTTGTCCCCATCAGACTATTCAGAGGTTGCCAAATATGGGAGGGAACAGCCTATCCTGCCTCACAGGGTGGTACAAGATTTCTCAGAACTGCCACGTGGCGCAGGTGATGCGGACAGCTTTTCCTTTTCCAGAGTGCCCCGGGGGCCTGGCTGAAGTGCTTCCGAGATGCCTCCTGCCTGCTGAGAAAAGACCTGGCGGCCTCAGTGAAGACCCACCCCTTTGCCAGGCTCAGACGTTCTGCAGGTACGCCAAGGTCAAACTCTGCTCTTCTGTGGCAAGATCTTGGCAGCATTTTCCAAAGGGCAATAGCAACTGTGTAATACTTGAAACAGGGCCCTACAGTGCAGTGGGAAAGAGAGGATCCAACCTTTTCTCCCCTGCGCCGAGCCAAACCAGGCACTCGACTCAACCCAGCCTGCCAAGAGGCCCTTTCCCTTTCTGGGGCTAATAACAGGTTGGGAGAGGGGAGTTAGTGTAGCCCCCACCCCATCTCACTGCCTCAATTTATATTGGGGACCTTCCTGTCTGCTGTTTACCTAGAAAGATCTATCTGTGAACATCCCAACATCACACCGAGTGGCAGCCAGTGGGGGGTGGAGGTTAAGAGTATCAGACTAGGATCTGGAAAAGGCAGGTTCGAATCCCCATTCTGTCACAGAAACTCACTGGGCGGCCTTAGGCCAGACTCAACTTAACCTACCTCACATGGGTGTTGTGAGGATAAAACAGAGGAGAACGATGCAATCTGGTTTGAGTCCCCCTTGGGGAGAAAGGTGCAGGCTGCAAATTAAATAACTAAATAAGTGTGCTGCTGAGATGGCTGCTTTTAAACATGTAGCTGTTAGTTCCATGTGGCTGAGATCAGTGGACCTTGCAAAACAAGAGTAATTAATGCAGCTTTGAATCATTTGCGCAACTACTCCAGGTTGTAGAATAGCATGAAAGGTGAGCTTAGGTGCACGTCTTTCTGCTGAAGGTCTAGGCTTGCCAGATCCGATCGGCGGATGACAGAGATCAGTTTGCCTGGGAGGGAATGGCTACTTTGGGGGTGGCCTGTGTGGCCTGCTGAGATCCCTCCCCTCCCCAAACCCTGCCCTTCCAATGCTCCACACCAAACATCTCCAGGTCTTTCCCAAACTGGATTTGGCAACCTGACACTGGCCACTGAGATGCGGACATTCTCTGACTGTAGGTGACTTCTGGGTCTTGTCCCTGCAGATCCACCGTGCCCACCCAACAAAACCGTGACAGATGAAATAGCACAAGATGATTTTGAGCTGTTAGAATACTCCCCCAAGGACTTGCGTGCATGTTTGGGAGAAGAAGTCCTTAAAAGGAATCTGGACGCCATCTCCTACTACCCCTTCCCTGATGACCGGTTGCCTGTGTTGAAGGAAAAGCTGGATCAGGTAGGGAAGAGACTGATCTGCATCGGGGCCAAGAGAGACATGGAAATCGGGCTGAATTCCAGCCGAGATTGCCCCGAAATCAGAGGCACAAAAAGGACTGATATTCCTTTGTTTATAGTCCGCCTTTCTCACTGGGACTCAAGGTGGGTTACATAAAGTATATCAAAACAACCATCAGAACAGCATAACATACAAATGCATAATAATAAAAACATTCCTAACAATCCATCTAGGACAACAAAGTGGTATAATATAATCACATAATAATTGCAATAACATAATAGAGCAAAATAAGATAGTAAGAACCACAATGAGAACAGAATCAACCAATTAACCTGAGAATAATAACAAGGAAAAAAAATTGTCTTCCCATCCTCCTGGGAACTGGGATTGTGTGTGTGGCAGCGGTGTTGTGTAGTGTGGCATTCACTAATATTTTGTTTTACTTGTGAATTCTCCAAGACTGGATACCCGGATCCAGTGCTCCGCAACATTGGAGGTTTCATGTATTTAATGCGTCCAGAGGACATTAAAAAGTGGAAGTTAAATTCAACAGAAACGCTTGCTTCATTGCTTGGCGCTGAAGGTGTTTTGCCTGAACAGGTAAGGAAGGGCAGAGCGGACATTTTGCTTTTAAAACTTTGATGCCTTTGGGAGCACCAACCTGCTTTTCTTCTTCCCCAGGTTTATTTCCTTTTCTTACTTTCCCTCAGCTTTAGACAGGGACACCCCCCCCCCCCTATGGACAAACTGCCAAAATAAACCAGCATGCCATACCTTTAGATTAGGACCCACCAAAATGACGGGTCCGAGTTTTGAAGAACCAGTTTTGGAAATGCTTCAGTAAATGACGGGAGGCAGGATGAATTGTTCACCAGACTCCTTCCGCTTGCCGAAATCTCCCATGTATCAAATAGCTATGCAAATTTGTCCTGTCAGTCACTGTCTAGCTCCTCCCCCTTTCACATTTTCCCACCGTACTATGAAAAGGTCTCATAATATTCCCAAAAGGGGTTCAGGCTATGGCAGTTCTGCCAAACATCCCATAATGTCCAAATTACTCTCTTCTGAGCTCTGAGTTAGCTCGTCCCTGAGGAGGACCCGGCCTCTTTGGTGTGGTGTGGTGTGGTGTGGTGTGGTGTGGTGTGGTGTGGTGTGGTGTGGTGTGGTGTGGTGTGGTGTGGTGTGGCCTCCTTCAGGGCTTGCAGGCTGTCTTTGGACTTTGAAATTATTTCTTTTAGGCTGCTGACATAATTGCTCAGTACATCACTTCTGGGGGCTCATTGAATGGGATTGATGCCAAAGACATCTGCCTCTTGAATCCAGATCAGCTTAAAAAGATTGATGAAAACGCAATCAGGTGAGTGAATCCCTTGCACACCTTTAGTCTCGTTGCAGAGACAACAACTTAGAGAACATCTTCACTGAAATCTCACACTCACACTCCCCCCGGCTCCCCCCAAAAAGGGGGTTGGTGATAACGCAAACACTTGGATTCTGTGTTCCAGAGTTCCAATGTCAACTGCGCAGTGGGGAACTAGAAGAAAATTCCCTTCACCTGAACATTTTACCTAGTCCCAATGAGGGATACCTTTGGCTCTGCAATATCTGTTTCAGATTGGCCAAGGTCCAAAGGATAAGTGAAGGGTCCACTTGACAGGGGGTTGCAGTAATTGCAAGGAATCCCTCCAACTAAAAGCCTGAAAAGGAAATATTTACCAAATACCAAATAGTTGTAGAATCTAGCAAGTGTAGGTTTTTCAGGCTTTGTGGCCGTGGTCTGATAGCTTTTGACAGAGGCATGTCACAGACGTGTTTCTCTCCATGGTATCTTACCGTGACGTGCCTCTGAAGATGCCAGCCATAGATGCGGGCAAAACATTAGGAGCAAAAACTACCAGACCACGTTGGCCACACAACCCAGAAAACCCACAACAGCCAGTTGATTCTGGCTGTGAAAGACTTTGGCAATACATTGAGTTGCAGAATCTTGTTTCAACTTAAGCCACCCATAGAAATCTGGATCAAAGTCTGGTCTCCAAGGCACAGTTGAGATCCTAGAGCACAGAGGGCATTTTATTCTGTTCACAATAATGCATAACACATCCCTGCATGTATTAATTTCATTGCACAATTAGAGTGTTAGGTCTTGAGGGACCATAGAGGAAGGTCACCGAGAAAGCACACGCCAACAAGTCACCAAAGCCAAGAATGTCGCTCAAGCCTCAACCATGTTTCAGCCCAGGATGACATCTGGATTTTCCTGGGCAGCTCTGCTGAGGACCTGAGTCCGGAGGCTGGTTGTTTTGCTTGGACATCACAAACTCAGGTTGTGGGCAGCGTTCGTCCTTGCTTGTAACAGTCTATAGGAAGCTTTTTCTGGATGACATAAAATTAAGAGGGCTTCGACCAAGGGAAGGAGTTGAGATTACGGACGGATCTGCTGATCTCCTTTCTTCATCCCCTTGTCCTTTTTCGGCAGAGAGGCTAAACCCCTAAACCTTTCCAACTGCAACCAAACCACCCAAGATGCCCTGTATCCCATAGCCAAGCGGGCTTTCTCTGACAAACACAACATCCCTGAATATTACAAAGGCATCAAGCCATATTTAGGTAAGTAGAAGCATCGCCTGGAAAAATAAAGTTATTCTCCAAACAGAAAATCACTATTGTTCAGAACCTGAAGAGGAATCAGATCTCAAAGTTCCTTTTCCTTGAGTCTTAAAAAAACTGCAGGGTTCTGGGGGCAATCCATTTGTAGCTGGCAGGATTTTGTCCTTTCAATTGCTTTTGGAAAGGTTAGCCCCCACAGCCAAAATACTTGCAGTGTGGATAAAGTCCCAGGGAAGAAACCCTTGACAAGTACAAATCTCTCTGTGTGTAAAGACTTCACATTACTAGAGAAAAATTGAAATGTAGGGGGTATGCAGACCGCTTTCAAACTGGAAGGCTGCTGAAGGGTAACGCTCGCATTTTTCTCTGCCCCTTCCCTGCAGGAGGGGCTCCGTGGGAAGATCTGAAGGCGCTCAGCAAAGATAAAGTAAACATGGACATTGACACATTTATGAAGCTGAGGAAGGACGTCATTGTGGTACGTGTGGGATCCTCTCTTTAGCCAGATACGACTATGAGTACAAAATCCAGTTTGTTTCGGACTTCAAAATGGTCAGAATTGGGAGTTTCGAATTCCACGATAATTCCAATGCACCTGCTCCCTCCTGTTGGGAACTCAAGTGTCAGAGCGCGCAAAAGTTGTGGCAGCGCAACACCTGGACACTCTAAACTTGTAACCTCTTCTCTTTTGCTCCACCCCTAGAAACTAACGCCGTCTGTGGTCAAGGGTTTGTTGGGCAGAAACCTACAGGATCTGAAGGAGCAGGAAAACAATCTGTGCATCAAAGACTGGATCGTCAGACAGAAGCAATCGGAGCTGGATAAACTGGGCCTGGGGTTCACTGGGGGGACACCCGAAGGATACATAAATATCACACCCAGATACAACAGTAAGAAAACCAGTGTTTGTTTTTGGGGACAGGGGTACAATAAGCGCGCTCCAACGTAAGAATCGTAGAATCGTAGAGTTGGAAGAGACCATAAGGGCCATCAAGTCCAACCCCCTGCCATGCAAGAAACAGGAAGTATTTATTTATTCCCCATAATTTTTAATCCAGCTAGTTCAGGGCAGTGTTTTAGTCCCATGTTTTACCCTAACATTTCTTGCCAGAGGGAGGCAGACAGCCTCAGCTTTATGAAATCCTTCCCAGCAAAGATCTCTGAGCATGGCTTTAATTTGGGTGCTGTGTGGTTTCCGGGCTGTATGGCCATGTTCTAGCAGCATTCTCTCCTGACGTTTCGCCTGCATCTGTGGCTGGCATCTTCAGAGGATTGTATTCCTTCGACAATACAATGGCTTTAATTTTTTTCTCCTCCATTTACATTTGCCATGTTTCTCCTCTATGGAAGAAGAGTAGGAGACGGATTTGGATTTATACCCCGCCTTTCTCTCCTGTAAGGGAGAAGGGAACTAGCTCGCTTCTTGGGCACAGGTAATCCTTGCCCTTCAGAAACCACTGGAGAAAACGGAGGAGGAGGGGGATTCTGGGGCAGGGGATATTGGCAGACCTGGTCAGTGGGTTTGGACAGAAGCCATCAGGTCTGAAATGAGGGGTGGACTGTGACTGAGTTTTGCTCTTCTTCTTGGCTGTCGTTGTCGGCACCCCTCTCTTCCATTAGACCAGGGAGCGATTGAGTCGTCAGGTTTTCTTAAGGCAAGAACAGCCCAGCTACGTGAACAGCGTTCCTAAAAAATATGAATGCCCTGTGTCCAAGCACAGAGGCAAGATGGAGCTGGTTTTCATGTGTGTATTTATTTTGCAGATCAGTAGTGTAGGAGACGCCTGCCCCAATGGGGACCCTCAGCCCCCCGATGGATGGAAACGAGTTTCTGCAATCCCCCACTTGCTGCTGACCCACTGACGTGCCTTCTCTTTCCACCAGGCCCTTCAGGGAAATCAGGGGCGCCCCGGAGCCTTACCGTGCATCTCGTCCCCTCGCTTCTTCTGACTCTGTTGCTGACCGCCTTCCTTTCATGAAATTTCCCCAGCTTTTAAAATAAACAGAGAGCATATGCTGGAGAGACCGACCTTGACTGTTTTGCTGTGGTTTTCCACCAACTCTCAGATCTGCCTGTGATAGAAAACCAGAAAAATGTATGGGGGGGGGGGGAAGGGAGAGCAGAAGAAGGGGGAAAATTCCTTCTTCCTGCCATGTAAGGAGAGAGATACTGTGAATAATTTCTCCAAAACTCTGCTGTGTTTTCACATGTGCCGACGTTAGTTGAAAAGCAGGCTTGTTCTAGTTGTGAATGCAAATCCTGACACTCTTTGAAAAGTCAAATGCAGGACCAGATGGAATGGTGAAAATCTAGGCTTAGTTGTTTAGTCTAGAAATCCCAGGGATAAGTTACACTTAAGCATAAATGTGCTTGTTTCACAAATTGTTGATCAGGGAACATGGGGGGTGGTTTAACCCCCTCTCCCCCAGCAACACAAGTAACTGCAAAAGCTATGTAGAAAAACAGAATGAAAAGGGGGAAAAATCGGACACTGGTTAACAAGGAAGTCTCGCTTTTCTGTACCTCTGTGCCTGGATGTGGTGTGCAAAATAAAACATTTGGTCTTTTCTCTCTGCTGTGTCTCTGTGTCTCTTTCAATGTGGGGTTGTCCTCGACACCAAGATTTAAAATTCCCTCTCCCTCCCAGAGTCACTTCTTCCAGGAACAGAGCGTAAAATCTACCCGTCCGGAACATTTTCAACCCCCCTTCAGCTCGGAACCATGAACGCAGCCCTCCAGTTCCTCGTTTCGTCCTCACAACAACCCTTCGAGACAGGTCAGGCAGATCGAGTGACTGGACAAAAAGGCCCTCCAAAATATTTGTAACATTTTATTGCAACCAAAGAGAAGGTCATTTCCACATAAAAACTGCTGCCTGCGAGTTAAGATTGTGGATTACTGGGTGTGTTTGCACATGTCCATATTCTCTACATCAGGGGTCTGCAACCTGCGGCTCTCCAGGTGTTCATGGACTACAATCCCCATCAGCCCCTGCCAGCATGGCCAATTGGGGCTGGTGGGAATTGTAGTCCATGAGCATCTGGAGAGCCGCAGGTTGCAGACCCCTGCTCTACATGAACACACACACACACACACACCCAGCTCCAGGAAATTAGGACCACGGACAGCTCCTGATGCCCTTGGAATGACCCCTACCTCCCAAGCCCGTGGAGCCAGAAGCCCTTTGAGACTTTGGACTGAAGGTACATCTCAAAGGCAGTTTTGAGAGACACCCCACTGCCCCCCTCCCACACTTGGGGGGCTGGAACCTTGCTGCCAAAACCCATTTTGCCGGTGGTCTTCCCCTCCCACCCACGAAGACTTCCTGTGCTTTTTGCTAGGAAACCAAAGCAGTAGTCCTTGAAAAGACTCTCCAATCTCACACCTGGCCAAATCAGAGCTGTTGCTATTTACAGGTTAGGTCAGTGGTTCTCAACCTGGGGGTCGAACGACCCTTTCACAGGGGTCGCCTCTCTGCATCAGTGTTCTCCATCTGTAAAATGGATAAATGTTAGGGTTGGGGGTCACCACAACATGAGGAACTGTATTAAAGGATTGCGGCATTAGGAAGGTTGAGAACCACTGGGTTAGGTAAACAAGGCAGAACTTCTGCCTAAGGGGAGCCCTGTTTTTCCCTTTACTGATTTGGCCCCTGGGGGGAAATGCCGTTCTCTCCCTCTCCGGTTACTCCTGATCTGCATGCGGGAACCTCCGCTCGCTCAGACGTGATGCTTCTCAGATTGCCACATCTATCCACCCTCCCGTCATATTTCCCTGTTGAACAACCCTAGGATGAGTTCTTCTTTTATTCAGCAAAACCCAACAGCTTGGCTGTCCGGCAATATTTGTCCATCCAGTCCTTTTCTTCTCATTGCTGAATTGTTGTTGCTGCCGTTCCAATGACCCATGCAGGATCCAGGGTTTTTTGTTGAAGTATCTTCTGGCTCACTTGCCAAGGAGATGTCAGAGGGGAGAAGGGAAGAAACACAACTTCACATTTGGCGGGCAATCACTTCAAAATGTTGGCTGTTTCGTGTGTGAAAATGGTTGCAGCCAGTAGTCTCAATAAGACCGGAGCTGACCTGGTTTCCCTTGTAGAGTTCTGAAGTTCTTGTGTTTGCTGTCACAAATAACTGGTGGGGAAAGGGGGAATTTGGGGCAATCTAGCCCCGGACCGCCAGCAACGATGGTCTCAGAAATGCCCCCTGAGAACCAAGAGTCCAACAGCGAGGGATGGGGTCAGAAGAAGACAGCTGAGAGATGAGCAGGAAGGTGAGGCTGGAGAGAGAAGACAAACACCAAGGTGAGCCCCAGTCGACCGTGCCTTCAGAGCACTTCAGGTAGAATGCAATGCCCACGCAATGCCCAACACAAACAGAAGGGATAGTGGACAGCATCAGTCCACTCCGCAAGGTCGTTGTTACTCTGTTTCCCACACAGGCATAAATGGCACTTATTGACTGAGAGTGGGGGAAAATAAGCACATATTCTGGGATGGGGGGCAGCTACACTTGCCCCTGGCAAGCCCGGCTTCCGGGCAGAGAGGCTGGCTTTACCCTTAAGGCTCGGTGATGACCCACACAACAGGACTGCCCCACAGAATTCAGCAGCAGCCATTCATTTTTGAGTTGATCCAATGAGAACTGAGCCGGTCTCTGTCTACGTAGCTCAACCTCATCTCATGTGAGATCCCAGCCTAAGTCGGGGGGGGGGGTGTTCTTGGGGGAGCAGGAGAGAATCTCCCCAACATGCTTTCATGCATCTTTCAATAACCTGCTCAGATGCTCCGATTCATCATAACCCCTTTCTCTACCTTTATTTTATTTTACAAGGTTTGCTATCCCGCCCTTTCCCACTCCAGAGCCAGGCTCAGGGCAGCGAACACACAGAATAGTACGAAACAAGCATAAACAAAGCATTAAAACAACCACAAACGGCAACTGGATTCGCACCTTGCAAGAATTAAAGGCCGTTTCTCCCCAAACCAGAAGTCTCTATGAAATAAGTGTTGCAAATATTGGTCAATGTTTGTTTTTGTGTATGTTTTGGATTTTGATTTTAAAGTACAAATTAAAAAAAACAGAATTAAAGGGGAAAGAGAAGCTGTTCCCCACCCTGAACTCATGCATGAAACTGTCTTCTACTAAATCACACCCTCGGTTCTTCAAGGTTAGTACTGTCTACTTAGACTGGTAGCTGGTCTCCAGGATCTCATGGAGAAAAGAAGAAGAGTTTGGATTTACATCCTCCTTTTCTCTCCTATAAGGAGACTCAAAGGGGCTTGCAATCTCCTTTCCCTTCCCCCACCCCCCAACAAACACCCTGTGAGGTAGGTGGGGCTGAGAGAGCGCCGAAGAACTGTGACTAGCCCAATGTCACCCAGCTGGCATGTGTTGGAGTGCACAAGCTAATCTAGTTCACCAGATAAGCCTCCACAACTCAAAGCAGGGAATCAAACCCGGTTCTCCAGTTCAACACTCTGAACTGGAGTTGCGGCCGGGAACGGAACCAAAGACCTTCCGCACTTCCACTGAGCCACGGCCCCTCCCAAGCTAGTAGGAAGCTTCCAGAAGCCGCAGTTGCAATGACTTACCACTTAAAGGCTTCACGTTGATGTAGCCGTTCGGTGTCGGATAGGACGGCTGTTCTGTTTCCGGTGGTGCTCTGCTGGTGGTCCCCTTCTTGGGTGTTGCAGCGATTGTTGTGTGAGGCCGGACCGGGTTGGGGGAGCTGGCTGTTCCATGGGGAGTTCCAAAGATAGGGACAGTAGTCCTACTGGAAGCAGCTGATGTTTTCCCGCTAGTTGTTGAGGCTCTGTAGGGAAATGCCGACGTGGTGGAATTTGGCAGAGGGCCCGGCGGTGGCAGCGGCTGTTCAGAAGAAGTGGTCAGGCTCGCTTCCGGTGTGGAGGATGAGCGGTTGACATCAGGAGTAGGTCCATGGGAAATGGTTGCTTTGGGGGTGCTCGTCTCGTTGATGTGCATTTCAAGAGTATGAAGGATTATCCCATTGTTTGTGATGTTGTTGGAGGCCATTGTGGTGTTGATGGAAGAAGTTACGTTGACGGACGTGGCTGTAGAAGGAAGCGTCGTCCCACCAGTTGTGGCACCGGTGGAGGCTTCTGTTGTGAGGACAGAGCTGGTTGCGTTGATGTGAGTGACAACGGTTGGGAGAACTGACCCATTGTTTGTGACATTGGTCAAGGCCCCTGCAGTGGCAACTGAGGTAGTCACACTGATGTCTGTGTCCACAATTGGAAGAATTGTCCCATTGGTTGCAACGCTGGTCGAAGCCACTATGCCATTGCGAGAGGTAGATACGTTGCTATGTGTAGCCATGGTGGGAGGAACCGTCCCATCCACTATGACATTGCTAGAGACTGTTGTGTTGAGAATGGAAGTTGTGTTGATGCCTCTGGTCACTGCAACAACTGTGACATTGGCTGTGATGTCATGGGAAACTGTTGTGGCCCTAGAGGTGTCCGTGAGAGTTGTGGGAACCGGAAACCTGCTGGCGGTACCCTCTGAAGTAGTTGCGACATCAGAGATCTCTGTCGATCCGATGGGGACAGCAGTTTCAGGATGTAGGCCGATGATAGTTGCGTTGGTTGTCTCAACAGAGACAGATGTTTCGTCAGCAAATGGAATGGCTGTTGTGCCGCTGGTTGGTGAAGGGGCCGCCATCCCTCCTTGGAGACCAATCCCAAGTGCATCCAACTCAGACTGAAAGTGACTTTTGATCCACATGGCAACCGACGGGTGGCTCTCAGCATCTTTCAACTCTGGCAGGTGGACACCGAGCAAATCTTTCGCATCCTGCACGCTCAGTTCCTGTGACAGATTTGTTTTGAAAAAGTTAGGTTCCTTCCGCACATGCAAAAGAATGCATATTCAATCCACTTTGTTTGCAAGAGAATGTTGCTATTCCGCACAGTAAAATCCAGTTTCAAAGTGCATTGAAAGTGTATTGAAAGTGCATTGTTCTGTATGTGCAGAAGAGGCCTTAGTTCTGGGGAAGTCTACTGTAGCACCTTGGCTTTTAGACCAAAACAAAAAGTAAAAACAAAAAGTAAAAACAAAAAGAAACAGAATATTATCCTTGAACTTAAACAAAGAGAAACGAACACATTTAAGCGAGAATTTAATAACAATGCAAGTTCAACAAGCTTGCCTCTTGGTTATCTTAATACTGAATGGACAGCGATGATTCAAATTTTAAGAGCAACGGAAATGTATCTGTCCACAAAGGGGAGTCAAAGAAGCTGGAATTCAGAAAAATCTGTGTGCTTCTGTTTAATTGTGTCTCCCTTTTAAATGTAGCAAAAAGCACAGCTTCTAACCAGAGAAGAAGAAGGGTTTGGATTTATATCCCCCTTTCTATCCTGTGAGGAGACTCAAAAGGGTTTACAATCTCCTCCCCCCCCCCACAACAAACACCCTGCGAGGTAGGTGGGGCTGAGAGAGCTCCAAAGAAGTGTGACAAATCCCAGGTCACCCAGCTGGCGTGTGTTGGAGCACACAAGTTAATCAGGTTCACCAGATAAGCCTCCACAGCTCAAGTGACAGAGCAGGGAATCAAACCCGGTTCTCCAGATTAGAGTGCCCCTGCTCTTAACCACTACACCACGCTGGCTCTCAAAAGGGGTGTGCAGGCAAATCCAGAGTTGGGCCCCAGGGTGCATTCCTAAATCGAGCACCTCATTCCTGCAGAGAGCTGACCTTTAATTCCTCTGGCTTCAAGTTAGTGAAGGTATTGATGTCCATTGCCACTTGGGATCTGGCCAGCTTCCTCAGATCTTCCACAGGCGCTCCGCCTTAAAAAGAGAGAGGAAGAAGAAGAAGAGAAACACCTGGGAGGGAAGGTAGGAGGCTGTCCAAACAGCAGAAGAAACCCTGTTGGATTCAGTCCAAATGTAGCTTTTTTCTGACAGGAAAAAGGCTAGTGCCGAAGCAACCGTCTCCCTTGTGTTGGGTACGGGAGGGAGGAGAGTGGAATCGGAAGGGCCGTAGCTCAGTAGCAGCCCATCTGCTTGGGGTGCAGAAAGCCCCAGGTTCGATCCTCGGCACCTCCAGTTAAAAGGACCGGGCAATAGGTGACGGCAAAGATGTCTGCCCGAGAATACCCTGGACAGAACGGGTGCCAGGCAGCCTAGACAATACCGACTTTGAGGCAAATTCATATGTTGGCAATCAGATACCCACCTAGATAGGGCTGAATTAAGGGATAATAGGCCGAAGTCCCTTCTTGATTGGCAAAAGCAGCTCGGGCTTTTTCGTACAGGATGTCTTTTTGGCCTTGGGAGCAAGAGGAAACGTCCAATTTCTCCGCATGCCTAAAGGAAGCAAAATGTGCAAGATCAGAATCCAGGAAGGACACTGAGGGGACCTGACGTCGCTCTGTGTGACCGCAGAAGCCGACGCAATTCCTGGGCGGCTTTTAAAAGCGTTTCTGCCAGATAGCATTTGGTCAGCGGCTGCCGATCAGATGTTATTTCCCCCCTTCTCTGCAGCCCTCCGGATCACTGTGCAGGTGAACTCCACTCAGAGGCACCAACCTACCCAATCGATTCTGGGCTGATTTGCCTGAGCTGGTCGGCCTCCAGCAGGCAGAGGTTCCTGCCCTCCAGCGCGCTCAGCAAGGAACCCGTGAGGTTGCCCCCCAGCTCCAGGTAAGTCGAAATCAGCTGCTTGAGCTGCAAGAAAGAGAACTGAAAATAAAGCCTTGCTCCAGGTCTCGCCAAGAGAAACATCTTCCGTGGTGGCGAACCTTTGGCACTCCAGATGTTATGGACTACAATTCCCACCAGCCCCTGCCAGCATGAGATTCTAGGTCAGCACTCTAGTTCTGTGAAGATCTTCCTTTCTCTCTCGCTCTTTGGGCACAAGGCAGTTGTAAGTAGTTGAAGCTGTTGTTGCTGCTATGCTGTGAGCTACTCCCTATCCAATTAAGGTGAGAGTAACCAGCTGGCCGTTCCAAAACTGTGTTCCACAACTCTCGGCAAGCTAAAAACGTTATCTTTTCCAAGAACAGATGAGGTAAGAAAGCACTTGAAGGAAGAAGCAGTTTCAAAGATTATCAGCTCAGGTTGGTGCCGTCTAATACGCAGAGCCGAACAAGTCAGCTCACCGGCAACCCAGGAGAGCACAGAGAAAGCACGGGGTTGCAAGCAAAATTTGTGTTGACTTATCTTCCGAGGCTGAATAAATTAAGCAGTATAAGCCATTGCAGCACAGGCATATCGAGAGTGTATCAGACAGAAAACAAGGGAGAAATAGACTAAATAATCATGGATAAACTCTACATACGACCTTCACCAACGCAAGGCAGGTGAGTAGTAGAGACAGGGTCTTGTCTGAGGTGGCCCCTTGCCTCTGGAACACCCTCCCCGTTGAGGACTGACTGGCACCTACTCTGCTATCTTTTAGGCAGCAGGACAAGACACATCTTTCACCCATAATTAGGGTGTTTATCTTAACAGCTTTTCAAAAGCTCTGCTTTGTGGATAGTTTTTATGCTGTTTATGTCCAGTGAGATTGTTATGTCATTCGAATTATGAACTACCTCTCGCAAGAATCTGAAGAGGCAGCACAGAATAATTCTAATGAATGAATGAATGTTTATTTAGAGTGAACAACCAGTAATACAATAATTCACAAAAGGCCAAGTTGCACATTTTTACAGACATAAGAGGTAAAAAGTTAAAGTATAAAATGGAACTTCTTTTAGCATTCCTCTAAAAAACTGACGGTGTCCTATCCACTTGCTTTCCTGTGTTTATTTACTAAAACACAAAACCAAGCTACATTACTGGAAATTCTTTGGTCTAAACAAGTCTAAATAAATGAGCTGCTATGGGAAACAATACTCAGAAAAGCAGGGCAGAAAGACACTGAATAAATTACAAATAAAATCAAGAAGCTGCTGGTGCAAACTTTAGCGTGCAAATCTGTTAGGGAATTCAGGCGACAAAGAAGGTATTCTGATATCCCTTAAACATTACCTGATCCGGCTTCCAAGCCCCACCGTCCGGGTTCAGTAATGCCATGAGGGTGTCATTAGAGGTCACTTTCCACTTGCGGATCTCCTCTGGGCTGTACAAGCGCGAGAAATAGCTCAGCACCTTAAGCTGATCATCCGGGATCCCATCTGGGTAGACCTGCAACAGACCAGAGACTCGTCCATAAGAAGTGGAAGAACCAGGACGAGTTCTCCGTTTTGGCCGGAAAACCCAGTGTGCCACAGTCAGGGACTGATTGGGAGGCAGCACTCGAAGAAGAAGAAGAAGAAGAAGAAGAAGAAGAAGAAGGAGGAGGAGGAGGAGGAGGAGGAGGAGGAGAAGGAGAAGAAGAAGAAGGAGAAGGAGAAGAAGAAGAAGGAGAAGGAGAAGGAGGAGGAGGAGAAGGAGGAGGAGAAGGAGGAGGAGGAGGAGAAGGAGAAGGAGAAGGAGGAGGAGAAGGAGGAGGAGGAGGAGGAGAAGAAGGAGGAGGAGGAGGAGGAGGAGGAGGAGGAGGAGGAGGAGAGGGAGAAAACTGTGACTAGTCCAAGGTCGCCCAGCTGGCATGTGTTAGAGTGCACAAGCTAATCTAGTTCACCAGATAAGCCTCCACAGCTCAAGTGGCAGAGAAGGGAATCAAACCTGGTTGTCCAGATTTGAGTGCACCTGCTCTTAACCACTACACCACACTGGCTCACAAAGGCCCATGGATTTTGTCCCAAAAAGGACTCCTTGGGCTGGGCTCAAAGCGTGCTCACGTGACTCACCTCAAGACAAACTGCCCACTAACCTCATCTAGCTTCCCTTTGATCACAGCCAGGTAGTCGTTCGGCAGAGGCTGGTCAAGCAGAGGGGCCAGGTTGGCTTTCAAAACCTCGTTGTTCAGACAGGCGTCAAACTGCTCAACATCGTACTGGATGATGAAGAGTGGGTCTTCCAGGATGCTGGCGGTAATCGGGCCAGACCGGCAGGCTGTTGGCAGAATTCAAAGGCGAAGAGGAAGCAAGTTCCTTCCCCCAGCCCAAACTCTGCCTCCCCCAGACTTCAACCCCAAATCTCCAAGATTTTCCCAACACAGAATTAGCAACTCTAATTTTCTCCCGGAGGAAAAAACCCCCACGCTATTTCCTGGGCTTTCTCTTTCTGCTTTCTCTCAACCACTTTTTCCATTCTCTCGGTCTCATGGTTAAACTGGCTAACAGCACGATTCAAAGGGGGAAAAATCCTGGATTTATACCCTGGCTGCATTGCTCTGGGACAGAAAGTTTAAGCAGTTTCATTGCTTGAAACTGACCCTTTCCCCAAAACTGCTGTTAGATCCTCTGAAGATGCCAGCCACAGATGCAGGTGAAACGTCAGGAGAAAATGCTACTGGAGCGCAGCCATACAACCCGGAAAACCCACAACACTCTAGTGATTCCAGCTGTGAAAGCCTTTGGCAATGCTATTAGCTCACCCGCTGCCAGCACCTCCTGTTCCTACACTCGGTGTGAACTCTCCCTTCCTCCAAGCCGACCTTCCATTTGTCTATTCTGTTCCTTCCCTTCTGAAGTTTAAATAGTCGTGAACATCCATAACTCGTCCTGGTTCTTTCACTGCTTATGGATGAGTCTCTGGCACCCTGTAGCAGACTCCACTCAGCAGATGAGTTTTTTAGTTTGTTGTACGTTGAAATGCAACCCCCCCCCTCCTTGCTATAAATCATTCTGTGCACACAATCTGGATTTCCAGGATCCCAAATTTTGGATGACACAACTGTTTCTCCCTCCCAAGCGCTGTGTTTTGCATTCCCCTGAGTTACCAGTATTGAATAATATAATTCCCACCCATGGGTTGATTTTTCTCTTACTTTCTGTGGCTCGTTTACTCCTGGCAGGGGAAGCCGCTTTAGACCCCTCGGCCAACTTCCCAAAGAAGATCATCCCCCCATCCTGAGCAAAAAAAGAGAAAGAAAATAAAGTTAGCTCACCAAGCATAGGAGGTTGAACAAAACATCCTCCGTTTGCAGTTTAAAAAGGTTTCTTGCCTTCATGTTTATTGCAAAATTGAGCGCTTGCTGTTAAACCAAGACTATGGATCAAGAGGCTGACGGGCCTGCCAGTCTGGTCTGAGCCAGCGTGGTGTGGTGGTTAAGAGCAGGTGGATTCTAATCTGGAGAACTGGGTTTGATCCCCCACTCCTTCACATGAGTGGCAAAGGCTGATCTGGTGAACCAGGTGTGTTTCCCCACTCCTACATTCCTGCTGGGTGACCTTGAACCAGTCACAGTTCTCTGAGAACTCTCTCAGCCCCACCTGCCCCTCAAGGTGTCTGTTGTGGGGAGAAGAAGGGAAAGGAGCTTGTCAGCCACCTTGAGTCTCCTTACAGGAGAGAAAGGGGGGATATAAATCCAAACTATTATGATTATGATTATGATTATGATTATGATTATTATTTTCCAAAGAACAGGATAATCCTTTCCACTGAAATATGATGGAAATACAGTTCACCCAAATTTCTCAGCAGTGACACAACAGCCAACCCAACTAACTACCACACTTCTTTAAAAAAAAGATTTTCCTGTGTAAAAATGGTTCAAAACCTAAAATATGCAGCTCATGGAGAGGCCCCATCAGGGAGGACTTTACATGCCTCACAGACATTTTAATTTACAATAAACAGGGGGGAAATGTATGGCTGTTTCAGTTACGTGCTGGGAGTTCCTTATCTGGGATCCCCAGCAAATTTCTTACACTAATTTTCAGGCACACCAGGGGCCCCCGGGGTCTGAAATGTATGTTTCAGAAGCTGCTGGTAGCTCTGTCTGTGGAATTCACTGCACAGGTATAGTAGTGTCAGTAGGCACAGTCTTTCTAAACTGCTAAAAACATTCCCCAAACTCCCAGCTAGATCCAGGACACTCTCAGAAAGGAGGATAAGCAACGTACAGGGATCGTTTCCATGACATCCAGGAACAGTCCTGCAAAAAAAGAAAAGAGAAAACGAGGGACACCATCAGAGAGAGAGAAGGCAGCCAGAACACACTGCTCAGGTTGATGACGCTGCTTACTCACTGCCACACAGTGTGGTGTAGTGGTTAAAGTGCCAGACTAGAAGCTGGGAGGCCTGGGTTCGAATCTCCGCTTCAACATGCATCTGAGTGGCTTTTGAGAGACCCGGCTTCAAATACCTGCTCAGCCACGACACGGGCTGTGATTGGGCCAGTGCAACTTAACATACCTGAAGAGGTTATGGAGAGGGAAATGGGAGAGGCCAGGGCATCTTGGAAGAAGGGTGGAATAACATCCTAAATTTTGCAAGTGTGCTATGCAGGGATCAAAATCTATCTTGGATCACACCTGATTGCTCCTCCTAGGAGTCTGACTTCCAGCCAATTCACAAGGGCGGATATTCAGACGTGCAGCTTTTGTGGCAGATATGCATGCCAAAGGCCCAAATCCCTTGCTGCTAACAACACGACATGAGTTTCAGCAGGTAGCCATGTTGTTCCGCAGTAGAACAGCTAAATTCAACCCCAGTAGCAGCACCCTGGAGATCAATAAGATTTTGGAGAATGAGCTTTCGAGAGTCGACGCTCTCTCTGCCCAACATATATATTGACGAACGTAGCTTGGACTCTTGAAAGTTTAAACCCTGAGAATCGTGCGTTGGTCTCTAAGATGCTGCTGGACTTCAATGGAGCAACTCGACTTTGAAGGACCACCCAATAAATCACGCCAAATGTCCTTGCAGCACCCTGATCTTTTCCTCCTCCTTTCTGATTTGTTTTTGCAACTTCCTCTTCTCCGTAGTAGCCCTTTCTACTTGGCTGAAAATCTGGTTTTGTAAACCATGAAAATATAAAACGGGATGCCCTTTAACCTCCAGAAATGCAAACATGTCAATGTGCAGAACTTCAGCCCTAGCTGATAGATGTTTGGGATAGTGTAACCCCCCTGCTCAGAATGGGTTGACCCAGAAAGGGGTGGAGACCCAAAGCAGGAGGAGGCAGCAGAGCTCATGTGGTTTGGAGGAGAGGAGGCTACCAGACTCGGACCTTGGTTTGTATAAGCCCTTAACACCTTGTTAAGGTAACTGCAATGTTGTTGGGAACTACTGGGAAGGTAGTTGTTTATTTTTGCTATGTTGTAAATGTTGGAGTTTATTGTTTCAGAGGCCCCTTCCGCACACGCAAAATAATGCATTTTCAAACCACTTTCACAACTGTTTGCAAGTGGATTTTGCTATTCCGCACAGCTTCAAAGAGCACTGAAAGCAGTTTGAAAGTGCATTATTCTGCATGTGCGGAAGGAGCCAGGGTTTCTTTTTTGTGGTTGTAATGGGTGAGAGTTCTCCTGGAAACCTTCATCATGTTGAATCCTGTTCACCAAGCCCTTGGAGTCTCCAGGAGCCAACCCACTTGCAAAGAAGAATTGGACTTGGCAGTATCAGTAGACTGTAAATATAAGGACTTGAAAATGCAACCTGAACAGGACCTTGAAGTGTGATGTTAAATGTTGATGTTATATGTTAAGAAAGTAAACCATTTTGTTTTTTTAAAATTTGTTGTTGCAAACTCATTCCAAGTTCTGCCCCACAGAACCCACAGATAGAGGTTACACAAGCAATGGATTTCTATCCTGCTGCAAGTACGGTCAACACTTAGGCAAGAAATTGTCTAAAATCTGCCCCAGGGAAGAACCAGTGTTCTATATACAAGCTAGACAAATGACGTATATGCGGGCTTGGGAATATTTGCAATTCTTTCGTTAGCAGACTTTCTCCAGAGTAAGGTCGATGTCTTTGGAGAAGATGCTGCACAGAGCTGAGCTATGTGGAAAAACCCCAGTGACTCACCCAAGCAAAGGCCAAAGGATGCCAGGAGGAGTGAAACAGAGTATTGTGACGCCATGAAGACCCAGGAGTGTTACCTGAGGGGGGAGAGAGAGAAGGGACACTCAGCCACAGGTCCAAAATGTGTCACTGACAGGTGTTTCAAGGTTGCCACGGTTTTCAGGTCGGTTGATCCTCCGAATGGGGCAACATGCCACAGATTCCAACTTGGCTGTTCCACAGACTGACTTCCCGAAACCAGTCTGAGATCTCTGAGCAGGGCAGAGGTAGAATGATGCCTGCAAACTGAGGCACCAATGCCCCTTCCGCACATGCAGAATAATGCACATTCAATTCACTTTCACAATTGGTTGCAAGTGGATTTTGCTTATTCCGCACGGTAAAATCCAGCTGCAAAGGGCATTGAAAGTCTTATTTTAAATGGATTTAAATTGCACTTTTCTGATTTATATTGTTTATATTGTCCATATTATGTGGTGTCACTGTTTTTTGTTGGTTTTACTGTACACCACCCTGAGCCCTTTGGAGGTAGGGCGGTCTATTAAATTTAATAAATGTAAAAGTAAGTAAGTAAATAAATTTTAAAAAAGTGGATTGAAAGTGCATTATTCTGCACGTGCAGAAGGGACCCAAGACCTCAGTTGAGGCACCCACCCAGTGGACCAAGAAGGATTTAATGAGTCCAGATTTGTTCTCTTTTAAATGGAAACATACTAATAATTTATATGCCATTAAAGGTTAAAATTGGAATTGGAATTGGAGTCCAGATTTGTTGGTTTTCAGACCACCGTGGGGAGAAAAAAGCTCTTCCCAGTCTCAAAAGATAAAAATAACAAAACTAAATATAAAATAATAAAAGATATATAACTTGACTTTTTGACTTTTATCATTTTCTAAGTTGTACAAAGCCATTCTTATCCATCATTATTCGAGTAAAATAACTCTGTTAAGATTAGTTTTCCTTTAAAGACCAGAACTGCATAAACAGAACAAGAACTATTTGGTATATGAAAACAGAGAATGCCATGAAAACTAGGAGTCTTGTGTTTGGGGCAAAGCAAAGTGGAGATTTTCACAAACAACTGAACTGAGAAACTGAAAAAAGAGGCACACTCTTATATTCTGGAAAGCCAGAATACTTTACTCTGGGAAGACAAGAGGGGGCTTACAAGGGATAGAAATGATAATATCTGCTGAGGCCGTTCTCCAGAGCAAATCCATTTCCTAAGGAAGAAACACAGAATCACTTACCTGTACAAGTCAGAGCTCAGGATCCCACCCTGTGCTGGAGCTGGGTCTCACTGAGGTGTGTCATCTGAAAGGTCCCTGTCAGCCTGGCTGGATCTTATCCTCCAGGGCGTGGGAAGGCGCTTGGGTGGAAGGGGCGTCACCTTTCCAAAGGTGCATTTGAGAGTGCCATGGCTGGGGAAAGGAGGCGAAAGGACCTTTTAAAAATTCCTGGCCAGCCAATCTTGGCACATTTGGCCATTTGAGGATGAAAACTCTGCCCAAAGCAGGTAGAAATGGCATCCCCCACGCAGCCAGGGTAACTCACTGTCTCTCCGCTTGACTAAGGCCCCTTCCGCACATGCAGAATAATGCACTTTCAACCCACTTCCAATGCACTTTGCAGCTGGATTTGATTGTGCAGAATAGCAAAACCCACCTGCAAACAATTGTGAAAGTGGATTGGAAATGCATTATTTTGCATGTGCGGAAGGGGTCGAACGTAACTCACTGTCTCTCCCTTGCAGGGCTGTTGTACGAATTAAAAGAAATTGATACTCCTGGCTGTTAAGTATTCAGAGAAAAGCTCAAGCATCAAGGGGGTAAATGGTGCAGAAGACTCTTCCGGTTGACCGCAACTGTTGTCAGATGTGGGAGTAGCAGGAAGCCATTGCTGTATCCCAAGCCCTTCTGGCTCAGGACGACCTCCTCTGAGTGCCATGAAGCTTTTCACCAGGTGACCATGGGCCAGTTATTCTCCCTCCATGTAACCTACCTCGCAGGGCCGTTGTAAGGATAAAATGGGGAAAGGGAGAACTACACCCAGAGCCCCTGGAAGCAAGGGTAGGATTTTTTAAAAAGGTATAGAAGTTTCATACCGAAAGATCCTTAGGGGATTGACGACACTGATGGCTATCTCATAGGTTTGGGGCCACTCAGAAGGAGGCCCCGGAGCTGAGCGGACCAGTCAATTGGGCAGCAATAAGGACAATTGAAAGGAAACGAGTCCACACACGGCACTTTGTGCAGACAGGATGCGATTGGGGGGGATGGGAATATTTGTCAAAAGGCCAGCCGCTTTTCAGGACCCAGCATCTGCCTTGTTTGGCTTTTCCAACAAGAAGCCACCCAAAATCTTGCCTCAGTTTCCCCAGGATCAAAATGCCAGGAATGGCATCTGGTGCAGGGAGACTCACCCGCCTTCCAACTCAGGAGGGAAAAACTCAGCCTGCCAGACAGGCTCTCCATGAGCGAAATATCACCCTTTTCCCCAAGTCAGTTTTCTTGTGTTTATTCTTTCCCTCACCCTGTTTTAAAAAGATAATTTGCCTGTTCCAAAAAAAGAAGAAAAAATCTGGTAAAATGTCCAGAACCTGTTTGACGTGATGCTATCTCAGGGGAATGTGACCCCACCCCCACCAGTATCCTGCCAGACAGAGAGGGCCCCCGCATGCAAGTGGAAGGCGAAGAGGGCAACTTGGTAGGTATCAGTTTGCACAATCGGAAACATCCATCAAAACAGGAGGGGGGGGGAGGGAGAAAAGGAAGATTTACTTGACGCTGAACAGATAATCCCCTGGGCTTAATCCGAGCCAGCCTCAGGATCTGTTGTCCAAGTGCCCCTGAGCATTCACAAAGTGTTTTATGCCAC
The DNA here is from genome assembly GCF_021028975.2 of Sphaerodactylus townsendi. NCBI lineage: Eukaryota > Metazoa > Chordata > Lepidosauria > Squamata > Sphaerodactylidae > Sphaerodactylus > Sphaerodactylus townsendi. The sequence goes on from NC_059428.1 coordinate 148,450,607, forward strand.
ATCACTGAAGAACCAGGAATCAGCACCAGACCTGGGGCTGAGCGGGGCGTTCCATTTCGGCTACAATCAACTGGGACTAAATCGAGCTCTTTTGGAGCAGTCTGGCTGCAAATTTTAAACCAAGGTGTGTGCGTGTTTTCTGAAGATATTATAGGAATTTCAACATAGAACCTCCAAGCACAAAGGCAGTTTATCTCTAAATACTAGACGCTGGGGGCAGACAAGAGTGGAGATCACACACTGCCTTCCTGTTTATGAACCATCCCAAACACCCATCTGTTTGGTTTCTGAAATACAAAGGTCAACCTAGACCTTTGATTCTTTGTGGCTGTTTTCTAAATGGAGCAGTTATATAGTGCTGAAGGGGAGGGAGTGCGAATCTCTGTCGGCCCTAAAATGAATCACATTCCATTAATTGGACCTCGAAGTTTCTGCAACTATAAAGAAAAAGAAAAAGAGAAGAGTTTGGATTTATACCCCACCTTTCTCCCCTGTAAGGAGACTCCAGGTGGCTTACAAGCTCCTTTCCCTTCCTCTCCCCACAACAGACCCCTTGTGAGGCAGGTGAGGCTGAGAGAGTTCTGAGAGAACTGTGACTGGCCCAAGGTCACCCAACAGGAATGTAGGAGTCTGGCTCACCACATAAGCCTCCACCACTCAGGTGGAAGAGTGGGGCATCAAACCCAGTTCTCCAGATTAGAATCCACCTGCTCTTAACCACTACACTACTCTGGCTCTCAAAAATGGCAACGCTTCCCTTGTTTATTTCCATAACAACTGGCAAGGACAGAACGTTCATCATGTTCCTTCTCAAGCTAAGAGACGGGGTTTCAGGCAACCACAGACCCGGAGCATCGTCCTTGCGAGACCAGCCGGGATGTCGCACCTCCCTCTGAGTCAGATGTTCCTTCACCCCTGATAATGGGCAAAGCTCGTGTTTTCGGAGCAGGTTGGCCAGGTTTGCGCTGGTGCTCAGGAATCCCTGACCGGCCAGTTGGTTCTCATTCTTTATAGCCCCTCCTCACCTGCCTGGTCATTCCTTGATTCACCCTCTGGTCTGGTCCCTCTGCAGTCCATCACTTCCGCACGGCTCTCACTGCAGGCCCATGTGCTCTTGGGTGGTCTCCATCCTCTTTCTCAGAGCTTGCCTTTACAAGGGTGCAAGTCTTAGTTTGGCCCTCCCCCCTCCCCAAATGGGAACAGAAGGCGTAGATGAACAAACCACTGATATCGACAGCAGCGTTTTGCCTGTGTTTTATTTCACAAAAAGTGAAGCAATAAATAAGAAATATTCCGAAATCTTACAAAGGGTCACAAACACAGCACATCACACCTGGATCACACACACCGATCTGGAATGGGCAGCAAATCAACAACTGTAGGTCAGGAGGGCCAACGTGGGGGTCGTACGCCGCGGGAAAGAGGCGTCATGCAACGATTGACCAGTATCAACATTTTTACCATAAAATAGATTTTGCTACCCCGTTAATTCACAAAATTTCAGGTGAAGGAAAATATATAGATTTCTGATACTTCTTGAAAAGACGACATTGAAGCACAAAAATATATGAGCCAAAGGCTCTGGGACATGCAGAGAGGTTTGGTCTGTGAGATGCTGACAGGGAATGTTTCACCGTTCGAAAGCTGCGTTCACCCAATGTCAGAACAGTCACACTCCAATCAATGGGCCCATCCTCACGCAACGGCGGGCCCAAACTGACAGGATGTCAAGTTGAAATCCCCCCCGCCCCAAGCCCCAATGACACAAAACTGTTGAAAAAGCCCTTTTCTAACTGTGGTATTATTGCCTGCCCAAAATGTCACATTAATTTTATATGGATCTTTCAAAATCCTGGCGCATAATTACACACTTTCACATTTCAATGATATAGACCACAGCAGGATCTCCTTCCAGACAGAACAGTGAGGCTGGTTCCGCACGGGCCAAAAACAACAGTGTGAAAATGGTGTGAAAACGGTATAAACCCTTTTACACTGTTTTAAAACCTTTTACACGATTTTCATAGGGGCCACGTGGCATAGTGGTTAAGTGCTTGCGCTGCCACTCACACAGTCAGGAGTTCGAGCCCCCTGTGGGTCAGATATCCTGGCAGCTGGCTCATGGTCAACTCAGCCATCCATCCATTCCTTGGTCGGTAAATGAGTACCTAGCTCATAACTAGGGGGTAAAGAATAGCCGGGGGAAGCAATGGCAAACTACCCCACAAAAACGGCTTGCCTATGAAATCACTGCTCGCAGTGGTACCCCAGGGTCAGACACGACTGAAGGGGAAACTTTACTTTACTTTACACCGTTTTCACACCATTTTCACCCCGCTGTTTTTGGCCCCTGCGGAACCAGCCTGAGACACAGACTATGGAAGAGTGTCACAATTTATACAAATGTAAACATCACGGCTTGTAATTTGGGAAATGCTGTGATTTGTGTTACAAACCCCTAGCCTTCTACAGGCCCCTTCCGCACCTGCAGAATAATGCACTTTCAATCCACTTTCACAATTGTTTGCAAGTGGCTTTTGCTGTTCCGCACAGTAAAATGCAGCTGCAAAGTGCATTGGGAATGCATTATTCTTCATGTGCAGAAAGAGCCTCAGAGAAGTGCAGGTTGAGTGGCTCCCAAAGGAAAGAGAACAATTCTCAAACCAATGTGCATATAAAGTGTGAGGGCAGAATGTGGTCACCTTGAGAAGAAGCCACTCACACAGTGCTAGAAAAACAGGCAGACACCAAGCGACAAAATGGCATTAATTGGTCACATAACACACCTGCTGAAGGACATTTACGTTACCATGGAACAATAAAGCATTGCAAAGGATTCTCGGAAAGGCTGGGGATAACCAGGAAAAAACCATCCCTTGTATGGTGGTTTGCTGGAGAAATACAGCAAAGAACCCTAATAATTTCCCAAGGAACTCAGAATTTACAGCCAGGCTGTGAAGATGCCAATCTTAGAAAACCACCATGACTAGTTGGACCGATGGAGGTCAGCAGAGAAGCTAGGAGGAGACAAAGTCCTTTACTGCAGAAGCAGATGGGATTTGTCCACAAACTAAGCAAGGGAAAGCACGTCTTAGGTCGTTTCCCCACTCACCATTCGTTGCGTGCTACTCACGGCAAATAATCCGTGGGCTTGCTGCATTCCCCACTACCTCAGTGGCGACAACGCAGCGCCCCCAATTCTGCCTCTCTCCTTCCCCTTCATTTCTGCTCCTGGATGGTTGAGCACCTTTTTGAAAACCCCGAGCCAAGTGCAGGGGAGTGGGGAAGCCCGGGGGGTGACTCCGGGTTTGAGTTTCCCGCCACTGCTGGTGACGTAGAGCCATCCGGCCAATTAGGCCACGGTGGGGTGTGCGCAATGCGCGCGCAGCCTGTTTATCTTTTATTTTTAACGCTAGAAATCCACGTCTGTATGTCGTTTTGAGCACACATGGGCATAGACGCATATTGTGTGTGCTCAAATAGATGTGGATTCCTCGGCAAAGCATGGAGACGTTGATTTGTCCTTTCGAAGATTTTTTTAAAAAATCCCGCCCCAGCACAACGCAGCAGCCAATCAGGACACCCCCTGAGCCGATTGTGGGGAGTCCTGCCTGGTTGCTGTGCGGCTGCCGCATTAGTTGGACAAGGGGGCAGAAGCTGTGGTGGGGACCATGAACCCGCGCTCAAAAAGTCCCGCAGCAAACCAAACCGGTACGTATCGACCTCCATTTTAGAAGTGGGGAAACAACCTTATATTTCCAGAGCAATCCCAGTTTCTCACAGTCTGACTTCAGCATTTAAAGTTGTTGCTTCTTACAAACAAAGTCCAGCCAGTGGAATGGATGCGATCGCATTTGGAAAATGGAAACGGTCCAAGGCAGTTTTCACAACAGCCAGGCGTTGCGTTGAAGCAGCAAAACCAGAAAGCGCTGGAACAAGTCGCGGTTTACGCATCCTGAGAGTAAATTGGGCTGGCTTCCACCAAGGCTTCTGGCAACTCTGCTTTGGCCGGGCTACCGATGGCGCCCTCTTCCTGCTCACTAAAGTGCGAGGTTAATGTTGAAATATCCAAACTTTGACCGCGGACTTCACAGGTGGAAGGCTCAGCGTACAGGTGAACAGCACTTCAATGAACAGAGAGGCAGGATCCAGGTCTCTGCAAGTGAGGCAATTCTACTCAGGAAAATGTGCAAAGTGGTCCATATTTAGTGCAGGCAGCGCATGGAGAACATCTCCACAGGTCTGAGGACTATATAGTAATTAAAAAAAACTGGTCATCAAAACAAACCCTGTGCCCGACCCAAACTGCTCCAGTTTCTGTGGCTCTGGTCTTCCATATCAGCCCCTTTCAGATTTCACCGGCAACGGAGCTACTCCACAGCACGCCTCTGCACCAAGTCAAGACTGCCAAAGCTGAGAATGGGCTAACGTCCCGATTTTAAAAGCACAAGACAATCTGGGTGATGAAAGGGCTGCAGAAGCTTGCTCACGCCACAGGGGGGGAAAACGTGATTCTTATAAATTCTATGTGCAAGATCCAAGCATTAGCTTTCAGAATACTTGGGCTGCAACTCTTTTTGGCAAAGATTAAGATTTCAGGAGAAAATAACGCAAGAGCAAAAAGTATCCATGCAAAGCCAGAAGAGAAGGGCTGAATGGCTTGTGGAAATTCCACATGACCTTTGGAACATGGCCCCTGTGCAATTTAATACTCTCTTCTAACCACGAGGACTAGACCCTTTAGTTTTTTATTTAATTGAAGCCAGAACACTGCGCCACTGTTTCTCTGCCCAAAGGAGAGGTTCTGTGCATCGTGACCAGGTACCAGCCAGGGTTCTTCAAAGTACCAACCAGGATCCAAAGAACACTGAAATTAATCCAGGAGTTAATGTTGGAAAAGGCAGGCAGAACATCCCGAAACCTCGGTTTGGTACGTGTCCATTTAACTTCCAAAAGTTCATCCTAAAATCTTATAAATAAAAAGCAGTTTGCTTTTTCAAACGCATCATGAAACAAGTTGCCACCACAATGCCTTAGAAAAATACTATTGTTAAAAAAGGTCTGCGGTGGGTGAGATTGCCGGACTGATAAAAAAATTTCTACTCTTTTTTGTTTCAAGCTTCCCTAAAAATATAAATTAACTCCCTTTGATTTAGAATTGGCAATAAAATGCTTCTGAAAGGCCGAGTGAGGACAGAGGTTAGCTGTCCTGGGGAGAAACGGTGGAAGAAACAGAAGGACGATCCTCCCAGCTCTCTGGTCCAACCCACTCGTTCCCTCTTTTGCTCTCCAAGAGAGCACGGTCCATCCAACTTCACACCCCTCATCATCCCAGGAAGAAAAGACGGAGAGAGTTGATCAGAGGTTTCCCTCCGGCAGGTAGCAAGGAACCCGACTTCTCCAACCCTTGTTGCTTGTTCTACCTACACTAGACCTGACCCACCATCAGGTGAGTCACAGCACCAACGTCACATCACAACTGCGCTGCGTAAACTTCCACACTCAGTGACTAGGGCATGCCGGTGTGAGAAAGGTGAGTTTGAAAACCCGTCAGGCACAGCAGCCCGAGTCTGGCCTAGGAGCATCTTCCAGGGTCGATTCTGAGGAAGGCTGGGGCTACAAACAAAGACGGGGGGTCGGCACCGGGTGTGGTCTGGTGAAAAGGGGCGACTTTGCGAAAACATGCAGGGGGCTCCCAGGGTCTCACTCCAAGGCCCACTCCGCCAACCACTGCTCACACACGGCCCGCTGCTCTTCCGTTTCCAAGCGCCTGGTCTGGCACGGGAGCCCAGGGCCTGGCTTTTCCAGCAAGCCGTCCTGCCTTTCTTCCTCCACCGCACGGACGCTGGATTCTTTCAGCTCTTCAATCACCTCGTCCAGCTGACGCGTCACCCGCTGAGGGACCCAGTTGCTGTCCAGGCTGGGGACGAAAGGGTCCGGGGCGGTCACCTCGATGAGCTCTTTGCCGGTGGGGATTCGCAAATAATAGGCGTGCAGCATCATCCGGTAAGGGCCCCCGTCTTGCTTAAGGCTGTAGGTGAAGTCGCCGACGATCGCATGCCCGATGGCGCTGCAGTGGACACGCAGCTGGTGTGTCCTGCCTGCAGAGGAAGAAGAAGAGTAAGAAGAAGAAAAGAACAGTTTGGATTTATATCCCCCCTTTCTCTCCTGTAGGAGACTCGAAGGGGCTTACAATCTCCTTGCCCTTCCCCCCCCCCCACACCGAACACCCTGTGAGGTGGGTAGGGCTGAGAGAGCTCCAAAGAACTGTGACTAGCCCAAGGTCACCCAGCTGGCCTGTGTTGGAGTGAACAAGCTAATCTGGTTCACCCGATAAGCCTCCACAGCTCAAGTGGCAGAGCTGGGAATCAAACCCGGTTCTCCAGATTAGAGTGCACCTGCTCTTAACCACTATGCCACGCTGGAAGAGAACACCAGCTCAGGAGCAAAGCCAAGGGATGCCCACCGGATGCAGAATCACAGCAGATGAAATGTTTTGTTTGTTTTGCAATGTACAGCAGGGCTATGAGCATGATGCCCTCTGGCACCCGGGCACCTACGAGCCCTGCTCTTTGTGCCGACTGAGCGTTCTTCGAAAGTGGACACGGTTCGGTGAAGCTTTTGCCCACCAGGGTTCTGACTGGCCACTAGAGATCTCACTTACTATTATTGGATTATTGAAATGAAAAAGGGATTCCCCTTGCAGGCCCAGGACAGCTTACAAAATACAATTTAAAATACCCAAAGCAGGTGTGTGATCTTTACCAGTAAGGGGCTGCAGAATCACTTTGGTCACGGGGTCTCCGCTGTACAGGCCATACTCCAGCACAATCATCTCCGACTGGCACGGTTTGGGGTTTTCACAACCTGTTCGAACAAATAGAGAAAGGGAAAATGCTCAGCAGGAAGTCAGTCGTTTCCCCCAAATATTTCTAAGCCATTCACAGGCGTTTTGCAAAGCCACTGAGTCTCTGCGCTCAGATCCCGCCTTTTGCTCAGTTGTCTTCTGGCACTGCTTGCAGACAGTTTCACTGCAAGACCACTCAGAAGAGGGGCACGGAGAACTGGGGTTTTACACAGCATACCACAAAAAGGGGTCAGGCCCACAACTGGAGACACGGCTTTCTGCACAAAACCCCCTCTGGTGACTGAGAACCCCCAAGCTGTTCCCCCACCTACCCACCTTCAGCCAACCAACGCTGCAAATTCCATCCCATGTGCTATCTCTGGCCTATATCGCATCTGAATGTTATTAATTCATGAACATGAACGTGAAACGTCTGTATTCAGCCAGAATTTACACTCTTCTCTGCACTGTAAAAATGCAATTCTCCGTGTGAAGCAAAGTTTTGATAACACAATATATCGACAGCTTCATAGGACCACCGCATTGGTCCGCAGAGGATCAGCTAGGTTCGAATCCAGAAGGACCTTAGATCAAAGATTCTGGGGGTGTAAACTTTCGAGAGGCAAAACTCCCTGCATCAGACAGATGAAGACAAGATTTGACTTCTGAGCTCAAATCCCAAAAATCTTATTGGTCGCTAAGATGCTTCAGGTCTCAAGTCTAACAATATGTTGGTACCCGCCTAGAAAAGAACCCAGGAAGGCCCCAGGGGGGTGGGGGAGGGAGCAGCAGTGGCGGGGGAGGTTAAGAGCTCGTGTATCTAATCTGGAGGAACCGGGTTTGATTCCCAGCTCTGCCGCCTGAGCTATGGAGGCTTCTCTGGGGAATTCAGATTAGCCTGTACACTCCCACACACGCCAGCTGGGTGACCTTGGGCTAGTCACAGCTCTACGGAGCTCTCTCAGCCCCACCTACAGGGTGTTTGTTGTGAGGGGGGAAGGGCAAGGAGATTATGAGCTCTTTCGAGTCTCCTGCAGGAGAGAAAGGGGGGATATAAATCCAAACTCTTCTTCTTCTTCTTCTTCTTACCCTCTGTCCCCTCGATGCACATCATGTGGGTGAGCCCCTCCGTTGTATTCTTCCCGATGGCGTAGCGGATTGTCGTCTTCAGCTCTTGAACATGACCCCTCACCTGCCGAGCACAGGAGAAAATTTCTGCAGGAGCAGCCGGAAGCACGACCCAAAATACCAACCACCTTTTCTCATTTGTACAACGGGAACAATCAACGTGATGCACGTCCCGTGCATCTGAAAAAACACTACCTAAATATGCAAACCAGCACATGTTTCAACCTCCCAAGTGACACATTTTTTAAAAAGCTTCACTCGAGGCACGTTCCTAGGCCTCGTGGAGGTTTCCAGGAGACAGAGCCTGCAAAGGAAGGATGGACCACAGTCCTTCAAAGACTCCAGTGCTCAGCAAATAAGATTTCCAGCCCAGGCTGCAGAGCAGGGTGGCTCCTCAGAACCAGGCTGGATGAATCCTCTGACTTCCACAGAGGCTGGGAAAATCCGCTTCATGTTTGGGTCTGGAAAGATTGCATCTGCTAGGCCTGTCTTCCGGAGAGATTCTGCATCTGCCAAGTTCTTTCCGCCTTCATTTTGGAAGAAGAGTTTGCATTTATACTCGCTTAGAAGAGGAAGAGTTTGCATTTATACAGGACTTACCAGGGCGAGGTAGGCCTTGGTCACCAGACGTTCCTTGAAACACTTGTAGGCGCTGCCGGCGGCGGCTTTGTTGAGTGCCACACAAAGGGCCCCGCTGGTGGAGAAGTCCAGCTGGTGGCAGAATCTGGAAGCGAGAAAAGAGCGATTCTGTTGCTGTTTCAGGACCACTAACAGCAACGCACGTCTCTGCCTGTTCTCCGAGGCCCCTTCCGCACATGCAGAATAATCCACTTTCAATGCACTTTGAAGTTGGATTTTACTGTGCTGAATAGCAAAATCCACTTGCAAACAATTGTGCAGGTGGATTCAATGTGCATTATTCTGCGTGTGCAGAAGGGGTTTACAACTCTCTACAGTAAATAAAAGCACAAAACTCCCTGACCTATCTGGACTCTATCCCACACGACTTCCTTTTGTTAAAATCACAGTAATTTTCCGCTGTTGGGTTTTCCCCTCATTGCTTGGTTTAAATTGCAAACCACTTTGCATTCTTCAGCTTATGAGTTCCCACAACGCCCCTGTGAGGTAGGCCATTAGAATCACCATGTGACAGGCACACGCACGTCTGAAAGTTGAAGCGATGCCTCACGGTGGTCTCAGCTAAGCCAGGATGATATCTGGGATCTCCCCAGATTCTTATAAAAGACTTCCTTGTTATTGTCACTCACCGGAAGCCGTAGTAGGTGTCCGGGTCAGCGAGTTCTGGGAAACGGTACCTGAGCTGGCTCTGCAGGGTGAGCTTTTCATACCACATCTTGCTGTCGATGCGGACATCCCAGTGTTTGTTGACTACAATGAAGTCTGAACTTTGGTACAGAATGGACAGGTTGTCGAGGCTGACCGGCTCCATAGCGGCAAACCTTTTGAGAAAGGAGACACGTGGGGATTCGTTTTCCAAAGGATAAGGCCCAGGCGGGATTCACACTCGCCTCTGCTATAGGGGCAGGCTGGTTGGGGCGATTCTGTGGGATCTGAAAAGAACTCTACACATGTTCAGTGGTACAGTAATTACTTCACAAAGCCAGGGCTCAGCTTGGTCATGGAAAAGGAGTGTTCCAGCCACGAAGGGAAGGGGGCAGGCAGAAATTTGTTTTCAAGAAACAAATAAATATTAGACCACTGAGGACCAGTCAAACGGCAGACACATTTTAAGTGAGGACAGATGGGTGTGGCAGCTCAGAGACTCAGCTAAGAAGCTCGGAGTCCTCGGTTCAAATCTGACTTCAACCACAAACTCATTAGAAGTGCTAGATTTGAGTTCACCTTGGAGAAAAAAAATGATATTCAGAGTAGGAGCCTTTTAGAGTCAAGCTGTCTGGGTATTTGACCAAGGTGGTTTTGACTCTCAAAAGCTGATACTCTGAAAATCTTGTCAGTTTCTACAGTGCGGTACCGGATTCAAATCTAGGTCCTCTACTGCAGACCAACATAGCTACCCTGTGAAACTATATCAATGAACTCGATAGGGAGTCTTTAGCAAATCATTTCTCTGTCCCCTTTGGTATAATATGCTGGCCTACCTCAGATGGCTGTCGTAATCATGTTTTCGTGAACCCACTAAGGTAGACTAGTGTATTGTGAAGAAGGGACTATGGCTAACCATAATTTGTGCCAAGAGTTTTGGATGCCCGGGGTAAATGTGGGGAAAACCGGCTGTGTGATCCTTCACAGTCGCCATTCCGAATGATTCCATCACAAGCAGAGAGGTGAGAAACCATTTGCCCAAACTGCTAGGCTTCAGGGCCACAAACTCACTTCACCAACTAGCAAAACGCAATATTGCTTGGGAAGACTGAGGTCCGGGAAGGTAAACTTTGTTCAGTTCAGGTGTGCTCCCAGGATCTGATGCTGGCGACGGCCAGACCCGGGAGGGATGCTGAGTCCGGACTTCCTGGCTTCTGATTGGCCAGTCTGGAACCAGGATGCTGAAGTGGCTGGACCATCACCCGATGCTCTGATCCACAATCCGGTTGGAGCAGAAAGCATCCAAGCAGCCACTTGCGAGCCAAGGGAGACTCACCGGGGCGCAGAGATTGGGACCACCAACCCCCCACCCCTGATTATTTCCCTCCCAGCTAGCGGCCAAGCAAAAGGCGGACAGTCCCCTCTAACCTCCATCCCAGGGCGTGACTCTTCCTCGTGCCCCCGCGCCGGATCATGCCCCTCCAAGTCAGCAAGCGCCTTGCTAAAAGGGGTCCCCAAAAGTGCCAGGCAACCCCACCCACGCCCCGCCCCCTATTTCTGCAGGATTTCCCAGGGCCCTGCAAATTTGCAGCCAGCCATGCACGCATGCATGATACACGCTCCGCTCCCAGCCTGCCCCCCCCCCCCCCCCCTGCAAGAAATACGCCGAGCCGGACGGACGGACCCACCCACCTTCCACTTTTTGCGAGGGCTCGGCGGAGCCATGGAAAGGTGCGCGCGTGCCCGCCGCGGAGCGCGACCCCGGGCAGCCAATCAGGGCCCGGCAGGGAGCGAGCGCTCAACCCGGAACAGCAACGGGGGCGCGCGCGCGCACGCCCTTTTAGCGCGCGTTGATTTGCAAACCGGGCAAGGAAGGGGGCGGGCCGGGCAGTCCTGCGCGGTGGTTGCAATTGTGCAAAGTTGCATGTGAACATTTCTTTTGCAAAACAAACTGTGCAAGGAAGAGGCTCTTATTTTTATTTATTTTATTTTATTTATTTATTGTTTAGGCTTATATACCGCCCTATCCCCAAAGGGATCACCGTTGTTGCAATAATAGAGCCAGAAGAGGGTCGCTTATGGGGGACGAGGAGCCCGAGCTGCACGGCATCGAGGATGAATTCGACCAGCAGTTTGCAGACGAGTTGGATGTCCTGGCTGAGCTGGAAGGTAGGGATGCCAATCTCCGGGAGGGGCAGGGAGACCTCCCGGAATTACAGGAGACGGCGGAGAACGTGGCTGCTCTGGAAGGCGGACTGCAGGTCTTCCCTCCCCCGGCCAAACCTCTTGGTGCCACCCCAAAAATCTCCAGACTGGAACCCCTGGTGACCTTGTCAGGTTGGGCACTGACACCCTGTTTCTGCAGGATTAAGCCTCCCCAGCACCATTCAGCAAAAGTGGCGATTGCAAAAAGTAGGGAGTTTCCCGAGATCTTTTATTTTACAGTATTGTTAATTATTTGTAATAATGCCCTGGTAGATCTACTTCACTCAGGACAGTGTTAGGCCTCTGGAACTCACTGCCACTAGATGCACGGGTGGCCATTAGCAGGTCGCCTTTGGAAACGTGGCTGGATAAAACCACGGAGGGAAAAGACTACCAGGGGCTATTGATTATGATCTCAGAATGAAAACTGCAGAGGCAGCGTACCTTTGAAAACCCAAGTTTAAGGGCAACCGCAAAAGCAAGGTTTTGGGGCTCTGAGCCTTACTTGTAGCCCTTTGAGGGGTATTGGGCTGATCAGTCTGGAGATGACATTTTTGTTCCGCAGTCGGTTTGCAACTCTTCCCCCACCCCTGCCCCTCACAACAACTCCTCCTTTCTTGCAGGAAAACAGCCTCCGGCTCCATCCCATAAATTATCTTCATTTCGAAACCAAAAGAAGAGGACTTTTGAAGAGGCTCTCGCAGCTGGGGATCTGGGGAAGGACTCCGTGGCTCCAGTCCGCCGGCCGCGCTTGAAAAAGGAGTCTTGCAGCCAGACCTTCCCCAAGGAGACCTGTGACGATGCTCCCCTGGAACCCGAAGATGTCCCCACGTTCAACAGGGTTGAGGACGATTTGGGGGCTCTGCTCCTCCAGGAGGCTGAGGGGGCTCAGAGTAGGTCTTCAATCCATGCATTTCTCTTTGGGAGGTTGAAAGCAAGCAGCATCGACTCACGGGGCGCTTTCCCCCAACAATCCTGCGTCCTCTGAATGCGCTATATAAAGACTTGTGTGGGTTTTTTTCTAATCAGCATCACACGTTTGGTTTGGTTTGCAAGAGAGAAAGCTGCCTCAAGTTCCCGGTTTTAAGTTCCCACTTGGGCCTTCGGTATCCGTGCTTTCTGGGGCTATTCACCAGATGCAGTGGGATTCTCTACCCTCTTGGCCAGAGTTGGCTACCCTTCGGACGCCTCCGGGGGTCCCTTCCTCCAGAAGAAAGTGCTGGATCGAAGTCCCAGCATCTTGCTGTGGGCGGCTTGCTTCCCTTCTCTCAGGTGGCCCAGGGGTCCCTTCCGCACGTGCAGAATAATGCATTTTCAATCCATTTTCAATGCACTTTGCAGCTGTGCAGAATAGCCAAACCCACTTGCAAACAGCTGTGAAAGAGGACTGGAAGTGCGTTATTCTGCATGTGCGGAAGGGGCCTGGAATGTGTCCAAATGAGTCTAGTTCTCTTGGTACCTGAAGGGCAAAATGTTTATTGTGGCAGGTGCTCTTCTGAGTACAGCTGTGTCTGGGGCAGAAAAGGGAGAGCAGCCATGGCGTAGTGGTTAAGAGCTCTTGTATCTAATCTGGAGGAACCGGGTTTGATTCCCAGCTCTGCCGCTTGAGCTGTGGAGGCTTATCTGGGGAATTCAGATTAGCCTGTGCACACCCACACACGCCAGCTGGGTGACCTTGGGCTAGTCCAGGGGTCTGCAACCTGCGGCTCTCCAGATGTTCATGGACTACAAATCTCATCAGCCCCTGCCAGCATGGCTAGTCACAGTTCTTCGAAGCTCTCTCAGCCCCACCTACCTCACAGGGTGTTTGTTGTGAGGGCGGAAGGGAAAGGAGTTTGTAAGCCCCCTTGAGTTTCCTACAGGAGAGGAAGGGGGGGATATAAATCCTCTTCTTCCTCCTCCTCCTCCTCCTCCTTCCTCTTCTTCATTTGTGGAGGCAGCAGATAGTTGAGCAGAAACAGTGCCTCTCTGTTTTCTTTCTCCTTCACCAATATTTTATATGGTTTTTCAGCCTTGCCCAAGGCACCAAAGTAGCACCCTGGGAAATGTAGTTTTTAGAGGGCCTGCTGCGCAGACTTCTTTTTTCAGAGTGCACCGTTGCTGTGCTCAGAAAGAAAAGCTCAAGATTCTGTCTGGGATAAAAATCCAAGCTGTAATGCTTGCTTTCGTGTCAAAGGTCAGCATTCTGCACTTTCGACACCTATGCTCTGAGTCCAGGAGTGGTAATGAAAGGATTCCTTGAAGGTGGGCAGTTTGGGGCTTGACTTCCTGTTGTGCTGCTTAAGAACTTTCCCCTGTGCTCCGGCAGCTCCCAGGCCAAAGCGACGTTGTCTCGAAGCGGTAAAGAAGCTGGACTTTGGAGTGAAAGAGAAGACAGCCCTTGAAGTCCGTCCAAAGGATGGAATTGCCTCGCCTTCAGGAGCCTGTTCTGAAAGCCAAGAATCCAGGTGATGAGAACACATGTTGCTGTTCTTTAGTTCTCTCAAAATTTCAGGATTAGCCATGCTGGCATTCTTGAGCAGCATTTATATAGCTAAGGACCTAAAAACAAAGAAGGCATGGTTCAAAACTCACAGCGTCGTCTGGAATCGCAGCAGACCGAAGGGGCTTTATCAGCACTTAGGCAGGGGTTGGGCAAACTGGAGAGGGTCTCCCCACCCCCACCCCCACCCCTGCGCAGTTCTGAGGGCTTTCCACAAATCTTGGGTTGGGCTCAATCCCGTGGGGCAGGGACAGACTATAGCAGCAGTGCCAATACATCTGTGAGTGTTTCTTGCCTGCTGATGGGCAAAGCATGTCCAAAATGTTTTAGGAATCAGGGTTGTGCTTTTGGGTTTCTTTTGAAGGACTCCGAGGCGTGTGGTCCTAGATAGCTTGGGGGAGAGCGACATGCTTCTGCTACAGGCCACACCGCCAGAGGAGGGCGCCCCAAGAAAAGTGCTGAAGCGCCCGCCCATCCTGGAGGACTACATCAACGTGACTTCAACCGACGGGACTCGAGTCTTCATGGTTGTGAGGGAGAATTGCTCTTGGACAGGGGTGCAGGTAGAGTATGCAGAGGGGTGGAAGCTCTGCTCTCCAAAAGAAGAGTTGGATTTATATCCCCCTTTCCTCTCCTGTAAGGAGACTCAAAGGGGCTGGCAATCTCCTTTCCCTCCCCCCCAACAAACACCCTGTGAGGAGGGTGGGGCTGAGAAAGCTCTGAAGAACTGTGACCAGCCCAAGGTCACCCAGCTGGCCTGTGTCGGAGTGCACAAACTAATCTAGTTCACCAGATAATCCTCCACAGTTCAAGTGGCAGAGCTGGGAATTAAACCTGGTCCTCCAGATTAGAGTGCACCTGCTCTTAACCACTACGCCACGCTGGCTCTCTAAAAAAACTTGCTAGGGTGTTTCTTTTGGAGGTCTCTTCTTACCCCAGCCTGGCTGAAAGGCACCCTGATATCCGTGCAACCAGCATCTCAAAAGTGGGTTTTCTTTCTGGTTTCTGCAGCCCTCCAGTTCTCTAGGATGGAACAGACAGAGACCCCTTTATTTATTGGGGATGCCTTTCTCCTACCTCAAAGAACAGGTGGCTGAGGAGGTAGGTCTCTTTCCCCTTCCTTGCTCAGCATCCGGTCCTCTCTCTGACGTAGTGGGGGTGGGGCGGTATGAGTGACCTCATCCATGTCTTTTTGAGCTTTTTGTTCTTGGCTTCGCTCTGTTTTTATATTCCAGCGCCGGAGGCGGATTCGTGAATCTTCACGGCGACTGACGGAGATTCTGGACAGGTGGGCCTCTCGATATTTTGCAATTGGAAGGGACTTCTAGGCCACTGAGCGTTCCTTTACCTGAGTCCGGGTGGGGGGTGGGGGATCTGGCAGCCAGTGGGCAAACTCTAGCCCAGGGAAGATGCTGGATAGTCCTCCGTTCAACCGCATGTTTAACCAGAAAATGCTCTGATGCTGGGGGCATGCTGTGATCCCACAGGTGTGGCGAAAACTGACAGGTTCTGAGAATCCACTAGGTGCCTCGTGACCATTCTCGCGGGGGGCTTTTGGGTTTCTGCTACGATCGATCTGTGAAAGGCACCGTCAGATCCTCTTCCTGTTCAGCGCAAGACTGACTCTTTGGCCACTGAGCAAACTGACAACATCTGAGGCTTTTTTTGCAGCTGTCTTGAAGATGAGAGAATCGAAACCGAGGCCACAGAGCCCGGGGAAGAAGGCGGCAGCGGTGGTGCAGTGAAAGAGGACGAGTCGGCCACGGGGTCCCTGTGGGTTGACCGTTTTGCTCCCAAGGACTACGTGGAATTGCTCAGTGATGTGGTAAGAACCACGTCACTTTGGCCTGCGGTCATTTCTGTGTGTAGCCGGCCATCACTGGGCACAACTGCGTCCGCTTCCGCACATGCAGAATAATGCGCTTCCAATCCACTTTCAAGGCACTTTGCAGCTGTGCGGAATGGCAAAATCCACTTGCAAACAATTGTGAAAGTGGATCGGAAGTGCATTATTCTGCATGTGTGGAAGGGGCCTCAGAGGGGAATCTTGGTTTCTTCGTAAAATTTAGGGTCCATTTGGCCACCAAAATAGTTTCAAAATTATTTTCCCAGGGGCAGAAGCAGCAGTTCTGTCAAACTGTGCTGGTTTTCTGTCCGGATAGCAGCAAAACCAAATGTGACAATTATTGAAAGTACCAGGAATTGGGAGGGGAAATTCCCTGTGGTCAAAAAGAAGGGAAGGCGGATAATGTATTATCAAAGGCTCTCACTGCCTGACTCAACTGGTCATTGTGGGCTTTCCGGGCTGCGTGGCCGTAGTCTGGTAGATCTTATCCCCACCCTGGGACATGGACAATACATACCCCCTAGACATTCCCTTCTCACTGGACAACAGGGTGCAACACACTTCTCTCTGTGATACCCCTCCGAAGATGCCAGCCACAGATGCAGGCGAAACGTTAGGAACAAGATCCACCAGACCACGGCCGCACAGCCCAGAAAACCCACCACAACTGGAAGGCAGATAGTTTGCTTCCTTTTCCCAAGAGGCAGGTGAATCTCTCTTCCAAACAGCACCTGTAATACAATTTGGCACATAACCAGTTGAGTTCAGTCAACTGGAAATCTGCACATGAAATAATTAAATGGATTGATTTTAAGTCGGGAAAAGATATTCAGAATGTACTGTCAAAGGCTTTCACAGGCAGACTCAACTAGCTGTTGTGGGTTTTCCAGGCTGTGTGGCTGTGGTCTGGTAGTTTTAGCTCAAACCACCAGACCTTTGGCCACACAGTCTGAGACAGGAGTCTGCAACCTGTGGCTCTCCAGATGTTCGTGGACTACAATTCCCATCAGCCCCTGCCAGCATTTCCACTCTGGGAAAATCCACGACAGCCAAGTGCTCAGAATGTTGCCAAGTCACTTCCTGTTGCCAAGTTACTTCGCCTTCCTCTCTGGCTCTCAGTACACGAACCGCTGCCTTCTGAAATGGCTGAAACTGTGGGATGTCGTCGTGTTCGGGAAGGACAAGCCCGCCAAGAAGGCCAAGCCGAGCGCGGAGGCCCAGCCGCCCTCCAAGCGGCCCAAAGATTGGCCGGGCACGTGGAAGACCAAGGCCCAGCTGACGGAGGAGTCCCTGGAGGCAGAACTGGACCAGCACAACCGACCCAAATTCAAGGTGACGGAAATGGCTCTAAAGGGCTAGCGTGGGCTTCACTTTGCTGGGTTCTAGCCTAACGTACTTCACGGTGTAGTTGTGTGGATAAAATGGGGAAGGGAAAACCTTGTATGCCATCTGGCTCTCCTTGGAGGTTGGGCGGTGGGGTGGGACGGATATGTAACATGGTTGTTCAAGAACATTCAAAGGTGTGCCTGTGCTATTGTGGCAAGCCTTACAACAACCCTTTGAGGCAGGCTGGTATTATCCCTGCTTTGCAGAGGTTGCTGCCCTGAATGTGCTTTGGTGAGGTGCCAGCAGCAGAAATAGATTCTGCAGAGTTGTGCGGGGAGTTTCTTCCCCACTAAGCATGTACTGCCTTCCACGCTGCAGAGGAAACAGCAATTCTGTCCATGCCTGAAAGAGGTGGTAAAAGACTGCCTGTCTGCAAGTAAAAGACTGCCTGTTTGCAAGGGCCTTGGGAGTTTTCCTTTCTGTCGTCCTGCCTCCAGGTTGCCCTCCTGTGCGGCCCCCCTGGCTTGGGCAAGACCACCCTGGCGCACATCATCGCAAAGCACGCTGGATACAACGCAGTGGAGATGAATGCCAGGTGAGCTGCCGGGAAGAGCTGTCAGTCTTTCTCTTGGTTCATTTTCCTCTGCAATTCCAGCTCAGTACTCGGCCATTGGGTTTAACAGCTGTAGAGAAGGCCCTGTGGGCTGCCCCCACCCCCTCGAACTCTGAAGGGGTCGCCCTTGCATGCCACCCCTCTGATCTCAGTGCCCAGGCAGGGATTTCTACCTTTCCCTGCACACACGCACACCCACACGCAAAAACCTTCCCTAAATCTAGTATTTTTGTTTCAGTGATGACCGCAGCCCAGACATCTTTAAAACTCGGATAGAAGCTGCTACCCAAATGAGGTCTGTGCTGGGAGCCCACGAGAGGCCGAACTGCCTGATTATCGATGAGATCGACGGCGCCCCCGTGGTAAGAGGGATCTCTCGGGTGGATGGCAAATGCTCCCTGTCTTCTTTGCACAAAGTAGGCAGGAAAGCCTGAGACTTTAGGGGGGCTCTTTTGGGACCCCTCCTCCCCAGCTGGCTCCCCTTCTGTTTCCCAGGCCTCTGTCAACGTGCTGCTGAACATCGTGAACTGGAAGGGCACGGAGGCAGAAGGCGCTGCCGGTGCGGCAAGTGGGCGGAAGAGGAAGCAGGAAGGCGGCGTCCTTCTGCGTCCGATTATTTGCATTTGCAATGACCAGTAAGTCTTGTGGGCGTGTTTGTGTGTGTTCACGGGCCCCTTCCAGCTTTTGTGAAGCTCCTCCTAGCATCGCCCCAAAAGACTGTCGCTGACACCCTCCCTAGGCCCGTATTTCTCGTGGTCTCTGGCTCACCTGACCTCTCTCCATTCTCAAGGTACGTCCCTTCCCTGCGGCAGCTACGGCAACAATCTTTTCTTCTTCACTTCCCCTCGACGGATCCATCCAGGTTGGCCCAGAGACTGCATGAGGTCAGCGTGAACCCAAAACGTTTGGCCCTCCATGAGGAATTTCTCTGTTGCATAAAGATTGCATTCAATCTCTCCTGGCTGGTCAGAACCAAAGAAATAATTTAGGTGTTAGTTAATCTACCTTTTTTCTGTCAGAGGTAGCCTTATAAGGACCGAAGGAGAAGCCTGTTGAAGTTTTACGTAATAAGGATAAGTTTATTAAGTATCCTTTTGTGTCAAGATGAATTTATGATGCAATAAGAACATGTTACAAACACTCTCAACTAAAATCGGAAATTTTCATGGATGTATTCAAATCCATTAAGTTCATTTTCTGACTGTATTTTAACTGTCTTTTCAATAAAATATATTTAAAAAATTTTAACAAAAGAACCATAGAAATGATCCCAACATCTCAGAAAATAATTTTCTGGGGATCAGGATATTGGCAGTTAAATTGGTGTTTAAAATTACATTGAGAGATAGATTATCTGGTCAAAACTTTTGCCTTATAAGGGCGTCACCATAAGTTTGCTGTCACCTGATGTAACTTTCTACCACCAGTATGGTGTAGTGGTTAAGAACAGGTGCATTCTAATCTGGAGAACCAGGTTTGATTCCCCACTCCTCCACCTGAGTGGCAGAGGCTTATCTGGTGAACCAGATGTGTTTCTGCACTCCTACATTCCTGCTGGGTGATCTTGGGAAAGTCACAGTTCTCTCAGAATTCCCTCAGTCCCACCTACCTCAAAAGGTGTCTGTTGTGGGGAGAGGAAGGGAAAGTAGCTTGTAAGCCACCTTGAGTCTCCTTACAGGAGAGAAAGGTGGGGTATAAATCCAAAATCATTATCTTCTAGATGCTTGCTGTTGCAGGAGAGGACCAGTTATTGCTGGGTGTCCAGAGAAAGGAAGTTTGGCCAAAGTTAGCTCTTTTATTCCACTAGGTTACCAGGGGCTAATTTGGCAGTAACACCTGTAGGCTTCTGCATTTCAGATTGCTGTCCAACAAGGCATGAAAGCCGACACAGGAGCACTTCTGGCTTTGTGCGAAAAGACTGAGAACGACATTCGCTCCTGCGTTAACACCCTGCAGGTACGTCGGAGCCTTGGCAGGGTGGAAAATGCTGTTCTTCCCTCATCTCGGGGTCCTGGTGAACGTGCGCATCATTAGAGGGATCCCATCCCCTTCCAATTTGCCATCACCCCCAGTCCATAAGACAGACTCAGATTCCCCGCTGCTGTCTCACCAGTTTCTACACAGTCGGGGCCAGAAAGAGGTGACTGTGCGGACGGTGCAGACCACAAACGTTGGCATGAAAGACCAGAACAAAGGGCTGTTCTTCATCTGGCAGGAAATTTTCCAGCTCCCAAAGATTCAAAGGTGAGAGCAGTGGCGCGTTCGGGAATCCCTTTCCAAGTTGGCCGAGTGGAGCTGATTTCAAGCCGTCTCTGCAAACAGAATTTCAGCACATCTGGCCCAGGGCAGCCCAGTGAATCAGTTTTAGTATCCCAATTTCTAATCCAGAGCAAATAATGCAACCTCAGTCCTATTTGCAGAAAAAGCGCTCTCCGCGTGAGCAGACCATAATGAACAACACAGCAACGGCTACCTGATACAGCTCTGCATGATTTACTCCTTTGGCTTCCAGCCACCAGTTCCAATGCATCTGTTACACAACACGTAGCAGAATAGTCTGCTGTCTTTTGGGGAGGCTGCCTGCCGTGATTCTGCATGAGTTACTGCTCTGGTTACCTCCTTTGCTTGGAATAGCAGCTTATGCAGAGATGCCCAGTTCATGTCAGTCGCTGTCACTCTCCCACGCTTGATAAGTAGAGCTCTTTGGAAGAAGACGACAAGTTTGCTTTTATATCCTTCTTTTCTCTACCTTTGAGGACTCTCAAAGTGGCCTTCCCTTCTCCGCCCCACAAGAGATGCCTTGTGAGGTTGGTGGGGCTGAGTGAGTTCTGAGAAAACTACAATTGGCCCAAGATCACCTGGCAGGCTTCTTGAGGAAGAATGGGGCATCAAAGTACAAGTGTGCCCCCTTAAATTCTTCTTAAATTCAGGATTTGGGGGGAGCACAATAGGACGGAAGAAGAGAGTCATTTTGTCGATAAGCCACTGTCATTTGGGATTTCCTTTTGAGGCGAGGTAGTCTAGAGGTTTGCTGTGAACGTTCCAGCCAGCCCCGTTGATTTCCCCCTCGTGTTCTTGATTGCTGTTCCGCTTCCCTCTGTTTGCCCGTTCCATCCTTCTCGACCTCTGAGCTGAGTGCTTCCTGTTCTTCTCCCAAGGCACCGGATAGGGATGGACGCTTCAAATCCAGTCTCCGTTCTTGTGAGCAGTGGGGATGTCCCGTTTGGCTCGGCCACCGTCCAAACCTCCCTGAACGCCACTGCGCAGAGATTCCACCGCATCTTGCATCTCGGCTCGTCCTCCGGAGAACATGAAAAACTTACCCAGGTATTCATTTCAGGGGCAGGCCCCCACTGCAGACGCCTGCTCAATTCTGGTACCTTTCCTTTGCCTTCCAGTCCTCGAGCTCGTTGTCGCAAATCTCTCCTGCTAACAATGAAGAAGAAGAAGAGTTTGGATGTATATCCCCCTCCTTTCTCTCCTGTAAGGAGGCTCAAAGGGGCTGACAATCTCCTTTCCCTCCCCCCCCCCCACAACAAACACCCTGTGAGGTGGGTGGGGCTGAGAGAGCTCAGAAGAGCTGTGACTAGCCCAAGGTCACCCAGCTGGCGTGTGTGGGAGTGCCCAGGCTTTGTTTGAGTGGGTCTCTCCAACCGTCCCTTAAACAGTTAATAATGACCCGTTGCTTCCGTTTCCTTCCCAGGGCTTGTTCGACAACTTCCTGAACATGAAGGTGAAGGACTCCAGTCTCGGCTCGGTCTGCCTGGCCTTGGAGTGGCTGGGCTTCTCCGATATGTCGCTCAGAGTCGTGCTGCACCGGCAGAACTTCCAGCTGATGAGATACCAGCCCTTTCTCCCAGTGGCCTTCCACATGCTTTTCGCTGCGTCCAGCATACCCAGGCTGGCGTACCCAAACAGCCAGAATGAGGCATGTATCAGGAGTGGCCCTGCGGGGGGTGGGAGGGGACTTGTGTCAGAATCCCAAAAACACACAAAAACTCTTGTTGTAGAACAGCAGCTTTATTGGTTCGGGATCTTCCCTGGCCAAAGCCAAGACTGAGAAAAGCCCGCGCAGACTCCCATAGTTAAAAGAACTGGCAGCCCCCCCCCCCCGGGAAAAGCCTGAGAAAGTGCGCCTAAAAGTAAGTGTAAGGAGATAACAGAAGATGGGCAAGCAACGACCTTGACACCACCTGGTGTTACTCCACATTCTACAGCAACAGGGAAAAGACAGTTAGAAATGCAGTTAACCCCCCCCAACCCCCCCCCCCCCAGTGCAATGAAACAGCAGCATAAGCACAATCCCAAAATACAGCCCTCCTGACAATTTGCCTGATCCTTTTTTTGTGGTCCACCACGTGGCAAACGGTGTTCTGAGGTGGCTGTTCATTGGAGACCTGCCCTCTTCCTCCCTGTGTTGCTGACCTTTGCCTCACTATCTGGTCTCTGTACCTATAAGACACTCCATCTTGCTCACTCCAGACTCTACAGAGCCTTGGAGAGAGAGAGGTCTTTCCCGTCTTCTACTTTCTGAGGAATTGTAGAATCATAGAGTTGGAAGAGACCCCATCAAGTCCAACCCCCTGCAATGCAGGAACACACAATCAAACGACATTTAACTAAGGTTTTCAGGGACTGAACCAGGCACTTGCAGCCTTCAAGGCACAAAGCAACAGTTGTCTCTGTCTGCCCGCTCACTTAGTGCCCACTTGTAAGGGGTTATTAGTTAAACTGACCTCTCACACGTCTGGCAGAAGTTGTGCTGTTTGTTGAAATTCCGTAGCATTGTCATAAAAAGGCTGCTGGATCACGCAGCTCGCCAGCTCTAACGCGCTTTTCTTTTCCACACAGGCTCTGGCTAAACTGACTCAGGTGCAGAACCTTGTGGCTTCGATGATCTCTGGGATCACGCCAAACTTCCGCAGCCGCGTGGGGTCCCAGTCTCTCGTTCTTGAGGCTCTTTGCCTCCTCTTGGACATCATCTCTCCAAAACTCAGACCGGTAAGCAAGTCTCCTCAGTTTCTCCTTCGTCCTGCTCTGATTTCTTATTGGGAGAAGGGACTGGGCACTTTACAGGGTGGTGGATAGCATGCCAAGTGACTCCCGGTTGCCAAGGAAATGTAAAAAGCCATCTATACCGTGTTTCTCCGAAAGTAAGACAGTGTCTTATATTAATTTTTGCTCCCAAAGATGTGCTACGTCTTTTTTTCAGGAGATGTCTTATTTTTCCGCTCCACAGCTGCATGCTCTGGTGTTCTGTTCGACGGGCATGCTCCCAAACAAAAACTTTGCTAAGTCTTACTTTCGGGGGATGCTTTATATTTAGCACTTCAGCAAAACCTCTACTATGTCTTATTCTCAGGGGATGTCTTATTTTCGGAGAAACAGGGTATATACACTCTTGGAAACACTTGTTCTCTATAGGGTCTAGCCAAGGGGCCAGGAAAACTATGTTGACTTCCAGAGCGATGAGACCGAGGCCCCTTCCGCACATGCAGAATAATTCACTTTCAGTCCACTTTCACAACTGTTTGCAAGTGGATTTTGCTATTCTGCACAGCTGCGAAGTGCCTTGAAAGTGGATCGAAAGTGCATTATTCTGCATCTGCGGAAGGTGCCAGAGAGAAGAAATCCCTGCCAGTTCTCCACACTGTTTGTAACTTCAGGTGAACACCCAGCTGTACAGCCGGAAGGAGAAGCAGCAGTTGTCTGAGCTGATCAGCACCATGCTGGCATACAATCTCACTTACCACCAGGAGCGGACCCCTGACGGGCAGTATGTCTACAAACTGGACCCGTGAGTATGGTTCTCTTGCATTTCTGTTCTGCCTTCCTTCCAAGGACAAGAAGAAGAAGAGTTTGGATTTATACACCCCTTTCTCTCCTGTAAGGAGACTCCAGGTGGTTTGAAAACTCCTTTCCCTTCCCCGCCGCCACAACAAACACCCTGTGAGGGAGGTGGGGCTGAGAGAGCTCTGACGAACTGTGACTAGCCCAAGGTCACCCAGCAGGAATGTAGGAATGCACAGGCTAATCAAGTTCCCCAGGGCTCTTCTCGTGCTTGCATGAGCAAAGAGAGCGTAGGTCAGACCTGGGCATTATATGGCCCACGGGCCACATACGGCCCGCCGGATGACCCTGACTGGCCCCCCTGCCGTGCTGGGGAGCGAGGAGTCTTTGAGAGCCCCGCAGAAGACTGTTGCCTTGGCTGCCGGCTTCTGCGGGGCTTTCAAAAGCGCCTTGCCCCCCTGCCTTTTGGCCCGGCCCTCCACAATATTTTCTGTTTCTTATGCGGCCCCATGGAAAAAATAATTGCCCACCCCTGGCGTAGGTGGTGTGTGATCTTTTCTGGGCTTGCAAAAGGTCTGTCTAAAACTGCTATTCAGCTTGCGTGCTGTATTTTTGAAAAGGACCACCCTCAGACTTTCAAGCAGATCTTCACGTTCAGAAGGGACTAGAAAATTTAAGTTTAAAGAGAGAGAGAAAATGCTAAGGTTCTGGCTGTTGTGGGTTTTGTGGGAAAATGATGATATCACTTGGAGAATTCTGTGCCTTCCTTGGAGAATTCTGTGCCTTCAAGTACATTGTGCTTACCTGTTTCAGGTTGTGGCACAACCCACGCGCACAATCCTGCTCACTGCCAGATCTTCTTATTCCAGAGCTTGGTGGTTTGTAAAACACACACACACACATTGTGGAGGTAGAGATATGCAAGTGACTTTTAATTTTTTGAACTTGGGCAGTTTTGGAAGTTAGCCCCCATTCCTGAAGGTTGCACCTCCCATTCGCTCTTTGAAAAAGCTGGAAGCTGGGGAAAACAGCATCCTTAGGGGTTGGAGGAAGCCTTGCATGATGGCTGATAATCAGGGCAGAAAAGAAACGTGAGGATTCAGCTAAGCTGTTTTATCTCTTGGTCAGTGTTTTCTGGAAAGGCACGAGATCTCTTTGGCCACCCTCACCCCTAGCAGATGGCGAACTGACAGCGAAAGTACCCAATTCGTGACTATACCGACATTAAACGCACCATTTTCCTCTTTCCATCAGTGATCTGCCTGCCCGGTTCCCGACCCGGTTGTCTAATCGGGTTTGATCCTCTTATGCCAATCTGTCTTGACTCTTCCCGTGTGTACGTGTGTGCATTTCAGATTCATTTTTTAGAACTTATAGTCACTTCAAGGCATACACCCATTCCCGTTCTTCTATTCTTACCTCTGCCAAAGAGTTTAACAAATGGAGGAGGCCGACCACGTCAGACACAGAAGCCACTGTTCACCTCTGGCAATTCAAAAAATCTGGCAATTCAAAAAATCGCCTTTAGGCGACCAGGAAGGGGGAATCACAGGTCAGCCGGTCTCCAAATGACTCTTATAGGAATGGGAGGTCTGGCAGGATATCAAAACCGTGGTGGAGAAACTCACAATGTGGAAGGGACTCCTATCTGGGGAGCCAGGTTTGTTTCCCCACTCCTACGCGTGAAACCAGCTGGGTGACCTTGGGCTAGTCACAGTTCCCCCAGAACTCTCTCAGCCCCACCTGCCTCACAAGGGGTCTCTTGTGGGGAAAGGAAAGGAGTTTGTAAGCCACTTTGTAAGGGGTTTGTAAGGGCATAAATCTGTCAGGAGTTTGTAAAGGCATAAATCCAAACTGTTCTTCTTCTAATGGGAGCATGGAAGAAAAGTGGCACGTGGATTACGTAATTTTAAGAGTTCCATGTTTTGCAAAAACTTAAGTCTCTTTTTAAATTTTAAAAACAAGTGTTTTGCGCTATTGTTATCCACCTAGTGAGGTACAGGGGTTAGAGCACAGGTGTCAAACATGCGGCCTTCCAGATGTTATGGACCACAGTTCCCATCATCCCCTGCCAGCATGATGCTGGCAGGGGATGATGGGAACTGTAGTCCATAACATCTGGAGGGCCGCGAGTTTGATGCCTGTGGGTTAGAGCTTCAGACAAGGAGCTGAGACTCCCAAATTCAAATCCCTGCCCTGTCATGGATGCTTCCTGACCTTGGTCCAGCCACACCCTCTCAGTTTAATTTACCTCACAGGGTTGTTGTGTGGATAAGATGGAGGAAATAAGAATGCTATCAGGCACTGTAGGTCCTTACTGTCTAGGCATAACTGAAGTAAACAAAGGAAAGGGGAAATATAAGTTACTAACATTTATACAACAGGTTACAATTCATTTGACGTCCCCAGAGCAGTATATTTTGTTTTGAAACATGCTGTTGGAATACTATATCTTTAGACTGGAGCGCATGAGTTGTTCAGAGTGTAGCTGGTGATCTTTTTGTCACTCTTTTGGCCCCGCAAACCCTAGAAACGTGGAAGAAATCTGTCGATTCCCAGACCTCCCTGCTCGGAAGCAGCTGACCTACCAGGCCAAGCAACTCATCGCGAGGGAAATCGAGCTGGAAAAGATGAGGCGGACGGAAGCCGCACTCCAGGCGCGCAACTCCAGCCAGGTAGCCATTCTGGCTTCAATTGCAGAGGCTCGAGACGGACGCGGTAGCTGGTCACCTCTGGAGTCAATCTCCCAGGCAGCATAGCAGCGAGCTGTCTGGTTGGAGGTGTCGGGCATTGAACCTGCGGCCTTCAGGGTGCCAAGCACGCTCTCTGAACTAGAGTCCCTTCGAGCAAGGCTCTCTGTTTAGCCTGGGGCTGGAATACTACCTGTTCCTGGGCCTCATGTAGGCTGGGCTTGACTTAGCCGTGATCCTTCAAAGCCTTATATACACTGAGACAATGATCTTGCTCAATCACCCCTGCTAGGTAGGCCCACAGCAAAACTGACTTTGCTCTACAAGCTTCTGCTCAGTTGATCTTGCCACAGAATTGGGCTATTTTTTCTGATGATTCCCTCGCCAGCTGGCCTGTTTTAAGCTGATTAAAGCTTCAATTCTCGGCCTACTTAACGTGGACACGAGGGGAACGAACTTCCCAGAAAAGCAGCAGGCTATATAAAACCACCCCCCCCCCCCCCCCCCCCCCCCCAAAAGAATCACTGACCTAATATTGTGTAGTTTAAAAGATCTGGTGTCGAGCTGGGAAAGGCTGTCCTCTTGTGAACAGCAGAGATTTTGCTTTCTGCACTGTTAATGTCACAAACCTGTCCCATACAAAATGTGTCCATACATCTTAGCAAGCCTGGGATCCAGTGTCTGGCCCAGAATTCAGACTGCTGGGGACAAGGGTCTCCCTGTAAGGCACATGTGTGGGAGGGGGTATATCTCTAGCAGTGGGGAAACTCTCTTGCTGGAGAATTCACCTGACGTTATTGATTACACTTCATAGATAGGGTCCCGTCCCACCCCGCAAGCCATGACTGTAAAGATTCTATTGCAGCAGTCTGGGGGAAGATTGTTATGTTATAATTGAGGGAAGATTGCGGGTTTTGTTGCTGAGTTGTTCAGTTTTAAACAGAAGATCTGTTTGCTTAACTGTGTGGATGAATCTTGATAACGCCCACATTTCTAGTTCTTGTCTTGTGTTGGAAGACCCCCACTTTCTCCCTTCTCTTAGGAGCTGGCAGGGAGCCCAGTGGCCAAAGAAGCGAGCCAGAAGGCTAGCTCCCTGTCCCAGGCGCGGAACCACGAGCAAAGGCTGGACAAGATTGTGAAGAGAGCCACGTTTGCGGAGAAGGTGATGAACTGTGGGCATCTGACTGGACTGGGGTCTTCAATGTGGTGCCACCAGATGGGTCCCGCAGCGCTTCTGATTGGCCACGGGAGAGCTGCCAGATGAGTTTCTCTGCTAGCTCAATGTGTACACTTGTGTGTAGGCAAAAAGATATCTTTAAACAATGAGTTTATTTTAAAAAGCACTGTTAAGCCGCTCTTCTGC
Source organism: Sphaerodactylus townsendi (assembly GCF_021028975.2). Lineage (NCBI taxonomy): Eukaryota > Metazoa > Chordata > Lepidosauria > Squamata > Sphaerodactylidae > Sphaerodactylus > Sphaerodactylus townsendi. Next base: position 148,478,181 of record NC_059428.1, read on the forward strand.
CTGAAATGCTGAAGAATGGCAGTCACACATGACCTCACTCTCTGAAATTGTGTGGCTGGCTCCGCCTCCTGCGACAGCCATTTTGTGATGGGGCCCACCACAGTGTCCAAATCCTAAGACCCTCACTTGCTCAAAATATTTGGGGACCCCCGGGCTAGGCCAACGGATTTCACGTTGTGCTTTTTCCTCTTACAATGCAGACTGTGTGCTATTAGTGGCACTTTTCTACCGTGCCGGTCTAAACACATGGGTAGTTCCCCCCTTTTTGGGGAGAAGGGCGTTCCTTAAGGACTTTGGGGGTCACAGCAGACGTAGAAGGGCAGCTCTTCGTGTGCCAGAGAAGGCTCAAAATTAATCAGCTCTTTTCCGAGCCGCAGAACAACTGCTAGGTTCCTGCTTGCAGCTTCGCTGTCCCAAACATTGGCTCTTGCAATTGACAGAAACGGCTCCGACGCCAGCTGGGCCTCTGCACCCATAATCCTCTCCGAGGGAAATCATTTTAATGGGGAAAGGGGGGTGGGGAGAGAGAGAGCATGCTGGCAGCATTGACAGATGCAGGATAAAAACTTGCAGATCTAAGATACATCTGGACTTCATTTCAATCAGATTTTCCCCCTAATAAAAAGGTGCATTAAAACCCGAATGATACGAACTCACTCGTCCGTGATCTAATTTTTTGACCTGTTCTAGGTGAAACATAAAAGGGGCGTGTGTGTGTTTTTTTTTTGCCCAAAGTCCATGTTCTCAGATGCTCAAAGGATCCGTTCACCCTGAGTTCACATGGTGCGGCTAAGCTCGAGAAATGTCCAAAGGGATGGCAGGACTTGCAAAAGGAACCAAGCGGCGCCTCCTTAAACCATGCGGGGAGAAAACGTCACGTCCTTGTAGTGGTTTCTGCTGACTTTTTAGTACGCAAATAGAAACCCACAAAACTAGCTGGAGACCCAGCTGCAGCCAAAAATAAAATGGCTCACCCCTTCGCCACCCCTTCTTCATGCCTTTTGTTCCTTTCCACAGCCAGAAACCGATTTCTTTGGCCGTGTAATTGTCAAGAAGAATGTGTCTCCTTCAACAGGTAGGTGTGTTTGGGAAAGGGGTGCCCCGAACCATCCTACTGAAAAAAAAAAAAGAATCTGTAGAGGATGGACTCTCCTTTTGTGTGTAGCCAATTTTAAGGGGCCCCCTTTTACTGGGAATAAATTTCAGGGTTCTTTCTAGACAGGATTGGGGAATCCCCAACGGGAAACAGATAAATTAGGAATTCCATATTCCCATCAGCCCCTACTAGCATGGCCAATTGGCCATGCTGACAGAGGCTGATGGGAATTGTAGTTCCTGAACATCTGGAGAGCCGCAGGTTCCCTACCCCTGCTCTAGACCTTTCCCAAGATTCTTGTTGGCTGGAGCCGGCACAGTTACGCAGACTAGTTACCAATAGTCTGGCTGTTGTACAGAGAATCTTAGACCTTTTGGCACTGGATTAGTTAACTGAATATAGCACTGCTACCTTATGATAGATGAACAGATTACAAATACAGTGATCGGGTCACCTGCTTTGCAGTTTGGAATCTTGGGCTCATTCTGCACATGCAGAATAATGCACTTTCAAACTGCTTTCAATGCTCTTTGAAGCTGTGCGGAATAGCAAAAGCCACTTGCAAACAGTTGTGAAAGTGGTTTGAAAACGCATTATTTTGCGTGTGCGGAAGGGGCCTTGTTGTGCATCAATTGAGAAAAGATCCTGTACTGCTTGGTTACAAATCTCGATACCTGCTAACAGATCTGCCCGTATCCTGATGGACTGGGCTGGCAGCCCTGAGCCGTTCTTTCTCCCTGGTTCTTATTCTGTACTACAGAAAACCCCCATTAAAAAAAAAATTTTCTCCTTCTTCCAGCAGACAACCAAAGACCTGAAAAAAACACAAACGAAAAACGAGTCGGGAGGGCCGTTGGAGCGAGCGACGTCTGGTTCCGGTTTAATGAAGGTGTCTCCAACGCCGTCCGGAGGAATATTTACATTAAGGATTTGATCTAGCGATAAAACCTTTAAGATTCGTATATGCAGCCTGTTTGGCCCTGCGCAATGCAACTGGACACAAATCTTACTCTTGTTTGTATCTATATTTTTGTTTGTAAAAAGTAATAAATCCGAAACGTGCATTTAGTATTGCTTTCTTTATTTAATTTATAAACGTGTCTCCTTGCCTTGGCTTGTTTTTTAAACTGCAAAATTGTATATCCTACAAGATACAAAAAAGTATTGAAAAATCACTGAAATGTTTTATAAAAGTCTTGAGTTCCTTTACAAGTTTTCCTTCAAAGAAAGAGACAGACAGACAGATTAGTTTTAACGGAAAGAGAACAATTTTGCAACAACCAGGTTCATGGGGACTCACATAATTCTGCTTATTGTTGCTGGTTCCTCCATCACAACAGACAACCACACCAAGGAAGAATGCTCTCCTCAAATTGGTTCCACCTCCTTGGGCAAGCGATGTAGGGTAGAGGGAAGGTTTAGAGGAGGGTGCATTTTCCTTTCTCCACCCAGGGGTTGCTCTTCATCAGTTCTGGATTCAGGAAAGGGTCATTTGGAATTCCGTCTTCTATCCATTTGAGGAATCTAGAAGGGAAGGAAAATTGAAACAGGCTTTGCTTACGACAAGGTTTTAAGTGTTTATATTTTTAAAAAACACCTTTGGGAGTCCCAAGCACTGGAAGGAAGTCTGGAGTTCCTTGAAGGGAGGCTGGGATATTTAAGAGTGATAGATGTGTATGTGTGTTTGCATTTTCAAGGTGAGAGAAATTCAAAGCCTTTGACAATATATTCAGAGATTGTTTGCTACTGCCTGCCTCTGCATAGGATTTCCTTGGTGGTCCCCATCCAAATATTAACCACGGCCACCCCTGCCTAGCAGATGAAACCAGAATATCCTGGGACATTCAGGTCCATCTCTAGTTTTTGCAGACATTAATCAGGCCTTGCCCCACTGCATGGCAAAGTGATCTTTGCCACCTTGAGGGCTAGAAACTTGCTGAGAGCTTACAGCTAACGACAGCGGAACTGTTCTCCAGGAGCTACAATGATGTATCTTAAATAACTGTGCCCCATGATTTTTCTCCCTTGCTTGTGCGGAATGTAATGGGCCACATGAATAAAAGAAAGGGGAGTATTCCCCAAGGAGGGGGCTTGTGGGAACACTCACTCAGGGATGGTTTTGGAGGATAATTCCCGCTTGAAAGCCAGCTGGTACTTAAGGCTTTCGATTTCCTTCTTCCACTGGGGGGCTTCCCATTCATCCATCGAGGCGTCTCTGGGGGGCTCCTCTTGCCAAGCGCAGAGTGGGTGTGGAGGTCAACCTGGATCTGAAACGAAACTGGAACCATGAGCACAGCCAGAACCTTGAACTCGCATCTCGTACGTTTTTATCCTGACTATAATGTTTGCAATCCTCGGAAACTAAACAGGAGGTGTTGAAATCTGGATGCAACAGCTGGTGCAGAGAGGAATTGGGGTGGGTGGCCCTTTGGGATCTCATGGACGTCCTGACCACGGTCAGCCAAGACATCGGTTGGTTGATACAATCCCCAAACGCCTGCTGTCTCTTCCCCTGCAGCCTCTAAGCTACAAGCCCCACAAAGTCCATTTCCCCTCTGAGGCCTGTTGGAATGCCTTTTCCTCACCTGCATTCTTGTCCCAGTAGAAAAAGCTTTGGAAATCCAGGTGAGGTTCCCTTTCCTATTGTGTATGAGACACAATTTGATTCCCCGCTCCGCCACTTGAGCTGTGGAGACTTATCTGGTGAACCAGATTAGCCTGTGCACTCCAACACATGCCAACCTTGGGCTAGTCACTGTTCTTCAGAGCTCTCTCAGCCCTGCCCACCTCACAGGGTGTTTGTTGTGGAGGGGGGGAAGGGAAAGGAGACTGTAAGCCCCTTTGAGTCTCTTTACAGGAGAGAAAGGGGAGGATATAAATCCAAAACTCTTCTCTTCAAGAGGAACCGATTTCTGTCACCTGGGGTTCATTTGTAACAGTGGCAGGTCTCCAGGCGGCAGCTGGAGGTTGGCAGCCTTGCCTCCACCCAATGTGGCCTCTCCATCTGCAAAGCTTCTCTGAAGCGTTGGGCTTCTGGGTCAGCCGGGCTCTAATTTGCCTAGTTTCTCCGGAGGCTTTAGCATTTGACTATCAAATCCCTCTAAACGCTGCCAGAGGGGAGGCGAGGTGGGGAGAGGCGGCGGCCGCTCTTGACTTTATGGAAATGAAAGATTAAATCTCGATGCACGTTGCTCTTCGGGAGTTTGGACTGGAGCCCGGGTGCCTGCGGGCTCCGCAATCGGATGAAGGGTTCTGGCATCCTCCAAGGGTGGTTTTGGGCCAGCGAGCTGCACTCATTGCCTGGGATCGGGGCAACGCTGCTCAGGTGGTGCTTGGAAGTCACCTGGGAGGGCAAGTATCCTCCGCCAGTCTGGCATCTCCAAACCCAAGCTGTCTCAATGCCCAGCTCTCCCAGAGGACACCAGAGGCGTATCTAGGGAAAATCCAGGGCAAAATCTGAGTTTTCGGGCCCCCCTGCCCCCGTACGAGCAGCCGCTCTCCCCCACTACGAACAGACCTCTTTTTTTTTTCACCTTCCCAGGGGGAAGGAGGATGGGTGTGAGGGCGATTTTCGCCCCCCACGTAACTAAATGGCCACAGCCCAGGGACATTTGACCCTATATGTCCCCCTAGGCGGTACGCCCGGTATTTGGGCTTCAATGGCTTAGAGAGCAGGTCAGTTTCAGAGTGACTGAGTTTTCTGTCATAAACAAAAGTCCGCGCAGAGTCCTAAACCACCTGCTTCACATGGGTCTCTGGCAGGGACAGTAAGTCGTGGGAATTAGTGGCAGGGTGTGCGTCTGTTAGTGGGACAGCAAGCAAGGGAAGGACAGAGAAGGACGTTCTGGCACAATCACACGCCCAAAATCCCTTCCCCAGGAAGAGATGGGTTTCAGGAGCATTCGATCACGGCCCTGGGAACACAGATAGACACTCTTGTGTGAAGCACCCAATGTTAAATGACCGGTCCTTAGCAGAGAAAAGTCTCTCCCCGTCTCTAAGGTGCTGCTAAGTGGAGATGCTGGGATGTGTCCCAAGGACCAGGGCTCTTTCGTAACCCATCGTGCACAGTCTCCTCCACAAAGTTGTTCACGTGGCACTTCAGGCAAGGGAGGAAGCGAGGGCGTGCGGCTGGAATGTCAGCACTGAATCGCCTCCAAGACTGAACCTGTTCAGGGTTTGTACACTAAAGCCACACATCAAGCGGCACAGACATGAGGGGTGGGGGGGTGGGAGGGAGTTTTGTTCTCTTACTTACCTTAGAGCTGCTCTTTGTTCTTTCTGTTTGCCTTTTACCTGAAAAAGAAAGAAGTCAGTTGGGTTCCTCAGCTCAAAAGATCTTGCTAACCTTGGAGGGGTTCTAAAGACCTGGCGGGGGGCAGCAGTGAGAGGGTCAGACCAGGATCTGGGAGAACCAGGTTCAAATCCCGCCCTCTGCTGTAAAAGCTGCCTGGTGATCTGGGGCCACTCACCCGCAGGGTTGTTGTCGAGATACAATGGAAGACAGGAGAATGGGGAATAAATTCATAAATAAATATAGTGCTCTTGGGAGACCAGGAGAGAGTCCAACAGCGTCAACATAAACACCTGTGTTACAATTGGGCTCATTCCGCACATGCAGAATAATGCACTTTCAAACTGCTTTCAGTGCTCTTTGAAGCTGTGCGGAATAGCAAAATCCACTTGCAAACAGTTGTGAAAGTGGTTTGAAAATGCATTATTTTGCCTGTGCGGAAGGGGCCTTGGTTTATTAAATTAATTTGTACCCTGTCTTTCTCACAACAGAGATCCAGAATGGCTTGCAGCATTCTCCTCAATCTGATCCCGACAACAACCCTGCCAGGTAAGTCAGGCTGAGAGGGCGTGACTGGCCCCCGGCCCTCCACTTGCCTTCCGTGGGTTCTGTTGGCTGCTACCGTGTCCAAGCCGAGGGGCAGCCAGGCTGTTTGTCTAACCCCGTATGACGCTTCTCAGTCTCACCTGAGCGGTCAAGATCTTGCCCCCTGGAAAAGGATGCTGGCATTTCAGCCTGGCAGCAAAGGGATTTAACTTTGGCAGGGTGGGTGGACCCTGGCATTCAAAGAAGCAATCACGGGCACGATTTGGTTGTAATTTGCATGGTGCCAGCGCTCTCCAGTTCAGGGCAGGAAGGTGGCATTGTTTTGACACGGCCGGGTTCTGCTCCTCCATTTCATTTCTTGTTATTTCTTGATTCTCTTCTGCCATTTCTCCCCCATTCTCTTCTCCCCCGCCCCCTCTCCTTTGCTTAGGACTAAGGAAGAGTGCGGGTTTAGGAGTGGGAAATGTTTCACATCGTATATTAAAAGTAATAAACTTTAAGAAAAGATCGTTTTGCATTGGCAGGCGCTTGTCACCTGCTGATATTTTTTTGGTGATGTTTCATCGTGGCCTGATGAGAACCCCTCAATATTCTCTTCCCTCAGATTCGACAACCTTCTCAAACCCAGCTCCACCTCGCAATGTGTGAGCTACTTATGACTTTTTAAAAACATATATATCTTTTGTGGTTCCTCAGTTCATCTCCCAGGTCTTGGCTGAGAATTCAGAGAAAGAAAGAAGTCTGTTTATGAGGGGAGTCTCCACAGCCCAGGGGTGGCGAACCTATGGCACTCCAGATGTTCATGGGCTACAATTCCCACCAACCAATTGGCCATGCTGGCAGCTGATGGCAATTGTAGTCCATGAACATCTGGAGTGCCATAGGTTCACCACCACGACCATAGCCAGAGGTCTTCAGGCAGCGGCTAGACAGCTGTCTCTCAGGCCCCTTCCACACGTGCAGAATAATGCATTTTCAATAGCCTGCAAGTGGCTTTTGCTATTCCGCACAGTAAAGTCCAGCTTCAATGTGCACTGAAAGTGGATTGAAAGTGGATTATTCTGCACGTGCGGAAGGGGCTCAGAGATGCCCAAGCTTTGAAATTCCTGCTTTGCGTCGGGAGTTGGACTCACTAGCCTCAGAGGTCTGCTTCCTGCTTCCAACTTTAGGATCCTTCAGAGGGAAGCCGAGAGAGAACAGCAAATGAGCACAGTACAGTTTTCTGGGATGACTTTTCCACACACTCCGTACCTAACTAGTAGCCCTGTTTAGAGTGGCTGGTAACTCTGGGGGGATTGTTGCCCTGCACGACACATTGCTGGAACTAGAGCTTTCCGTTCTTCCCCTTGCTCCCAACACAAGGTCTGGGCCGCCTGGTCAACAGATGAACATAAGAACAAGCCATCTGGATCAGACCAGAGTCCATTAGTCCAGAACTCTGCTCCTCGCTCACCAGATGCCTTTGGGAGCTCACATGCAGGAGGTGAAAGCAAGGGGCTGCTGCTGCTGCTGCTGCTCCCGAGCACCTGGTCTGCTCAGGCATTTGGAATCTCAGATCAAGGAGGGACAAGATAGGTAGCCAGAGATCGACTTCTCCTCCATCAATCTGTCCAAGCCCCTTTTAAAGCTATCCAGGTTAGTGGCCATCACCACCTCCTGTGGCAGCATATTCCAAACACCAATCACACGTTGCGTGAAGAAGTGTTTCCTTTTATTAGTCCTAATTCTTCCCCCCAGCATTTTCAATGGATGCCCCCTGGTTCTAGTTATTGTGAGAAAGAGAGAAAAATTTCTCTCTGTCAACATTTTCTACCCCATGCATAATTTTATAGACTTCAATCATATCCCCGCTCAGACGTCTCCTCTCCAAACTAAAGAGTCCCAAATGCTGCAGCCTAAGGAAGGAGACCAACCGATCTTGAGGCAGATCCTGGGATGTCTGACTCCCTGACTTTAGCAGTTAAGCTGGCGTAGATCCCAGGTACTCTGCGTTCACTCAACCCTTTCCTTCGAGATTGCTCTCAGCTGACTGGCCGCTTCTTATCTCCAGTTAGGCCCCTTCCGCACATGCAGAATAATGCACTTTCAATCCACTTTCACAATTGTTTGCCTGAGGATTTTGCTATTCCGCACAGTTGCAAAGTGCATTGAACGTGGATTGAAAGTGCATTCTTCTGCATGCGCGGAAGGGGCCTCAGTCCCTCTACTAACTTCGATGCGGTTGGATCAGAAGGTGCCTGCACAGAGACAAACTGTGGAAGGGAGAACGGATCTGATGGCCAATTTTGGCAGTTGTCCTGGGTCACTTACAGCTCGAAAACACTCACGCCAAAAGGACAAAATGACGAGGAGGGCGGGGGGAAGGGGGGGAAGGGCTCCAATATTTGTTCACTTCCAACATTAATCCACAAAGACACTGAGGGCTTACACCCGATTAACATTGACGCAAGCGGGATCAGAAATCGGGCCTGCTGCATCAGAGATAACCATGAATTGACTTAGCGCCCGTTTCGGACCGTGGGCTTGTGACCTCGCTGGAAGCACCTGATTGGGCGCAATTCTGTCTACCCGTCGTCGGCCAAAAGCTAAACAGGTTTCTAGCGGTTGCTTTTGGCAGCATCTAATCTCCTCCATAAAAAGGGGGTGCTTAACGCAGAACTTATATTGCTCGAATGGTGGAAGCAGAGACACGCCCACCTCTCTCCTACCCTGGGAATTCATGTTTCCAAATGATTTCTCTCCAATTGTGTCCAAGCGGGTGCAACACGACCAGGAGTGATTGGCCACCGACGATTCCATAGACAAGCATGTTCTAGCTCTCCACAATACAGAAACAAAGAGATATCTGCCCTGGGCTTGGGCTGTGTCATGCTTGTAACCCACCATTCTAAACAGGAGTGATCGATTCAAAACTACATTTCTGCCTAAACTGATATTTCACAATGAATGCCTGACAGTAATCTGGCTATCTGTTTTGGGGAAATGATTGACAGGAGGGCAAAGATAAGTTTGGAAATTTGGGTGCCAGTTATGCACAAACTGTGAAACCTTCCCTGGATCAGTTCTGCCCTTCCAGCTCTCAAAGTGTCTCAATCGCAAACAGCGGACTTTAACAAGAGCCAATTATTATTATTTCTTTAAGAATTCAAGGGTAAAACTGTCTGAATAAGAAAAAGCCAGAGTCGATAAACCCTGTTCATCATCTCCACTAGAGTCCATGAAAATTATATGCAAATTCATAATAAACAACTTCAGATATGAAAACCAGACGCCCATTGATGGTGCTTGAGAGGAATTAACTTCCAGCCCCAGTGGCTTTGACTTCTGATTTTCATACATCACAGAGGATGACGTTAATTTTGATGGTTCTGGGTAGACAGGGGTCTCAAGAGGACAGACTTAGTTGAAGGGCTGCACATACACAGGGCCGCAAAGATAATGCAAATAATTAATAATAATTAGTGCCCATTCATTCCGAGGGACAGACGTCCGTCTCGCACTGAGATCAACAAAACTTCAATCAGGATGAGTTTGATTTTGCCACATTAATAGTTAATAGCACTGTCACAATGAATGCCTTTAATCTACATTATCCTGCACCACTCAGATACAGTGGTTAGAATTTCAGGCTAGATTGGGGAGACCTCCGGCCAGACCCCTCCTCGGCATGGAGCTTGCTGAATAAACTTGGGTTGGTCACACAGCCTCAGCTTGGCCTGCCCCACAGGGCTGTTGTTATGAAAAAATGGAAGAACAATATCTTCAGTCCTACGGAGGAAAGGCTGGATTAAAAAGCTGCTAAATAACAAAACATAGGCTATATACTACTAAAAAGATATTGACAGATGCCAACCGCCACAAATTCCACTGAATGTGTGTTTATACTCGTAGCCGAATCAGTGTTATTTACTGTCCAAGAACCCAGCTGCAGAAAATGAGACAGATAAAAATCCACTTTTATTTTCTGATGTCCTTTTTCCTTCTGCTTGTCCTGCCCTCCTCATCTCAACCTCCTTTCTAAGTAAAAAATTCTGGGTCTCACGGCCTCTCCTGGCATATTTCACCTTCCCACAATTTGAAGCTCTTGGTTCTATTCTGTCCTATCTGTCAGCGTCCTCTGTGAACTTCTGAAATCCCAAAGGGAAAGCTGGGTTTTGCTTGATTGCTGATTAGATGCCTCTCCACCACAACATCCCTGAGCACCAAACATGGCCGCACACAATTAGTATACCTAATCTGACGCGTTCCTCTGGGAACACGCACGGCTGAAAACAAACAGCCTTTCGAATCCCAGATGGACAAACATTGGATGGTGGATTCAAGCTTTCCCCCCAGCCTCGCGGAGAACGCTTTGGAGAACGCTTTCCACACTGCCTTTTTTGCCAAGGAAAGCTTAAGTGAGACAGACAACTCTGGGAACATATCCCAAAGCTGCATCCTCAGGTTGGGTCAGTGAAATTCGAGGAACAGGACTGGCCAGTGGTACCAATCTCACAACTCAAGACCCCTCCAAAGAAACCTCCAAAGAACTGCCAGTTCCCCCAGAATGTACTGACAAATAAAAATGGTTACAAACCAGTTGTCCTCGATTGGCAAAAGTTTCTTAAGATTCCTCTACCCACCTTTTTCTCACCTGCTTCTTAAACACAAACTTCTGTCAGATCAGGAATTTAAATTCCCAGTCTGCATTTATCTGGACTACAAATGAGTGAACGTGAAAAATAAATGCCTTTCCTTAAAAATAAATGCCTTTCCTTAAATGCAATGGAAAAAATATCCAATTTTACCACTTCAGTTTTCCCCAGCCTAAGTTGCTGCATTTCAAGCTGGCCTACCTTCACTGTGTCAGGATTTGTGCAAAAATAAGCCAGCATTGGAATCAAAACCTAATACCTCTACGAGGTTTTCCTCCAGATCTTCCCCTTGAGACCCGTCATCTACCCACGTTTCACCTTCCTCTCTCACACCTCTGCCTCCTCACATGAAGGTAACCTTATATCAAAGTCAGCCTTGTCTAATTTGACCAGCAGTGGTCCTCTATAGTCCCCAGAAGAGACCTTTCATATCATCCATCGTGCAGTTGGCAGATGCTGGGAAATGAACCGGAGACCGTGTGTACGCCAAGAAGATGCTCTTTCGCCGAGCCAGTCCCTTCTCCATGAACCATTTCTTCAGGTTTCCCAACCCCTTGGAAACATTTCCCTCCGGAAATGATCTATTGACTATTACAGTACTTAACAAGCCACTGTGAATGTCTGTGAACATTCCGTGACGTCACAGTAGTTCAGGGCAGGAGGACTGGAAAACAACAAGGTGAGGCCAAAGTCGGTTTTAGACTGGGAACATATCCGCATAATGAGCGAATGTCAGAAGCGTGTGGTTCGACTCAGCCTGCTTTTGCAAAAACCTCAACAAGCGGTTGTTCGGGAAATTGTTGCCTAGGACTGCCACAGATGAAATGGACAGAATACAAACAAGACCACTGCTTTGGAGGCTCTGACCTCATAAGCCTAAAACCAAAATGATGGCAACAAGTAGTTGACGGGCAGTAGATTCAGGCTGGACAAAGAAAATACATTTTCATACTGTGTGGAACTGCCACAGATGTTATGATGCTCACTAGCCCAGATGGTTTTTACAAGAGGATTAGAAAAATTCACCGAGGAGAGGCCCATCCGTGGTTATTCGCCATGATGTCCAAATGGGGCCTCCATGTTTAGAAACTGTATAGCATTAAATGTCTGGGGACGGACAACAAGAGGGAAGTTTTGTGGCCCTGCCACGGACCTTGTGAGGCATCTGCTTGGCCACGGTGTGATACGGGGTGTTGAATTGTAGGCAGGGTCCTGGACTCAGCCAGCAAGAATCTTCTGATGTTCTCAGCGCCATGCTTCCATTTAATAATAATTGCAGCAATTGAAAGCCAGGCTGATGGTTTTACTCCTTAAAAAATAAACCCTGGGGGCTGCCATATGAAACAGCTGGATCGCTGGTCCATGAAGTCCAATGCTATTGAGCTTGGCTGTTGTGACTTTTCCAGGCTGTGTGGCCGTAGTCTGGTTATTTTAGCTCCTAACGTTTCTCCTGCATCTATGGCTGGTATCTTCAGAAGCACGATATACCTTGGAAGATGCCAGCCACAGATGCCGGGGAAGTGTCAGGTGCTAAACTACCAGACCACGGCCACACAGACCGGAAAACACACAACAGCTGTGAAAGCCTTCAGCTATCTAGACTGAGTGGCAGCCACTGCCCAAGGTCTCTGGACGGGCTTCTCTCAGCCCTGCTTTGTTTATCTCAAGTGAAAGTGCTGAAAAGGTGGTTCAAAAAACCTCAGCCTCCAACATACCGTTTAAAAAAACGACAGCCGTTTATGTTTGTGAATTTAATAACCCCGTGATGTAGCCGATCTCCACTTTCCCAAGCATTTAAAAGAGCTTTCACAAACAGAAAGCCCAGGTCCTCTTTTCAGAAACGACAGGCTCCAACACCACACAGGCAAGCTGGATGCATCCCTTTTCTCTCTCATCAAGATGCAAGATTTGTCTGGGTGGATTAAACCAAAAATGATCTTAGGGCCGTGTTCTGCTTCCACTGGTGCAAAGACAATAAGCAACAGCCGCTTCTTGTATGACCCCCCTCTTCCCCAATGCATTTTGGTTCTCAAAGGTATACAATTTCTGTCCATGGAGGTTCCATTTTCACATCGCCCTTAGCAGCATTTCCTGCTCCTTTGACCTCACCGGCAGAAGGAATTACGGTCTCTCAATTCACAGAGGTCGCTTTGAAAACAAATAAAACCAAATCTAGAGCCTTACCTTGGAAGAAGAGGTATTGACTAAAGGTCACCCAGGACACAGATTTTTGGTGGCGGCGGCTGCTTCTCAAAGTGGGTGTTGTTTTCCCTCACAGGTTGTCTCCGCTGCAAAGAAAAAAAAACCCGACAGCTCCCAGCCAGCTCCCCGGCACTTTCCCAGAAGACTGGAGCTCTCGCGCTGTTAACAATCTGAAATCCTGAATGTAATCTATTAATGTACGGCCTGTCCAGCTGCCGGCACCACGGCAGAGAACAGGGATAATGAGAAATCCGCCTCCCCCCCTTTCCCCAGATGCTGCGTTCTGTTTAACGGTTTGGAGTCAAGATAAGCTGGAAGAGAGCAAACCAGAGAACACCCTTTTCTCTCTGGCTCCAGCGATCTCGCCACACACCCGGCAATAGCCAGGTTCTGCAGAAACAGATCCCGGGATCATTAGCCTCATTAAGAGAATCCCAGGGTGGGGGCTGCTGACGTTTGGGCGCCATAGATACCTATTCCCCCACCACCACCCCTGCCAAGGACGGCACCTTCATCGTATCCCTGGGGTTTGGAGGGGAAAAAAACCCCAAGAGGTATCCTGCAAGCAATAACAACGGTAATCACCACTGGTGCGCTCCTCACTGCATTGACTCAGGCCCAATATCGGCTTTTCAAACAAAATAACCACAGGCTGGAGGGGTACAACTCCCACACACGATGCAATTTGTCCGTGGGATCTACAACACACAGGTGAGCAAACATGGAAACTGTGCTCTGGATAGACCCATGAAGCTGTGATTCTCCACACGTGCAGAATAACGCACTTTCGATCCACTTTCACAACTGTTTGCCAGTGGATTTTGCTATTCCGCACAGTCAAATCCAGCTGCAAAGTGCATTGGAAGTGGATTGAAAGTGCATTGTTCTGCATGTGCGGAAGGGGCCTAAGGTTCTTTTGTGGACCACCGTCCTTTCCCTGAAGGAAAGCAGTTTGAAATCCACCCTGTTAGATCCAAGATGGATTCAGAGGTGGACCCAAGAACCCAAGAAAGCCAAACCCGTGTGCACAGGGACAAGACCTCCCCCCCACACACACACACACACACACAGACCCGAGCTCTGTGCCCCTTGGCCAGATGGTGCTCATAGCATCAACCGGCTGCTCCAGCACGGGACCTCAATTTCAGAACGGCCCCCTCCCCCAGCAGCCAAACCTTCGCCTTTCACAAAGGGCCTCATCAATTAGCCAGTCCATTAAAAGGGTGGGTGAGAGCAGAGCCCCAGAAACCGGATTAGCGAGCTGTTTTGACATCAAATGTAACCCCCAAGTGCCGCTCTTCCAAACAATTATCAGAAAGGATTATTCGGGGTTGGGGGCGGAAGGAAGGAAGGAAAGCAACGTTGGATGTGATTTTAGTTGGTTTTCAGAGGCCTGTTAGCAGGGCAGGTAAATGACATGAGTGGGACAGAGAAAACCTGCCCAGGAACCAAAGATAATTCAGGACTTCCTGAGTGACAGCCTAGTAGTTCATTTGCTACTAATTCATCTGGTACCATCTGGTCCTTGCTCATTCTGTATTTATGTATTTAATGTATATACCGCCCTCCCCCGAAAGGGTTATAGAGCAGTGCACACAGTAAACATAAAATCAATAACATAACATCATAAAACATCATAAGCACAACATCATAGACATAGCATCATAAACATAACATTGTAAACCACAATAAAACAGCATTATAAAACATGGCGAGCATCAGATTTTTAACACAAGGCTGGCGTGGTGTCGTGATCAAGAACAGGCAGACCCTAATCTGGAGAACCAGGTTTGATTCCCCGCTCCTCCACACGAAGCCTGCTGGGTGACCTTGGGGCAGTCACAGTTCTCTCAGAACTCTCTCAGCCCCACCTGCCTCACAAGGAGAGGAAGGGAAAGGAGTTTGTAAGCCACCTTGAATCTTTTTTACAGGAGAGAAAAGCAGGGCATAAATCCAAGCTCCTTCTGCAATAGGGCTGTTCAAACTGGCAGAACCTGATTATTATTAAAACTGTGATGCAAAGTTAGATTCACAAACATGCAACCATTAGATAGTTTCAGAGACCGGCCACGTTGTTCTGGAGAAGAGCTAGGTTGTGCAGTGCAGTGATTAGGAGCACTGAATGAGGAACTGGAAGACCTGGGTTCAAATTCCCAGTCGAGCCATAGGAGCTCATTGGGAGACCTTGGGTCAATCACACACTCTCAGCCTAACCTACCTCACAGGGCTCCATGTTCCATATCGGACACCCTTTGAAGAACGCTTGAGAGCAGAATTCAGGGACCCATTGATTTCTGGAGGAACCGGTCTGGCTGTCATGGACTATCAGCTACCTGGAAGAAGAGAAGGAGGGTAAAGATCAGACTTAGGCAAAAACCAGGAACGGCAAAAGCCTCAGAGTGGGCAGGCCTTTCCCCCTCTGAAGGCCCCCAAGCAGAGGTCACCCAGGGACTCCCAGGACCTGAATTTCCTGCCCTGGGCACAGGGCTGATTAGATTACCTTGAGGGCTGTTCGAACATCCAGCTCTACCATTCAAGGGTTCAAGAAATTAAACGCGAACAGAACTGTCATTTCCACACAATGCTGTTTATGTCAATTTTTTCCCTAGCAGCAGGGATGAACCACTGAAAGCCCAGCCAAGAAATTTCTCAAGGACCCAGACAGTTGCCCGCAAAGCTGGTTAACTGGGAAACGAACTTCCATGATTATTATATAAGTGTGGATCACGCGTGGCTAATTAACCTCTATCTGACATATTTCCTCCCTCAGTTAACTCCGGCGCATCTCTACATGAAGAAATGCTCAGCGGTGGCTGTTTTCTAGAGCGACCTACAAATTGGCATCCCAGAGGTCAGCGTGAGCAGAGCTGAAACCACCCAGCGGCTCTGCCTGCTAAACAGAAAAACCGAGTCACAAAGGAAAGCACAGCTGTCGGCGGCCACAGAACATGATACTCACATGCGTCCGTTTGCCATGATGGTGGACCTGCTCCCTTTCTGCTGTGTGAGAGTTGGGATGGAGACAAGAGAAAGTGGTTATCACCTGTTTTTTTGTTTTATTTGACTTTCTCCGCAAGACTTAGGCCAATACCAAAGGGGGATCAAAAAGTAATCCTATAGCACAAGACATCCAATGAACAATGCAATCCAAAAAACTCAAAGACAATCACAGCTACAAAACTACTCCCATGTTTTTCCGGGCTGTTCGAACTTACTACAGTTCTGATCCCGATGTCAGAATGCACCCCCCCCCCTCCACGCCCCGAACTGTCTTGTTTTGCACAGTTTGCTAAATCAAAGCAAAGCAAAGCAGGAATCTCTTGCACTACTTAAAAGACTAACCGGGAGCTTTGGGGAGCGCATAATTTCTCATCGGCATCTGTGCTGCACCGTTAATATCTGTGGGGGGCAAACAGGCAATTTATGAGCGTTGTCTTATTATGTGCCCTGTGCTGCCTTTGTTAAGTGGTTTCCTAATTTTGTAATCCAGGAGCGTTGCACTTTTTGTGGTATATGCAGTCCAGTTTTTCATGGGGCTCAAATCAAATCAAAGAACCTTTATTGGCATAACAATATCGTGGTATTATATACACAGGTCCACTTAACTAAATAAAATACAAAGAAAAAAGAGGGGTATTGTCATGGAATGATGCTATCGCCGTGGTGGTGAACCTTTGGCACTCCAGATGTTATGGACTACAATTCCCATCAGCCCCTGCCAGCATGGCCAATTGGCCAATTGGCCATGCTGGCAGGGGCTGATGGGAATTGTAGTCCATAACATCTGGAGTGCCAAAGGTTCGCCACCACTGTAGCTATCACTACAGCAAAGGGAAGTCACATATGACTGTGAAAAGTATCTTTCCATGACAAGGGGAAAGTTCAGATTTTGCTCCTAGAGCACTGTTTCATATAAGAATCCAAGTATTTGGCAACTGCATCATTTGCGTCACTATTGGGGTTGTCCAACAGAAAGGAAACCTTTTGCAAGTCAGATGCATATTCTTTTTTGAGTAGCAGGGATGACAAATATTTATCTCTGGGTACAGCATAAAGTGGACAATAAAGTAAAATGTGGTCTATAGAATCTACACAATTCCCATTGCATATGCATAGCCTTTAGTGGTAAGGGGTTTTGATAAATCTCCCTGTTGGTGCAGCTGATGGAAGGGCACTACAACAGGCAGTCCAGCTTTTCATGGTGCTGTTTCATAATCTGCCCTGAATCTCTGCAAGAAAGGCAGGCTACAAAGGGAGCTGATAAAACAACACAGTCTACCCAAACTCTTCTCTTTTGTTTGACTTTTGTTTGTTTTTCAGCAACAATTCCTAGAGGTTTGCAGCAGTGTAACTGTTAGGACTGTTAGTTACGGCTTGCGTGCTGCTGTGCAGATTAAGATAGTAAATATTTTGGTTTTCTAAACCAAAGGGAAGGAGTTGTTGCTAGGGAAGAGCAAGGGCGCCATCAAGGGCTGGTTCCTGCAGTTGCAAACCAACATTAAATGCAGCCAGGAGAGAAGGGCCATTTCCACAAAGATCCCTGAAAACATTTGCAAAATGTTTTCTATCCCCCTCCCCTATTTGTCTGCACTCCCCCCGCCCTCAAAACGATTCCTGGCCAACATTTTGTGATCATTCCATTTTTTAAAAAATTATTCATGAAATTGATGCTATGTTGCTTCAAAGCCTCGTGCTGCAATTCTCATCTGTTGCGTGCACAAGAAATATGTGAAATTGCAGCCATGATGCCAAAGAAGAGCGGAAGAAGAAAGCCCTTCATGCTGGATATCTGCCATACGCTGAAGGGTTTTTTGGGGACGTAGAACACCCTCAAGCAGAAGCAGTCTATCCGAGCAGCAAGCTCTTGCAGGAGTCATCCACAATACGTCCACAAGGATCCCTAACTGGCGTTCCTGCTAAGTCGCAGGACAGGCTGGGGTACAGAGATGCCAGGGGAACGGATCTAGCTCAGCCGGATGTAAAAGAAGAGCCGGCTGCCTCCACTTTCTGAGCAAAGTCCTGAATTTCTCTCCCTGCAACTAACACGGCAAAGGGCCACCTCTCTACGTCACACCAGCCATTATTCCAATCAATTGTTTTAATCAGTTGTGTGGGTTAATCTGACGTTTGGTTTGTGCTTTGTGTTTTGGACGGGTCTATTGACTGCAAAGTTCTTGATTAAATTACCCCAATCATATTGGTTCTCGTCTATCCCTTCCACAGGGGCCTCTTCTACCCAGCCAGCCTTCCCCGATTGGATGGCTCCATTCCCCACAAACACACACAGACACACAGTCTTTGGAGAGGCAGGTTTAGTGGTATAAACAGGGCAAGTGGCTGTCGGGTGAAGGCTAATGGGTTTGCTGAAATTGGGTACCATCGAGACCGACTGTCAAGTGTCATTCGTTAATGGCAGACAGAAGCTTTGCAGATGAACCAGAGACCGAGGGGGGAGACTGCAGGAAAGAGCAGTAAGAGCTGGCAAATTGGGGGTGGGGGGTGGGGGAGAATAGAGCGGATGCTGACTTTTAATCTCATCTGTAACCATTCAGAAGTCCGGGTGCCTGGCCAGGCGGGCTGGGTCGCCCGACAAACAACATTCCCCCCCACAACGCGATTTGATTTCCGCCCATAACGCAGATCCATTTTAGTACATTTCCATCCTCTCCTCCTTCTGCACAGAATCTGTGGAGCAGCAGTGGCGTAGGAGGTTAAGAGCTCGTGTATCTAATCTGGAGGAACCGGGTTTGATTCCCAGCTCTGCCGCCTGAGCTGTGGAGGCTTATCTGGGGAATTCAGATTAGCCTGTACACTCCCACACACGCCAGCTGGGTGACCTTGGGCTAGTCACAGCTTCTCAGAGCTCTCTCAGCCCTACCCACCTCACAGGGTGTTTGTTGTGAGGGGGGAAGGGCAAGGAGATTGTCAGCCCCTTTGAGTCTCCTGCAGGAGAGAAAGGGGGGATATAAATCCAAACTCTTCTTTTTCTTCTTCTTCCTCTGTCTTATATTTACGACCCTGCGAGGTAGGCTAGGCCAAGGGCGGGAACAGTCGGTCCCAGTGCATTTCACAGCGAGAAGGGAAAAGGAACGAAGTGCGGAAAAGCATCACAGTCACGGCACTTACGGCTGAAGCGTCTGGGCTTTTTTAGTTCGTTTCACGAGAGATTGATGCTGGATGGTGAAAACAAAACTGGGAATAGAGAAACTTTCCTCCCCTCTTGGAACTTGGGGTCACCCTATAAAACTGCTTGGCAGGGGACTCAGCACAGACCACGCGTGGCCACTTCACCCAGTGGGCACCTGACTTGCGGAAGAAACTGCCACAAAGTATGTTTCTGCCCTTCTCCACCCCTCTTTCACACGGGCACCCCTCTATCCCTAGTGCTCTTGAACAGAGTGGGTTATCACGGGTATGCAGATAACACACAGTTGAAGATCTGAGAGCCAGCATGGTGTAGTGGTTAAGAGCAGGTGCACTCTAATCTGGAGAACCAGGTTTGATTTCCAACTCTACCTCCTGAGCTGTGGAGGATGGTGAATCAGATTAGCTTGTGCACTCCAACACATGCCAGATGGGTGACCTTGGGCTAGTCACAGCTCTTCGGAGCTCTCAGCCCCACACACCCTCACCTTTGGGGGGGGGCAGCAAACCATTTTTCCAACCCCAGCCAATTTATTTCCAACCTCAGAACTGAATGGCAGACGCCTTTATTTGCCCACCTCACAGAGCACGGCAGTGTTTGCTTCTTACGTTTGTGTGTTTTACGCATCCACCTCCCGCAAGCACCCGCCACGCTGAGAAACCGAGCCCAGATTCTTCCGCTTCCTCGATTCGGCGGTCCAAGCCTCCCGGCGTTGCGAGAGGAACAGTCTCTGTTTCGATCTGCGCCTTCGTCCCAAGCACCAACAAACTGGGTTTTGGCAGCTGAGCCAGGCCCAGAGGAGCCGTTACAGGCCCGTGTCTCGGCGGGTGGGAGACGCGTGCAGGTGGCAAACAGCCCTGGGCTGGGGCCCACCCTGCAGGAGGGAGCAAAACCACTCGTGCAGCTGAGACCTAGTCTAGAGGGAGCCATCAGATACATCTCCGGCCCAGATGCTGCTCTTAGCGACAGGTCTCTCTGGTTTCTGACGGGGGGGAGGAGAGTGCAGGCCAGGGGCAGCCGATTCCTGGCCATTCCGCAGGGTTTTCAAGGCAAGAGACATTCAGGTATAGTTTGCTGTTGCCTGCCTCTGCAAAACAGTGCCGAGCGATCCCGCTAAGCTTCTGAGATCTGACAAGGTCAGGTTGGCTCGGCCTGGCCAGGTCAAGGCAAGAAAAGTTCAGAAGTGGGTTTTCGTTGCCTTCCTCTGCACAGTGACCCCGGAATTCCTGCGTGGTCTCCCATCCAAGTAGAAGAATCAGAGAAGAAGAGTTTTGGATTTATATCCCCCCTTTCTCTTCTGTAAGGAGACTCAAAGGGGCTGACAATCTCCTTGCCCTTCCCTCCCCTCCCCACAGCAAACACCCTGTGAGGTGGGTGGGGCTGAGAGAGCTCTGAAGAACTGTCACCCAGCTGGCATGTGCTGGAGTGCACAAGCTAATCTGGTTCACCAGATAAGCCTCCACCGCTCAAGTGGCAGAGCGGGGGATCAAACCCGGTTCTCCAGATTAGAGTGCACCTGCTCTTAACCAAGACACCACGGAGGCTCCATGTATCTATCACGGCTCATCGTCCCCAACAGCCTCCCTCAACTTTATAATATTAGAAAACACAGCATCCCCTTGGTTTAAATCTTGTTTTTAATGAGTACAGCATCCCAGAAATGAAACAAAAAGGGCTCGGCGTCGTTATCGCACAGAAGCTGTTCTAGGATCAGGAGCGGCAAATGGTCATCGAGATGCCTCTTCCATGCTCCCCAACCCTAGCTGTGAACACGAACTTGTCTGGGAAACAAGAGGGATCCCGGGAGCCACCAGCCGGAGAAAGGGGATCAAAGAGCTGGGGGCCACGATCCTTCGATCAGAAGAGAACAGGCAGCCTGGAGTCACCTAAGGAAATTCTGTACAGTCACGACTTGGTGCAAAGAAGTGTTCTGAAATCTTTCCACTCCTGAGTACAAGAAACAACTTCTGCATCTCTTCGCTGGCACCCTGCAGTCAGTTCTGTTGGCCGGGCACCTCGTTCCATCAGAGGTCAGATCTCGGGCTTGAAAACCCTGTGGAGACGCAAAAGAAAAACCCGTGTCTCTTCAAAAGTCACTGTGAACATTTCCTGCCTTTTACCCACACGGGGATTTCTCCTTTTCGGGGTGTGCCGGGCTCCCTGCCCAAGTGCTTGACCCTGCTTTGAGATCTCAGGCCAAACTCACCTACCTTCGCTCCCCCCAAACCAGACTAGAAACTTTTACACAAGAACCCACCTTTGGGATTCCTCTTTAGCATGCTGGACTGCGGTGTGGGACAGAGACGGCCATGCTCTCTAGGATCTGACTCAATCTTAGGCACCCCAGGAAACTGATCTTCTGGCCAGGAGCTCTTTGGTCCCTTGGAGTCCCAGAAGGCTGAACAGTCACTGTGCCTGTCTTGTGCACTTTTAAAACATTTGCAGTGAGGTTTCCTGTTCTGCCTCTTGCGCTTGATGGCCTTTGAGCGCTACAGTTTGCTGTTTATTTCTCCCTCTGCGCCTCTCTGCCAACTGGGATTTCGCATCATGCATTTAACATAGAGACGGGGAAGAGGGAAAATGCTTCCGCTTTTATTAATCTGTGAAGTACCTTAAGACTCCCCCTTTTCTAAGCCCAGCTATCTCGGGGAAAGAGATCGCTGACTGTGTGCCATTTACCTGCTTTCCCGAGAAGTTCCTGGTTGTTCTTTCTTCTGTGCCACCCTCTCCGAGAGCCCTGGGAACAGGGTGGCTTTTTGCCGGGATGCCGGAGTTCTTCCTTGGTGCTGAAGGACACCCAGGAGGGTCCTGACGGCTCGGGTTCTCAGAGAGGCCTGCGGCAGGAAGGCTCTCTTGCCGGCTTTCCTCTTCTCAGGTGGCCCCTGGGACGCCAGGTGAGGTTGCTTCAGCGCAGTCCACGTTTCAGCCTCTGCTGGGTATTGCTGCAACCTCAGCCACGGAGCAGCCACCCTGTTGGTGGGCAGGTAGGGGCCCGCATCCGGGCTCTGCTCCAGCTCCTCCGCCAATGCCCGGCGCCACAGGTAAGGGGACCGTCCGACCCCCATCAGGAGCCCTGAAGCTCGCCCCACGGTGTGGTATCTCGGGCTGGCCACGTGCTTGTACCAAGCCCCCACGGGGCCGAGGACCAAGATCAAGCCCAGGAAGTGGAAGGACCTCCAAGGCCTTAAGATCATCATGGAAAGAAGGACAGCAGCAGCTCCTGCAGGCGCTCGAAGCCCAAGATCGAGAGGACGGGAGAAGACCCCCAAACAAACGCAAAAAGTCTGCAGCCAGGCGGCTCGGGAGACGGCAGAGGGGTCTCTCACTCTCTGCCTCGCTTCCCCATGTCTATATAAACACAGTGAGGGAGGAGCAGCAGCCCTCTTCTCTCTTGCCCCCCCCCCCCAGCTTTGTGGCTCCGCCTTTTTCCCAGCTGGGGTGTCAAGAGCTGAAATCACCAGCAAGCCAGCAAAGACTCACCCCTACCCCCCCCAACACAGGTCCCACCCACCCTACATAGTCATAGGCTAAATGTTTTGTGCATTCCCAGTGGCTTCGGGAGCTCCCTGGCATAGGCAGAGATTCCACAGTTGCAGTGCTTTCCTAGCAACATGTGCTGGGAAGAGATGCCCCTGTTGAATTTCTGCCTGTCGGCCAGCAAGGCTACACAAGCTTCCTTGGAAGACAGCGCAACACACAGCATTGAGTGTATTCACCTGAAAGGAATACAGGTGAATGTAAGATGTTCCCTCCCCGAATTTTACACCCAAAAAGATTTTTATTATTGGAGGTAGCTGTCACTTCTTTGCACATTTAAGAAAACCTCCTTCGCGGGGGGTAGCATATCTGAGGGACAAAAAACAATCTTGCAATTGAGAAAATGTAGTGCCTCACGGAACGGGCACTTAAAGATGACAACCTCCAGGACAGATGCAACCATCTGGGAGACTTTTTTTGTGAGCTCCAAAACCACTAAAGGGCATTTGAACTTGGGCAAGCAACAGGGGAGGTATTAAGGGGGTGGCAGGTTGCCAACTTCAGCACGGGAACTTCCTGTAGATTTGAGGGCCGGGTATAATGCCATAGAGTCGGTCCTCCAAAGCAGTCAAGTTCTCTACAGGAACTGACCTCTGTTGTCTGGAGACCCACCTGGATTTCGGGAGGTCTCCAGGACTCACCTGGAGGTTGGCAAGCCTATCAGAGCCACCCCGTGCAGTCAGAGCCTTTCTTGGAAAAGCAGCCTTCCCAAGAGGAGTGAGGCTCGCTGGCACCCCGGCCCATTCGTCAGGTGCCCCCCACGGAGAAGAGGAGGCACCCAAGGAGACAGCTCACCAAACGCGAGGATGACAATCGCCACCCCAGGGCGAGGGATCAGCCCCTACTCATGAGCGCAGAGGAACGGCAATGCCCGGCCTATAAAACAAGGGGAAGGCTGTGGGACTGTGACTCAGCCCCAGCCGGTTTTCATCTCCCATCGCGGTCCTGATGGAATCGGAAAGCACGGATAAATTGCAGTGATTCAAAGCCAGACGAGCCCCAAGTGAGATCTGGAGGGAGTTGGTTTTATGTGGCTGAAAGACTCCCTCCTCCCTTGTCTGTATGCAGAGAAATGATGTTAACAACTGCACAACGCGGAAGACTGCTCTGCCGGATTGTTCCCACGCTGCTTGTAATCAAACAGGGCCTATCCCCAATACTCCCCAATACTGCAAACTGAGAAATGTCAGACAGAGGTTGTGCTGTACTTTGAATTAGGATCAGACACAAATAGCACAAATCCAGATGCATGGCAGAAGTGGTGGAACCACAAGGCCCAAGAGGCATGCCCACGGATCCTCCACAGCCTCACAGAGAACGCTGCGTCACAACTCTTAGCCGCCCCGAGTCCTTCGGAAGAATTGGCGGGGTATCAATGCAATAAAAAAATAAAATTAAAGGATCTGTGGACTTCCCATCTTGGAACAACACTAAAGGTTATGCCGTCCCCCAAACAGCCACCACAGTTACCTGCAAAGCTGGGCTGGGTACAACTGCATCTTGTTGCAGTGAGTTCCACAAGTTAATCATGCATTGTGTGAAGACAGCCGTTCTTTTCTAGAACTGCCCGTCAGCCTTATCTGGTATTAGAAGAGACAAAAGTTTCTTCTTTCTGACCTCCTCGGAATTTTCCCTTCCAGGGCAAGAAATGAATAAAATAAATAAAGTAAGATGAATGAGGTGTAAGCTACTAGGAAAAGGTGTATGTATATGATAGGAAGGAAAGAATAAGTTGCAAACTGCAGGTTTAGAAGTCTAGGACATACAATAAGCACAAGATAAAACCAGGGAGGGGGGCCTTCACCTGATTTTCAGGAAGTCTTGGAAGACTTTTTTCATTTTGGACCGCATTTGACTAATTTTACTTTCTAATTTATTTCCGGTCCTCATTGAGCTTTGAGATTGCAGCCTTTATAAATAATAATTGTGATTTTGTTTACTTTGTAATGCTTTAATAAGTAAATAAGTCAAATTTAAACGTCATCATGTAAACGGATCATTTCCAAGAGCAAGGCAATTATCAGGCAACTTTTCCAAAGCTAGTTAAAACTCAGCACAGGCAAGGAAACCCAAATCTTTGTTGAGTCCTTGACACAACTTCCGGCAACCGCGACATCCTTTTTGAGATGGGCCAAGCAGAACTCTCCTGCTTTGAATCTCCAGTGAAAACCCAGTTTCACCATTGAAAGAATGTGGGAGAGGATAACTGGGTATTGATCGTTCAAAGGAAATTGATCTGTGAGATTCTCGGGCGGGCCTCTTTCAGAGTATAATCTCAGTCTTCACAGAAGGAAGATCCGTTTGTCATGAAGCATTAATTGTCTGCGAGATTCTTTGATGCCTAACGATCCACAGGCTAATGAGCCAATTATTGACGCAGCGAGTACGAGACAGACACCGTTGTCATAATAATGCTTGTGTGATTAAACACGATGGATGAGTCGGCGTTGGCTCACACAGTGACAACCTGGTGCTTCACTGTCCCCTGTTCATTAGGAAAGGGAAAACAAGTCAGCAAACCAAGGGAGCCACTCATTCTGGTGATCACGCCAGTGTGGGCAAAGAAAGGCCTGAGGGAATGCAAAGAGTGACTGCAGAAGAATCCTGTGAAACTCAAAAGCTTGCCTGCTCCCACACCAAACTGGGCGGTCAAAATATACATAACATAATCCAATGCACAGACTAAAGCATTTTGGGGCATCTGTAGCCTGCCACCCGCAATGTTTCTGCATCATTTCCCCCTTCCCTATCTTCTACCACCAGATGAACGGGCTGGACCTCCAGAGGAACGGGTTGGGTGATATGACAGCCACATCTGTTCCTCAAAAAGAGTGATCTACCTAGACGGCTTGAAGGTCCATCTCCTCCCCTACTGTCCAGATCCGCCTCACTAACCCTGTGTTTGGTTTCCTCACTTTCAGAGGTGACATTGGGTGGTTATTAGAAACAGGGCATTTTGGGTGGTAGCCCCTCACCTTTGGAACACTCTGTCCCTGAGAGTGGCCTAGCTTATACTTTACTTTCTTTTAGGTGCCAGGCCAAGATCTCTCTCTTTACTTTCTAGCTTTTCAATGATCTATTTTATTAGCAATTTCATCCTGTGTCTATGTCCCATGGCACATTTTAATGGCTTACTATTTTTATATTAATAATTTATTATTTTAATGGTCAGTTGCCTCTGAAGAGGGGAGGCACAGAACTCTAAATAAATAAAATATATTCAGAGCGCCGTCCCAGTGAACAATCTCACATATTTCAAACCCGTTAAAATTTCCAAAATAGTCTTTGGGGCAGCCCCACATGGAATGCAGAGCAGTAGTCTAGCCTCAGCGGTTCCAACAAGTGGAAAACTGTCCTCTTTTTACAGGACTGCATCATGACACAGTCCCATTGCTCAGAATTTTGGATTCTGTATTCACAAGTCACGGAAGATGTTTCATTGCTTGGCTGAATGAAAGAATATAAGCAAATCACTGGCGTAATGCCCATTGGGCAAGGTGGGCAGCTGCCCAGGGCATCACCTTGTGGGGGGCATCAAAATGCTGGGTTCGTTTTGGGGTTTTTTAGTGGTTTTCCATTTTTGGCCTGCAGGGGGCATGGTTTTTAGGCTAGCAGCACCAAAATTTCAGTGTATCATCAGGAGACTGTCCTTATTCTACCCCCCCAAGTTTGAGTGAGGGTTTGGGTTCAGGGGAGTCCAAAGTTATGGACTTCCAAAAGGGGTGCCCCTATACCCCATTGTTTCCAATGGGAGCTAATAGGAGATGGGGCTACAGTTTTGAGGGTCCATAACTTCGGCCCCCTAAACCACACTGCACCAATTAGTCTTTGCAGGGGAATTCAGTTAGGGGCAGTCTCCCTGAGTGAGACCCTGAAATTTTGAGTGCCAATACATCAAAAAAAATGCGCCCCTGCAGGACACATCCCAGAAATTTTGCCCAAGAATCTTTGTTTTGGGCCATTGAGTTTTCTGCATTGCTGTCAATGGGGGTTGCAGGCTGGGGGGGCACATTTTGAAGGCACAGTCTCAAAACTTTCAGGGTCTCATCAGGAGACTGCCCTAATGATTCCCCCCAAGTTTGGTGCAGTTTGGTTCAGGGGGGCCAAAGTTATGGACCCTCAAAACTGTAGCCCCCATCTCCTATTAGCTCCCATTGGAAACAATGGGGGATGGGGCACCTCCTTTGGGAGTCCATAACTTTGGACTCCTTGAACCAAACCTCACCAAACCTGGGGGGTAGCATAAGGACAGTCTCCCGATGATATGCTGAAATTTTGGTGCTGATATGTCTAAAAACTTCACCCCCTGCAGGCACCAATGTCCTGGTGCAAAACATTTTTTGGTCTTGGTGGAGTGGCCGCCCACGGTGTGTGGCGGGGGGCGGGGGCATCCAACTCAGGTTTTGCCCAGGGCTACAGTTTGCCCAGGGCTGCCTCGTTACGCCCCTGGAGCAAATGGTGTCTTTTTCTTGATCTCCTTGGCAAGCAAGACCCCTTTCATTGGCTTCCTGGATCCTCAGGGATCAAGCAGTTACAAGATAGCCTCCTCAGCACAGTCCCTCTCAATAAAGCCATTTCTGTTCAATCGCGCCGCTGTAAACAAACATCTAATCTTTCCTCCGCTTAAAAGACACAGACTGCTTTGTTTGAAACTCCATCATTCCCAAAGTGGATGTTTCAGTAACAGGCACTGCAGAATGATCAATCTCCCCAAATTACCCTGCTAAGATTGGATAAATGTCATATACTCAATAGTACAAGCTCACCAGCAACCACTTCCAAAGCAACAGCGCCCGATAATGCTGTGTTAAAAATACATGAACAGTGTCTGACGGCATAACAGCCCTGCGCAAACAGATTGCAAGCACACAACTACACAGGCAGTAGTTATACACATTTATTTTGAGAACTTCGTGCAACACAAGCAATGAAACAGTTGAATGCAAAGAAATCCATTTTTTTTTCTAATCATGGTTTGCCATTTGCCACAGCTAGAAATCAACCCTGGAAGATGAGCTGAAAGAATCCCTATTTTGGGGAGAGGAATACAAAATTTCAGGTTGGGGGTTTCCCACCGACTCTCCAGCCAAGTAAATCTGATCCAATCAAGTAAACTGATTCCTATGAACTGTGTACTGGTATGTAGTACCATTCCAGAATATTTTTCTATCTGTGGCCCCAAGGTGTGAAAGTTTCCAAGATCTTTAGCAGTTTACTGCTGAGGGGCAAAAGGCTCAGGGAAACATAGATGCAGCTTAGCAAAACAAAACAAAAAAATTGAATGCCTGTTGCTTTATTTTCACAGCGCACCGGCGTGCATTAAACATGCATAAGAGTTACTGATGACTGCATTCATCACACCTCTACATCCATCCAAATTTCTGTGCTTTTTTAGTAAAGGAATAAAAACACACGCATCTTACGGGTTATGAATGAAGAATGAATGAGTCAATCCCTGAAGAGATGCTCAAAGGGACCCTTTATGGCTTCCACAACACAATTAAGTCTGAACCTGGCATGAGTCACAACCGGTAATGAAAACATGCTGTACTACCAGGATGATCATAGTTTAGAGGGCTCTGGAGAGAAGGTAAGAAGGACTTTTAACTAGTGGTGACTTCCAGTCTCTCTGCAGATTTTTCAGCGCTCTCTGCCACACTGCCTTCTCAACCGTCTTCGGCAATCTCCTCAAAATGAATTTCTAGCATGCAATGAAGAAGAAACACGTCCAATAACTTGATCACTGCAACCACAAAGCACCTCACTCTAATCAGGGGTGCATCTGCTGCTCTGATCTAACAATCATTTGCACAACGGCTGCAGTTTAACCATTCTATCCCATCCTATACAATAGCTCAGCAGAGTTATATACTCTCTGAGGATTACTGTTGAGCCTCTGGATGAATAACTGTTCCTTGCTTTCCCTCTTTTTTCCAGTCAGAGAAGACTCACGCTGAACAGCCATTCATCGAGAAGTTGGGAGGCTCCCCAGAAGGGCAAATCTTTCCAGAGGCTAGAGCAAACTGCACCTCCCATTTTTAATTCACATTTTTTAAAAAGCTCCCCAGTCCAGGAACTAGTTGAGAAAAACCAGTGGATGAGTTGTAGCTGTTCAAAACCACTCTACTGTGACCATTCGTTACGGACACTGAGAGAAAACACTAGGAAGACATAGTTCGGCTCAAATTGCTTTGCTTGCGCAAGTGCGACAATGAACAATGCCACTTGTGTGCGTTTGTGTGAAAAGCTTAATTACGAAGGCATATTGACAACCATGCATCTGGCGGCCTGATCACTGCCTGTAGGATTTTTTGTGTAGTTCCGCAGACAAGTGACACTTCAGGCCAGCCATTAAAGTCAGCAGCTGCCATCTCATTTCGGGCTAATTGCGCTGCCAAATTGGACCGACGCTCTTTTGACATGGAAAAAAAATATTGCAAAAGTATAATTAATCTGGGGGGAAGATTGAAAGAGGTGGTTAATTATGACTGTGAAGTGTTTTATGAAATAATTACCACCAACTCTCCCAGACATTTGTAAGCACCTCTCTTCCCTACAAACTCCACCTCGATTGCACGAAAGGCCTGACTAGTTTTTTCCTCTGCCTAAAACATTCTCAGAGGGAATATTATAGTTTTGTGTCCTGAAATAGTCCCTAGTTGCTAAAATGTTTATTTTTCCACTTTTATGAAAAAATTTCCTTCCTCCTGTAGCTTCTAGTCCCTTTGTGTTTCGAGATGCTTTTTCACAGGGAAACATATCCCATAGCCCTATGGCCTGTGCCTGGACACGTGAATCTGCTTTATGCTGACTCAGATCATGGGTCCATCAAGGCCAGTATTGTTTGACACAGTTGACAGCAGTTCTCCGAGGTCCCAGATAGGACTTCTTCCACACATGCAGAATAATGCACTTTGCAGAATAATGCAGAATAATCTACTTGGCAGCTGGATTTGACTGTGTGGAATAGCAAAATCCACTTGCAAACAATTGTGAAAGTGGATTGAAAGTGCATTATTCTGCATGGGCGGAAGGGGTTGTAGTAGAGAGTCATTCACATCACCTTCTCCGTGGCTCTTTTAACAGGACAGACAGACTAGGTAGGTAGGTAGGTAGGTAGGTAGGTAGGTAGGTAGGT
Organism: Sphaerodactylus townsendi; assembly: GCF_021028975.2. NCBI lineage: Eukaryota > Metazoa > Chordata > Lepidosauria > Squamata > Sphaerodactylidae > Sphaerodactylus > Sphaerodactylus townsendi. Next base: position 148,507,773 of record NC_059428.1, read on the forward strand.
AGGTAGGTAGGTAGTAGATAGATAGATAGATAGATAGATAGATAGATAGATAGATAGATAGATAGATAGATAGATAGATAGATAGATAGATAGATAGATAGATAGATATTTTTTCCATGATTTTGCACCCCCCCTCCCCCCACATTACCAGATCAGCTGCACTGGGGAATCTGTAAGTAGGGTTTATTTTTGTAGGGCTTATATTTCAAGCATCCTCCAAAAAATCCCAAAAAATCATGCAAGGGCTTATTTTCGGGGTAGGTCTTATTTTTGGGGAAACAGGGTACATATACAGTATATGGGGGTACCATGATCTGTTCAGTGCTTAGGGCTTCTAAAGGTCTTGTTATTATTTTTAATTTATTTTATCATTTTCATTTTATGTTATTATTTTACCAGAGTTGCAAGCCGCCTTGAGCTCCATAAGGAGGCAAAAGCGGCTCATAAATGTTTTAGATAAATAAACAAGGCACACCCGTTGCCAGCTCCCGTCCTGGCAATTCCTGGAGATTTGGGGGTGGAGCTTGGGCAGGGTTAGCAGCCCACTTCAGACAGGTCCCCCACCCCCCCCAAAGACCCCTCGTGAGTATTTGTTCAGGTCAATCACCCCCTGCAAAAACACACCTCCCACTATTAGAGCGCCGCCGCTTGCCTGTGGCCCGGCGGAACTACAACTCCCAGCGCCCTTTGCGAGGGGACGCGCCGGCCGCACCTGGGCGCCACGCCACGAGGCCGGTGGGTGGGCGGGGCGTTCCGGGCAGCGGGCGAGCGAGGCGGGCGGTCCTAGAGCGGCCCGGCGCGGCTCCAGGTGGGCGTCGCCGCTCTAGGCCGCCGTCTCTGCGCGGTTGCTAGGCGGCGCTCGGGGCCTACTAGGCCGCAGCCGGCGGGGGCCGAGGTCGGGCGGCCATGGCGGCGTCGCCTCCTGCTCCCCCGGCGTCGCGGGGCTCGGAGGGCCCGAGCTGCGTGCTGTGCTGCGGCGAGCTGGAGGTGGTGGCGCTGGGCCGCTGCGAGCACCCGATCTGCTACCGCTGCTCCGTGCGGATGAGGGCGCTCTGCGGGGTGCGCTACTGCGCCGTCTGCCGGGAGGAGCTGGCCCAGGTGAGGGGGGGGGGGCGGGGTGTGTGTGTGTGTGAACAGATCCCGCTCAGCCAGGGGATCCGGGAGGAACCCCGCCCCCGCCGGGAGGTTGGCAACTCCAGGAGGAGGCGGGGGAGGTCCCACGGTTTCGATTCCTGCCCGGGGCCTCCTCTGCAGGGCTGGCTGCGGCAAAACGAAACGGAAACCCATATACAGGTGTCAAACTCGCGGCCCTCCAGATGTTCATGGACTACATCATCCCCTGCCACCGTCATGCTGGCAGGGGGTGATGGGAGCTGTAGTCCACAACATCTGGAGGCCGCGCGTTTGACACCTGAGATAAAGGCAGACCCTGAATGGAAGACATAGGCCAGGGATCTGCAACCTGCGGATCTCCAGATGTTCGTGGACTACAGTTCCCATCATCCCCTGCCACCATCATGCTGGCAGGGGGTGATGGGAGCTGTAGTACACAACATCTGGAGGGGCGCAAGTTGGACACCTGTGCTAGACTGTCAAAGGCAGTCCCTGAATGGAAGACATGGACCCACCCATGATCTTATTATTATTCTTGGTGGACATAACTGCCCCAAATCTTCTTTTTGAGGACAGCTCTCGAGGTGGGTATGGGGAGGGGGCTTGCATTTGAGAAAATGCAAGTTTTTTCCCAGGTATGCCCCTCCCCAAAATAAGATGGGGTGTCTTACATACAGAGTTATGTGCATATATAACATAAGAGGGTTTATCTTGCATTCAGGATCGTGTTGCTTTTGAAAAGGTTGAAACCTTTTAAGATGCGGGGTGTGTGCTTTGAATATTGCTGACATAATTCCCATATTATTGTTTCAAACTTGCTTGGGAGCCCATATCTCTCTTTGGCCCCTGCCCCAGGTCTGTATTAAGATGCACTCAGGATAGCTAAGGTCTCCCTACGGCTGTCAGCTGAGTAGAGCCTCCCATGTCCCGAGGCAGTCTACCTCCAAGTGCTGACTGGCGACTGGCGAGGTGGAGAATAACATGCTGCTCGGGTGGGGCTTCTCTTTGTCCAGCATTCTTTCCCACCCACCCCTGGCAGCAGGCTATGTATGTATCTGTGCGCCTAGAAAGGAACTTAGCGGGATTATTTCTGAATAAATGCACGCAAGGGCAGGCTGAGGTTGTGGCCAGGCATCGGTCAGGAAGGATGGCTGGAGGGGAGACAGCCCAGAAAGGGTCAGTATCCCTACTGGGGTCTTGCTGTTCTCTCACCCCCCACCCTGTTCTCTATTGAACTCAATAGATTGAACTCAATCCCTACTGGAAACATGGACCTGTGGCTCACAACACTTCCTGTGCCTGTCTTGTGTCTGTGAGCACTCCTGAAACAGGGACTGCTGGGGAAGGCTTGAAACCCGGCCTCTTCTTGTCAGAGCTAAATAGGGCGTTGGCTGCGTGTGCAGAGGCGGAGGCGTGCCCGGAATTGCCTTGAATCGACACCTTCCGATGTAGGGCAAACTCCTCTCTGCAGCACAAGTGTGTTTGTTTTGCTTTCCCCATTGAGTTCCCTGCATAATGAGCGGGGTGCAGTGCGTAGCCCCTGCTCTCTTTCAGGTGACAAAACGGAGTTGGGGATAGGAAAGGTTGCCCCTCTGCTTGGGTGCCTGAAATAGGAAGCATTTCTTCTGTCGGCTCTCGTGGCCTTTTCAAGCAGCAGCCGGGCAAACGCTTGTTTGGGATGATCTAGGCCAGGGGTAGAGAACCTTTAACACTCAAAGAGCCATTTGGACCCATTTTCCACGGGAAAAGAAAACACTTGGAGCCACAAATAATTTTTGACATTTAAAATAAAGATAACACTGTATATATTGGGGTTTTTTACCTTTTACTTTGCTCATTCTGAGAAGCGCATGGATGCGTCCGCCCTGCTGCCTGCAGGGCAGGCCAGGATGGGGCCAGCGGCTCGACCTCACTGGCCGCCGGGAAAGCACCCGCCCCGCTCCAACGGGGCAGGCGAGAGGGGAAGCCCACGGCGCGGCGCTGCCGGCCGCAGGCAGTTGGTGCACCCGCCCTGCTGCCTGCAGAGCGGGCAAGGATGGGGCCAGCGGCTCGGCTCGTGGAGCCGCAGTGCAAGAGCAGAAGAGCCGCATGCGGCTCTTGAGCCGCAGGTTCTCTACCCCTGATCTAGGCTGATCCTGCATTGAGCAGGGGGTTGGACTAGATGGCCGCTGTGGCGCCTTCCAACTCTGTGGTTCTATCATTCTTCTCCAAGCAACTGTGTTCTGGTTCCCCAGCCATCTTCCTTCAACAGAAGATCTCTGTTGTGTGTTTGCGCACAGAGAAAACTGTCAATCCAAACAGAAGTTTGGTGTGTCGACTACTGTTTTGTGTTTGTGTGCAGAGAAAACTGTCAATCCAAACAGAAGTTTGGTGTGGTCAGCTAATCCCACAAACGTTTCCTCCAGCTTTCGGCCCTGAACTAACCAGGCCGGTTCTGGCTCCTTTTCTGGCAGTGCTGTGAGGTCAAACTGCTATCCTTTCTCTGATACGATTTCCACTTTTCTGCACTGTGTCTGAGTGACCACTTCTTTGTGTGAGGAGAGGTGGGAGAAGGAAGGCCTGTGACTTTGGCTGTTGTGTACTGAGTCGTCTCAGCTGCTTCAAATCCACCCTCTGTTTGAGGAAGCGCTGAAACCAGGTGTGCGTTCCTTCAGCGCACCCTCCTCCTGTCCCCTTTAGCGATGAGCCGGCAAATATAAAGGATGTTCGGTTCAGAAAATCTCCCGACCGTCGGATTGCCCAACATCTGGGAATTCAGGACAGAGTGCTGATGTGTGAACCCAGCTGCTTCCGGCAGGCGTGCCGACAGGGAAGTTCCAGCCCGGGCATGCCCAGAAGGTGCCCTTTGCCCTTCTTGGCCTCCGCCTCAAACCACATGATGTCATCCTTGTTCAGGAAGCAAGGGCACTCTGCCCTTTCCTTATCTGAGTGAAGGTTGGGAAAGCAGGTTGCATGGGGGGCAGTGTGTGTGTGTTCATTCCTGCCTTGCCTGAGTTCCTTTCTCAGTCCAGAGTCTTCGGTGTGGTGCTCGGGTGTTGCTGTCTTGCAGGAATGCAAGAGGTCACCAGTTGTGGGAGGCCATGGTGCGTTTGTTGTTCAAAACGGGACTTTTTGTTCCCGAGTCCAGCAGCAGGAAACTCCAGCTCATGAAACCCTTCTGTGTGTGCGTCTTTTAAACACACACACTGCATTTCCATCAGTGGGTAGCCTGAATCATCACACACGCTCGCACACGTCTTCTTTCCAAGGCTGTGACGGTTTCCATCTTTGGTACATAGCAGGGAAGGAGCATTTTTTATTGCATGCAGCGTCCTTTGCTAACCACACTCGGCATACGAGCGGCAAAGTGTGTGGAAGCAGGTGGTTCAGGATAGCATACTCAGTGGTCATAAAGAGACAGGAAGAAGGAGAGTTTGGATTTATACCCCACCTTTCTCTCCTGTGAGGAGACAAGCTCCTTTCCCTTCCTCTCCCCACAACAGATCCCTTGTGAGGTAGACAGGGCTGAGAGAGTGCAGAGAGAACTGTCACTAGTCCACGGTCACCCAGCAGGAATGCAGAAACACATCTGGTTCACCAGATAAGCCTGTGCCACTCAGGTGGAGGAGTGGGGAACCAAACCCGGTTCTCCAGATTAGGATCCCCCTGCTCTTAACCACTACACCACGCTGGCTCATCTGACTGGGAGCTAGAAGTGTGTGTGGAGCAGCCCACCAGAGCAAAGGGCCTGGCCCCTGCTGGTTCAAGGTGGCCCCTGGCGAGCAGGCCCTGGTTGTGGAGCTAACCAAGGCCCCTGCTGTTATAACTAGTCCCCTTTTGGGTCTCTGGATCAGCTTCTTTGGTTGTGTGTTCCTGCACGGCAGGGGGTTGGACTTGATGGCCCTTGGGGTCTCTTCCAGCTCCATGGTTCTTTGATTCTTCTGGCTTCCTGCAGTCTTCCCTCTCCGTCCCCTCCTTGTTTGGGAACCACCAGAGAAGAAATGGCTCTCTGAACAGGAAGGAGACCGTCAGAAAGAGCAGGAAGGGCTGGAACCTATTGAGCGATGCCGATCGCCTCGTCATCCTTGGCCGCCAGTAACTGTTATCAGCTCAGGGCGTGTGGGGCATTGCCTGCAAGACCTTTCTGAGCCGCAATGTCCTGCCTCAGCCCTCTTAGTCCGCTGGGCCGCAGCTGTAGCCGATAAAACAGCCTGGAATGTGTTGGATGAGACAGTTTTGGAAATATTTCGGGAAGGCCCCAGCAAATCCGGAGCCTGCATTTGCTTGGCCTGCTTTTAGGCATCTGGTTTTAGGAACCACACTTTTCTGGTAACAAGGGGGGATTTCGGTAAGTGCCGGGCCTCAGACCCACAGGCAGGAGAGCACCCCCGTGCTGCGCTCAGTTCAACTGGGGGTTCCCTCCCTCGGTACTTCGGCTTGCCCCCCTCCCCCCCCCGCTCTTCCTTTGGTGGAAGGCAAGAATTTCCACCGTCTTGCTGCATGACTGACTCGCTCCTTTGGGTGTTTCCCCCCCCTTCCCATCCAAGTTAAGTGACATCCTCCGTTTATTCTTGGAGCAGGGTGTCACTAGCCAGAGGCTCAAACCAGTGGCGGCTGTTTTGCGTGTGCGGGGCACCTTGGGGGGGGGCAGGGGGGAGAACTGCACCTCCCATTAATGCCAGCTGACCTTGTGTGGCACAAGTGCCCGGGGCAGGGGGTGTGGCTGGACCCCCACATTTTTTAATTGTTGCAAATGACGGGGATGCCCAGGCCAGCCGCTGCCCTCCCGAAACCCCTGCAGCTCTGGCCACGAAGCGAGATGGAAGAGAATGAGATTTGAGGGGGTCAGTCGCTTGATTTGTGTCTGGTTCAGCCTCCCCCCTCCTGCCAGCCAGCCAGCCAGCCAGCCAGCCAGCCAGCCAGCCAGCCAGCCGGCAGACCTTTGCCTTCCCCTGCGAGGACAGGCAACCGCCTACTTGCCTGGCTGGGGAGCGTTCCCAGCGGAGGCCACTTCTGTCCTCGTGAGCCGCCCTCTCACTCCCCTCGCTGTCTCTTCCACAGGTGGTCTTTGGCAGGAAGCTGACGTCCTTTTCGACGATCGCCCTCCATCAACTGCAGCACGAGAAGAAATACGACATTTATTTTACTGATGAAAAAGTTTACGCTCTATATAGGTGAAAACCTCCTTTGGCTGCTGCCCTCGGGGAATCTGGGCCAGGGTTTGGGTTGCAGGAGGAAAAGCTGGGATTTGCGTTGGACTTCCTTGTGAGCCAGCTCTGTGGCCCACGACTGGTCCGTAGGATTGTAGTGTTTACTCCATTTGGCCTTGTGTGAGCAGCACCCAGAAGGTGACTCCTGTGTGGTGATTGAACTGGGCCTGTGGTGCCCTAAATGGGAGTTTGTGAGCGTCCTGTGATGTAGACTCGAAGGGGCTCACAAACTCTAAGCCAGCCACAAAGCAGGAGGGAAACAGTGCGAAGTTGGAGCTTCAGAGCCCTACCGATGAATAAGCAGCCGCAAAACGTATAAATGGGTGCACGTTTGCATAATACCCAGGTTCCGGAATACCCGCTTTGCATGATCCAAAGCCCAGCAACTGATTGAGCGTCACGTCCTTCTCCTGGATCGGCACTCAGGATAGTTTCCCAAAGAAAATAAGATGCAGCTGGCAGGCCAAACATAGGACAGCACAGTCCAGCCACTGGCTGGGTGGGTGGGAGGCCACTCTCCTGGTATGCCCCCTTCCAGTGTGGTGTAGTGGTTAAGAGCAGGTGCACTCTAATCTGGGGAACCAGGTTTGATTCCCCGCTCTGCCACTTGAGCTGTGGAGGCTTATCTGGGAACTAGATTAGCTTGTGCACTCCCACATATGCCAACTGAGTGACCTTGGGCTAGTCCCAGTTCTTGGGAGCTCTCTCAGCCACACCCACCTCTCAGGGTGTTTGTTGTGGAGGGGGGGCAGGAGAGAGGAGTTTGTAACCCCCTTTGAATCTCCTTACAGGAGAGAAAGGGGGGATATAAATCCAAACTACTCCTCTTCTTCCCCTTCCCAGGGAGAATAGAAACATCGCAGCAAAAGTTGCTGAGAAAGGGAAGCCGGATTCTAACAGGGGACTGAAGTTGTGTGTGTGGCCGTGCCAACCTCCGTCCTCTTTTTCTCTCCCAGGAAACTCTTGCAGCATGAATGCCCGCTGTGCCCGGATGCCAGGCCCTTCGCCACTGTTGTGGAGCTGGAGCAGCACATGAGGAAGCAGCATGAGCTCTTCTGCTGCAAACTGTGCGTGAAGCACCTGAAGGCAAGTGGCCGGGAGCCTTTCCAGGCGTGGGCCTCCGTCACGGGGGCCTCCCGAGTCGTCTGTCCCCCCCGTGTGTCCCCCCCCGGCACTAAGAGGGTTGTCTTCTCTTTCAGATCTTCACCTACGAGCGCAAGTGGTATTCGCGCAAGGACCTTGCCCGGCACAGGATCCACGGGGACCCGGACGACACGTCTCACCGGGGACACCCCCTGTGCAAATTTTGTGACGAGCGCTTCTTGGACAACGATGAGTTACTGAAGCACTTGCGAACACACCACTATTTCTGCCACTTCTGTGATTCCGAGGGGGCCCAGGAGTATTACAGGTGGGTGGCTGGGAGAGTCACTTTGGAGAGGGCCATCCCCCGTACGGACATGGGAGGATCAGATTCGGTTCCTGACTGTGCTCAGCTGTCTGTCGAGTGCCAGAATCCCCAGGGTACCACTCATGCGCTTTAAACAAATCAAAGAAAATGGCGGGGGTACAAATTGATATCCAGATCTTGTTGAAGAGGAGAGGGAGTCATGGCCAGACCCCAGTTTCGTGGGGTTTTTTCCAGAAAGGCCAGCAAGGAGCCAGGGGTCCCCAACGTGGCACCATAGCACCTACTGACACCTTTCCTTGTGCCTGACAATTGTAGCATTATGGGGGGTGGGGGTGTGAGGTGGAGGTTTTGCCCAGCAGGGCTTTTGTCTGACCATGCAGTTTTTTGCTGCCACCGCAGTATAAGGCTCTTTATTGTGTAAGCTGCGTCAGCCATTTTGTGGCTGGCGCCGCCTCCCACTGCAGCCATTTTGTGACTTCACCCACCGCCATGCTCACAGTCTCCGAAAGGTTGAGGGCCCTTGGGGTGGAGCCGCCAGAGGCTCTCTGCAGTCAGAATATCTCTGGTTTTAAGCCTGCCATTTTGACACAGCGAGCACCTGTGTCCTTCAAAAAAAGCTTGCTTTTTCAAATCAGCCAACCCCTCTCTGCCTCCCTCCCCGCACTCTTCTGCCCTTCCTGCAGCGACTACGAGTACCTGCGGGAACATTTCCGTGAGAAGCATTTCCTCTGCGAAGAAGGCCAGTGCAGCACGGAGCAGTTCACGCACGCCTTCCGGACCGAAATCGACTACAAAGCGCACAAGATGGCCTGCCACAGCAAGAACCGGGCGGAGGCCAGGCAGAACCGGCAGATCGACCTGCAGTTCAGCTATGCACCCAGGCACCCGCGGAGGAACGAGAGTACGTGGGCCTGGGAATTGTAGGGTGGGAGTTAAACCCCTCTGTGTGGGTCGGCCCCTTAGCTCAGAATACGTTCCCCTTGGGGCAAGCTGACCAATCCCCTTCCAGCTGTAGGATTTTTGCTTTTGGAAGACCGGGAGGAGGAGAAGAAGAAGAGTTTGGATTTAAATCCCCACTTTCTCTCCTGTAAGGAGACTCAAAGGGGCTGACGATCTCCTTTCCCTCTCCCCCCCCCCAATAAACACCCTGTGAGGTGGGTGGGGCTGAGAGAGCTCCCAAGAGCTGTGACTACCCCAAAATCACCCAGCTGGCGTGTGTTGGAGTGCACAAGCTAATCTGGTTCACCAGATAAGCCTCCACAACTCAAGAGGGAGAGCAGGGAATCAAACCCGGTTCTCCAGATTAGAATGCACCTGCTTTTACCCACTACGTGGCTGGGGTGGGGTTGATTGTCCTTGACGATGTCAGAAAAGCTCAGAAGGCAGAGAAATTAGATTTGGGTTTCTGGAGCCGCTTCCAAAACGGCCGGTCCCACAGTCTCCCCGGGCGGACTGTTCTCACTGGCACGTGTCACTTCATCTGAGTCCTGCCCTGTCCAGCTCTTGGACTGATTGTGGCTGCCGTAGTGGGGAGGAAGGAGGGTGGATTGAGGCCACCAACCAGCCGCGTGTCTTCTCCTCCTAGGTGTTGTCGGCGGGGAAGATTACGAAGAAGTTGACAGGTACAACCGGCACGGGAGAGGAGGCCGGGCGGGACCGCGCAGCGGGCAGCAGAACAGGAGAGGAAGCTGGAGGTATAAGAGGTAAGGAGCAAGGGGTGTCTCTGCAGGTCAGGAAGCCTCTTGGCAGCGGAGTCCGAGAAGCGGCCTTTGTCGCCCGGCTGGTCAGCTGAACACGCTTGTCTGGCTGTTGTCTGACTTCGCATGTCCTGCAGTGCCCTCTCCCCTCGCCTTTGCTCATGACTGCTTTGAAGAAGATTTTTTTGGATGTATATCCCCCCCCCCCATTTCTCTCCTGTGAGGAGACTCAAGGGGGCTTACAAACTCCTTTCCCTTCCTCTCCCCAAAACAGACCCTTCTGAGGCAAGTGGGGCTGGAAGAGTCCTGAGAGAACTGTGACTAGTCCAAGGTCACCCAGCAGGAATGTAGGAGTGCGGAAATACATCTGGTTCACCAGATAAGCCTCTGCCACTCAGATGGAGGAGTGGGGAATCAAATCCGGTTCTCCAGATTAGAACCCACCTGCTCTTAACCACGACACCACGCTGGCTTTGATCCAGAAAGGTGTCACATTAGATAAGGCGAAGGGACTTAGTTTGCCAGGCTGCAGCCCAGAAGCTGCCTCGCCCCTTCTTCCGGGAGTCCCAGATGCCCTGGCTGCCCCTCTCAGCAACAGGAGGGCGTGCCAGAGAGAGCACAGGTGTGGACAGGTAAGGGAGAAAACAGCCCTCGTTTCACCGAGCTTTTCTTTGTTGTGATCGAAACGTCCGCAGGGAGGAAGAAGACCGAGACATCGCTGCGGCCGTCCGGGCATCAGTAGCCGCCAAACGGCAGGAAGAGAAAAAACGGGGGGAGGAGAAAGAGGATGGGCCCCGGGCCAAAAAGGAGGAGCTGAAAGATGCGGAGGCGAGCGCCTCAAAGAGGGGGCTGAACCCCCCCTTGGAAGCCCCAGGTAAGCAAGAAGGTCTGCGGCAGGCCTGGTGGGAGGCGGGCACCTTGTCCCCTGGGAGGATGCTTGCTTTTTCTGCAAGGAAGCACTTTGAGCCGGGCCTGCAACTCTCTTTTCCACCCCAGCGCCCAAAGAAGCGGCGGCAAAGGCCGTGCTGAGCCAGGAGGATTTCCCCGCCTTCAGCTTGCCTGTAGCTGGCGCCACACAGAGGTGAGTCCTTCTGCTCCGAGCTGCAAAATGCACTGTTGCTTCATACCCTTGAGGCAGGGGTGGCCAACCTCTGGCACTCCAGGTGTTCACAGACTACAATTCCCATCGGCCATGCTGGCAGGGGCTAATGGGAATTGTATTTATTTATTTATTATTGGGTTTTGTATACCGCCCTACCCCCAAAGGGCTCTGGGCGGTGCACAACATTGTAGTCCATGAACATCTGGAGCGCCATAGGTTGGCCACCCCTGGCTAAGGCATAACTTGGACCCCCCCCCCCCCCCCCAAAAAAAAAAATCTGGTAGCTGTGTCCTTCCTTCTGCCAGGACCGGTTTGCTGTTTGGCTTACAAAAGCCTTGTGAGCGAATGGCACGAACCCTCCTTGCCGATCTGGCCTCCAAATCAAGTTCCTTCCGTAACATTTGAATTGTCACGTGTGGGAGACTTTCTCGGCAGCTGACGCTCGGTGGGCGTGGTGTGAATTTCTCTTTGCGGCTTCTCTTTTCCTCGCAGCTCTGCCCAGCCGGCTCCGGTCAAGCTGAAGGATGAAGACTTCCCCAGCCTGTGTTCCTCCACGACCATCCCGGTCCCGTCTACCTTGTCCTTGACATACACGGCGACCGCCAAGAAGACATCCTTCCAAGAGGAAGACTTCCCTGCCCTGGTGTCCAAAGTCCGGCCAAACAACAAGACTCTGTCGACCCTCTCTTCCGCCTGGAGCAACGGCTCCGGCAAAAATGTGGTCAGGGCTGCTGTCCCTCACGCAGCGGCGGTGGCCGGTCAGTCAGCCAGGAAGCTGGGGCCCAGCGGCAGAGGCAGCAAGAAGACCAAGGCCACCGGCTCCCTCGACGACGAGGATGACGGTGGGGTCACCAGCCAGGAGATCCGCAGCGCTCCGACGATGGTTGATGTGTCCTCCTTGCTGGTGGCCCCGAACGCCCAGACTTTTGTGAAAGTGGGCAAGAAGAAGAAAGTCGGGGCTGAGAAGCAGAGGGCGTCGCCACCCCCTGCACCCCCGCAGCCGGTGCCGTCCCCCATCCCTTCTGGAGAGGGTGCCCCAGAGGCCGAGCCCCCAGCAAGTGCCCCCGTGAGCACTTCTGCAGCAGAGAGAGCCGCAGCGGTCATGAACGGTCACTCGGAAAAGCCTGCCCCGTGCCCAGCTTCCAAGGAGCCGCCCGGCCTGAAGAAGCCCCTTGCGACCAGCCAGCCCCTCTTGCCTCAAGAGGACTTCCCAGCTCTCGGCAGCTCCCGAACGCCTCCTCCACCAGGTAAGGGGGCCAAGGCCTGTCCTCGCCTGTTTAGAATGTCACCTGCGTTCAGTGGTGCTAGACCAGACCAGGGGTCCACCCAGTCCAGCAGTATGCCACAGGGAACCCCGCAATTAGGATCAAAGACATTTTGCCTCAGAATCTGGAGTGACCACTGGACTCCTGTGGCCTGAGACAATTGTACATCTGTCCTCCCTAAGTCTGTCTGACCCCCTTTTAAGGCCATCGGAGCCAGCAGCTCTCGCAGCTTGTGGCAGTGAGTTCCACAGGTGTGCAGTCTGACTTCCTTTTGCTTTCAGCCCTAATAATGGCCCTGCTTCAAACCTGGGACTTGGTGCACGCAAAACACGTCCTCTGCCCCCAAGCTGTGTTGAATTCGGCTGGCCCGTGGTGACCTGAACCACAACCTTTGCAGCAGACGTTCCCTGCCAAAAGAATCACAACTAAACTTCAAGCGGCAACCCCGCTGCGCTCTGGTATTCACGGCTTGCCTTCCTCCCCAGGTTTCAATCCCCCTGCGTGTGCTTTCTGAACAGTCCGGGCCTCAGCCTGCTGGCTGTGCCTCTCGGCAAACCACCTCCTGGCTTCACCCCAATTCTCCCTGCCGGAGTCTCGGAACTGGCCCCTGCAAAAGAGTGAGTAGATCCCTCTCGGAAGACAAGCAGCCCTTGTGGATCCAGGCTCGGGCGGCTCCCACGCAATGAGAAGGGCCAGGACATTTCATTCACCCTCAGAGGGGGGCGCGCGCGCGCACACACACACACACACAGGAGTGACGGAATAATGCAGGTGTTGCTGAAGTAAGGAGGCAGGTGCAGAGCTGGAGCATGCAGAGCTGCAGCAGGGAATTTCTTTCCTGTGTAGATACTTAGACTTGGTGGAATTAAAAGTATTTTTAATAAACGCATTTCCTGTAGCACGGTGGCTGTTTCCCCCTTTGTCTAGGGCGCCAGCGGGGGTGGGAGACAGGGGATGGGAAGCCCCAGGGAGACAGGATGTAGTTCAGAAGACCATACTTAACAGACTCACCTGCACGCACGCGCACACGCGCACACACACACACATATACACCAAGCATCCTCAGGTTAGTTCCTCCACCCACCCCAGGGAACTCTCCAAGGTACTGAAGACCCCCCCCCCCCCCCCTTTCCTCCCCTCCAGGGCCAAGCCGTGTCTGGGAACCTACTTGATCCTGGAGAACTTCCAGCAGCGGAACACGCAGCTCATCCAGTCGATCAAGGAGTTTCTCCACAACGACGAGTCGCAGTTCAACGAATTCAAGACCTACTCGGGACAGTTCAGGCAGGTGAGAGCCCCCCCGTCTGTCTCTTGGGGAACCCGGCTGAATCAGCCTCCACGTGGTTTTTTCCCACCCTTCCCAGAATACTTCTCAGAAGGGGGTAGAGCAGCCAACCCAGGTTAGGAAACTGAGAGGCTGAAAGCCAGAACATGTGACCCCCACTGAGTCAGCAGACAGGGTAGAAGTGACGATCTCAAGTTGCCCCACCAGCTTAAACTTGGTCCCTTCAGATCGGGCACTCCAGGAAACCCTGTGACAAGCAATAGAGCTGGCTAGTCTCTTTCACAGAACAGCTTGTATGTTTTGCTCCGATGAACTATTCAGCTCTCCCAGGACCCGGCAGAAACAACCAGAAGAGACGGATTTATACCTCCTCTTTCTCTCCTGTAGGAAACTCAAAAGGGCTTCCAAACTCCTTTCCCATCCCCGCCTCACAACAAACACCCTGTGAGGTGGATTGGGCTGAGAGAGCTCCCAAGAACTGTGACTCGCCCAGCTAGCGTGTGCCAGAGTGCACAAGCTAATCTAGTTCACCAGATAAGCCTCCACACCTCAAGTGGCAGAGCGGGGAATCAAACCTGGTTGTCCAGATTAGAGTGCACCTGCTCTTAACCACTGCGCCACCCTGGCTCTCCTGACCCCACCCCACCCAGGCGCTTGGGGACCACGACGTATTGGAGTTGAGAGGGACTGGTTCTCAAGGGGGTCCCATCTCTGTCCCACAGTGCAGGGGTGCCAATGAGGGAATGTGGGAGGCACTTATCGTTCCGGCTTCCCACTTCGCCGATCGGCGGAGCAGCCCAAGTGCGCCTCGTCCTTCTCTGAATATCTCACCCCTTTCCTCTTCTCTTTCCTCCCGGCAAGGGTCTGATTTCCGCCGCTCAGTATTACCGCAGCTGCCAGGACCTCCTGGGGGAGAACTTCCGGAAGATCTTCAACGAACTCCTGGTGCTCCTGCCAGACACGGCCAAGCAGCAGGAACTGCTGGCCGCCCACACCGACTTGAAGGCCAAGGAGAGGCCCGGCGGCCACAGCGGCTGCCCGCCCTTCAGCAAGTCCAAGAAGAACCGGAAGAACGCTTGGCAGGCCGACTCATGCCCCGACCTCCTCGACTACTGCGTCTGCCCCCAGTGCCAGCAGGTGCTGACCCCGCAGGATCTGGTGGCCCACAAGGCCCTCCACCTGGAGGACGAGGAGTTCCCCTCCCTGCAGGCTATCAGCCGGATCATCAGCTAGCCGTTCCGGGCGACCAATAAACCCAGTCTCCGTCTGACCACTCGCGCGTCTCGGGAGGCGGGGCCAGGGCTGAGTGGGGGGGAGAGAGCAGCCAGAACCACGTGGGCTGAAAGGGGGTGGTTGTGAGGCCAGAAGACACGTGGCAGGCTCGAGGAGTGGTTAGTGGCTTGGGATTGTTGTGGCGGCTGGTGTGAGCCCGACGGGCTCGCTCAGCCTCCTGGGACTGCAGGGAAGTGCAGCAGAGTATCTCTGCTGCCTTAACTTGGTTCTGACTTTTGGCACCAATAGGGTGGGTGGGTGGGTGGGTTGGTTGGCCCTTTTTTTTTAGCCTGGGAAAGTTTCACAGTGGAGGAACCCGTGGAAACAGCGGCTGAGCTGCAGGAGGGAGTCGGAGGGAGGCTGCAAAGAGTGAAGGGATCTGGGAACATGGAGCTGGACAGAGAAGGAAGGTGCTGCTTTCTGTACCCTTCCATCCTTCTTGTTCTGTCTCCGCACAGGATTGGAACCTCTTCACACGGGGGGGTGGGGGGGCAAGGGTCCACGATCTGGCTTTCTCGAGCCCTTAACGTAGCCCTCGAGCAGCTCAACAGTTTGTCTGGAGCTTTGGGTTGCTAGCTGTTAATGAGTAGGGAGGAAGGCAACATGTAGACCTCTGCCCTCTTGGCCAGGCTAGCCCCAGCCAGAGCCCTCCAAAGCAGGCTGGCCCCAGGTGAAGCCCTCTGGCCAAGAAACTTGCCCACCCCCCGCTCCAAAAGAGGTTTTGCGCCTACCATTTAAACCTGTTTTTCTGTAAAACCCAGATTTGTTTTCTGTTAGAACTGCACATAGGGGGACACCCCACCCGAAGGCGTTAGAACTGCACATAGGGGGACACCCCACCCCGAAGGCGTTCAGCACTTTCCCCGTCTTCTTACTGTAACTGTTTGTTGATGTAAGTTGGGTTGTTTCCAGTTCTCTGGAGAAATTGGTGCTGGCTGAGAACCACAGGCGGACGGCTCATTAAAACCCGCTCCCCACGCTCACCCTCTCGGTCTGCCGCCTGATGCCTTGAAGCGTTTTCTCCTGTGGGGGCTTTACTGGAGGGAGGCAGAAGTGTGGGCCTGCTTGCTCCCAGAACGTTCAGTGGCCGCCGTCTTGACCCCAGTTGTCCGGCATGCATGTCCACCCAAGGGCCGGCGAGAGGCTCTCTCTTTAAAGCCTCGCGTGCAGCGGAGGCTCTGCTAGACAGGGCCCCCGGAGAGGCCAACTCTTCTGCACCAGTCGACGTATTTAAAACCTTTTGTTAACGTTCTGCTTCTGCTCGGCTGCACAGCTGTGTGCTGCAGGGGTGGCGTTGTTGCCCGTTTTGGTTTTCAGCCTGGAAGTGGCCGCTTCCTCAAATCTGCACCTAGAAACCTAGCCCTTCAAGAGCAAAGCTGAGTTAGATCTCTCGCCTGGTACTTTTTTTCCGTGTTCAAGACGGTGTAGGGTCTTTTTGAGGGCGGGGGTATACCTTTGTCCCTTTACCTGGCAGTAAATGCTGCCATCTGGGAGAGTTTCGCCATTGTAAGGAGCCAGTAGAGAAGGTGGCTGTGAGTTTCTTGTACAAATTTGGATGAAGGGAGTCGGGCAGCCGCTGTTGGGTGGGGGTGGTCCACGGCCTTCTGCTTTCTCCCCTGAGGCCTGGGTTCCTTTGCTCTCAGACAGCCACCTCAGGCTGTGAGTCTTCCACGCGTCGTCCTCTGCTAAGGTCCCTGGTCTGGCCAAGCTTTTAAGCAGGCTGGTTGTTTCTTATCTGTTAGAACGGCTCAAACCGTTGTGGTTCCTCCTCCAGTGTCCCTTCTCCCCACCAAATCCACAGACAGTATCTACCGAAGGTTCCAGATAGTTTTGTTTTAAAATGTTTATTGGAAAATAATGTTGCAGTTGGCACACAAGACAATTAAAGGAACACAATTACAGATCAGTTGAGAGTTCTCACTCTGAAAGGTTATCAGGTGGCGTCCCTCTTGGAGTTGTCCCATTCAGCGCAGTGCTCTCCTCCAGAGCAAGGAAGGCAGAGGAAAGCACTCCGCAGGATCCAGTATACTGGACCTGGCTCTACCGTTTATGTACATACAAAAATTTGTAAAACGTCTTTAAAAACTAACTTTTGCACAATCCACTTTTCTACAACGACACACAGGGCTAACTCACAACTGCAAACCCCCCCCCCCCCCCGTTCCATTTTTGTGAAGTAAGTTGCGTTTGAAGAGAGGTATCTGCATGTTTGGTATCTTATTCAAAAAAATACGAAAAGAAGGCGAGACGAAATGCAAATTGCGGCCGATGTCAGGTTGCGAGGACCGGGCCTTTCCCCTTTTTGGTCTGCAACCAGTCTTATTGATGCGGTGTGAGAACGAGGACAGGTTCCCCCGTCTGTCTATTGCAGGGAAAGGTCCCCTCCTCTGAATTAAAAAGAAGCTGTATTGGAATAACTGAAGGGAGGCAGAGCTGGACTTCCTCCGAGGAGGAAGTTAACCTGTTTCTACTCCGGAGAGATTTGACAAAAGACACACGGGGGGAGTATTGCCTTTCTGGAGTGGCAGTCTGGAGGACGTGACAGGGGTCAAAGGAGTTAAAAGACGCTTTAGAGGTCACCTAGTCTAACACACGTAAGCCAGAAGGACGGCACCCCAAACGGCCTCTGCTCGAAGACACACACACACACACCCCCAGCCTTGAGGTAATTGGTTTCATCCTCGACCTGCTGTCCTTGGGAGCAAATCTCTCCCAACATTCAGACAAAAACCTCTTCTTGAATTTGGCTAACTAGTCTTGCTTCCTGGAACAGCAGAGGCCGAAAGAGGGGGGGGGGGCGTGAAGCGCTGCGTGGAAAGCCAGTGTGGTGTAGCCTTTTTAGTGTTGGAGTAGGATCTGGGAGGTCTGGGTTCGAAACCCTGTACTGCCACTGGAGCTTGCTGGGCGACTGGGCCAGTCAGCCCGACCCGTCGCACAGGGTTGTGATGAGGCACAGTGGAAAAGCAGGGGAAGAGCTGAAGAGCTCTGAGTTCCCGCTGGGAAAAAGGATATAACTGAAGCAAGTAAATAAATAATGACCGCGATGATCTGAGAGAGGGGATAGAGGGAAACCGTCGTGGCTGCTCGCTTTTTGAAACGGGAAACTGCATTTGACTACCAAGCCTTATTTCCTGACTTCTCTTACTGGCAGCTGCTGCATTTTCTCTGGCCAGCTGATGAGGGCTTTCCCGATCACTGATGAGGGCTTTCCCACAACCGAAGGTCACCCTTCTATGCAGGCAAGAAGTTCAGATGGCGGCGTGAGGCTCTGGAGTGATCTCATGCCTGCTTTTAGCAGATTCCCGTAGACAACGGCTAAAGGAGTTGCTATTTTTTTTTTCTGAATTAAAATTGGAGACACATCTTCTGGCTTAAAAGGGGTTAAGTTTTGCACTGTGCAAGAGAAAGGATCATACCGCATTTGGAGGAGCCCATGCCTTCTGAAATGCTAGCAAACCTAGAACAGTAACTCAGGCAGAGCTGCCACAGGAGCTCATCTCCAAGGAGGGGCAAATAAATGGGCAGTGACTCTACAGTGGGGATTTCACAGTCACCAAACTCCCTGGAAACCGAGGTAAACACAGCGAATCTGCCTTTCTGGTGGGTAGATGCTTTAAACTCATAAGAAGTTTGCATTATGAGATTAATTTATCTTCTGTGCTAAAACCAGCCCCTCTCTTTTCCTGTGCCCCCCCAAATTTGGGTACTACTGCTCTAAAAGACATTGAGATGTGCTGGTAAGAAGGTTAAATGAGTTGCCGCTCATAATTTTGTGCGTGAACAAGGAAGTCATTGTTTCCTGGAGGCTTGGAGGTACAGGCAACACTGTGGTTCAATCCCAGCTAAATAAGTGTTACAAAAATCCCACCTAACAGGTAACTCTGTTTGTTCCCTCTGGGCAGACAGCTACTGAGTGCCGGCCAGCATGAATCGAAAGAGACAGGCGCTGTTAGTCCCAGCCTAGCTGCTCGCAGAGTTGTCATAAGGATGACACAAAGGAAGGAGAAATGTGTCCACTGTCCTCAGGGAAGGTAGTTGGCCGTCGTGTCTCCTGCTTTGGACACACCACCAAAAAAGGATCAAATGTCTGAGCAGGGAGCTTGTCTCTGGCTAAGCCACCAGGCTCTGGAGTGCTACAAACGGGGCAGAGGTCTGCCCTCAAGGTACAATCCACCGGAGTGGTCCCCTCTGCCGGCTGAACTGCAAAAAAAGGACTCTTCTGGCGCTCCCAACTCCGCTCACCAAAATGCCTGCAGGGCTTTTCAGAAAGCGTTAATTCCAACAGTGTGCCATCAAGTCTAGGAAGGGGTGGGATCGGTTTGGGGGTGGGGGGGATAAGAATAACTATGTAGGCATGAGCAGTGCGTACATTCAGAATTGTAATATAATAGCACGGTAACACCACTGACCAAGACATTTTTTAAAAACCAGTTAGACAAATGCAGCCTTTCCCCTCCCCGCCCCACATTGTTTTTCTTTATACAGTTAGTACAAGGATATTTTGGAATGGATTTCTTTATAGTTAGAAAAAATACACTGTACCGAACAGACATTTATTTCACATATACAATCAATTTAAGGAAACACTTAAAATTTAATGATAGGATTCCATCCCTCTCCCCAAGAATATTGAAACACAATTTTATTTTAGTTTGTGCTGCTAAGAGGCCAGTGTTCCCTCTAAGGAAAAATATTGCTACAGTTCTGCTTTTACCCTGTATTAAATCCGTCCTCTGGCCGGGACCGGGCATTTCGGGGGGGGGGGGGGCAGTGGCGGCGGTGCCAGGTTTACTTCAGCACGATCCGCGGTTATATTTGAAATGCAGCTGAAGGAAGATTATCTCTGTCAGTCAGTTTAACCGTCTCTGAAAATATTTTGTAGGCATCAAACCAATGTAGCGTATCTGACTCTTCAAAGGACTCTGTTCACGGGCAGCTGTCTGAGCTCGGAATAACAGACTGATTTGCAGCAGAGAACTCTAAAGACAAGACTGGTTGATTTTAAGTTAGTTGCTGCCTGTGAGAAAAGATGGTTTAAAACTTTAAATTTAGCAAGCATTTTCTTCCCCTGCCCCTGCGGAGGAGCTCCGATTGCCTGGAGAGGCTTATGCCCGGGGGGGACAGGGATGTGCACACTCATCGCTGGCTGGATAAGGTGGGTATAAATCTGTGCGTATCAGTGGAAGGATGCCATCCGCCTGCACTGAACAGTTTTAAATAGGGTGCACAGTCAGAAGTGAGTCCCCTGTGCTATTTTAGGCCTATGGATTTAAGCCAGCGTTTAGGCCTATGGATTTAAGCCAACGTTCAAAGACTTTCAAGTACACCCCACTGGTTAGGGCAGGGCTCCCCAATAAAGTGTCTCTGGGCACCGTTCCTAGCACCCACCAAGTAATTTTTAAAAAATGGATGGGGCCAAGTGGGGGTTTTGCACAGCTCAACTTCTGATTGGATATGCAGATTAAAAGACATCCTGTTAAACGAGCCATCTGTTCTATTTGAGTTGTGCACAACCTCACTCCCTGCCATTTGGTGGTTGGCTCCACCTCCTATGGCAGCTACTTTTGAAGTTGTGTACACCACACTTGTCTGGATCCCAAAGGTCTTCTCGCAGGCACAAGGTGAAAATGCAGGTGCTCAGGGGAGCCAGATGGGGGCAGCATCAGATAGCTGGTCACTATAGGGCACCTGGGTTGCCCCACGGGACTCTCCATTCGGCCAGCGCTTCAGGTGAGCGTTGCAGAATGCGTGGGGACACACCCTGCCACTGAATCAGGACCCGTTTTCTGAGATTTAGCCTTTGGGTTTGTTTCTGATCTTTACTGGCCACCAGTATGAAATGCTAATTTTACTGGAACGTCCTTTACCATAACAGGAAGCGATGCCCAAACAGGGTGAAGTATGATGAGTTTTTTGGGTGTGTATACGTGTGTGTGTGTTTTTTTTTCCAGATTATAGGGCTGAAAGGCAGACATAAAAAAAATCTTTAAAACTAGAACAGGAATAACATCCAGCCGCCGTAGACTCAGGAATGTCCGCATTAGGCTAATTTAGTTTTTTAAAAAATATATCGATGTTCCTAACTGCTGTTTTAAATTGCGGTCTTTTGCGTATTTTTTAATCGTTTGCATGGTAAGCCGCCTTGAGTGCTGCAAGGTAGAAAGGTGACTAATACAAATATTTTAAATAAAAGGGGAGCATTCTTGAGCACTTTGAAGTGATAGTCTACCCCTTATGGAAATGAGGTAGGCAGGGACATCTAAATTCCTGCTGCGTTCTCTCTGTTCCACTCAGCCCCATTTCCTGACACACATACATACTTCTTCACTTATGCGGCCAAATGGATTCAAAACTACACCTTTCAGAAGGCAAGTGGATATTTGCTTTTTTTTCTTAACCCAAGTCTCCTCTGCCACAATTGTGACAGGGCTTTTCACCCACCGTCACCCGGTCCCTTTTCAGACAGCAACAACTTTGTTCGACTCTAAAGTCGCACGAACCTGTTTCCACTTCAAAGCGCTCTGAATAAGCCCTTCGGCCCAAACGGCTACCGCAAAGCTAGCCTGCGGACCCTTTCCTAAGGGTTACCTACAAACATGTGCGCAACGGCATGAAAATAAAACAGCCCTGATTTTTGGCAGTAAAATTTGGCACGTTGCTCGGAATGCCCTTTCGCAGGGGAGGAAGTAAAAAACAGAAAACGGACCGGGTGGGGAACGAAAACTCATGTAAGCCGCATTCTGGGCTAGCTCTGGAAGCACAAGGTGAGCTTTTTGCTCGCCCAGCTAGCCAGCCTGTGGCCAGTTCTTGTTTGTGGCAAAGCACCCGCCCCGCCGGCCTAAGCTCACGAGTAGGCAGGAGTAGCAACCTTCCTAGCGTTTTGCACTTAAAGAGAACACTGTGGGCTGTCTGGGCTCCTTTCTTTTTTTTTAGTTTGTTTTGTTTTATATATATCTATATATATAAAAATACCCTTGGACAGGTAAAGACGAGAACCAATTCACTGTACAGAGTTCACTGCACAACTAGCTAAGAGTAAGTTTAACTCAGCACATTTAACTTGCCACGTTTGGGGGAGGGAGGAAAGAAACGGTACTCTTGAATACATTTGCAACCAACCAGTGGTCCTATGCTGCCTCACAGAAGAGGACGCGGCCGGTTTCCCCAAGAGGGGTCAGGGGTGTTCATTCCTGCTTTCGGTACGGCCTCCTGGGAGCCTCTGCCCTTTAGTATGCCGGCACCTGGTAGCCTTTCGGACTGGTGTTCAGGGTCTCAGCGAACGGCGGACTCTGGTAGGTTTCTGTGCTTTCCACACCACTCCCTGTGGGGTATCCGGGATACCCCGCGTTGGGGTCAGTGGGAAACTGATCCGTGGCAAAGAGAGACATGTCAGTCCCCAGGCGGTATCTTTGGAGGGCCTTGATGGTCAGGGCGACCTGGAAGGAAAAAAGGAGAAGGAGATATTGTGACGGATTTGCAACTGCTTGTCTCGAAACAGCTGGGCTGCCAACCGAACGGAGTGGCCCTCGTTTTCTGCCCGGCTTCTCGTCTGCCTGCTGCTACTGTGGCCTTTTGCAGGGGAATCAGGGCCCGGCTTGGGGCGGAGGATGTACAGGAACAGTGGGGGGGGGGGAAACGAGCCCTCCTGCCCAGCATGGCTTACAGAACAGCAGTCTGGGCTAGCTGCTCCCAGGAAGTGCAAGGAAACCACATCTAATATTCTGGCCGTAGCTTTAGAAATATCCACCCTGTTCCTACTTCAACACCTCTTTCAGAAGAAGAGGAGGAGGAGTTTGGATCTATACCCTCCTTTTCTCTCCTATAAAGAGACTCAAAGGGACACCACCTTCTCACTTAGACACAGTGTGCAACAGACTTTTCTCTGTGATACGCCTCTGAAGATGCCAGCCACAGGTGCAGGTGAAATGTTAGGAACAAGATCTACCAGACCACGGCCACACAGCCCGGAAAACCCACCAGAACCAGTTGAATCCGGCCGTGAAAGCCTTCGACGATACATTAGACTCAAAGGGGCTTACAAACTCCTTTCCCTTCCCCCCTCCCCACAACAAACACCCTTTGAGGTGGGTGGGGCTGAGAGAACTCCGAAGAACTGTGACTAGCCCAAGGTGACCCAGCTGGCATGTGTTGGAGTGCACAAGCTAATCTGGTTCACCAGATAAGCCTCCACAGCTCAAGTGGCAAAGGGAGGGAATCAAGCCCGGTTCTCCAGATTAGAGTGCACCTCCTCTTAACCATGACACTACGCTGGCTCTCACACCAGTTAAAGAATACCAAGACTTTAGAGCCACATGCAGACAGCTATGGGGTTGAGCGGGTGCATCCCAGAAGACACCTGGGGAAGAATCAGGGTTTGCCTTGGATCAAAATGATCCCCCAAGCAATGCTCTTAGCAGAGAGAATCCCTTCCTTCCTCTTGCAGCGCCGAGGCCATTTTGAGAGCTGGACGGGCCAGAATCACTAAGGGAGGGGCGACCTAAAAGCTCCTCCAGGGGTTGGTCAGAATGTTTCAGACTAACAAAAAGGCAGCCTGCCATTGGTGGGCACAGGTGCAGGCGCCCCTTTGGATCCCCAGTCCGGGCAACTGATGACGTCAGAGCATTGGGAAAGGGCGGGGCAGCCCACCCTCTGGCAGCGATCCTTCCCTGCACCTCAAAGAGACGGCAGCAGCCACGTGACATGATTACAGGAAACATAGAAGAGGGAAGTGATGCTTACCCAGGAGATGATGGAGAAGAAGGAGAAGGCAATGGCTGCCCGGGCTGCGTCCCCCGCTTGCTTCGCCCCTTTGCTTTGCGGTGTTCGTTGCCACTGGTTAGCCAGGAAGCAGAAAGCCACAAACCACATGAAGGACCAGAAACCTGAAAGGCACCAAAGCCTGTTAGCACTGCGGGGGGGGGGGGGGGGCTCACGCAACCAGGTTCACCCTGTCCTTTGGGGCATCTGTTCATGCATGGAACTGCTCTGATGCAGCAGGGCGCCTGCATCTAAAGGGGGAAACGGGACAGGCGGCACTCCTGTGAAAGGCACTGTGTGTTTCCCACACAGAAGGCCCCCGGTCCAATTCATGGCATCGCCAGTTAAAGGATCTCAGACGGGGGGGGGGGGGGGGGGCAGAAAAGACCTTTCTCTGTCTAGGACCCTGGACAGCTCCACAGCAGCCGGCATGCAAGCAACTCCGCTGTGTTTGATTTTATGTCCTATATTTATAGTCTGCATTTCTCACGGTGACTCAGAGCAGACTATTAAGTCCAAGCAGTCCTGCCGCATTGATTATTGAGGGCCGGTCTGTCCGACCAAATTGTTGTTTAAGATTTTGCTGTCTGCCTTGAGTCTCGTCAAGGAGGGTGTGTTCTAAAGGAAGCCCGATGAAATGAAATGAAAAACCGAAAGGTAAAACTGGACGACAGGGACAAGGGCAGGAAATGACAAGGCTAGTTGAGATGGACAGCAACAGGATGTGATGTCTAATAAGCAATGTAGTAGCTCTAAGATTACACAGATCTGAACAAGTGTAGATACAGAATGAACACATGAGGCTGAAAGAGGGTGTTGTAGCAGTAGCAAATAATGCGACAGTATTATAATGTGTACAACAAACAGATCTGGCATCCTACTCAAAGCAGTACAATCCACAGCCCCTTTCCTTTTACAAAACACCTTCCTGAACCATTCCTGAACTGAAAACAGGGAGAAAACAGTGTCCAAATCACAGCCTCCAGAAGTGGGTGGAGGTACCGTCTGTCCTCATTAACACACACATTTGAAGGTCAGGAATCAAAACCTCAGGATCCGCATTTTCTCCCAGGATTCCTTTGAGCTCAGTCAGAACCACACAAATTTGTCCCACAATTGTGGCCCCTTAAGGCTGATTGATGCCCTCAGCCAATGCTGCATGCACCCCGCCCCCCTTCCGTGCAAAACCTACCCGAGAAGCCGAGGTCCACGAGAACCGCTCGCTTGCGATCCTTCACACTGCTGATCTGCTGGAAATAGAGATCCACCACCAGAAAGATGCAACAGGCCAAGAAGGCAATGAGGCCGATGGTAACACCATAATTACAGGCCCCCTCGTGGTTGTTGTAGACGCACTTCAGGATGGGAGACTTTTCAGTGTTGACGTAACCCTCGTTAATGATGGAGCCAAACACAATGATGGAGAAAATCTGAAAGAGGGAGACAGAGGAATAGGTTGATTTGGAAGAACCATCTCTGGTCAGCAAAAGGGTCCTCAGCGTAGCGTCGTGGTTAAGAGCAGGTGGATTCTAATCTGGAGAACTGGGTTTGATTCCCCACTCCTCCACCTGAGTGGCGGAGGCTTATCTGGTGAACCAGATGTGTTTCTGCACTCCTACGCTCCTGCTGGGTAACTTTGGGCTAGTCACAGTTCTCTCAGACCTCTTTCAGCCCCACCTGCCTCACCAGGTGTCTGTTGTGGGGAGAGAAAGGGAAAGGAGCTTGTAGGCCACTTTGAGAAAGGTGGGATATAAATCCAAACTCTTCTTCAAACTCTTCTTGAAGGAGAGACTATCACCAGCCACAACTCAGAAGGAACCCCACAGAGTAGGTGAAGGTACAAGCAAGCAGCAGTATAAACAAAGTGGGGGGATGGATTATCCTAACTAAAAAAGGTTACGTTTGGGGGGATTATATTTTTTTAATGATTCAGAGGGAGAAATATAAACACAGATCGTGACAGACAAGAGTAAAACCTTTTCTTTTTCTATTTTATTTATTTATTTCATACTTCACAGACCGCTCAACCCCCAGAGGGCTCTGAGCAGTGTACAGGGCCCATAAACAAGGCTGATAAAACATTAAATATAAACATTAAAACCCTTAAAAGTTTACACAGCAGGATCCACATAAAATTGAGTTGGAGTGACATTATTTATTTATTTATCTATTTATTTATTCTATATTATTTATTTAATCTTATTATTTATTTATCTGAGTAGCTCTTTGGCTACTCAGCATCCCAGCTCACAAAGCCCCACTGACTGAACTATTGCAATGTCATGGAATGTGCACAAACATTCCAACTTGTCTGTGTGTATGCCCGAGCTAGGAGGCTTAATGATCTCTGTATTGTTGAAGTCTCTGTACAGCCCAGAAACCACACAGCACCCTTAATGAGCTCGTTTGAACTAACAGTCTGTCTTAGACTCTAGTTAGGCTAGCAAAAAAGGGCAGGCACGCTTTCCCTTGACATGTTCAATTGCCTTGTGTTTCCAATGAAAGCAGATATGCCCCTGAATGTTCCCAGCACTCAATTAGTTTCTGCTATCAACTGCTAGAGTCTCAGTTCTCAGCCAGGTTGAGTGACGTTATCAGAGCCGCTCCTTCATGATCACTCCTTCGTGATCACCCCTTCATGTTGCCCAGTCTGCACCACCCAGATACTAATCTCTTCCAGTCAAGTGGATGATTCCCGTCCACACCCACACCTCCCGTCCACACCCACACCTGCCGTTCACAACAAAACACACCCAACTGTAATGACAAGCAGCAAGAACCAGGGAGCCAGCTCAGCACTGTCAGCAAGGAGCCA
Organism: Sphaerodactylus townsendi; assembly: GCF_021028975.2. Taxonomy (NCBI): domain Eukaryota; kingdom Metazoa; phylum Chordata; class Lepidosauria; order Squamata; family Sphaerodactylidae; genus Sphaerodactylus; species Sphaerodactylus townsendi. Next base: position 148,533,679 of record NC_059428.1, read on the forward strand.
AAATACGAACACGCTCTTCCTCTCCCCCCGCCCCCCCCCCCGTCCCTGGGTTTGCCTTCTAATCTCATTCATAAATAATGCAAAAACTAATGTTTTCTTTTTGCTGTTGGATGCCTCTGACAGCACTTTAAGGAAAACACACAGCCTGGCAGCAGCACGGCGCGATCTGGCAGCCAGACGAATCGAGAAGAAAGCGAATGTGCAGGGTAACGTAGCCAAAGGGTCCGTGGACCAAGAGCCTCCTTCCCCGCCTGTCTCCAAGCAGCCCCGGTGTCCCCACAGTGAATTGGAAAGCAACATCCAGTGGACCTGGTCGATTTTTAATGCCTTTGCAAAAATGTTGACCTAAGTACATACTGCATTTTTCCCTCCAAGGAAGATCCTGACAGGCCCAGGGGGAACCAATCAGCTGTACAGCTCAGGGGCCATTTTGGAAATGGCTGTAGTTTAGTGGAAGCGCCTCCGCGTTGCATGCACGAGATCCCAGGTTGGAACCCCGGCAGCACGTCCAGTTAAAAGGACCAGGCAGCAGGTAATGTGAAAGACCTTTGCCCAGCACCTGCTACTAGTCTTCGTAGACAAGACTGACCCAAATCATATGGAGGTAGATCACTGAGACAATATCCCAGGACAGCCAATGAGGTGCGGTGGTTAAGAGCTGTGAACTCTAATCTGGAAAACCGGGTTTGTTTCCCCTCTCCTGCACATGAAGCCTGCTGGGTGACCTTGGGCCAGTCGCAGTTCTCTCTGAACTCTCTCAGCCCCACCTGCCTCACAAGGGGTCTGTTGTGAGGAGGGGAAGAGAAGGAATTTGTATGCCGCTTCCTTCGGTTGACAAAAGCAGGGTATAAGTCCAAACTCTCCTCTTTCAAGCCTAGAATACTTCTTTGCAGCAGGATTTCAGCCAGGTGTGTTTATGTGTAAGCTAGAGAAAGCATGTGTGCATCTCACCAATCCTCCATTTCTCCAGGCTGGCAACCCGAGCTGCAAATTCTCTTTCCCTGCCTCCTCACAATACAAACCCTCTCCAAGCACAGGGTGCCTGCAGCTAAGTGGATTTGCCCTGTGGCGGGAAGAGCAGGAGGAGTGTTTTCCTACCCCGTCATTTAGTGCTTCACTTACAAGCTAGCTGAGTGCTTTCAAACCTTTTGTCCCAAGTGTCTGCTTTGAGGTGAGGATGTAGGGAAAAGACTTCTGCTTGCTTGTTTAGCCCAGCATACGAGCAGATACCGAACACATCTGGTAGTCAGGGCTGCTCACACGCCACCTGTCTTGCCAACAAACAGCCAAACCTGATGAAAAAACCAAGCTTATATGCATATATTGTCAGGTGACGCCATCACACTGGATGGCCCAGGCTAGCCCAACCTGGCCGGATCTTAGAAGAAGCTAAGCAGGGTGGGTTTGGGCTAGTACTTTGGTGGGAGAGGATCAAGGAAGTCAGGGGTTCCTGTGCAGAGCCTGACAAACCATTTGACCTTGCCAAAGGCAAAAGCAACAGGTGCAGAGGAGGGCAGCCAAAATGGTCAAAGGTCCGGAGTCCATGCCCTACCAGGAGAGGCTTAGGAATCTGGGAATGTCTAGTTTGGTGAAGAGAAGGTTAAGAGGTGACATGATGGCCATGTTTAGATATTTGAAGGGATGCCGTGTTGGCCAGGGAGCAAGGTTGTTTTCTGCTGCTCCAGAGAGTCATGGGTTCAAGGTGAAGGAAAACAGAGTCCACCTAAACATCAGGAAAAACTTCCTGACAGTCAGGGCTGTTTGACAGTGGAATGCACTACCTCGGAGGGTGGTGGAGTCTCCTTCTTTGGCGGTTTTTAAAGAGAGGCTGCCTGGCCGTCTATCAGGAGTGCTTTGATTGTGTGTTCCTGCATTGCAGGGGGTTGGACTGGATGGCCCTTGAGGTCTCTTCCATCTCCATGATTCTATTATTCTGGTGGCTGGGTATTAGTCACAGGAAATAAACAATGGAAATAGACAAGACTCTACTTTCTTCTCCTGTCCCCTTTATTAATGCACGTTTGATACTGAAGACCTGATGAAAACCTCCGCTCAATCTTCTGCTAAAATGGGGCACCATCCACCATTTTTTTCCACTTCAATAAAGTGACCAGTTGTGCTAGAGAAGAGCTCTCACCCAACACTCATTCACATCAGTCAGGCTTGTGCAAGAGAACGTCCCCACAGATCCCAGCCCCCGACATCCTCCCACTACTAATGGAAACGGTGCTCTCACAAAGCACGTGGCTCAGGCTCCCCGTCCTTCCTGTCTCTGGTACCAGATGCAGACAAACACAGGCATGATGTTGGCCGTCCTCCTGGTCGTGATTTCACCGCCGTTTCCCAGAACGGCTTGGCAGCCATTTACAGCAAAAAGTGGAGGGTGAGAAGCCAGTCAAATTGCTCAGCGAGAATGAAGAGCAAAGCGGCAACGTGCTAATAAAAGATTATAAGGGTTTTTTTTCTCAAGGGTGAGCAGAACACAAGCCTCCTTTGGGAGAACAAACATACTCCCACGGCTGTTAATTGAAGGGGCAGGCCCTCACTGGAACTCAGTGGGTCTTCAGACCTGCGAATTGTCTAAACGCTCAATGCAACTCCCCTTCTTCATACAAAGGCTGCAAGGAAAGCTGTCTGGCCTTGCCTTTTGTGCTGACAGCTTTCCAGGTAGAAGGGAACTGTTTTGTTGCACGGGGCATTCAACAAGATGAGTCCCCACCTCAAAGCGGTACTAACTTATCGTCTGGAGTGTCCAGCCACTAATTTAAACTTCTACTAGTCAATAGCACAGATCTGCCTTGCAGCATTGACGTAAGGCCAATACTAGCAATGTTAGTATCTGGCATGGATGGTCCAATCTCATCAATTCTTAGAAGCTAAGCAGGATTTGTCCTGGTTAGTACTTGGATGGGGGACAAACATGGAAACCCAGGGCTGATCTCTCCCCTTGAAAGCTTCTTGAGGGGTTGCCAGAAACTAATTGTGACTTGATGGCAAGTAGGAAGTAGTCTGTGAATGGCATTTACCATTCCTACAACACGAATGATAATCTAGTTTGTAGGACACTTCCGTATAAATCGAGAAGAAGAAGAGTTTGGATTTCTACCCCATCTTTTTCTTCTGTAAGGAGACTCAAGGTGGCTGACAAGCTCCTTTCCCTTCCTCTCCCCACAACAGACACCTTGTGAGGCAAGTGGGGCTGAGAGAGTTCAGAGAGAACTGTGACTAGCCCAAGGTCACCCAGCAGGAATGTAGGAGTGCGGAAACACCTCTGGTTCACCAGATAAGCCTCTGCCCTTCAGGTCGCCTGCTCATAACCACTTCACCACGCTGGCTCTCTAATATAGACTGTTACAATAAACCTCATACACTGCGAGGCAGGCTTGTATTCTTGCGTCCCTGATGCAGATGTGTCTGTAGAAACAGTGAGTTGCAAAGAGCCCACCTAGGCAGAACCCTCAATCTTTTGGATCACAGCTCATTAGCCATCGTCCCCATTCCAGCGCAACCACACCCTGGTTTCAGAGGCCAAAAAATGCATCTTCTTGGGTTCCTAACAGGATAATGCAATTCCCGGTCACTTCCAATAAGCAACATCGACGTTAAGCCAATTAGCCGCTTCCTTTTAAGTCACAAGATTCGGGCTGGAGACCAAATAGCCTCCTCTGAAGACACTCACAGAGAACAATTTTGAATCTACAGTGCCAAGAACTCCCGATATGCCCCGCTTGGCACGCACAGAAGCCTGGGTACCGAGCCCTGTTTTTCAAAACATTTTGCAAAGCCTGTTTTTTTTTTAATCCTGATACTCTGTGGATTCTCCACTTAAATAAGGGGGAACACCACACACACGCACACAAACACACACAGCAAATCCTATACATTCTCTTATGCTATGACAAAAATACTGCTGCAACTTTACACACCGCTTTGAGACAATTACTTTTCCCTTTGCAATTCTTGCTACCCAAAATGAGCATAATTCACATGTGTTCATCCCTTGAGACTGCAGGTGGAGCTCAGGGAGGGCTGGGTTTGGGGAGGGATCACAGAGGGGTGGAGGGACAGAGGATCAACTCTCTCCACGTTGCCTCCAAGGGGAGCAATCTCTGCTGCTTGGAGATTGGGGGTAATTCTCGAGGTCTCCAGACCCCACCTGGAGGATGGTAACCCTATTCCTTTCTCAGGCCTATTCTGGCTCCCCATTTGCTGATATCTCATGTCCCCATCCCAAGGCCCCCCCACCCCCGACCACCAACCTATCCTTCCCCTCCCCTCTTTTATCTTCTCTTTCAAATTTATCCCTACAATCCATTTGGGCTTCTCTTTACCTGCCTGTTCCTTGAACGCTGTCAGCATACATCGTACCCTTGCTTATTTCTTTTTAATGTCAAGACCTTTCGAGACATTAAACTGTGCAAGACGCCAGCCGCTACGGATAAAACCTGTCCTGGATCTAAGCCTCTGGTACACACAGAGAACGCACAGTGCAATCCTATGCAGAGTTTCCCCAGTCTAAGGCCATTGAAATGATTGGGATGAAGCTGGAGTAACTCTCCTTGGGATTGCACCATGAGTTCCCCCTTCCCCCAGATTTACTGGGAGAAAAACTAACTGGCTGGCGTTTCTCTTGCTTCAATGCCCATCTGTTCAAGCTCCAGCCCTGCTCCCCCCCCCTTTCCCTCCTTCTAAAACATCTTGTACCGAACACACAAACCCCAGACAGATACAACACCCTCGGTCCTATTTAAAACATCAAACAAACTCAAACTGCGTGGAAGGAAAGGACTCTCTCTCTTTCTCTCTTTTTGCTTACTATTGTAAGATTAAAAAGGATCACACACTTTCCTCCTCATAAGACAAGGATTTCTATCAGCAGCATCAGTTAAGAACAGGCGCCTGCCTGCCTGCCTGCCTGCCTGCCTGCCTGTTATTGGCTTAACTACTGTGATGTCATGGAAGAGTCAGGGGAAGGTGTCAGTCACAGAATATTGAGAAAATGTGCAGCTTCTGAAAGGAAAATCAACAGACCTCTTGGTTAGGAAAAAGACCCCTACTTGTGCAGTTGTAAATTTGAGAAACAGTAATAGTCAAAAGCTGTGTGCCTTTAAAACAACAACACAGGGTTTTGTCTCACTTCACAAATAAGGCTAAAGTGACCTCGAAGATGCCATCACCGAGAGAAAGCAAATAAGGAACTGGTGTGGCAAAGTGGAAACAGAAATAGACCAGGATCCTAAGCAGTATGAGTTTGAATCCCACTTCTTCCACAACACTTGCTGGGTGACCTTGGGCCCATCACAGCCTGGGCCACTCCGCAGGATTGTTGTGAGAGAACAGAGAAGAGAAAATAGTGCTCCGACTCCCAACTAGGGGTGGGGGGAGTGGGATACAAATAAATAAATGCAAATGAAACCTGGAAACATTCCAGCAGTTGCACAATTTTCCAGGGACCCTTTTTTGGCAAATATAAAAACAATGAATTTGTTCAGCCAAACCCCGCTAGGGTTGATGCAGAGGCCTCAAAACCTTTTTGCTCCAAATCAAGCTTTGGGTGTCTTATACCTGACTTAAAACCAGCCCCTAAGCCCTACCCCCGAGCAGGGTATGGCCTCAGATTGGGGACAGCCATTTACTCTAGAAGCAGCTGGACGTAAACCTTTGTTTTGGACAGACACAGCACGTCTGCGTGCCTCCATCTACTGGAAACAAGCCAGCTCCCTCATCTAACAATCCAGCAGGGTGCATTTGGAAAGGCTATTTACACTCACCTGAATGGCTGCCTCCTCAGCAGGAGGCTGGCTTGAAATGATTACTTTGCTAGGCAGGAACAGGTAAGTTCCTCTCCTCTGCCATCGTATCCAAGATGCCCGTAAACACCATTTAGGTCTCTCTATTTCCCCCACCAATAAAACAGTCAGTTCCTGTTTTGCCCACCTGTCCTCTGAGGAATAAAATCTTTTTTTTAATCACTTGCTGATGGTTAAAGGTAAACTTCAGAGTGGGAGAAGAGAAGGTTAAGGGGTGACATGCTAGCCATGCTTAAATATTTGTAGGGATGTCATGTCGAAGAGGGAGCAAGCTTGTTTTCTGCTGCTCCAGAGACTAGGGCAGTGATGGCGAACCTTTTCGAGACCGAGTGCCCAAATTGCAACCCAAAACCCACTTATTTATCGCAAAGTGCCAGCACGGCAATTTAACCTGAATGTTGAGGTTTTAGTTTAGAAAAAACAGGTGGCTCCAAGGCGTGCGTTACTCAGGAGTAAGCTTGGTGGTAGTCGGTGGCTTTGCTTTGAAGCAACTGTGCAACTCTTCCAACGGGTGAATCACGACCCTAGGAGGGTTTACTCAGAAGCAAGCCCCATTGACAGCAACCGAGCTTACTCCCAGGTAAAGGATCGCGCTTTAGTTCTTAGCATGAAAATCAGTGGGGTTTAACAGCACTTAACAGGGTTACCTACACTGCTTCCCCAAAACTAGGTCTTAGGTTTAATGCTAATAATCGAGCCCAGCGGCTCAGGCCAGCCTAGATATGCGTGTGTGTATGTGTAGCAATTTCCCCCCCCCCCACATGATGGGCTCTGAGTGCCACCCCTGGCACCCGTGCCATAGGTTCGCCACCACTGGACTAGGGCAAGGAACAATGGATTCAAACTGCAAGAAAAGAGATTCCACCTAAACATTTAGAAGAACTTCCTGACAGCAAGGACTGTTCGACACTGTCTCGGGGTGTGGTGGAGTCTCCTTCTTTGGAGGTTTTTAAAAATAGGCTGAAAGGCCATCTTTTGATTGTGTATTCCTTCTTGGGCCCTTGTGGTCTCTTCCAACTCTATGATTCTATGTGGCACTCACATAAAGTTGTGCTGGAAAAATATCAGCTCGGTCTAATTTGCCACAAGATATGTGGGAAGTTCATCGTGTCTTGTAGGGTGGGGAAGCAACTTGCAAAATGGTCCATGCCCAATTTCATGCACAGAAGCCCTTCCTGTGCAAGAATTTCAGCAGCTGGCCTCAGGCACATGAGGCAGGAGCGGCAACTCCAGGATGAGAAATTCCTGGGGAATTGGGGGTGGGCAATTGGGAAGTTTGGGAAATGGGGTGAGCTAACAGAGGCGTAGAGCTGCCATTTCATCCAAGATCTCTGTAGTCAGGATGTAAATTGTTATTTCATGGGGAAGACAAAAGCAGAACCACTCATCTTTCCTGGTCATCCCAGCCTTAGCCAGTGTACGTCTGAAGCTCAAGCAATCCCTTCTCATCCTGGATGGCCAGGGAAATTGCTGTTAAAATCTTCCCGTCAAAGTTCAGAACTTTGTTTCAGCCAGAGAGTTCTGTCCTCTGAATCTTTGCCTTCAGGCCAATTCTGAGTCCTCCTGATATATGGCCTGGTATCATTTCTTTCTGAACCCCTGGACTGCTTCAAGAGGCCCCGGGCCAAGTATTTACCCCTCACCATTCCCTGCCGTCATGGCCCTGGGGCATCTAGACAGACCCCTGGGGTACAGTTCTGCAATTCTAAAAACGGGACCCTTTGGCTCTAAATCAGTGGTTCTCAACCTGTGGGTCGCGACCCCTTTGGGGGTTGAATGACCCTTTCACAGGGGTCACCTAAGACTCTCTGCATCAGTGTTCTCCATCTGTAAAATGGATAAATGTTAGGGTTGGGGGTCACCACAACAGAAGGAACTGTATGAAAGGGTCACGCCATTAGGAAGGTTGAGAACCACTGCTCTAAATCCTCTCTGGAAATTATAATCCAAGCCGAGTTGCTGGTTCTGACTTGGTATAGTGAGAGGAGGTACTCTGTACATGTTCAGCTTCCTTTCCTGTGCCTCTCAAGTTCAAAAGCAGACACTGAAGGCAGTTTCCGGAGCTTGAGCTTCAGACGTACACTGGCTAAGGCTGGGATTTTCCCCTATTTTCAGCCCTTTCTCGGTTGTCCGTTCACCTGGCTGCTCCTGATCTCGGTAGAGATGCAAATTAGAATGCCTGCCTTTAGAAAGCAGGATGTCAAACCCAGAAGGGGTTGGAGGGCCAAATTTCCCCCCACCCCACAATAGATGCCCCCAAATGTTTCCACCTTTTAAAAAACCCCAGTTCCTTTTGAATTATACATCAACTCGCTGATTCTAGTTCATTCAGACAAAAATATTTGGGATATTGGATTATTTGACCTCTGCAGCTCTGGAAAGTTCTCTGTTCTGACAGATCAATGGCTGGCATCTTGTCCTGGGTACTACCCCAAAGTAAGCACTTGTATGCCTCCAAAAGAGCCATCCCAGGGAGGCTACGCATCCCAGAGGACCCTACAAAAAGCACCCAGCCCTTAACTCCAATGATGACCTAATCGATCGTATGAAACATGGCAAAGTGCCCTTTGAGGGCCCTGGGAAACACACACACCCCTCCCCGGATTTGCTGAAGTCTCTGGACCGGACATTCGAGACCCTGATATAACAAAATAAAAACACAGCCTTTTTTCTGAAAGGTTTTTGTCATTTCCCAAATCCGCAAACCCAGTTCAGCCACACGGATCCTGATTTTGCACCCCCTTCGATTCACCAACACACACATACATGTCCTTTGAATCAGGCCGGTCTCGCCCTCCCGACAAGCAGATCTGCAAATCGAAGCCGTTCTCTGCACCACCACCACCCCCATCTGGATCCAGGTGCCCACAAATGGTGGAAGCCAGGCATTCAGCAGTTGGCTGGGTCCTCCTTTTGCCATTCTCAGAACGAGGCTGGCAAAAGGAACAGGTAGAGCCAGAAATCCCCCCCCCCCCGCCCACCATGCAGAAATGGGGAAAAAATGTCTCCTGGCTTAACCATCTTGGCACATGCAAAGCCTGCTGCTATTTGTTTAAAATTCAGAGAAGCAAATCGCCACAGCGGTTGGAGGAGGGGAGCGAGTGAGAAAACCCACCACCACCTTCCGTGGCAAACCCAGCCAGAAGCGGAGAGAAGGCCGGGCAACTCCCCGCCTCCACCCCTGATCTCTCCCGAGGCTTGGGGAAGAGGAGGCAACATAAGAGGGAGAAAAGGATGTCGGTGTTTCAGGAGGGGGAGAAGCTCCTCACACCCTTCCAGATGTGTGGCGGCTGCTGTTGCTGTTGCTGTTGGCATCCATTTGTCCTCCCCTCCTCCTGGCACAAGCCTTGCCCACATTTTGATGGGAGAAAATAAGAGGGTGGGGGCGGGCGGTCTTGAGGCATTCCTGTGACACACTGACAGGTTGGCCAACACCGGGCCAGGAGGCCAAAAATAATAATAATAATAATTGTGTAACCCTGCAAAATATCTAAGGAGGCATCCAATACAGACACGTTTGAGTAGATATAGGTATCATGCACAGGTTGGGTGGGTGGGTGGGTGGGTGGATGGATATAGATAGATAGATAGATAGATAGATAGATAGATAGATAGATAGATAGATAGATAGATAGATAGATAGATAGATAGATAGATAGATAGATAGATAGATAGATAGATAGATAGATAGATAGATGACTTGTACATTTAGAAATAGATCACTGGATGGATGGATGGATGGATGGATGGATGGATGGATGGATGGATGGATGGATGGATGGATGGATGGATGGATGGATGGATGGATGGATGGATGGATGGATGGATGGGTGGAGAGGATGGACAATCATTGGATGGATGGATGGATGGATGGATGGATGGATGGATGGATGGATGGATGGATGGATGGATGGGTGGATGGATGGATGGATGGATGGATGGATGGATGGATGGATGGATGGATGGATGGATGGATGGATGGATGGATGGATGGATGGATGGCTCTCTCGCTCCCAGGCAGTCCATGGGTGCAGGCTGGCTAGTTGCGCCATGGCAGTGCCCATCTCTGCCCAGGGGAGGGGAGGGAGGGGGAGGGCTGGCGGGCAGGGCGCCCTGCCCCTCTTACCGCCGAGACGAGGCGCAGGATGGTCTGGGGCCGCCGGAGGAACTCGAGCGGGTCCAGCGCCCCCCCGGCGCGCCCTGCTCCGAAGGAAGCGCCCTCCATGGTGGCTCCTGCAGCAGCTGGGAGCCGCCACCGGCCGCCGCCTGCCCGGGCTGCTGCTGCTGCTGCTGCGGCTGCGGCTGCTGCTGCCTGCTCGGCCGGCGGCGTCTTGCGCGCAGCCTCGCCGCCGCCGCCGCCGCCGCCGCCTCCTCCTCCTGAGCTGCATCCCAGCTCGGGCGGGTGGGCGCCCCCCTCTCCTCCGCCGCGCTGGGCTGCGCCGCCGCTTGGGCCAGCCCGGGGAGCAGACGGCACCATCGGAGGGAGAGGGGTGGCGCGGAGTGGGCTGCGCGGGGCTGGCGCGCTCCTCCGAGGAGGAGGGATCGATGACATGGCCTCGGGGGTCGCCTTTCCACGCGGCACGGCGGGAGGCTCCCCCCACCGAGCGCAGGAACAGGGCTGCCCCCCTTCCCCACCTGTTCTTTGCGCGCGTGCTTTCACACCTGCCTCCAGAGGGGCTGGGGTTCCGCCCTCTCGACTGCATCGGCGGCCTGCTTGCATTGGGGGTGGGGGCAGAAGGGGCTTCCCTTTCGAGGACCTGAAGCAATTCGCGGATGCCAAGAGAGAGATGGGAGTGGCCTTGCCAACTTTGGGTTGGGGGATTCCTGGATATTTGGGAAGGGGAGGGAATGAAATAGGGATGCGATTCCCTAGAGTTGCCCCCCTCCAAAGCAGCCGCCACCCCCCCACCCCCAGGAAACTGATCTCTGTAGTCTGAAGATGACTTGTAATTCTGGGCGGTCTCCAGGTCTTACCTGGAGGTTGGCATCTCTGCTGGGACAGGTGGGTGGAGCGCCCAAGGATTATTTGTTCTGTCACACCAAACCTGGAGCCAGCGCTAAATTTAAAGCTGTCAGAGTGACAGATTAGAACTGTGAAGATCCACGTTCCAAACAAAAGTAGCATTTCTGGGTAAAGAGGAATTAGCTTGTGTAACTCCCTGCCACAGGATGTCAGGGATCATTAGTTTAAGATAGCTTTCAAGGGGGATTGGAAACAGTCATGAACGGGGAGGTCCGTTTGTGGCTGAAGGCCATGCTGATCCTACAGAAACTCAGTGTTCGGAGTCAGCAACTGGGGAGGTTAGTTCTAGACCTCTAGGGAAAACAGAGCGCGAAATCAAATGCAGGACTACATGGACCACTGGTCCAGGGGCAACCTAGTTTGGAGGACGCACTGAGCTTTTATCTCCCTGAGATTATGCACAAATCAAGCCCTGTCTGTATCAATACATAATTTTTTAAAAAAACCCTCTCCCTGCAGCTAAAAAAATAGCATCTCAGGGGAAAAACTTTCAGCATAGCCTTTGCATGTGGAAAGGGGAAATTTGGTGGGGGGACGTAATCCCTTAGCTGCAATCTGAAGGGTTGCATTTTGGCCTCCCACCGTGGGCCTCAGCCACCTCAGTCCCCCTGCCTGAGTGAATCCAGCCTTGGGTGTCCTGTGATGTAAACTCCTTAGGCAAGCTGATGCCAGCCCCCATGTGGAATACGGTGATCACACTAGTCTACCTCACAAGGTTGTTGTAACACATGACGATCTCTCCCTGCCCTCAGTGCAACATGAACACCAAGTATTATTATTGTTGTCACTATAGAAACCAGCAGAGTTCTGAGAAAACAGGACCACACCCCTTCAAGGGAGGAGAGGAGATAATATTTTCCAAATGCCTCCCCCATATAAAAACACACCACACACTAAGTGAAAGCGCACCAGAGACAGAGTTATCCTAGCTTATCTTACCCCCTGCTGGATTAAAATTCTCTTTGGGGGGTTGTTTTCCTAGGGAAATATTAAAAACATGATCTCCTTTCAACTTGGAGCAGTGCAGCCTGGTTCACATGTGGCAGCAGAGCCTCAAAGTGGGAAAATAGGCTCTGGACTACAGGCAGAGGATCCCAATCTTGAATATCGCTTTGCTGCTGACGAAACAACAACAACACACTCTGCAAGCAGAAAGCTAGAATGCCAGGGGAGAAAGAAGGCGGCACACAGTTTTACAAAAGGAATCCCCTCCCTTTCAGACTGCAGGCTCGCCTCCGGTTGCCCACCTTCCCCCTCGTGATGCTGGGTTTAATTTGTGTGCCATAGATACAGATGCCATGACAACTATGACATCATTTCCGTGGCCAGGACTGAGAAGCAAAACACGCACAGAGGTTGCACCCAGGGTGACGGTTCCAAGCTCAGTTCCGTCTCCCCCCACCCCATTGGCCAGACTTGTTTGTGCTTTTGCAATATGCAGTCTCAGCATCACTCACACGCACGCACACACAGAGCCCACAAATGTCACATATTCTAGAAAAACTGACACGCAACACGCTCCTCTGAGGATAAAATGTCTTTTAAAAAATTAGCTGCTCCTTAGCTAGACGGCTCTAGTTGTTGCTCCCTGAGTGTGAACTGGGCCATAATGGAGGGAGGAGGTTGGAAAATGTCACTCTCAAAGTATATTATGATGCCGTTCACCCACCCACCCCTCTCAATTACAGGTTAGTCACTGTCCCTCTGTGTCTATTTCTGACTGGCAGTGCGAAAGACGGGATGGAGAGTTTAGTTTAATTCATTTATATCCCACTTTTCTCCCCGGTGGGGACCCAAAACAGTATTTATCATTCTCCTGTCCTCTGTTTTGCCTTCATGACAACCTTGTGAGGTAGGTTAGGTTGAGAGAATGTGATTGGCCCAAGGTCACCCAGCGAGCTGCCATAGCACAAGGGGGGATTAGAACCTGGGTCTTCCTGATACTAGTCTGACAACCACTACACTATGCTGGCACATTTGAATGGATTGCTGGTTATGGGAAGAATGCCCCTGCCTCTTGCAGGAGCACAGATGGGGTGGAAGTTTCTGTTATTAATTCATTTATTTAAAGCATTTTTGTACAATTTAGTCAGCACAGTTGCATTGGATGCACCGAATGAAAGAAACTGTGTTTTCTCCCCATGTCGTTAAGCTACAGAATGTGGCCATTTCCAAAGAGTAACAGGGTTATAATAATCCCAGATGTGATGTTATTTCTATAGATTGCTGCCACATGAATACACACACGAAAAGACCTTCCTCTTTGGTTCAGAAGTACAGCCTGGCTGCCTCAAAGAACAGACACCCCAGATCACCCCCCTGACTAAAAACTGACTTCCTCCTATTCTGGGAAAAAGATGCACCAACTAAATAGCCCTCCCAGACTCTGCAAGGTTTACCTGAGAAGCCGAGATACAAGAGAACAACCTTGACAGGTTGACCTGCTGGTAATAGTCCACCACCAGAAAGAAGTTGCAGGTCAACACTGCAGGGAGGACATTAGCAGGAACTGTCTTCCACAGACACAGGGTAGGTAGAGAAATTGCAGTGGGAACCCCAGAGGTTAAATGCCGCCAGAGGTCTTCAAGGCAGAGGCTGCACAGGCATCTGTGCACACTCAGGTGCTGGATTTCCTGCATGGAAGAGCGGGTCAGACTAAATGACCTCAAAGATGCCCTCCAGCTGGAAGATCCTTGGTGGTGCTTGGGCCTTTCTGATGGACCACACAACAGCAAGGGTGACTCTTAGCTTACCCGCCCAGCTCACTTGCTTCTGGAGGCTGCGGTGTGCCCGCTAGCTGCACAACAATGTTGTGGCAGAGAAAAAGTCATGCTTACACTCTCCCTGCCCACACACACAAACCACTTGCCTATCTAAGTACTAACCTGCTGCCTGTCAGTGGAGATCTGGAGGAAGATGTTATGGGGTGCAAGAGACTGGGTCTTATAGTTTTATTGGTGGAAGCAAGCAAGTTCACATTGAGAGAAAGCCATTCTGTATAGTTGAAATGTTTATGAATATTCTGCAAGGGCTCAATGGCTCTGCCTGTAGCTAGAGAGGTCTCATTTTACTAAAGGACGTACAGAACTCGTACAGTCAAAGCAGCAGGATTTTAAAGGTTGCAAGCGGCCTTCAGTTCATTATTTGATTTGTGTTACAAACTGAGACAGCTACTCTTTCCAGCAAAGCCGTGCTGATAGAGCGCCTTCTTAGTTAAGGGCCCTAAAATATTGTGCAAAGGAGACATGAAGATGGATCTGTTCTCCCCCCCCCCCCCCCCGCCTTAAGGCTATTGGTGCCTGTAACACAAGCTTTTTCTTTTTTTCTTTTTTTAAAAAAGAGGAAAATAAATGAAATGTTTAACTTTATTGTTTTGTCACCAGACAGGAATTAAATACATTTTCAGACACGCTTCATATCTGCCGTCTCATCAAGTGCACTTGAGCAAACAACACCCTTGCCAATAAACTGAAATGCCTTTTATAATTAAAAAGAAAGCACACAGAGCAGTTCAAAATCATTTGTTTGCATTCACAGCCTTTTGTATCTTTCAGGTTCAGGTGGTTTTAGCAAGAGGCCACACAGAATAATCACCTCTGAAGACCCTTAAGTGTAAATAACTTTACCCGGTCCTCTTGTGTCAGGGGAGTTAAAACAGCTCGCAAAATGAATAAATCAGAAGATGTTGCGGAGGCCAAACACACAGGGGAAATGTCGGAAAATGATCCTAGGGGGTATCAAAGACGACTCCCCAGCTCAGCCACAGGGCTTGCTTGTAATAACTAGAAACAGAAAAACTGGATTTCGGGGTGGGGGGGGGGGAGTGTGTCACAAATTTAAAAGCCAGATTAGCGGGACTTTCATCTCTCTTCATTCATGGTTTTCATGTAGTCGCCTCTTAGAGTCCCATTGCTTGGAACCAAAGTTAACCCCATACCTGAACCACAGCTGTACGGATGATTTGCTAGTATTATGTGGACCAACACTGTCTCATACTTGCAGCCCAAGATTTTTATCAATCCCCAACTCTTCAGAGGGATATACGACATGGGTGTGGTTCTCTCCTGCTAGCATCTTGCAGTACTGTGGCCCAGTCATAGCAGAAGGGTTCGCCCAGTCTGGGAGCATGATTATCACCTCTAGGAATCTCTTGCACAGACAGTGAGATCTTTGGCACACATAGGTTCGAGAACTAATATAACCTTCATGAATTTCCCCTCCTGTTTCAACACAGGTGAGCATATATTACCATAACTTTCCTGGACTTACTTCATGCTCCAGTTAGGATTCACCCCTGACCAGAGAGAGGGAGAGAGAAATGCAAAGGATAACATCTGAACCGTTGAAATGAGAGACCTGATCCCAGAATGAAATGATTTTATCTTCCGTCCTTCAGGATTTCAACAAGCAGGAAGATGAATGAAACCCTACAATCCTAGACGTCCTGGCAGCAGCACACTGAGTAACCCATTTTTAAAAAGGTAACACATGCCCTTGTCAGGAATCTGAAATGATTCAATTACCAATGTAGAATCTCCAAGAATGTGATTATGAAAAGTGTTCCAGATTTCAAAGAGCAGGGAAGAAATGGGCAAGAAGGAAGTCTGTTGATCAGGCGCAAAACAAAAGAAAGGGAAAATACTCAGTCCTATGGGGAAAAAAAGGCATAGATATGGGCATCAAGGCCTTTGAGAAGATTATTTAGGCCAGAGTAGGGTCTGGAACAGATGGAATAGAATAGAAAGGCTGGGGCCCCCACTCCCCTGCAAGCTTAGAAATTGCCTAGATTTTTAAGGCAGCATTGAATGGCAATTAAAAAAGATAAAGTTGGGAAACATTCCAACAGCAAGGAGAAAGTTGGGATGAAGACTTCTGATAAAACGACAGGTACTCATTGACCACAAGGGGAGACACATCTTGTAGACTCTGCTCCCAGCCTCAGTCACACTGACAACCCCATCCAAAAAAGTACCCTTCCCAGGACTTCTTGTGTACCTCACTGGTGTGGGTCTTCCTCTTTCTTTCTTTTTTAATTAAAGAGCATTCAATTTTATTTCCAGCAGCGTATCTAATCACAGGAGCCGTCCTTCCAGCCGTCTCGCCAGCGCTCGTCTACGAGGGAGCAGTCAAATTCGGGCTTCCCCAACTTCTTGTTCACTTCATTGTGAAGCCGGCAAAACCACTGGGTCAGGTTCCGCCTGCTGCTGGTGTCAGGGTGATTTCGCTGTATTCTGCACAAAGGAGAAAACCAAACAGAGTGAGGACGTTTACTTCCATGCAGGTTTCCCACCTGTTGCATCCTTGGCTGCCTCCTTTGGGAAGCCGTGGGTGTTTGCAGCCAGGAGGGCTGGTCAGAATCTAGTTCAGAGGTCTGTAACCCAGACACATTCCTGGGATGTGTGTGAAAGCTTTGTCTTACTAGTGCCGACCAACTATGCAGCACGCACCACCAATTACAGCCATCTGGTCCCAGAAAGAAGATCAATGGTTTTTCCAAGTCAAACTGGAAACCAGAGAGCATGTGGGGCTCTAATATTTCTCTCTGTGCGCATTCCCATTCTCTGCACCCAAACCAGGCCTCAAAACCCAAAGTCCTGTCTCACTGGTGACCAAGAGTTATGGACAGCAGTGCCTTCCCCAAAGGAATTATATGAGTGCCTTTGTGTCTCCTTTTCTCATCCACGGTGTAGGTGAAAGAATTAACTTATGCTTAATGAGGCCCATCCCCATGTTGTTGTTGTTTAAAGGATAGGGCCAAGTGCTTTTTGTACTGTTGAAATTTTATTTTGCTTTCATTTCTTCTCAGCCTTTCTCCTCAATGGGGACCCAAAGCAACTAATGTCATTGTCCTGTACTCCTTTTTATCTTCACAACAATTCTGTGAGATAGATTAGACTGAGAATGTGTGAACTTTGGCCCAAGGTGAACAGTGAGTTTCTATGATAGTAGTAATTTGAACCTGGCATCTCAGATCCTAGTGTCCAACACTAAAACCATGATGCTACAATTGGCCCATATTGCACTTAATACAGACACTTATAAAAGTGAGCATTACTTGTAGAAGAAAAGCATGTGAGCTGTTCAAGAAAAACAGAGTTCAGATACATTTTGTTGATTTTGTTTTGTTCCATGAAAGGATTTCCTCTGTTATATACCAAGTTATCATCTGGTGCAATTCTGCCCCCTAGCGAATTTGACAGGTAAAATGTCTGCATGACTAGCAGAGCTATAGGAAGAGGGAGAATGGCAGAAGTATTCAAAATAAAATATGTTTGCATAATGTGGAGTAGTGTTTGAATCCCAACTCTACCATGAAAACTTGCTGGGTGACCCTGAACTAGCTGCGCACATTCTCAGCCCCACCCACCTCACAGGGTTGTGGTGATTATAAAATGGACGAGAGGAGAATGACGCAAACTGCTTTGGAGAAAGGCAGGGTACAAACGAAGTCAATTACACAATAGCTGGTTCCAGAATTTCAAGATCAGCAGTTATGCAGTATAAACAGTGTGCGCTCCAGAAAACCAAACCCACCTGTCTGTCGCATCTTCTGCACACTCCTGACAAGGGAAAACCTTAGCAAATAAGTGAATGAATTGCACCATTTCTTGCTGCTGGGTTTTACTAGGTCGGTCGGGGTAATATGCTGCCATCGTATGAAGAAATGCCCACGAGTTTCTCCCCAGTTCTTCTCTGTCTATAGGACAATCAAGGCGTGGCTCCTCTTCAGCTTCAGTTTTCTGGGTTGGAGAAACATTATGCATTATCTAGCAACTAGCTAATGAAACCATGCAAACAGATAAACAGGTTATATCTCTGCAGCAAGTTCACAAACCGCTGTAGTCAAGATGGGATCACATGAGACCCTGCTCACTTTATTCTCCCCCATTCAGGGCTGCCTTCATGCAAACATTTTCATGCAAACATCTTCACACAAACATTTATGCTATCTGAATATGCAGCACTTACGAGAGCCACAGCAAACCCTGATGTCCTATCAGCGGACCAGTTGCCCTGGATTTAAGGCTGCTAGTATGTTTTGTGAGTCAGCAATTTTTGCTCATGGGGACACATAAGAGCCCCACCTGATTCTAGGGCACCTTTAAAAAAAATTTCTCTGTGAGTGTGCGCGCGCGTGTGTGTGTGTGTGCATGCTAATATGCTACAAAGTTTCTCTGACCTCACTTTGAATGGGATCGGGTCAACGAAGATGTGGAAGACCCAAAATTCCTGCAGAGCTGCTGCCTGCCAGAGAAGACAAGATAAACTCTGGCAAACCAAAGCCCTGATCTGCTGTAAAGGAAGTCTCGTCCCCAAGATCCCAATTGTCTTAGATAGGGAAGGAGGAGAGAGATGGAATTCTACGATGTGCAGACAAACTCCACTGAGTTGCAGAGGGCAGTTTGTGGACAAGTCCCAGGAGTCTAAAAATGTCATTGTTGCAATAGCCTCGGTGCTTCTAAGTATTGACTTAGCGAAGGTAGAGATGTTTGCTTCCTGTTATGATTTGCAACCACATATGTTTGGGGTCTGCAACCTACGGCTCTCCAGATGTTCATGGACTACAATTCCCATCAGCCCCTGCCAGCATGGCCAAGTGGCAGTGGCTGATGGGAATTATAGTCCGTGAACATCTGGAGAGCCGCAGGTTGCAGACCCCTGGCAACTTTAACCCATCTCTAGCCCTCCCCCTCCTCACCGACGCCTTCTTCTGGTCGCGCATCCAGCTCTTGAAATCCGTGCAGGCCCGGCAAGGGGGCTTCTTCCTCTTGGGGGGCTCGCCCTCCGCCCCCTCCCCAGAATCAGGCAGCGGGAAGGGGAAAGCAGGAGCCGGCCGTGCGGGGCTCGCCCTGGGCGCCGCCATCTTGCCCGCGCGCACAGCATGCTGGGAGCCGCATGGTTCCGCCCGTGGGTTGCCACGGCAACGCCGGGCTGGATGGGCAGGAACGAGGGGGCTTCCTTTGCACCTCAACCTGTTATTGCCACATGCACGTGCACGCAATATACGCACCCTCCCCTTTCTTGGGTCTGCAACCTGCGGCTTTTCCCGATGTTCATGGACTACAATTGGCCATGCTGGCAGGGGCTGATGGGAATTGTAGTCCATGAACATATGGAGAGCCGCAGGTTGCAGACCCCTTCTAGTCCCAAAAGGCACCCCCAGAACTTGTATGTTTAACAGTGAACGTGAGGATCGAACAAGTTATGGGCTGGCTACACACACACAGTGAAGCAGTCACTTGCTATGCTCACACACACACACACACACACACGTGTGTAACAACTGCCAAACCTTCAGCTCCATCTAAATAAACCCTGCAAGTATATATGGATGCTGCTGAAGGTTTGTATGTATACACACACACACACACACACATATACATATGCCTTTCATATCTTTTCATGCCTTTCATTTGCATTGTTTTATTTGTATGTATGGTTTTACGTTAGGGTTATTGGTTCCATCTGCAAGTTTTAACTTATTGCGTACCGCGCCCAGAGGGTGGGCGGTGTATATTAAATTTAAATAACAAATAAATAAATATCTCTGCCCTTTTGAGCACATTTTACTGAAGGTTAGCAAAAACTGTGTACGCCCAGTCCCCACACGCCTGCAATCTTCAAAATTTTCCCCATTATGTCCTATTGTGCCACATTGTTCAATCACCTGGCACAATAACAAAACCAGTAATTTATTCCCACTTCAAACTTCAAAGCCTTTATTGGCATACTAAAACTAACAGCTAAAATCTATATAAAAATACATATAATATAGACACAAGAGAAAAAAAAGATTACAATTAGTACAGTGCCCATAAATACAGCGCTACTATTTCATTAGCTCTATCAGCTCTTGTTAAAAATTTTGCAATCGCTTTACAAAACATAAGATCACAATTATTCAGTAAAGATGGGATTGCCAATATATCAGCTGAATCCTCCTGAAACAACGGAATAATTGTGGCATTATTTTTCTTGAACTTTGACAAATCTGGGACAATGAAAGAAAATATGTTATAGTTTCCACTTGTCCCTGATTACAGGGGCAAATTCTCTCAGCCCTACCAATTTGCTGGATGGGAGTGTAAAGCTGTGGGCATTATATTAAATCTCGCTACTGCTAGTGCCCTCTGTTCGGGATTATACATGTTCACTAGATAATTGGCCATCTGTCCTTGTTCAAATGGGATTAATAAATTTAGAAGTGAAATTATTCCCACTTACTAGTATGACTACTATGTAATTATAAAATAACAAGCATAATTATTTTTTAAAATATTTATTGAATGATAAATACATAAACATGAAGTAGCAATTATAAATATCTTGCTGTTTTTCTTATAAGATTACAATAACATCATTACAATCAAAATGTCTAAATATAGCATTTTAAGAACTTCAAAAATTATATGTTGACATTTGGATTGAAGGTGGGTAACAAATAAAACTTGTAATGTAAGAGAGTGTGCAATATATGGAAAGATAAAGGGGAAAGAGTATGTAAGAAGAAGGGAAGGAGAAAAGGAACGGGGTAAAACAGAAAAGGGAAAGAGAAGAGAAGCACAGCTAAAAGAGAGAGAGAGAAGTAGATAGTTAAGAGAGAATTTAAGAGAAAGAAAGAAAAGAGAAGAAAAGAGAAGGGAAGGGAAAGAGGGAAAGGAAAGGAAAGGAAAAGATAATTGATGACTTGGCTTTAATAATGTATGTACACCTTACCAACAATTACAATTCAATATTAACTTATCAACATTGCAGATACAAAGTCTTATATTCTTTAGTTTGCAGAAATTTAACTATTGGTTGCCATACATCTAGGAAATTTTCTATGAAATTGTATTTTAGTAGACTTGACATAGGCAGCAAATTCGATTAGTTGAGTCAGCCAATCCTTTTTAGAGGGAGTTGAGAACATCTTCCATTTTTTGGCGAATTGAATTCTCGTCGCCACTAACATGTGTAAGTGTAAGGAATTCCATAGAAGCAGAAATAAAAGGCTTTTGGGGTAAAAGTCCATTTATTAAGACATCTTAGAAAGCTCAAGTACACGCAGTGGCAGGAATGACACTTCCCGCCAGAAGCACAGGTTATAATACCAGTCACCCCATCCCCCCTTCCTGCTTCCCATGGGAACAGAGGCTTCATCTCCCGCGCAAAGATAAAGTCTCCGCCGATGCATCTGGCCCATCGCCCGGGCTGTGGAATGCACTCAAGGTTACTTCACCATCAACACCATTGAATCCTTTACAGTAAGAGTAGATTTTCAGCTTTTCTATCTTAAACTTGATTATATTTAATAAGAACATTTCTGGTTTAAGCATACATTTTATACCTAAGATTTCTTTCATAATACAATATACAATGAGGCAGAATTCCTGGCTGACTTTGCATTGCCACCAAAGGCGAATAAAGGTACCAATCCCTGGCCCCTTGATGATCTGAAGCTGTAGCCTTCCACGCTGGCCCATTGACCCGGGCCTTTACAGCCCTGGCCCACAGCCTGGTGGAGACAGCTTCTTCCACCAGCTGTCGGGCCCAAGGGACCTTATGGAATTTCGCAGAGGGCCTGTAAGAGGCCGGAGCTGTTCGCGGGCTTTTGGAGGTACTCAGCCCGTTGATGGTGCCCGCTATGGCCATACATCTGGGCCTTATCATCTTGGGATTGCTGTCCTTCCCTCCGGCAAGAGGGTTTGAAATTGAGACTGCGGACGCCATTCTATGAATTAATTTAACTATTATAGTTAGTTTCCTATTTTACTGCTGCTTTTAAAGGTTTTAGCTGTTTTTAGCTGTACACGGTGGTTACTGTGTTGTACACCGCCCAGAGCCCCTAGGGGATGGGGCGGTCTAAAAATCTGAAAAATAAATAAATAAATAAATAAATCCAAGAACATAAGAAAGAGCCTGCTGGATCAGACCAGAGTCCATGTAGTCCAGCTCTCTGCTACTCGCAGTGGCCCACCAGGTGGCTTTGGGAGCTCACAGACAGATGTGAAAGCAATGGGTTTGACACTTCCATCATCGATCCGAATTATATATTTTAGCTAGCTTGCTTGGAGATAAGCACCATCCATGTAGCATTTTGTAACAATGTTCTTAATCTTACTGCATTTGTGAATTTTAATTTCTTTACCCATACTCCTTCTCATGTTTCCAGATTGATTTCTCTATTCTAACCATGCAACGTCTGATTTGTTCGTCTACCAATTCATTTTGTAAGATAGTTTTATACAATTATACAACTGTATACAATTTACTAACTCCTCATTTATCCTTTTTTAGCGTTTCATCAAAAAAAGTTCTTCTAGTTCAAAACCTTTAATTTTTATCACTTTAAAATTTTTCCATCAACTGCTGGTATTGAAACCATTGGCATTCTTTACCGTTTATTATGTTATCTTGTCATTCTATATTCACCCCTCTTCTTGTAATCAAGTTATTATATCTAGTCAAGTCATTATTATCTTCAAACCTCATTTTAATAGCTTCTTGTGGTGAAAGCCAACATAGTGTTTAATGTTTTTCCTTTTGTAATCTTCTCATATCTTAAAGGTAGATTTCCTAATCACGTAATTGTAAAGATCTCAGTGGTGCTGAATCTCTTCACAGCCGTTTGGCCTTGACTGAGTTCCCTGGCACGGGCGACGGGCCAGAATCCGCAGCAACCACACTGTTAGAGGGCTTATCTCATAGAGTGAGATGAGAATTCCGTTCCCACGAGAATGGGACTGGAGACACCGGGAGGGGGATGGGACAAGGGGGTTATATTCTGTAGTTTAAGCGGGAGGCCCCATTCCAGTCATGCCGTATTGTATGGAGCTTTCTAAGATGTCTGGAATAAATGGTCTTTCAAGCCAAAAGCCTTTTTATTTCTGCCTCACGTTGGAATTCGCTTACATTATGACTTTGGAATCTATACTTTTATTTTCTTTTTTTAACACTCAGTGATGGGATCTCTGGTGTTTTTAAACATGCAGAATTGAATATTCCTGAAACGTGAATGAGGCGCGGTAGCTCCCCATAGAGGGTTCGAGCCTTCCCTTCTGATTCTGAGGAACCAGTGGGGAAACGGGTCTAGCTTGGTGACTCCTGCTCCGTCTTCGTTCAGCATGAGTCTTCCCCTGCGCCGTTTGGGATGAGGGATCGCGGATGTGACCATAATGGATTTGCATTGAGTGGTTTGAAGCTGTCTATGGATCGGCGCCTGTGGATCGGATCTCTACCGTTTCGCAGGGAGTTACAAGAGCCCAGATTTGGCAACCTGTTTGGAAGAGATGGGTCTGACTACACTTCATATACAGCCACCTCAGGGAGTCAATTGAGACGCATTTTCCTTGACTCATATGCGCCGATGATGCTCCCCAAGCGATCCCCGGCATAACGCTTACGGGCCCGTCCCAAGAATCCACAATCGAAAACGGGCGTTAGCCCGCAGATCAGGATGTTCGGTGATCGGGAGAGGGGTTTCGTGCGGTTCCACACTCGATTTCCAGTTTCCCGGGCACCATGTAAGCAGTTGGTGTGCGGAGAAACTTCCATGGAGAACCGTCAGAAGCCGTCCGGAGGACTGGAGGAGTTACACCATCGGAGGAGGTGAGATCGAAGAAGACCTGACTCCCCATCCAGATTTATTTCCTCCTCCCATCCAAGAAAGTTGGGACGATAGAGTGAGCGGTGACTGCAGCGCCATGCTAAAGAAGGCATGGGACGGGAGCGCCAGACTCTGCAGGAGGAGAGCGCAACAGCTGCAAAAGATCGTGGAATGCCTGCAAAGGGGCCCGAGAACAACGCGCCAAGGGCGATCCAACTTTCGAGCTGAACCGGGCCAAAGAAAGCGCTGTACAGCGAAGCAGTATCAGCAGAACTTATTGGTCCATGACGGAGTCTTGGATCTCACTCAAAAGCTGGGATCTGGAGCGTAGCCAGCGAAAGCATTAAGGGGCCATTCAAGCGCCAGAAGCGAAGTTGACTCTGCGGCCATTCAGCGTGATGAACAAGCAAAACTGGATGCGTTGAAAAAAATGGCCTTTACATGTGCATCAAGATGCGCTTAACTTCGCCAAAGAAAGAGAATTGGCGGCTGCCTTTGGAGCAAAGAGCTGAAGAAGGCAGCGGGATACGTCATGGCAAGAGGAACCGGTCGGTTAGCTTACACCTTTACCAGAGCGCTACCACGCTCCTCCTGCCATGGGGCTCGACGCTGCTGAAGGTCCTACTAACCTCAATTCCGGCTGCCTCGCTGCAAAGCGGAGAACGGCCGATTGCAAGATCGCTCGCTTATCCTCCTCAACCGGCGGTAACTCAGCGGCCGGCCTGCTCTCCCAGCCCCACCGCTAAGCCGTTGCAACCCACAGCCCCAGCCAGTCTCCAAGAGCTGTTGAAAGAAGTGATATTATAGGCCCCCCATCCCTGCCACGTTTTAAGTGGACGGACCGCCTCTAAACTCCCTACTTCATCCTGCAACTGGACGCCTTTCATATAGGAGGGAATTTGATGATTTGTATCGTTCTGAGCGTGAAAGAATCTGATGGACATCGGGTCCGTCTTGGATGAGGTAACGGCTGCTGACTGGATTTGTGACTCTTTATGAAGTGCAAGCTGATGATACTTCTTCGCTGATGGCGGTTCTCTCCAGAAGCCTTCCACGTGCCTTCGCTTTCCAAAGATCCGGATGCTGAAAGCAGAACGGCCATTCGGTACCATAAAGAATCCATTCAGCAGAACAACCCGTTCTTTTGCCAAATTCTGCCTGTGGAATTTAGATGCAAGGCGGCTACTAAACTTCCTCCCTGATGACTGGCCTGAACGCAGATGAAATGTGGAAGAATGCTTCTTCGAAGGCTATGAATACCAAACTTGGGGAGACAGTTCTCCCTCATCCGCATCCAGGGCGCACCCGTCGCTGAGAGTGGATCGTGATCTGGGGATCTACAAGTAGCAGCCCCGTCTAGAATCACGCTGCGTGCGAAGATGCCACGTCGAAAAACCACCGCGTTTGCTGGCAGCAACTTTCATAAACCAAAGCCATTCAGCCGTCTCCACGGAGACTTACATCTGAAACGCCCGCCCGTGGATTTGGGATTATGCCTCTATTGCGTGTGGTCACCAGGCCATCCTGGCTGCCAACTGCCCCAAAAAACAGAAGCCCGCCGTTCGGTCTCACGCACCCCTCTGCCAAGCCTCCACGGAAAGTCTGGGCCTCCACCCCCAGGCTTCGATCCAAAAGCTGCTATCGAGGACTTGAGGACCCGAGGGAGGGGGAAGTGAAAGCGGTTGCCTATCTTCGGCGTAGCCCATGGACATGGGTCCTACTCCAGATTACGGTGAGAGTGAAGGCAAGCAGCGCTACCATTACTATTCAAGCCTCTTTAGCCAACCCTGCCAAGCATACACGCATTATTATAGCCTCGCCCTCGTTGAAGTTCTGGCTGCTCCCGCACTGTTTAATCTTGCGGCCGCAGGTAGCTCGAGGAACTTAGCTTGGGCCGAATTCCCCTGAGTGAAGCCCAATATCTCCGTTTACTCAAATGGATGGCGAAAGCCCAGCGGGCTGGAAGGCCCGGCCCGATTCAAAGCGCCCAACCTGTTTTGCTCAATTCGTCATAAGCTTTTACCATTGGGAAAAAAATTAGTTTCGCTTCTTGCTCGAGTGGCCGGGAAACGCTCCATTGTCTTGGGCATGCCATGGTTGTTATTACATGAGCCAAATATTATTTGGAAGAAGCCGAATTCCTAGAATTCGCACTGACCCCCCCCCTGCGGGGGGAGCACATGAAGTGGGGGAAAACCAGCCATTCAAATGACGATTGAACCGGCTGGCTTCCGCCCTTACACGTGGGTGACTTCCTAATCCCACCATCGATATCCCACAAGCTTATAAAGATCTGGCCAGGGTGTTTCAGGGAACAGAATCGCGATCAGTTGCCCCCCCATAGGGAAACCGGTTACGCGAAAAATCATTTTGCAGCCAGGAGCTCAACTGTCTGCCAAGGGTAGAATCTATAAAGCGCATGAGTCCTTCCACAGAAGAAAAAAAGGAGTCTCCGTGCTTTCTTTGGATAAGAATCTGGCTCGCAGTAGATTCATAACTGACGAGCCGCCAAACTACACCCATGTCCGCTCTGTTCTGTTTTGTAAAAAAAAGAAAAAAAAAGATGGCTCCTTGGACAGGACTTTTGTACTGATTACCCGTGAGTTAAAAATGCTGTTTCCATGTCCAATAAATATCCGCTTCGCGCCTTAATCAAAGACCTCAGATGCACTGGGCAAGGGGCGGATTTTGCCAAGTTGGATTTAAGAGAGGCCTATTACAGGGTCCATCAGAATTAGGGAAGGCTATGAACATTTAACAGCGTTTAATGCTAATATTGGTGGACAATATGAATGCCCAATAATGCCATTTCGGTTTGGCTGGAGCCCACGGAGCTTTTATGGCCCACTAAATAATTGAGGTTTTGCAAGATTTATTGTATAAAGGGTGAGTGGGTATTGCTTAGATGATGTCCTGATTTATTCACAAACTATGGAAGAGCATGAAGCCCTGGTTGGGGAATTAATTTACAACGCGTTTATGACAATAGCTCTCTCTTACGTAGAAGTTGTCAAAGTGTAGCTGTTTTTTCATCAGTCCATCCATAGACTATTTAGGCTATGCTCGGATCCTCACCCGATGGCTTAAAAATGGATCCTGCCAAAGTAGGCAGCGGTAGCTTCAATGGTCGGCCCCCACCAACAGAAAGAATTGCAATCCTTCCTTGGTTTTGCTTGCAATTTCTATCGTTGGATTTTTTATATACCCCAATTTGCTAAACTGGCCCTTCGGCTCACAGATCTCTTACGCACCAAAGGCAAAGTTGCACAGGCTGCTAAGCCGGGGCTCCCCTCCCTTGGTCTACGCAGTGGAATGTCAATCGGCATTCCAGCATCACAAAATCAGCTTTCACTACAATGGAACCCGATTTCCCAAAACACCCCGGACCCGACCTTTCCTTTGTATGTTCGCGTGAATGCATCGGGACCAAAATTTCGGCGCTAACCCTCTTTGCAGAGAAATAAAGATGAAGGTAAACTTGTGCCGTGTGCTTACTTTATCCAAAGAAAAGTTTTTTCTGGCCCTGAGCTCAACGGCTGGACCATTAGGGGATAAAGGAAGACTGCTGCTATCAAGGTGGCTATGCACAGAGGCGTCACTGGCTTGAGGGGGCCAAACACCCCTTCTCAAGATTTGGTGGGATCATAAAATTTGGCAGCCCTCTCTACCCCCCCTCAAAATGTCAACCGGAAGAGCAGCCTTCGTTGGAACGTTTTTTCTCCCGCTACTCCTTCACGATCCATTTTTTCCCCTGGAAAAAAACCAATAAACTGGCTGATCGGCACATCTGCAGCCTTCCGGGAGGGGGCGGTTCTTACCGTTCTGAGATATGCAGCGCGCACCGTGCATCTCCCCTCCCAGCTGGAAGTATGGCTGTCACTAGGTCACAGACCTCTCCGCTTCCTCCTCATAGCCCATTCCGAGTAGTCCGTCTCTCCCTTCCTCTTTGGGAACTTCGAGGAGAAGGAGCTCGCCGAACTGGCGGAGTGAAGGAGACTCCAGATGCAACGCTTGAGGGATGGCGTTTGGAAGCGGGGGGGATGTTGAGTGCGATGCCTCCCCCCCTCCGCGAAAGCAGGTTCACCGAAGCCTGCCACGCATGCCGAATTAGGCTGGACATTTTGGCTTCCTCAAAAGCTACATCTGGCCCGTCGCCAGTTCACGGTGGTTAGTGCCATGCGCCAAAGACATT
Source organism: Sphaerodactylus townsendi (assembly GCF_021028975.2). NCBI lineage: Eukaryota > Metazoa > Chordata > Lepidosauria > Squamata > Sphaerodactylidae > Sphaerodactylus > Sphaerodactylus townsendi. Next base: position 148,561,293 of record NC_059428.1, read on the forward strand.
GAGAGACCTCTATATCAAGGGGATGTTAGGATGAAACTGGAGGCCAGAGTCCATTCGGGAAAACCCCACTGACCTTTTTAAAGGCCTCTCCCTGTTTGCCTCCCGCGTCCCTGGGGAGTTGTCCTATTTCACGGATTTTATTAATACCGGATTTTGCCGGAGAAGTTGCCAGGAAACACTGTTTTATGGGTAGTAGAGTGGACCTGTTCTCCAAACAAGCACACATTTTTTTATCCCTGCAACCACCATTCCCTCTGCCCCTAAATTGGCTGGCGATTGTTTATTCAACATATCTGCTCGCCTCACACTCCATACCTCCAAGGTGGTGTCGACGCTTGGGCCTGAGTGCGATCTCCAAATTTTGGAAGGCTTTCCTGGACCAGCTTGTTGGGAACCACCCGGCGGTTGTCAGCCCTACCAAATTAATGCGTTCAAAGTGGACGGTTGAATCAGAGAGGGCTTAACGGGCAGAACTTCTTCAGAGCAGTATTTACGTTGTTACACTAACTACCATCAAGACAATTGAGTCGCGAAGTTAATCCCATTTGCAGGAAATGCAGCTTACAACAATGCCATTCATAGCCTTTAGCACACAGAAAGCCCGCTTTAGAAATTGTGTCTGGCCAAAGCGTTTGTTTCCACACTGCCTTTGCCCCAAGCTTTCTTACGAGGCGCTACATCCTCCAGAGTTCAAACAATGGATTACATCCCTGGCTGAGGGGTGGAAGACAGTGAGACCGCTCCTTTACCAACGAGCCAGGACTCACAAAGTTTCCAGAAGCGGATAAACATATGGTTCACGACTTCGCTACGTTACCGTGGGGGCTTGGGTTTATTTGTCTACTAAGCCAATCTTAGAGATCGTTCACAAATATTCAAAACTGGGCAAAGAAATTACGTGGAGTCGTTTAGAATTACAAAAGTGATCAAATGATGTTTTCTGCTTCGTTTAGAGCTTTACCGCTCAATTCCTGCTAAGTAATATCCATCCCGTCCTTTCATCTCCAGTTTGCTCAAGGAGGCTCCCGCTTCCGATGCCTGTAGCCGCGACCACTCCGGAGAGACCCCGCCCGACCATAATTGATGGACCCACAAGCACTATGAAATTGACGCTAGGCTATTCTGGACTCGCTTTAATCGCAATAAACTTGCTGGTAATACTTTGCGTTTCCTGGGGTGGGATATTCCTCCGGCCATAATCAATGGAGTCTATTCCAGGAGAAAATATCATGCCCTCGCCTTATTTTCTTGCACGCTTTCATCGTGCTTTTCCCACTGAAACGGGGAAAGGGTTCTGCTTTCTTAGAGAGGCAGGCCAGTGTAAAAGGTGTTCGTTGCTGCGAATCTCTTCACAACCCGTTTGGCCTTTGACCCCAGGTTCCTAGCACTGACTGAATCGTGAGCCAGAATCCGCCAGCAACCACACACTGTTAGAGGGCTTATCTCATAGAGTGAGATGAGAATTCCGTTCCCATGAGAATGGGACTGGAGACACCGGGAGGGGGATGGGACAAGGGGGTTATATTCTGTAGTTTAAGCGGGAGGCCCCATTCCAGTCATGCCGTGTGTATGAGCTTTCTAAGATGTCTGAATAAATGGTCTTTCAACCAAAAGCCTTTTATTTCTGCCTCGTTGGAATTCCTTACAGTAATCCCTAAATTCCCTAAATTCCTTACCCTGTGCATACCAGATATAGAAATGCCATCCGAAAAATGTCAGAGCCCTCTAAATTAAGCAATTCTCTGCCTTCTAGTGTCAACCATTCCCTAAAACAAAGTAAACCTGCAGCCTTATGATAAAATTCTAAATTTGGTAAACCCAGTCCACCCCTTTTAATGTCATCGCATAGAACCCTATAACTAATTCTTGGTCTCCCCTTTCCCCAAATAAATTTACTTAAATCTTTCCTACGTTAATTAAAAAACTTATTCGGGGTTACAATGGGTAGATTTTGGAAAAGAAAATTCATTGTGGCAAAGACTGTCATTCTGACCAACGCAATTTTGCCCAAATATAACAAGCATAGTTAGTGCTGCAATCCTGGCCCTTGATTCTGGGGCCAGCTCTGGGGGCAGTGAAAAATGTTTCTCTGTTTTGGGATGCCTCAGCCTGCCATTAACTGTGGAACTGGACCTGATTTCTTTTGGAATAAGTGACTGCCAAGGGTGGGCTTCATACAGTGAGTAAAATATTTATTTATTTTATTTGTTGGATTTATATCCCGTCCAATCCCTAAAGGGGATACATATCTTCCTCACCTCTATGTTAACATCAAGCGATAGCATACATTGGTAAATATATCCCACTGTTGAACCAAGCGGCAGATTTATCCCCTTCCAAAATCAAAATATGTAGGATTTCCAGATGTGTCCCCCTGCATGGAAGAAGTCAGGGTTTTGTCCCAGCTGTTAATCCTAACTATCGACAGTCTGGAGCCCAGCCCTTACCTCACTTTCTATTTCTGTTGCCTTTGCTTGTCTCCTTCTCTTGCGACCCTTATAGGATTTCCTACCAGCTTGTCGACAAATGGCAGCTGTCAGTATTTTTGAGTGAGTTCGCGCTTCCCGTGGAGGTAGTTCCCTACGCCTCAAACATGGCATAGAATCGACAGACTGGGTTTTGCTCCTTGTGGAATAAGGGGAGCTATGGGGGGGCTTGCTCGCAGAGGGCAGAGAAACACAAAGTCCAGGCGGTGTAGGGCACAGTTCCTTTGTTCCAGCCACCTTCTTAATCCAGAGGAACACCAGCGTGAAGCGATTCTTTTTCCTTCTGCATTTTTTGGCCACTGAAGTCTTGGCTTTACACGGACGGGCCATGAGGCCGAGATGTGGAACTGGGTGGAGATTTCTTCAAAAATGACCCTTCAAAATGGAAAACAAAAGCTCAGCTTCTAAGCAGAAACAGAATATCTCCCATGAATGAACCAAGTCCAAGGAAACATTTGGTCCTGGAATCCTAACTCTATCAGAAATTATCAAAATCTGAAATTTACAAGAAGCTGAATTACAGTCTTGATATGGACATTGAACATCTCAGAGAAGTTACTGTGGCAACCCCATGACATGTTCAACACATTGAAATAGCTTAGGTCACAAAGAGGTTTAGTAATACGCAGCTGCTGAACATCCCCCCACCCTCATTCATGCTACTGATAAAAAGAAAAAGGCACAATAAATTGTACTTAATGCATAGGTGCACCTCTAACGATGTATCTACGACTAATGGCCGTTTCAGCACGCATTTCCTGGAATATTCTGCTTTTGGGATTGCAGGTATGGCGAACAGAACAGGTGCAAGATTGAAATGTTCCCTACCTCAAAATCTCAAGAGGGAGAAGATAATTAAGAAAGGGCATGATAAAGGTTAAAACAACAGTATAAAGGGAACATAAATACTTCTGCCTCATAATACTAGAACAGAGGGTCACCCATTAAAATGAATGGCAGTAAATTCCTACAACACACTCTTAAGTTACAAAATTTATAATGGGGGAAAGTATTGCACTCCTGCCTTCCTAATGGGCATTTTGCTGGGCCATTGTGGGGGAAAGGGGTTTTGGACCGAGATGGGCCTTTGGCATGATCCAGCACTTGCCTTGTGAGATGGTATGGTAGAATGCCTGGAACTCTGCAAGAGTAGCTCAAGACAGTGTATATTTATTTGTCTTTCCATCTTCCAGTAGGTTTGTTTATGAGAGACACAATCTAAGCATCTCAAAAATGAGACCCTTATAATCCATATACCTGGCTCTTGTGGGTTTTCTGGGCACTGTGGCTGTGGTCTGGTAGTTTTAGCTCCTAACATTTTGCTCAAAACCATGGCTCACATCTTCAGAAGCATATCACGGGAAGATGTGATCAGTATACTGTTTTTCCTCTGTATGAGTACAAACTAACTAACTCAGTTGCCTGAAATTATTCCACAAATCTTCTGCTTAAACTGCAAAAGCTACTGCTATTTGTTCTGACTGGTGCCAAAATTGAAGAGCAACCCAGATTTCAGAAGATAAAAAGAGAAATTAAAAAGGCCCTGTGAAGGCCTGAATTCCTATAAAGATATGCCATGCCCATGATGCTCTGAGTTAAAAATGTCTTTTCTGTGGAGATGTGCTTGCTGGAGCCATGAGTATGTTTTAAGAAGGAAAAGGGTTCTTCGGGGTAAAATTAAACTATTTTGAAGATCAATTGAACAAAGCCAACAGGCTAACAAACAAAATAGACTGCATTGTAGCGGATCTCCACACTTCAATAAAAAATCATCTCCAATAAGCAATCGACTCTGCCATTTAGGGCAAAAGAAAGAAGGCACTAACCCTTTGTCCTGCCCATAGGGCAGATACCTAGAGTCTCCATTATACACCAACATCGCGATATTTCTCTTCTAGGCTCCATGAACAGAATTCACCTTGGCCGGTGGAAATCAAATCAAGTGAGAAATCAGGAATCGATGGGCTTGAAGCTGAGATGGAACACAAGTGGTAGGTCTGCTCTGTAAGGAAAAATCAGGTCCCAGCCACAGAGGCACACAGTGTAACGCCCTTCTCTCTGTGCTACGCCTCTGCGGGTGTCGGCCACAGAGTAACACCGTGTAACGCCTTTGTCTCTTTGCCATGCCTCTGTGAGCAATCCGTTTTAATTTTTTTGATTTTTCACATTTTGGCCTGCAGGGGGTGCATTTTTGGACGTATTGGCACCAAAATTTCAGGTTATCATCAGGACAATCTCCTGATACCCCCCAGGTTTGGTGCAGTTTGGGTCAGGGGGCCAAAGTTATGGACCCTCAAGGGGGGTGCTCCCATCTCCCATTCTTTCAAATGGGAGCGAAAGAGATGGGGGCTATCCTTTTGAGGGTCCATAACTTTGGTCCCCCTGAACCAAACTGCACCAAACTTGAGGGGTAGCGTCAGGACAGTCTCCAGATGATACCCTGAAATTTTGGCTCAGATACGTCAAAAAATACACCCCCCTGCAGGAACATCCCAGAAATTTGCCTAAGAATCTTTGTTCTGGGGTGAGTTTTCTGCATTGCTGTTAATGGGGGATGCAGGCTGGGGGGTGGGGGGGCACAATTCTGAAGGCACAGTCTCAAAAGTTTCAGGGTCTCATCAGGAGACTGCCCTGATGATACCCCCCAGATTTGGTGCAGTTTGGGTCGGGGGGGGGCAAAGTTATGGACCCTCAAAGGGGGTGCTCCCAACTCCCATTCTTTCAAATGGGAGCTAAGGAGATGGGGGCTACCCTTTTGAGGGTCCATAACTTTGGCCCCTCTGAACCAAGCTGCACCAAACTTGAGGGCTAACGTCAGAACAGTCTCCAGATGATACCCTGAAATTTTGGTGTCGATATGTCTAAAAATGCACCCCCTGCAGGCACCAATGACCTGGTGCAAAAAAAATTTTTTGGTCCTGGTGGGGTGGCCGCCCATGGGGGGGCCCCCATCCAATTCAGGTTTTGCCCAGGGCTCCAGTTTGTCTCGTTACGCCCCTGATTTCATCCCTCCCCAGACCTCAAGAATCTGCACAAAGAAAAGAGCAAGCCAAAAGCCACACACTTGCCTACTAGGACTAATGGAAAGCATGCTTGCCCGTAGGAAATACAGCTGTCCCTTCCACATTGCTGGGTTTAGGGGTACAGCACTCCCTGCAATTTGGAAATCCTCATAACATTTTTGACCTTCCCGTTGCACCACAGAAGTAGTCTAAATGTACTCTTTTATTTTAACTTTTTTTAAAAAAATTGTTTATATTTATGGTATTAAAATATATGTTGATATTATACAATACTGTGCATATTTTAATGCATTTCTGAGTTTCTAAACCTTTTCTGTGTCATCTATTGGTGTTTGCGTGTTATCTACAGCTCCTGCAAAATTTAAAAAAAAAATCCCATTTAATTTCTTATGCTGACCCATGATATATCAAAACCATGATGGGGAAAGTCACAATGTGGAACGAACAACTATGATGCTTTCCATTGGCAATTGTACTTTCCATTATTCCTTATGGGCAATCATGCATTCTCTAGAAGCAATCATGTATTGTCAATGGTTTCAGTATGTCTCCTTAATAAAAGAAGAAGAGAAGAGTTTGGATTTATATCCCCCCTTTCTCTCCTGCAGGAGACTCAAAGGGGCTTACAATCTCCTTGCCCTTCCCCCCTCACAACAAACACCCTGTGAGGTAGGTGGGGCTGAGAGAGCTCCGAGAAGCTGTGACTAGCCCAAGGTCACCCAGCTGGCGTGTGTGGGAGTGCACAGGCTAATCTGAATTCCCCAGATAAGCCTCCACAGCTCAGGCGGCAGAGCAGAGAATCAAACCTGGTTCCTCCAGATTAGATACACGAGCTCTTAACCTCCGACGCCACTGCTGCTCCTCCTTAAGGTGGATCCTCCTTAAGCAAGCATGAGCTCTGAGCCTCAGTTTTTGGTGAATATCTCCCATTACACTTTTCTGAACATAATTTAATGGGCTGAGTCAATTAATACCTGTTACTTTGAGTTTCTATTATGCTCTCAGGTTTACTGGCAAAGCTGCAATTTTGTGTTTGTCATTTATATAGCGAATGCTAGTAGCAATTATGTCAAACATCCATGCCCAAATGGTAAAAATACATAAGGAGAGGTGTAGGGATGAGCCGCTGACCCGGCAGCACCGTAGGCAGAGCGCTGGCATGCTGGCCCAACTACGGCCTTCTGGTCGCACCCGCTCCCCCATCCCCCACCCCCCGGTGAGTCACAGGTCATGAACTGCCTGGCTCACAGCCACCAGGTGTCCCAGACAAAGGGATAATTGGGCCCTTGCCCCCAGGTGTGGATTAGGCCCAGACACGGACGGCTTCACTCCTCGCGATCGTACCAGCCCGATGAGCGATATCATGCATCACCCTGGATGATCTCCCGTTCTCCCGTTCATCCCGATGCCTCCCGCCCGATCCACCCCTTTGCCCGCCCCCAGGCAATCCCTAATAAAAGGTGCCAGGGAACTAGCCACTTGTGGCAGAGTTGCCAGGATCCATCGGACCCCGCGCTCCGCTGCTGGCTCTCTCCACCAGATGATATCTCTGCGTCTGCCGTCTCGTTCTTCTACGGTGACTCAGCGTGCACGACTACAACTGTGGTGCCGAAACCGGCAGGAATCCTCCGAACCACCACCCACTGCTTTTTACCGTCGCCCGGGAAAGGGCGGCGGTACCCGAGCGTCCCCGCTGAGATGCATCCAGGGAACCCAAGTTCTAGGACACTCTCTCGTCCGATGAAACAACGGTAAGTATGGGAGCTTGCAAAAGCAGGGCTTATGACAAGCACGTTAGCGAATTGAAAGCGTTAGTGAAAAGCGGCAGGGTCTCCGTAAAGAGAGGGGAGCTGCGCAAATTGGTTGAGGAGATTGAAGCTCAATGTCCATGGTACCCAGAAAGGGGGACATTGAATCTTAACGATTGGGAAAACATCGGGCGCACTCTGCATAGAGAGCCTCGCGCGCCGATGTCACTGCTACTGACGTGGAGGCAATGTTATGTCGCCATCAGCCTGCAGGTCTATGACCCTCTTGCCATAGATCGCCCTCCTTTCGACCCTTCAGCTTCAATTTCACCCCCGGAACTTTCTCTATCCACTAAATTGGACGCCTGTCCTCCTTCTGCCTCCCTTGCTTCCCCGCCTCCTTCAAATCCTCCCGCGGCTCGGCCGCCTCCTCCCTTCGCTCCGCCTTCATTTTCTGAAGCCACCGCACCTCTGTCGGCGCCACGTAATGGCGCGGGTTTCAAAACCCTAGCAGAGCGTATTAGCCACGATCTGCAAAAAAAGGAAACCCTGACGGAAGACGATGCCGATATCGTTGCCATGTGCCCCGTCCACTACACCGATCATGAGGAGGATGGCATCGTTCAGCGAGTTGTCGAATACCGCCCCCTAGGTTACAACATTCTCACTGAGCTCCGCAAAGCAATGCGGGACGTAGGAATCACCAGTCCCTATGTGAGAGGCATGTTGGAAGCAGTCGCGAGGAATCACCTAATGGTTCCGGAGGACTGGAAAACCACCTTTCGCATGCTCCTAAACCCCGCACAGTATGTGATCTGGGAAAGCGAGTACCGCCAGCAGTGCATAAGCAGAGGAGCAGCCTCTGGCAGCGCCTACACCGCCGCGCAGCTTTACGGCTGCGAAGCCTTCGCTAACCCCAATGATCAGATCGTCCTGCCAGAAGCCACCCTTGCGGTCGCCTCTGACTGTGCCTACAAGGCGTTCGTAAAGGTCCCCAGTGCCAGGCAGCCGACCCAAAGTTTCTCTACCATCCGACAAAAACCCCAAGAGCCTTATGCTGAATTCGTGAACAGGCTCCAGGAGGCCCTCAAAAGGCAGGTAGACAACGAGGAGGCCCAGGGCGAGCTCCTTAAGCGCCTAGCCAAGGAGAACGCCTCCGCTGAGTGCCGCAAAGCGGTCACAGGCCTGGGAAGGAACCCCGAACTGGCCGACATGCTCAAAGCTTGCCAGGATATCGGGTCTTTCGCCCATCAAGCCAGCCTTCTAGCCGCAGCCCTCTCCGCTGCCATGAGACAGCCCCGAGACGAGTGTTTCAATTGCAACAAACCAGGACATTTCTGTAAGGATTGTAGACTGCCCGGCGGGGGGGCCTACAGCCCGAACGGAGGGGGGGTCTCCCCCCAGAGGGCGAAGACCCCCAGGGAGGTCTAGGACCGGGTGCCCCCAATGCCCGCTGGGGAGGCCCGCACCCGGGCATCTCCCCAGCCCAGAACCAAGGTCTGCACCTCAAACCCTTCCCCCGGAGCTCCCCCACGAGATCTTCGCTGCTCCAGCTCAGTATAGTGATCCCATCCCCACGGAGACCGTTGGGTTGGTCTTGCCAAAAGCTTCCGCCGCTGAGCAGGGATTGTTCATCATCCCAGGGGTCATCAACTCCACGCACCTGGGAGCCATCCACATCCAGGTGTGGACAAACATCCTGCAGGAACTGCCAAGTTCATCTGATCATCCTGCCTCTATGCTTTCACTTGAGTCTAATCTAAGTTCAGCTAATCTAAATCTCGTTGCTTGCTCCCCCCCTACGTCTATACTTCCTGCTCTGCTAGCCCCTTCTATTTCCAAAGTCACCATGCCTCCGCCAGTGCCACAGAGTGGCGCGCATTTCAAAATCTCTGCAGAGTCCATAATCACTGAATTGCAACAGAAAGAAGTGCTGACGGAAGAGAACGCCAACATTCTGGCACTATGCCCAGTCCGTCTCACTAATCAAGAGGACTGCCGTTCTGAACCCTCCTCAGAATGCCCCATGGCCAATCTACAGGACAATGAGGCATGGAAAGGGGAATGGCTTTAAGCCTAAAGTCCTTCATGAAGAAAAAGCCCCCTTGGCCCTCTCCAGCTTTAAGGTTCAAACCAGATTTCATAGCCTCTGAGCCTGTGCAAAGCCCTAAGCTCAAAGCTCCCAGTGGCAGCAAAACCGTCAGTGCCCCAGGAAGGGCAGAATCCCAGCCCGCAAGGGAACCGCCCTGCGAGGTCCAGAAGGTAAGCTTCGCAGGTCCATGTGTAGCCATTCTCATGGAAATCCAGCACGTGTTTGCCTCTAAGGTCCGGCCTGAGCCAGATTGGAATCCAGCCCATAGAGGACAAAGCCTTGTGCAATTCCCCCATCGACCCCCACCTGACCTTTTCTTCCACAGCAACACGGAGAGCTGCCAACCCCCCCCCTCCTGGGGAGGGGGGAAGACAAGAAACCTGGATGTTTAAACTCATGTCGTTTCCTCTTAGATATGTCTCTAACTATATGCTCAATAAAAATGATCCAGCTTGGAAACACCTCCTACAGAATTGGGACAAAAGACTAACCCGATTCCTTTTCAGCCCGGCTTATATTAATAACTGAATTGCCTTGTTTAAAATGCTCTCATGAAAGCAAGATCTTCAGTCAAAACTGCGAACCTCCTCATTGTACTATATATGCTCTTGTGCTTCAATCTAAATTTTTCCTTTGTTATGTGTTCTTAATCCCTTGAATGCTGCAAGCTGATCACTGGAATGAGCCAACGGCATCTTTAAGGAGATCTTGGCCAAACAAACGAAAGAAAGGGGAGTAGTCCCCCCGCCCCCCTATCTATCGGCCCTATCGGCCTACGACCCGATCAAGGTCTCATCCAGCAGACCATATCCAAAGCACTATTCTCTATCAATTATTCAAAATTGCTCGCCCCCCAAACTAACTCAGCAAAGGCAAACCCCCCGGGGGAAAAAGCCTTGCTTGTCTTTCTCTTCCACACAGGATTCCAACTCGATGGGACCAACTCAATCCCAGGGACGAGGAAAGCCGGCCCTATTGAGAGGGCACGATCGCCCCCCAGCCTGGGCCGAGACAGGAGGGATCTCCCTGGAGCCAGCACACCTATTCTTCCACGGAGATCGCAGCCCTCGCTAGCCCCCCCCAGGGGAACAGCAGCCTGGGCCAGCTATGGCTCAGAGGTTGATGCTGTGTGTCGCTGCTCCTCATCTACAATCGCTATTCTCTCTCCCTCTCTGCCGCCCCCTGGCTGAAGCTTGGAGTCGCAGCCAGGGACATTCCTGATAGGTTAACCCTTGGAACTCTCCGCTGTTTTCAGCCGCTCGAATGTTGTTGGAACATGCCTTCTCTCACAGCTTTGCTCGTGAGAGTCACGGAACTTGCAATGCTAAAGACTATCAGTAGCTCTCCCTACGCTCTTGAGAAATCCATGGACTCTAACGCCATTGCTCCGTAGCTTTGGTGGTCAAACAGCAAGAGCCATGCATTGGACAATTATGCAGCCACGGGCTGCCTCCCTGCCTTGCATCATCTAGCTTATGTATTGTTTATCAATGTTTATTGTTTCCATTTATGCCTTGCCCCATTTATGCCCTTTGGAGCCGACCTCCAAAGGAATCCTTGAGTACTATAACCCAACTGATCGTTGAAGTTATTGCATGCCCTGATTTTAGAAGTTATGTTATTTGTTGTTGTTGCATCCCCGATCATCTTTCTGCTGGGACTCTCTGCTGTCTCAGCCGCCTTACCATCGTCCTGCCTCAGGCTCCGCCCTGGGGGCCCAGGCGCCGCCGCCGCTCCGCCCCTCCCTTCGGCCCTTCTTGCCGGAGCGACGCGGTTGCCCTTCCCCCGGCAGAGTATGTTTCTCGCGCGACCTCCCTCGCATTAGGAGCCCCGGACTTGTTTCCTGTAACGCCAAGACTATCGGCCGTTCTGGCCTGCGCCCTTACGAAGTCCATCAACTCCACCTCGACTGCTTTGGATGCTCTGGCCTCCGAGCAGCAAGAGCTTCATCAAGCGACCTTAGACAATCATGCCGCTATTGATTGTTTGCTATTGTTGATTCATATGAAAGTGCGTGAGTTTGCAAGATACTGTGTTGCTGTTCAAATTCTGCATTGGTTTAATTGTATGCCCTATTGTCGGAACTTGCCTTGCTCAATGTATTTCTAATATTGCCTGTAACGTGTGTAAGAAACCCTTTGACTTCCCCTTACGTCGCAACCAAGTTCTCATGTTGCACAAGCAGCTCGATCAGCTCGGGCAGAGTGCTGTGGAGGCGAGCGTCCCCCTGAGGCATCCCAACCAATTCGGCTTCCTTCCTAAAAGCGTAAAGGAGGAGATGTAGGGATGAGCCGCTGACCGGCAGCACCGTAGGCAGAAGCGCTGGCATGCTGGCCAACTTCTGCCTTCTGGTCGCACCAGCTCCCCATCCCCAACCCCGGTGAGTCACAGGTCATGAACTGCCTGACTCACAGCCACCAGGTGACCCAGGCAAAGGGTTAATTGGGCCCTTGCCCCCAGGTGTGGATTAGGCCCAGACACGGACACTTCCTCCCGCACGTACCAGCCCGATGAGATCATGCATCACCTGATGATCTCCCGGTCTCCCGGTCTCCCGTTCTCCCGGCCTCCCGCCGATCCACCCCTTTGCCCGCCCCCAGAGAATCCCTAATAAAAGGTGCCAGGAACTAGCACGCGGCAGAGTTGCCAGGATCACGGACCCCTGCGCTCCCGCTGCTGGCTCTCTCCACCAGATGATATCTCCGCGTCTCGTCTCGTTCTTACGGTGACTCCGCGTGCACGACTACAACGAGGCACAGCTGTTGTTTAAACCCAGGCTGGGCAGTTATTTGAGGGAAGATATTGAACAGGATCGACTCATTACCTGGGTCTCATCCTTGAAGACTCCATGTTTCAAAGAAGAGGCTGGTGTGTTTGATATGCTGTAAAATAAACATTGACAGTTGATTAGAGGTCCCTCAGCAAACCAGTTGATAGCAAAACAAATGCTGGAAGCCAGAAGTTTGAAAACTCTACATTGAGAAATGTTATAGCTTTTCCCACATTTGGTAACTACAAGATTAGTTCAGCAGGTTTTGGTTATTGCTTTTTTTTTTAACAGCCAAAAGGCAGGTAGAGAGTAACCCTGCGAGATTCCTTGATTGCATACAATTGTATTTTTTTGGGGGTAGGGTGAATGTAACCCAGGACAGAGGAAGTGGCTATAGCTATACCTTCCATCTTTTTTCTAAAGTACTCCAAGACACACAGCACCATTGAGCAATGCTGAGGCTATACTGAATATTCTGGTGGACCTAAGGAGCATGTTCTGCCAGCTGTAGGTCCAGGTCTGGAAATCCCAGTTCTTACCAGGCACTTGCAAAATCCTGGAAATGAGGGTGCAGTTTTAAGTAAACACCCATAAAACCCCATTTCCGACCCACCACCCAGGGTTGCTGTACCTCACAAGCATTTGACAGATCCAATATCTGCTTTAAATTTCTGAAATTTAACACACACCCTTGTCACAATTCTCCAGTGAGCCAAACAAAAGGGGGAAAAAGCTCTTTTTAGAAACCGTTCTTGTCTATATAGGAAAGGATATTTTGTGATGACTAAACCCTGTACAGTTCCAATGAGGGTAGACTGTTTGACAAGGTGCAGTTACATTTTTTAAGAGCCGGAAAGGTATTTTCCCAAGGAAATAAGAAAAGGAATGATTACATCAGGAAAAAAATACATTTCTGTTGACATAGCAGTGAATCAGAACAAGCAAATTCACATGCGGAATATTCTTTGTCAACATTTGGCTATCTTTCTGTGCCATAGGTGATTGCCTGCCATGGAGCATTTTATCTAGCACTGTTTCAGGGATTCAGCAATCAAAATTAAAAAAAAAAAAACTTTTTTCCCTGTCAAGTCACAATTGATTCAAGTTTTTCAAGGCAAGAAACATTCAAGAAGTGGTTTCCCATTGTCATCCTTTCTATATCAACCCTGGACCTCCACAATGGTTTCCCACTCTTAGAAATGCCTGGTAAATTGAATTTTTAAGTCACTGTCAACGAGGGGAACTTCGTATTTTTGTTCAACGGCAGCGGCTCCAAGGCGCCTTCCCCCCCTCCCTCCCCTCCCGTCACTTACCTGGTCTCCAGCCCTCCGGCGCTTTGCGGACGGTCCCAGCGTCGTGGGGTCGGCGTGCTTTACGCCGACCCGACCCCTTCCGCCTCCGTGTGGAAAGGGCCAAACTTTTTTTAAACTCACTTTTCTTCCCACTTTTTTAATTAATTAAAGGAATTTCAGGTAGAATAGATGGTTTTCCCTTTTTCTATTTTTCTCTCACAATCCTTACCTCAGAGGAGGTGGGTTCAGCTATTTTGTTGTTTTAAATCTTTATATTGGGATTTATGTTTTAAAGTTTATTGAATGTTTTAAGTTGCAACCTGCCCTGAGCCCTTCGGGAATAGGGTGGTATATAAACCCAATAAAATAATATAAAGGGCAGAATGAACAGCCAAGGTCTTTTGCAAAGATGGCTTTTGAGGTGTAAGCCAGACTAAAAGGCATAAAATAATTAAAAGATTTTTTTTAAAGGCATATTCTAAGCTCAGGTCTCCACAGCCTTTTTTTTAAAAGGCTCCAGCCATTTTTGCAATTCTGACCCTGAGGTGAAGGGGATGCAGCCCCAAAATGACTGCTGTCAAAAGTGCAGCCATTCCCAAAAATGCTTCCATAAATTGTTTCACCACCCACCACAATATGTCAACAAATCTCCCCTCTTTCAGCATTATCCCTCTTTCCCATGATAAACAGGAATGCTTTTAAACAGCTGCTGCAGGCGACAGAATCGCCCCAGAAATGCCTCTGACACTTTCCCGCCTTTTTCGAAAGCTCCCTGTTCAGGATAGATAAGCCCCTCCCCCAAGTCCCCTCAATCCTATAGCAATTAAGTAAAGTATATTTTCTACTTTAAAATTTTTTTAAACCTCTAACAAACGCAAGTTCCACATCCCCCTCATGTTAAAAAAATTAATTAAATTGCCTGCATTTCACTTTTATTTTTTCCCTCCTGCTGCATTAAAGTACATGTATCTTTCCCTGTTTGCTGTTGGGGTACATTTTTCAGTTTGATACAAGATTTCCAAACCTATTCTGTCTGTTTTTATTAATGAGCTCAAATTCCCTATGCCCATTTTTTTCTACATTTTTAAAATGTCATTGTTATTATCAGTGCCTGGTAAACTGAATTTAGAAAAGGTGTCCCATTCCCCCCCCCACCCCCCCACCCCCGTACTTGACAGTGACTTTTTAAAAATGGACTCCCTCTTTCGTGGGTGGTTTGTGAACATGTTTGGTATATAATGCATTCTGATCACCTTTTCAGTGAGGAGTTTATGAGTTTTCTAAATTGCCCAGTGATTCTGCTTTGCAATGCAGGCAATGGCTGTGGGCAGGTTTTTTCCCTCACACAGAGGCCCTTTCCGCACGGAGGCGGAAGGGCTTGGGTCGGCGTTACTGACGCCGACCCGACGACACCGGGACTGTCCGCATGGACGGTCCCAGAAAGAACCGGGAAAGAGCCCGATGGACTTACCTGCTCTCCAGCCCTCTGGTGCGTCGCCGGGGCCTGGGGACACGCCTCCCCTGCCCTGCGCGCCTGCTTCAGCGTCGCAGAGCAGGGGGCGTGTCCCCAGGCCTCGGCGATGCGCCAGAGGGCCGGAGAGCAGGTAAGTGGAGGGAGGGAGTGGGGGGGAGGAAGCACCTGGAAGCGGCTGCCGTTCGCACGGCAGCGGCTTCCAGCCGGCGTTTGCAAGAAAGTGCGCTTCCCAGAGCACTCTGGAATTGCTGGCTTGGCGCCAGTTGGGCGGCGCGGCTGCACAGCAGCTGCGCCTCCTGTGCGAATGGCGGCCTGGGGACGGCATTTTTGCCGTCCCCAGGCCGCCATATTCCGCCCGTGCAGAAAGGGCCAGAATTTGTATTTCTCCCTGCATGTTACTCTTTTAAAAAAAAATCCCACTTTTCTTCCAAGGAATTTCACGTAGGATAGATGGTTTCCCCTTTCCCCCCTCACAACCCTTACCTCATAGGAGGTGGGTTCAGCTATTTTGTTCATTGGTTTTAAATCTTTGGGATTTATATTGTAAACTTTATTGAATGCTTCAAGTTGTAACCTGCCCGGAGCCCTTTGGGAATAGGGTGGGATATAAATCCAATAAAACAAAACAAAGGGCAGAATGAACAGCCCAGGTCTTTTGCAAAGGTGGCTTTTGAGGTGTCAGCCAGACTAAAAGGCATAAAATAATTAAAAGAGATTTTTTAAAAAGGCATATTCTAGGCTCAGGTGCTTTCAAAGGGGAGCCTTTGACGCTTTCCCGCCTTTTTTGAAAGCTCCCCGTTTTGGATAGATAAGCCCCTCCCCTCCCCTCAGGTCCCCTCAACCCTACAGCAATTCTGTGCTAAACTATGTTTTTACTGTAAATTTTTTAAAAAAACCACTCAAAAACGCAAGTTCCATATCCCCCTCATGTTAAAAAAAATTAAATTGCCTCCACTTCACTTTATTTTTTTACTTCTGCTGCATGGGGGGGGGGGGAGGGGAATGCAGCCCCAAAATGTCTGCTGTCCAAAACTGTCCCAAAAGTGCTTCCATAAACTGCTTCACCACCCACCACAAAATGTCAGCCAGGAAATGGCTTTTCTGTCTTTAAGGCAGAAGCTCTGTTTGACAGGGTTATCTTTTGAAATGAACAGTGTTGCTTTCTGGCAAACAAACAACGTTTTCTGGCAGACACACCAGGAGGCTTCCAGTCAGCCACAAAGCTCTTTGAGCTATGAGGGCAGCTGGGACCAAAGGCCCCTTTTGAAAGCCAGGCAGAAGCCCCACCCACTTCCTAAAAACACCTGGAAAGGTTAAGCCACGGACTCCCACTCCAATGCCTCTTCCGCACACTTTTCCACACAGTAAAATCCAGCTGCAAAATGCATTGAAAGTGGATTGAAGGTGCATTATTCTGCATGTGTGGAAGGGGCCCAAGTCTTGCGCTCTTCTCCCCCCACGCACAAAAATGGGCCCACAGTCCTCCAGAGAGAATAAGTCAGAAGGCTTGCTCCTCCATTGCTGGATCATCAGGCATTTCAGACATTCAAATTCAAACAGGCTTTGCATCTGTGACAGACTGGAATATGACAGCCAAATATCTTAGTCCAAGACGGCTTGTGATATCCACTGCCTCAAACAACAGCAGCCATTCTTGCCTTCCTGCCTCCTTTATCTATGGAAATCCCTGCCAAAAAAAGGACCCACGTTGTCCCTGTTCTTTCTCTCTTTTCCTTCAATCCCTTCACATCACACAGCATCCAACCTTGGGCTTAACTCATCACTGAACACAGGAAACTCCCTGATTCCAAATTAGACAATTGGTCTGTTTCACTCAAAGCTGTCTCCTTGGGATTCGCGAAGCGTCCCCGAGGCTTTGGGCAGAGAAAGGTCTTTTCCACCACCTACCTTTTAAAGGGAGATTCTGGGAATCGAACCTGGCAGCTCCTCAGATTAGATGCTGTACATATGCCCTCTTCGTCAACCCCAGGTAGACCAAAGTCTAGGGCTCTGTGCATCCCTTTTCACCCTTTTATTCTCTTCAGTACCAAGCTTTTAGACTTGATATGCTAACTACATAGCACTGGAACCTGTCATTTTTGCTTACGCTGTAAAATACCATTAATTATGATGAGATGAGACAACCGGGTATTCCACAATGTGCCAAGGAGGAGTGACTGCTTGGCCCCTAAGTTGAGCAAAAGGCATAGCACCACCATTCTTACTTTGAACCCAAGACACCCACAAGGGTCAGAAACAGTTCCTTCCAGTGGGTTCCCCCAAATCTTGAAAGAGGCCATCAGTGGTGCACTGATAAAGCTCCGCACATCATGTTACCGTAAAGAAGGCCTTTGACTTCCCTTTGACTCACTCTTAACCCAGCTGCATTTTTAAAAGTTTATGATTCCTGCCACTTCCTTGTGCTTTGTCAATAAATCCATAGTTTCCCGGGCATCGCAAGAATTCACTGAAGAACAAAGTTGGTACACATTCGTTTTTGTTACTGTCTGTTTCACTTCGAAAGCAGCGCTTATTTGCATATGGCTCTGCAAACACGTATTCTGTCATTGCCAGTCATGGCTTCACTGTCGAAAAATGGTGCTAAAGAATTCAGATTGGAGCCATTAGACATCATAGCAGAGAACAACATCCGAATGCAGAAGTAGGATTGCCAAGTCTGGAGATCTCTTGATATTACAGTGGATCTCCAGATGATAGAGGTCAGTTCCTCTAGAAAGTGGAATCTACGGCGTTTTACCCCGCTGAGATACCTCCTTTCCAAAAAAAGAAAGACAGACATACGATGTTTGGCTAAGGGGTAAATTATCGCCACACAAATGGGGGCTCACAATAAATGTCTACAAAGACAGCGTAAAGTCCATGTGCTGAAATGGGTTCTGATTTACAGAAGCTTTTATTACAATAAACATCTCAGTCTTTGGTGTCATAAAATAGTTTTGCTTCCCTCCTCTTGTGTTGGCAGAAGACTGTTGTCCTGGGAGAGAACCTCTATTGTGAGTGGAATAGATCCACATCGCCCACCCTTCTGAAATTCCATTCAGGCCCCAACAATAAGATACGTGTTTACGAGAAGAGTCCAAAACAAGGGGAAATCAGTTTGTGTGTGCGTGTGTGTGTCTTACCAGTCTAGTTATCACAGCAATCATTCGACGGTATGGAAAGTTCATAGTTGTGTTAGTAATTCATGTGTACTCGCAATGTTGTCCTCACTGCTTTCTGCTAGGTTGAGTTTCACTTTGTCCAGTTTTGTGGGATTTCTGCTTATCTTCGCTGCGTTCTACTTGGAATCAAAATGGGATGCAGTGTCTGGATTAGGGGAACCAGGGAGTGCTGGGAAGATGCCCAAAATTGAAGCCCCAGTTAAGACAAGGGAATACATTCTGGGATGTGCTGATACAGTCCCACTCATAAACCTCTGGCATAATCCCTTGAAGGCATCCCTTTTGGGTTCTTTTCTCATATTTGTATTTTTGGAAATGCTAAGGCGCACGTTCAGCAAGGCTATGTCTGGTGTTTGGATATGTTTGAGTTGAGAAAATCACAGTGGGGGGGGGGTCCCTAGGACTGCCTTCTCACAATAGTGAGAGAATGTCTCAAAGACAAGGGTACTAAATGTGCTGCCCATGGCACCCACCAAATTTTCATAGACAGTAGTTGCTGTTGTCAAGCAAGGCTTCTAATCTGGAGATCTGGTTCAGATAGGCTGTGCAGATAAAAATAGCCCTTGTTTCAGCATCAATTGCCTGTGTTGATTTTATTATCCCTCACATATCTTTCCCAGTGTATTTTTTAAATTACCCCCTTTCTCCCCTGCACTTGAATGTGTGTGTAGCCATTTTGTGCTTACGCTCACACCCTGTTTTAAAAATCCAAAAGGCATCCACAGGCTCAAAAAGATCGAGGAAGTTTCCTTCCAACAGAGAACAACCTTCTTTTGGTGGGGAACTTCTGGATCTTGCCCTGTTACTAAGAGTAAGAGGAAACAAAGTGCTAATTCTCAGGCAAGCCGGTGTCCCTGGGGAAAGCCGGACTCCTCCCCCCTCTGAGCTCTTAAATTCTTAGCCTGCAGGAGGCAGGTGCTTCAAACAGATTTTGAAAAGACACCTGCAAGCACCACAGGAAAAGATGAGCGCTAACAGATTTCCCATGGAGGTGAAAGGACTCGGTTTGCTGAAGCATGGAAATCAAAAGGTATGTAACTTCTACTATTGTGCTTTTTGCTTCTTCTGTTCACTGACAGCTGCACCCAGGAACTTTCAGGCATTTTACACTACATAGTTACAACCCTAGCATTTATAATTCATACAAAAAACCAAATTAAAGCTGTAACAAGACTGAATAAGCCAACATAATATTTTAATAGGAAATAAACTTCCATCTTAATTCTTTCACATCATATTGCTGTACGTCTAATTTAAGATCGACCCCGACGTGCCTTGTATACATTTTAAAAATCAGAGTTCAGTTCAGATCTAAGGCCTTACAAGCCAGAAATGTCTCAGGTTCTGTGGAAATTGTATGGGGCAGTTTGAACAATGTTTTTGTCTCAGGTTCCTGCAAGAATCGAGGATTTGTCTGTGATTCATTGCCAAATCTGAAGTCAATCAAATCTACAACTGCTGTATGAGGCCAGGATTTTGCTATTAGCCCGGCCAAAATCTCATCCTCCTGACTAATTGCTGGGGGAGGGGGGTGGAAAGTCAAGGAAAAAAGGACTCCTGGGTACCTCCACAAGCAGTTTTTTTTGTAGAAAGTGTATAAAATACATGAATCTGTCAATTTGACATTAAGGACATAAAAATATCAGCACAGCAAAATGCAGCATTCCCTCAAAGGATGCACTCAGCTTTTCAACAATTGTGCCCCTTGCCAACTTCGTTATTTTGTGCGTAAAATACATACATAAGATGCATTTGGGCTCTCCTTTTTTTTTAATGACCGGGGGCTGCTACACACCAGCCCATATGTGGCCCTCCTGTCCCAGTGTCCTCACCCCATCTATTAGTGGAAACTAAGCGGACCCAACTCTGGGTAGTCCGTGGACAGATCATTCTAATATTAAAATTGGTTTTGCATTCTGTTCAATTTTTCCAGATCTATATGCTCTCTGTGTCCTGGTCAGATCACAATAATATCCTCATCTACAGGACATTCGAAGAGTTTAAGAAACTCCACGTAAGTTTGCTTCTGAACCAAGAGGCATTGTTGTTTGTTTGCTGGCCTTTGGGTTATTGTTCCTTTTCATGAGCAATTACTTCTCTTTGCCTGAGTGACTCCACTAATTTTGCCCTTGCTTGTTTCCCAATGGTGTAGAAAGAACTGAAGAAAAAATTCCCCATCGAAAGCGGCCTCCTGAAAAAATCTGACCGCACCATCCCAAAGTTTCAAGGTAAAAGAAGGGTGAGGGATGGATTTTGATAATTGAACTGGATAAGAACGAAACTGGATGTTTGCTACACTGAGGATTCCTAGCAATCCTCCTAAAGCTTTGCACAATAATGGAATACCCAGACCCTAGAGCCTTGCGGTCTCACAACGTGGGGAAATCATGGGTGGGAAGAGGGAATTGGAGGAGGAAAGAAGCCACAAGGGTAAGGGATGAACATAAGCAACTTTAAAACTTTAATGTTGTTACGATTAATGCTAGAGGCAGATTTGAATTTGTATTTTCAGACACATCTAGCGCAACCTGAGCTCTTTTTGGGACTCTGCACAGTCTTACTTAATGAACTCTGCCATCAAGTCCCTAGCATGCCATCTTAAAAACTGTTACAGTCTACAAAACTTTGGCTGGACAGCAAACCCCACACCAGTGTTTTAATGTTTCTCCTCAACCCCCCCCCCCCCAACATGCAGCCTGATAAGAAGGAATTGCTAGCAAACTACTCAGATTTTGTTGTGATTTGAATCACAGCAGCACTGTACAAAAACAAACCTTATCCAGCCCCCCAAACAGTCCTGCAAGAACAGAAAGTGATGTTTCGGGCTCGGGGCAGGTATTTCTTCCGAATGGTGGCAATTTCTTGATCTTTCTTCCTCCTCTGATCCCTTCACAGCTGCACATTTGAGGCTCAGGAAGGACAGAAATCTGGGCAGAAGCATGGGCAGACTGAGACTGCTCGAGGTGTACTGCACGGAAGTCCTGAAAGCAAAGGCCAAAATCTCCCAGGGGGAAGACGTGACCCGTTTCTTTGAAGCACAGAGTCGAGACCTGGACCCTTCTTTTCCAGAAAACAGGTACTAATATTTACAAACATATATATTTTAAAAGGACCGGCGGGAAATGCTCCCTAAGCTCAGTTCAGTCTCTGCCAGATGTAATGCTTGGAAAACCATGGTTGGGAACTTTAACTTCCATAAACTGCACAGACAGCACATAAAATTCCCCTCTGCAGAAGTCAAGGTTTACAACCCTGCTTTGAGATAGTTTCTGATTCTATTTTGACCCTGCTTTAAATCCAGTTCAGCCCTCTGAGCTGAATGTTTGACACAATGTTGGAAGTGTTGCGTGGTGAGAAGGCAGGACGGTGTGACGGCTTCCAATCTAGCACAGGCTTTCCTTGCTCTTCTGTGATTTCTCAGTTGCTAAATTGCTTTGCCTCAAGCTCAACCCCATGTAGTGATAATAAGGAGATCCTCTGAGAACATGCAGAGAGCTTTGGGCTGCCTTTGGAAAAATTGCAACCAGCAGCCAAGCTACCTGGACCCACTCACCGGGCTCAGTTTCCAGAAAGACTGTTCCTGTTCAGGTGGAAACAGAGCATTTCTTCCTTCAGACTGTGGGAAAAAGAAGAAGAGTTTGGATTTATAACCCCCACATTCTCTCCTGCAAGGAGACTCAAAGGGGATTACAATCTCCTTTCCCTCCCCCCCCCCCCACAACAAACACCATGTGAGGTAGGTGGGGCTGAGAGAGCTCTGAAAAGCTGTGACTAGCCCAAGATCTCCCAGCTAGAGTGTGGGAGTGCACAAGCTAATCTGGTTCCCCAGATAAGCCTCCACAGTTCATGTGGCAGAGTGGAGAATCAAACCCAGTTCTCCAGATTACAGGGCACCTGCTCTTAACCACTACACCACACTGGCTCTGGAGGGAAGAAGTGATCTTAAAAAACCATTATAGGAATGATCTAAAATGATTCAACACTGGCAGGATGAGACTTGTCTTGCTAGTATTCCAGCTCAGGTCAGCCACATGATGCCTTTATAGAGCCCTCCGAATGTCATCCCAAAAACAATTTCCCTGACAGAAAAGTTATTGGTCTCTGACTGTTGTGAGACTCGGCAGGTTTTCGTGAGCTTCCAGAAGACCCCCCACCATATAGCTAATGACTGAAAAGGCAGGCTTCAAAGGGAGGGGGCAGTTTTTTAAGGCAAAATCCCATGTTTATTTCATCATCTTTTTCCCCCAGCATCATAATCTTGCCTTCTGAAATGGGAGAGAGAAAAGAGGAGACACCCAAGACATCCAACCCAACGATCACGCAGCCGGTTATCTCCCAGAGCTACAGATGCATTGAAGCCTTTGAAACCAAAGACACAAAGAACAGGCCCTTTCAAGTCTCCAAGGGGGAAATGCTCGAAGTGCTCATGAAGGACGGCACAGGTATGAAACTCTGAGGCAATCAGACACAGATTGCAGGAACCCATCAGGCTGGGAAGAGCGGCTACAGTGGCTGAGATTTATTTATTTTTTAAAAAAGCTTAACACCTCTTATTTTGTCCACGGTAAATGCATGCTGCTTCAATTTGCCTCAGGATTCATGCGGGGAAGCGAGAGGAAGTTTAACCCTTCACCCATCTTCGGTTTTGCTGTTTAGAATAGGGCTCCCTTATTTTGCAATCAATATTCAAAATGTGTAGGGTGTTGTGGGTTTTCCGGGTTGCGTGGCTGTGTTCCAGTCACATTCTCTCCTGACGTTTCACCCGCATCTGCGGCTGGCATCTTCAGAGGAATGTATGTTGTTGTTTTTCAAGTCTTTTTCTCCTTTAAACTTAGCAAAACGAAACCGAGGTTGAAGTTAAGGGTGCAATCTGCGTTTTACAGCTGGAACAAGATCTCCAACTTTTTAAAATTTACACAGCTTGTGAACCAGGCACTCCTTGAGTTGAGTATGCCACAAACTCATGTGGAAGAAAGAAACTAAAAATAATTCCCAAAGGTGTCAAATTCTTGATCATACGATTGCAAGAGACAGCAAAGCAGATTCTTGGGGTGAGGGGCATTACCTTTCTCAATTGCATTTACAGTCCCACAGATAAGAATGTGCAACCAGAACTTAAACATGGAATTTGCTAGTGAAACTGACTTCTTGGGGTTTTTTTTCTGCAGCTGGGGTGGGTCGATGCAGACCAGTTAGTTCTTGTTTCAAAGTCACTCTTTTTGCAGTTCACAGCACAGCGCCCACAGCGCCCCCCCCCCGCCCCCCCCCCGCCCCGGCCTTCATGACTTCACCATTGTAATATTTCTCCAAAGTGATGCACATAGGGGCAAAAAATCCAAACTTCACATACACGCTACAGGGGTCAGTGCTATCAGTCACAGGCCAGGAAAGGGATTTGGGCGTCTTAGTTGATAGTTCCATGGGAATGTCAACTCAATGCACGGCAGCTGTGAAAAAGGCAAACTCTATGCTGGGGATCATTAGGAAAGGAATTGAGAATAAAACTGCAAAGATTGTCATGCCCTTATATAAAGCCGTGGTGCGACCACACTTGGAGTACTGTGTTCACTTCTGGTGGCCACATCTCAAAAAGGATATTGAAGAGATAGAAAAAGGGCAGAGAAGGGCAACGAGGATGATTGGGGGACTGGAGCACCTTCCTTACGAGGAGAGGCTGCAGCGTTTGGGACTCTTTAGTTTGGAGAGGAGACGTCTGAGGGAGGATATGATTGAAGTCTATAAAATTATGCATGGGGTAGAAAATGTTGACAGAGAGAAATTTTTCTCTCTTTCTCACAATACTAGAACCAGGGGGCATTCATTGAAAATGCTGGGGGGAAGAATTAGAACTAATAAAAGGAAACATTTCTTCATGCAACGTGTGATTGGTGTTTGGAATATGCTGCCACAGGAGGTGGTGATGGCCACTAACCTGGATAGCTTTAAAGGGGGCTTGGACAGATTTATGGAGGAGAAGTCGATTTATGGCTACCAATCTTGATCCTCTTTGATCTGAGATTGCAAATGCCTTAACAGACCAGGTGCTCGGGAGCAACAGCCGCAGAAGGCCATTGCTTTCACCTCCTGCATGTGAGCTCCCAAAGGCACCTGGTGGGCCACTGCAAGTAGCAGAGTGCTGGACTAGATGTACTCTGGTCTGATCCAGCAGGCTAGTTCTTATGTTCTTATGTTCACTCTGGTTTATTTTACTTCCACATTCACAAGGCGGTTTTAGCATTCTCATCCACCTAGTAGCCACCCCAAATCTGCAATATGAAGCATGCTCAGGTAGTATTGGAAAGGTGCAGGTTAAAAGCTTTGAACACTTCAAAAGCATATAAATACTAAATGGGTTTACTTACTGTTCACCAGTGGCATGCACACTGTTCGGAGTGGACCTTCTGAACCACTTTTGAATGTCATGGACATCTGAAACAATCAGTACCTATGGGCATGTGCAGAGTGCCCTCTGGCATATTCTTAGAAACAGAGTCCTAGCTGAGAGTGAAGAGAGAGAAAAGAGCTTCCTGGTGGTAACTTAATCCATTTTCTTTTTTTGCAGGATGGTGGCTCGTGGAAAATGACAAGAAGCAAATTGCCTGGTTCCCAGCTCCATACCTGGAGGAGACCGAGCAGACATCGATTGCCAGAGAAGCCAACGAGGAAGGTAGCTCTACCCAATCTGACTCTTTTACACAGAGAAATGTCTGATGTTGCCTTGTGCAGAGAGGGACAGTTGGAAACCCTTGATGAAATTTGCATTTCGTCCGCAGCCCCTGCTTAGCCAGTCCGAGGCCCCTTCCGCACATTAAGAATAGTGCATTTTCAATCCACTTTCAGTGCACTTTGCAGCTGTGCAGAATAGCAAAACCCACTTGCAAACAATTGTGAAAGTGGATTGAAAATGCATTATTCTGCATGTGCGGAAGGAGCCAGAGAAACACCACAGCTCAACAGAGTATGTTCGTTGGGAACGGATGTTCAACCCATAGAAAGACTAAGGGGACCTGGAAAACCCTGGAAAACCACATCCCGCCTGAGTAGACTCTGGCCCTTTCCGCACGGGCCAAAAACAGTGCCCTGGGGACGGCAAAAACGCCGTCCCCAGGGAGCTGTTCGCATGGGGGGGCGCAGCTGCTTTGCAGCCGTGCCACCCTCACTCCTCCCCAGTTTTTGGGAAACAGCGGCACGGCAGCGGCTGGAAGGCGCCATCCCTCCCCCCTGTCCCACTCGACTTACCTTCCCTGCGACCGTCCGGCGCGTCGCCGAGGCCTGGGGACACGCCCCCCCCACCCTGTGACTCTGGTGCGGTCGCGCAGGGCAGGGGGGCGTGTCCCCAGGCCTCGGCGATGCACCAGACGGTCGCAGGGAAGGTGAGTCGACCAGGCGACAGCACAGCGCCGTCTTCCCAGTAGTTTCCGGGACCCTTTGTGCGAACAGTCCCTGGGGTGGGGGGTGAACAGTCCCCCAGCATGGTCGTGCGGAAACAGTCTCTGAGACAAGATGGGCTACTGCGATTCCCCAGTATGGGTTATAATTTCTTGCTTATGTGTTGGGAGACCTGAGAACTGAGCCACACTAGCTCAGTGGTTCTCAACCTTCCTAATGCCGCGACCCTTTAATACAGTTCCTCACGTTGTGGTGACCCCCAATCATAAAATTGGTATATATCAAATATAAAAAGACCGTTTTCTGATGGTCTTAGGCGACCCCTGTGAAAGGATAGTTCGACCCCCGAAGGGGTCGCAACCCCCAGGTTGAGAACCGCTGCTGTAGCTAAAGTTTCCCCTCTCTCTTTTTCTTTTAGAGCTGCTGTATTACATCACTCGCTCCTACAAAGCAAAGAATCAGGATGAACACTCTGTCAACATCGGGGTCGTCGTGGAAGTGCTGGAGAAATCGGACAACGGCTGGTGGCTTGTCTGGTAAGCAGGGGAAGGAGGTAGATCTAAAACTTTGGCCCACTGGCTTTTTCCTAGCACGCCAGCTGCGTTAATACAAAAGGGAACAAGACAGACCTGAACATCGGATCAGCTGTTCACCAGTTGTCAAAGAGGCCGCTGTTTTAAACTACTCCACTAGATCACATGAATTCAATGCACAGCAGGGCTGGAATTAACCTGCTCCTACAGTAAATTTCGTTTTCCCTCCAATCTCCAGCTGCCTTTTGTGGGAGGAGGCTCTAGAGAGGCTGCCTGCAAAACATGCCCAGGGAAATCATCTCACTGCTAGCCAGTGGGGCACTGGCATTATTACGCATACCCTTCAAAACTTAGTTTTGTCTTGGCGCAGGACTGGGGTAATTATTTTCACCCCCAAACTATGACAGCATATGCTGTTCTGAAGTGCTGTTTGAATGCACCAGAATTACTTCCTGCATTGCGGGGGGGGGGGGGGGCGCACACAAAATTATCCTCCAGGTAGGAGTTTCACTCTCTGGCCTGGATCAGCAAAGGGGAAAGCAGCTGGAGAAAAGAAGAAGAATTTTGGATTTATACCCCAGGAGATTTCTTTCCTGTAAGGTAGCTTACAAGCTCCTTTCCCTTCCTCGCCCTACAACAGACACCTTGTGAGGTAGGTGGGGCTGAGAGAGTTTGGAGAGAACTGTGATTAGCCCATGGTCACCCAGCAGGAATGTAGGAGTGCGGAAACACATCTGGTTCACCAGATAAGCCTCCACAGCTCAAGCAGCAGAGCGGGGAATCAAACCTGGTTCTCCAGATTAGAATCCACCTGCTCTTAACAACTACACCATGCTGGAGGGGTAGATGGGATCCTTAGCACACAACAGCACAGATCCAGCAAACCCCGCTAGCTGTAGATCTTCTTTGGCCTTCAGGTGGCATCTTTTTCACTCCTGCAATCTCTGTCTTTTAGGTATAACGGAAGCGCTGGGTACATCCCCTCCATGTTCCTCCGGCCGTACAAAAACCCACACAGTAAATTCCTTACTCTGGCCAGCAGCAGCCTGTGCATCTCCACTCCAAACCTCTCCGAAGTCACCACCCTCTCCCGAAGGAAAACCTCCGACCAGCAGAAAGGCAGCCACCTGGATGCAACTCAGTCTCACTTGACCAACGACATGGAGGGAGGGGAAGACAGTCCTCTCAGCCGAATGAGGTCTCGGTCTCTCAGTGGGGCCGCAGCCACCGCAGGCGCTGCTGCTTCGGCCTTTGACCGCGACAACTTGTCTGATAGCTCGGGAAACGTGAGTGAGCAGGGATTGTATTGGTCCCAGAAGACGGAGGCCCAGAGCTTGGGGAACATCCCCCGACCTGCCGCAGGGGCCCAAGACAGACCTCTTCTTGACAGCAAGCAGCGCAGCGACTCCGGCTTTGGAGAGGACCCGTTTGTCTGTGCAGATAATTCGCTCTGTTCTGATTCTGAGTGTGTGCCTGATGGCCCAAGGGTGCCCCCACGACCCTCGGCCCAAGAAATCCTCCAGAAGTGCAGCACTGTGACCAGAAGGGCCATGCAGGGGGCACGGCCCAGACCCACTCTGCCTGCTTGCTCTCAGAGTCACCAGTGACTCACATTCTACGTCAAACTTGGCTCAAGCCACGAGTAGAGAAAAGGGCAACCAGTGGTCCACGAACCACATTTCCAGGACAAGGATCCATGAAGGAGGCCCGTGCAAGGTGAAAAGATGCTGGAGAAACCCGTTGCCTGGTCTTCCTTCCTTCCCTCCTTCCTAACCAATGTTTTTATGCTTTGTTATGTATTTAACCTATGTCTTAGGTACCTTGACTCTGTTTTTATCTCCTTTTAAAATTGGTTTAATGATTATGTGTCCTGACCTGGAAAGTCAAGGCGAGCTTGATCTTGTAAGTTAAGATGAGTTTGGATTCATACCACCATCAGCAGACCTTCTGTCCCATAAGGAGACTCAAAGCAGCCGACAAACTCATTTCCGTTCCTCTCCCCACAACAGATACATTTTGAGGTAGGTGAGGCTGAGAGAGTCCTGAGAGAACTATGACTGGCCCAAGGTCACCCAGCAGAAAAGATGTAGGAGCGCAGAAAAAAAATCTGGTTCACCAGTTAAGAGTCCACCGCTCAGGTGGAAGAGTGAGGAATCAAACCCGGTTCTGCAGATTAGGGTCCCCCTGCTCTTATCCGAGCTACACCATGCAGGATTGGCCCTTAGTATTTGGAAGAGAGACCGCAAATCAGGGGTTGGAAGGCAGCGGCAAACCACCTCTGAATTCTCGTTTTGAAAACCTTACAGGGTCGGCAAAAATCAGCTGCACCATGACGGTACTTTCCACCACCGCCACGATGATGCATGTTTGGGAGAGGTCTTGATAATGTTTTATAACGTAATAAAGTTTATAGTGTTTCATAAAGTCACGAAGTGTTTTATAATGTAATTTTATGTATGTTTTGAACTGTTAGCCACCTTGGCAGCCGTTGTAAGGGGAGAAAGGTGAGAGACAAGCTTTGGAAATGAAATAAAATAAATGTCAAATTGGAAGAGACTGGCAGGCTCTGCTTTACACTGGAGAATAACCATAAAAGTGCACACACACACACACACACACACACACACACACACACACACACACACACACACACACCCTGTGAGGTGAGAATGCCCCCCCCCCCCCCCACCCGGTCCAGTTCTGCAGTGTGACTTTCCCTAGACTCCTTCCGCCGATAGCAGCAGCTCAGTTTTTAGCTTGCAGTTACCGGAAGCAACACGCAGTTTCTCAGCATGCCAGAATGCCAGCAACGGGGCTGCTTCCCCCTGCAAAGCACAGTTTGGCTCAATGCCTTGAGCTGTATGGGAACTCTATGGTCTCAGTCTTGGAGCAGGCTGTACACAGGTCTGACTGGAGTGTCTGAAGACCGGAGAAGGGGGGTGGCAGGCCGCGAGCCCCGGCTCCTTCCAGCAAGCTCTGGGGAACCCCAACACAGAATTCCGCTCTGCAGGAAGAGTACCTGCAGAAACACCTGCAGCCTCTTCGAACACATGAGTTTCAATATCTTCAAAAGTGTTGTGTTAAAGGAACGTCAGATAAATTATGTGCAGACGAATCAAGTTTTCCTCTTAAACGTTCTCTTCTTGAGCCTGCAGACTCCTGCCTGCCAAAGAATCCCTTATTTTTTTCTTTATTAACACGTTTGTATCCTACCTTTCCTTGTGATTCAATACAATTTGGCTGTAAGAATTAAAAACATTTTCAGCTCAAAAAAACAAAGTAAAATCAACTCAAAATCTCTACTGTTCCACTCCTGCCAATTCAGACTCATAGAATCACAGAATCATAGCGTTGGAAGAGACCTCGAGGGCCATCCAGTCCAGCCCCGTGCCATGCAGGAACACACCATCAAAGCACTCTTGACAGATGGCCATCCAGCCTCTTTTTAAAAACCTCCAGAGAAGGGAGACTCCACCACTCTACGAGGCAGTGAATTCCATTGTCCCTCAAAAGCTCTTGAGGGAACCCGTTCCACAAAGCTGGGCCCATGATGGGGAAAGGGCAGGGTTTGGTCAGTGCCAGGCCTTAAGTGGCAGGTCAGCTTAACTGATGGTTTCCTGAGGGGCACAGCTGGTGCATAAAAGGGGAGATGGAGTGTAACAGACGTGAGCCCAGAGAAGTCAAGCAGTTGGGGTGTGTTTATGGGATTCGGTGGAAGGGCGGCTTTTTCCTTCTATGGCAAAGACCACCTGACAAACCCCCCGATTCGCCTCTTCCTCCATTGGCCTTGCCCAGAGCTGAACGTGCAGCACCCAGCACTCTGGTTCCAAGCCCCCAAGGTGGATTCCCACCATCTCCTTCCTTGTGTAACCACCACGTTCCACCCTATGAGTCAGCTCGCTTCCAGTCGCTGCCTGCAGGTCACGCTCGCCTGACCGTGCTTGACAACGTTTCCTGGACATCGCTGCAGGTTTCCCAGAATGGGGTGCAGAGGTCAGCCTGCCGCAATGAGCCTCAGCTCACCGGAGGCCTCTGCTTCTGCCTAAACAAACACAACACCCTTCCCGAGTCACACCTATGGAGTACGTTAAAGCTTTTCAGAACACGAGAGACTCCAGTGTATTTACTAAAAAGAGGGAAGGGTGGAGTCTGAATGAGGCCGCCTCCTTCCATTTGCTCCATCACGCCAAACATGGGCAACAACCATCTCTTGGCTACCCACCACTTCGGGTGGCACTGGCTAGAGCCCCAGCCTCTTCTATCACGGTTCTGAAGAAATAAGGGGGGGGGGGCTCCTC
Organism: Sphaerodactylus townsendi; assembly: GCF_021028975.2. NCBI lineage: Eukaryota > Metazoa > Chordata > Lepidosauria > Squamata > Sphaerodactylidae > Sphaerodactylus > Sphaerodactylus townsendi. Next base: position 148,591,580 of record NC_059428.1, read on the forward strand.
AAAAAACTTCAGGGGGCGCCACAAGGCCTGCCTGCTTGCTGGGAGTTTGGAGGGGGTTTGAATGGCAGCCATCTTTGAAGGGGGCGGGGGAGATGGAATAGTTTACTATTCGATTTTTGGGGATCTCCTAACTATTTTTATATTCTGCGTTGAACCACAAGGAAAAGCAGAATATATCCTAACTATTATTATAATGTGCCTTGAACCACAAGGAAAGGCACAATATGTCCTAACTATTATTATAAGTTGCCTTGAACCACAAGGAAAGGCACAAACATTAAGTCATATGAGCGACAAGGACTCAATGCCTGATACCATTATTTTAAAACACACACACATTTATTTATAAAAGAAGCATTTAGAAACTTGCTACAGGCAAGAACACCAACCCAGAGGCACATCTTGCAGGGCAGCTAGCAGAGGGGTGCCTGAGTAAACGATGACTCCCCACCCTCACCCCAGTCACGTGCTCATGTCTTCATCCTGTTGGGAGGTCTCGGCCAGCCGCATGTTCTGCCACATGAAATCGAGGAAGGTGGCGGCCTGCAACAGGCGGCCCAGCCTCTGGAAATGGCGCTCTGCAAAAACGAAAGGACGGAGAGAGACAGTCAGTGGGCATGCTCTCGAGGGTCCACGCTTTTAAGGCTAGGGAGTGGGGAGATCTCATTCCGACCAGCAAGGTCTGGATCTCAGAAAAGAATTCTTCCTTTTTGGACTCCCACCAAACAAAGCTACTAGCCCAGGGGTAGGGAACCTTTAACACTCAAAGAGCAATTTGGACCCGTTTTCCACAGGAAAAGAAAACACTTGGAGCCGCAAATAATTTTTGACATTTAAAATAAAGATAACACTATATATATTGGGGATTTTTTTACCTTTTACTCCGCTCATTCTGAGAAGCGCATGGATGCGCCCGCCCTGCTGCCTGCAGGGCGGGCAAGGATGAAGCCGGCGGCTCGGCCTCGTCGGCCGCCGGGAAAGCACCCGCCCCGCTCCAACAGGGCGGGCAAGAGGGGAAGCCCGTGGCACGGCCCAGCCGACCGTGGGCAGTTGGTGTGCCCGTCCTGCTGCCTGCAGGGCGGGCAAGGATGGGGCCGGCGGCTTGGCTCGTGGAGCCACAGTGCAAGGGCAGAAGAGCCGCATGCGGCTCTCGAGCCGCAGGTTCCCTACCCCTGTACTAGCCCTTTCCAGCTCCGCCACCGGATACAGAGGACCTGGCCTTCAAGAGGTTCTCTGGAAAGGTTCCTGAATTTTTTCCACCTAGCAGACCGCTGTGTGGGAGGCATCGCTTACCTGTGTAGGGCAGAAGAGACTCTACGGCTGTTTTGATCCCTTCAAACTCCAAGAGAGACTCTGGCGATTCGTGCTTGAGGAGGGTTTGGAGGACTGTCTGAGCCTCGTGGCAGTTCCGTGAATTTGTGTTCCAGCTGACGGCATATTTCAGTACAGACTCTGGAGAATTGCAGGAAAGGGAAGGGGGGGAGGGGCAACAAATGGGCAGTCAGGAAAGCACGGAAGGGGCAGGCAGAAGAAAACCCTGAAGCTGCTCCTGTTATGGACAGCCAATCGGTATGTGCATCACGCTTGTGCTTTTCTAAGACAACAACACTGGGAGAAACACGGTGTTGATCTCCAGTAGAACAGAAGAAGAGTTCGTTCTTATACCCTGCTTTTCTCTCCTTTTAAGGAACCTCAAAGTGGTTTACAATTTCCCTTCCTTCCCTCCATCAGACACCTCGTGAGGCAGATGGGGATGAGAGAGTTCAGAGAGAACTGTGACCAGCCCAAGGTCACCCAGCAGGCTTCATGTGGAGGAGTAAGGAATCAAACCCAGTTCTCCAGATTAGAGTCCACTCACTCATAACCACTACACCACACTAGATTCGAGTCCAGCAGCCTCTTAGAGACCAACCAGACTTGTGGAGGTATTTATTTATTAACTTCATTTAAATTCTGCCGTTCTCCCCATTTGGGGACACAAAGCAGCTTATATCATCTGCTATTTCATCCTCATGTCAGCCCTGTGAGGTAGGCCAGGCCGAGTATGTGACTGGCTTAAAGTCACCCAGCAAGTTCCCACAGAACAGCTGGCATGCAGACCAGAGACACTCAGAGATCTCACTCCAACACTCCAACCACTATGGCACACTGGTTCTCAGATGAAGGTAGCTTTGAATCTTGTGCGAATACCCTGAGGGAGTGAGCTTGTTTTCTGCTGCTCCAGAGACCAGGAACAGGAGTTATGGGTTCAAGGTGAAAGAAAAGAGATTCCATCTAAACATCAGGGAAAACTTCCTGACAGTCAGGGCTGTTCAGTGGAGTAGGAGGTTAAGAGCAGCAGTGGCGTAGGAGGTTAAGAGCTCGTGTATCTAATCTGGAGGAACCGGGTTGGATTCCCAGCTCTGCCGCCTGAGCTGTGGAAGCTTATCTGGGGAATTCAGATTAGCCTGTGCACTCCCACACACGCCAGCTGGGTGACCTTGGGCTAGTCACAGCTCCTCGGAGCTCTCTCAGCCCCACCTACCTCACAGGGTGTTTGTTGTGAGGGGGGAGGGGCAAGGAGATTGTCAGCCCGTTTGAGTCTCCTACAAGGAGAGAAAGGGGGGATATAAATCCAAACTCTTCTTCTTCTTCTTCTTTAACAGTGGAATGCACTACCTCGGAGGGTGGTGGAGTCTCCTCCTCTGGAGGTTTTTTAAAAGAGAGGCTGGATGGCCATCTGTCAGGAGTGTGAAGGTGTGGGGTAAAACCCCTATAGCAGAGTAGCACAATATACTGGAACAGTGTAGGAAGTCAGACTCTCACACAGCAGCTCTGCTTCATAGAAGCGGGTCCTACATTTATTAGTTCACAAGTATAACTCACTCAAGCAAAGTGCTTCACAAGGCAAAGCGAAGACAAGTGTCTCATGGTCCTCAGTACACTGCAGCCTTATATCTGGTTTACTGGCCTATCACAGCCCACTGCCAATCAATCTCAGAATGAGGCTGTCAGGTGTTACCTGTCAGCTGTCAGTTAGATTTTGATGATCAGACACATGTTACATCAGTGCTCTGACAAGGAGTGCATTGAATGTGTGTTCCTGCATGGCAGGGGGTTGGACTGGATGGCCTTTGGGGGTCTCTTCCAACTGTATGATTCTGTATCGCAGATTCAACTCCTGGTTCACTGAGAAGCTCTCTGAGTGCCCCTGGGCCATCACTCTCCCTCCGCTCCACATGCTGTCTGCTCTAGGGCAAAAGGGGGAAACGCAGCCTGCCAATTCTGTGGCACTTGCACACACGTGAACCTCCCTTATACTGGAACAGACCCTGGGCCCACCCACGTCAGCACTGCCTGCTCAGATTGGCAAGAGCTCTTCACAGACTCAGGCAGAGCTCTTTCGCATCACCTTTTAACCGGAGATGCCAGGGACTGGACCTTGGGACTTCCGCACGTGAGGCAGAGGCTCCCCTACGGAGCCACACGCTTTTCAAAGGCAAACCATGATACCCAACCAACCTTTCTGGTCCTTCCGCAGCTTCAGGAGGTTATTCTCCAAATCCTCCTTTCCCCCAGTCTCCTTGAGGATAGCTACAAAACAGCCAAGGCAGCCAATCAATTTCAGGGTACGCCAAAAAATATAAAACAAGATTAGCTGTCCCCCAAAGTCAGCCCTGCTCCTGCTTGGATGCCCAGAGAGAATGGGAAAAATGAAATAGTCCAGTTGCACCTTGCAGAGGGGACAGAGTGACCAGCTGGGTCAGTCCTTTTATTGCTTGAAATTCATTCCTGCAAATGCTCCGCTGCTTATTCAAGTTCGGGCCCAACCACAAAATTGGGGAGATGTGAGTGGACATTAAATGAAGCAGGTTCTCTTAACCTTCAGGCTTCAAAACATCACATTTCTGTCCCTCTAAACCCACCTAAAATTGCTAAGGCAACTGCCATGCTATGCAGATGTGTGGGGAAAAGCCCCACTGAACGAAGAGTGTGTAGGATCAGCCTCCAGGGCCCTTGAAGTGCAGTGTGGAGGAGGAGGGGAGGGAATGAATTTCACTGAGGCTACAAGACGGAGGGGCCTCCACTCCTCAGCAAGACATTACCCTTCACTACCGTCAGCACGGTGTGCGGCCGGTCCAAGGAGATTGCCAAGCCCAGAGCTTTGAGGTACTGTTTCTCATGCAGCCAATTCGACAGCTCCTGGTCTCTGAAAGCACAAGGCAAGAACGAGATGGTTTGGCTCAGCAGCAGCCACAAAACAACACAGCATTTATAGCCTTCACGAATGTTAAGACCAACCTAAGCCTCTGGATGTTGGTTCTGCAAGTCGGAGGCCAAGAAGGGCACTGATTTTCCCTTGCCAGCTATGACGGGGATCAGCCCCACACATTCACACCCCCACCCACTCTTCATGGGTGTCGCTTGTCTCTCCTGATTTTCTTTTTTGCAATCAGCCACAGCATTTAACACAATGCAGGTGGCACGCTCATTACTTGCCTTTGAGGTCGGCGATCTGGAGGCTAAATCATACGACCAGGGATACAGTTCCGTATTTCATGTAATATCCAGCACAGACCAGAACTAACATTAGCCAAATGGATAATCCAGTATCGTGGGCTGGAAAACAGCCACTAGGGAATGGAGGAGCAGAGATGTCTCCCTGTGCCGGCTCAGTTCAGAGTTTCTCCTTTTTTGGGGTGTTGTGGGGTTTCCAGGCTGTATGGCCATATTCCAGTAGCATTTTCTCCTGACATTTCACCTGTATCTGTGGCTGGCATCTTCTGAAAATCCTCTGAAGATGCCAGCCACAGATGCAGGCAAAACTTCAGGAGAAAATGCTACTGGAACACGGCCATACAACCCGGAAACTCCACAACACCCCAGTGATTCTGGCTGTGAAAGCTGTCAACAATACATTTCTCCTTCTTTGTTTACCAGCTGTAGTACCCCTGTCTCTAAGCTACTGTGTTGTGTTTATGCGGGCTTCTCAAGGAGTAATTTTTGTAGGCTTTGCAAACAAGTTTGTGAAAACAATGTTTACATCAGTGTTCAGGGCAGCCAGGAATCTGTGTACAAGCTTCTCACAGACAGGTTGCCTCTCCAACCATCAGCTACGCACCCCAGTGAAAAAAACCGCTCAAGGGTCACTCACTTGAGGATTAGCTCTTCCTCCTTTGCCTGCTCCTCTTCAAGTTCAATTTCTGTGACATCCTGCAGAACAAAAGCACACAAGAAGGAAAATAAATTTAGGGGCTATGGGGGAATGGCCAAAGAGAATGACCAATCATTCTTCAAAGCTATCTGTGCTCAGAGAGGTAGGTGCCAGGGATAAAAGGTGCAGCCATAATGTGGCAAACTTCAAGCCAAGAGAGGAAGAAGAGACGAGTTTGGATTTATATCCCCCGGTTCTCTCCTGTAAGGAGACTTGAAGGGGCTAACAATCCCCCCCCGCCGCACCAATAAACACCCTGTAAGGTGGGTGGGGTTGAGAGAGCTCTGAAGAACTGGGACTAGCCCAAGGTCACCCAGCTGGCGTGTGTGGGAGTGCCCAGGCTAATCTGGTTCACCAGATAAGCCTCCACAGCTCAAGTGGCAGAGCAGGGAATCAAACCCGGTTCTCCAGATTATAGCGCACCTGCTCTTAACCACTACACCACTGCTGCTCCTGAATGGAGGTGGTTTGTCATTGCCGGCTTTGGTATGGGCTTCCTTGATGGACCACATACAAATCAGCCTTGACGCTCCTTAGCTGCTGAGATCTCATCAAGGTGGGGACAGCCTGGGTTATCCAGGTCAGGATAACTTACAATTATAGTTATATTACTTTGCATATATTAGGATGAAAGAAGAAATCAGAATGTGTACATTTTATTGACTGCAAAATTCATAATTTGCCTAAGAACATGTAGAGATTTGAGACAGAAAATTCTGGAGAGTTCAGAGAACATTTAGAGCACTGTTCTTGCAGACATAATCGCGATGCAATTAGTATGGCGGCATCGGAAAGGCAGAATTCTGCCCAAGTTCTGGCAGCTGGGATGGAACTCTGTTACCTTCCACAGGACAATGCAAGAATCACTGGATCCCGTCACCACCAAATCGTCCAGCTTGTTGGCATGCAGCCCCCAGACCTTGTCCTCGTGGCCATCTATGGTCTTCACGCACTCGTTTGTTTTTATTGTCCAGAGTTTCAGGAGGCCATCAGAGCCGCTTTAAGGAAAGGGAACAAGATCAAAATGTCTTGAGATCCAGCATACTAACAGGCAAAACAGGGCGAGGCATGTGAAGGAAGAGAGATCCGCAAACTGTTGCAAAGATTGTGTTCGGGTCGCTTGCAAATATAGGTTTCCTTCTCACAGCATTGCAAGGATCTTAGACTTCATGTCAATCCAAGTTTCTAGTCCACAGAGGATACAGTAGAAGTGGGAATCTTTATGGACTGTTCAAAAGGTATGTTTAGTTTGGTGAAGAGAAGGTTAAGAGGTGACATGAGAACCGTTTAGATATTTGTTTTAGATATTTGAAGGGAGGTCATGTTGGTGAGGAAGTGAGCTTGCTTTCTGCTGCTCCAGAAACTAGGGCCAGGAGTCATGGGTTCAAGGGGAAGGAAAAGAGATTCCACCTAAACATCAGGAAGAACTTTCTGACTCTCAGGGCTGTTCAACAGTGGAATGCAATGCCGGGAAGGGTGGTGGAGTCTCCTTCTTTGGTGGCTTTTAAAGAGAGGCTGGATGGCCATCTGTCAGGAGTGCTTTGATTGTGTGTTCCTGCACTGCAGGGGGTTGGACTAGATGGCCCTCGGGGTCTCTTCCAATATGATACTAAAAGTCTCAGGCACCACTATAACGTGTTCAGTGAGAATTTTTCCAACCTCGATTAGATTAAAATCTCAACACCTGCCGCAGAATCCTGCGGGTTCTCCCTGCCCGGAGGCTCCACCAGAAGAGAAAGCAGGAGGTTTGGAGTCTGCTGGGACACCTCCGTGACAGGCAGTGGGGGTTATCAGAGTGCAACCAGTCTGGCCACCAGCCTGAGCAAATCACAATGTTCAAAAGAGAACACACCTGCTCAGCACCTGTGTTCCTCGGCTCAGAAAGATGATCTTGAGGACGGAGGCATCGTGACCTTCAAAAGTCTAGGGAGGGGAATGAGAAAGGGAGACCGGCATGAACAGAAGAAAAGGATGCTGCAAAAGCCCCAAAGGCACCTTAGCTGTGTGCGCCAATCCAGACGTTCTTGTCGCTTCAAAATAAGACCGAGCAACCAGCCCTGAACCTTTGGGGAGCAGCGGGAATAAAACGGAGCCGGAGAGAGAGAGCTGGTTTGTATTTCCTGCTTTTCGCTACCATAAGGAGTCGCAAAGCAACTTACAAGCTCCTTTCCCTTCCTCTCCCCCAACAGACACCTTGTGAGATAAGTGGGGCTGAGAGAGTTCTGAGAGAACTGTGAGCAGCCCAAGGTCACCCAGCAGGAATATAGGAGCAGGGAAACAAATCCGGTTCCCCGGACAAGAGTCCCCTGCTCCTGTGGAGGAATGTGGAATCAAACCCAGATTAGAGTCCATCATTCTTAACCACTATTCCCTAATAACTCAGCTTTCAAGGTGAATAAAGCTTGCTGTCAGAACTCATGAGATATTTTGCTAGAACGGGGGCTGCTCCCACAACAGGTTTCATGGAGAAAAGATGTACACCACTTCTATTAGAAGTCTGAAGAACAAGACTAACATTTACAAGTGGCACTTCAGAGAAAATAAGTCCGCCAAATTGTGCGCAAATTGTCTTGATACTTCCAGAATTTGAAAATTCTGAAATACAAACATCAAGATTCCTTGGCTGTGATTTAAAACTCAAATGCTCTCCTGTGCATTTGTTATTAGGAGTCCTCTAGTTGTAGGCATGGCTGCCATTCTATTAAAAATGTAATGGAACATGTTTCCAGTTCTTAGGGCAGCTAAGGGGGGGGGGGGCGGGGGGAAATCTGGAAATCAATGAGCCATTTTAGAAAACAGTTGCGTTAGAAGTTGACAGGCCTGCATATCTTTTTAATCTTTCTCTCCAACTAATTTATCTGCCAATTATTGAACTTTTTTTTCTTAAAATAGATTAACTCCCTGTTAATATTAACTTCCGATTAATATTGTAAAAAAAACAACCCATCCTCAAATTCGTCTGTAGGAGGACTCAATCCAGACTGCACAACCTGGGCTTGAAAAATGCAGAATACTAAATCTCTAGCCAATAGGTAAAATCTCAATCTACCAAAAATGTTTTTCGCCCCTCTTCTTTCAAGGAGCTCCGGATGGCATAAGCCTTCCCCGCATTTATCCTACAACAGTGAGGTAGATCAGGCTGAAAGTGCACGCCCATAGTCAGGCAGTGAACTTTAAGGACACCATGAAAATTCAGATCTGGGTCTCTGCGCTGGAGTTCTCAAACTGCTATACCACGCTGGCTCTCAATCCCTAGGTACCTTCAAACAGCTGAAGTCCTGAAGTCCCCAGATTTTCACAGAGCCATCTGCCGATGAGGTAGCCAAGACCTGGTCCACAGGCGAGAACTGCACACACCAGACCCCCCGTTTGTGTCCAGAGAAGACCCCCATGAGTGAGCAGTTGTGCGAGGCCCACAGCTTGGCCATCTTGTCTTGGGATCCTGTGGCTATCAGCTTATCGTTGGGGGAAATGGCCAAACTATTAACATCCTAAACAAAGCAGGGATGAAGAGAACAGATCAGCTGCCATATCCTTTTGCAAGCCACAGAAAAGGAGAGTCATAAAGGAAGCAGTTTCCAAAAACTGACATTAATCACAGCCCTAGAGGAACATTAATATTCTATTATCTGGTTTGGACGCTTCCAAAAAGAAACAGCTGTTTGTTTTACTGCACTTTTACCCCATCTTTTACCAATAAACTCAGGGGGAAATTTGTGGTTCAGTCCTCCTTCATACTATCATCACAACAACCGTTCATACTATCACAACAACCACGTGAACTTTATTTAGTTGAGAGAGACATGGGAGAATGACTAGCCCAAGATCACTCAAAGAGTTTTATGGATAACAGGGATTTGAACCACTATGCCATAACAGTTCTTTAAAAATGTTTACCTAGCGTTTTCCCTTGACAAGGCTTCCTGAAACCAGTAACAGCGACAGCTGTACAGAAACCCAATGTGAGCCAGACACTGTGTTGCTGCTCTCTTATTCACAAGGAGACCTGCAACTCTGTGATTGTTCTGACATTAGAGTGCGAACTATGCATAGTTTTAACCAGGGTTTGCAAACAGAGCTCCTAACCCAGGTTGTAAATTCTGGTTTGAAGTTAACCATGGTTGGCGGTGGAATTGTTCCAAATGTCACACAGCAACACAGTTGGCCCCAAGAATGAAAAGGGAGAGGGAAACTTAAGGCTGAGAAGGGAAGAATGTTACAGCAGACATCTAAACTCCAAACAACAGTTGGGAAATTGTATGCTTGCCCTGGGAACAAGAATCTACTCCAACCTTCTTGAGAGTGACATTGTGGCAATTAAGAAAACAGAAGAGTAGGTTTGGGGTTTTTTTTGCTGGAAAACAACCCTTGCCCTAATTGTTTACAAAGTTGTTCCCCCAGTAGTACCTGCCATTGGCCAATATGTTTCCAAAGCCCTGTGGGAGAGACACTGACATCCACAACCCAGCCCCTTCCACATTTCATCCCTGCATTACCTTGTCATGCACTTTCTCTGTGAGCTGGGCATGAAGGATTTCGGGGCCAGCTGCTTTTGCCTTGGCACAGAGGGACTCTGGGAGATTCCACACTTTGATAGTGCAATCTTGGCTGGCCGTGACCACAAAGCTCTCTTTCATTCTAGACAGAAGAGAGGCGGAGGGGAGGGAAGATTGCTGAAAGTCAGAACAAAGGTCAGAAGCGAAAAAGAACCAAAAAAGGGAAAACAAACACACGCATACCTGTGCAGAGAACGAACCCTCTTTGACCCAACTAGTACTGAGCAGATGTTTTCCCCCATACTGCCCTTGCCAAATTCTAAGATTCTTAAACTATTTCCGCGCTGTCATCACTGAAAGATTCCCAGCTGCAATTCTTTGATTCTTTACAGGAAATGACACAACTTTATTTGGTCAAAAAAAAAAAAGGAAAGAAAGCACAGACTCTGGACTTCAAGCAGGTGAAGTAACCAAGAAAATCCCAAGAATGGTGAAATTGGCCCAGTATTTGTTATGATCTTTGGTCTGAAATAAGTTCCTGGCCTTCCTGTTGTTGTTTTTTTTCCCATCAGACTCAGAAGACCAAAGAGCCTCAGTCTACAGGATGCGACCAGGATGCACCACAAAGGAGGATTTCAAAGACCCCTGGCCAACACAGCACAAGACCCCTGGGTTAGCAAGGGGCCCCTCCTAGTCTCTTTGGGACGTGCTGGGGAAATTAAAAACACACACTGTGCTCTGCCCAGTTATGGGGACATTTTAAGCCACCCACTTTCCTGAGTCCAACCTTGCAAGAAAGACAGACAATGGTTTGTATCCTGCCGTGTATTTTTCAGACACAACAAGTCAGCAGAGTGGGCCAAAGGGAGCCACGCTGCCCACATTCTCCTGCCCAGCAACACAGAGCACGAAGCAAGGAGGAGGGGCTTCCCTTTACCTGGAGCAAGCGATCGCACCCACTCCATTCGCGTGTCCTGATCCTTGGGCTACACAGACAACCTGTCCAGTTTTTTTCATCCGCCAAAGTCGGAAGCTTTTGTCCTGAAAGCAGAAAAAGCTTGGTGGATTGTTCAGAACAAGGCACAAAGGGGCCCTGATGGAGGGGACAGGGTTCAAGACACGTTGGGGATGGTGCTGCAGGAACACCCCAAAATCTCTTGCCTAGGCAGTCACTTGAAGAAGAGTAGTTTGGCTTTACGGCACAAAACTTGTCCAGCTAAGGAGGAAACGATGCCCACTTTGGCCTGTGGAAGCTGACAGCTGCAGACACTTTGCCATCAATACCAATAGGTTAGAGGCCCTTCCGCACATGCAGAATAATGCACTTTCAATCCACTTTCAATGCACTTTGCAGCTCGGTTTGTCGGTGTGGAAGAGCAAAATCCACTTGCAAACAATTGTGAAAGTGGATTGAAAGTGCGGAAGGAGCCAGAGACAATCTGTGCTGAGGAGTATCAAGGGGATTCCTGCCCCAGTCAAAGATCAAAGGCTGGGGAGGTCATGTTTTGAATGTCCCTGGCCCCAGGCCCCCCTGTCAAGCCGTCTCCGCTGCTCTTCTTCCCTTAACAATGCTCCCATTGATCCAACATGCACAGGTGCTCTCCGTGCCCTCCCGAGCGAAGGCCAATGAGACACCCTTGATTAGAGAGCCGGGGACCAAACAACAGAGAAGGGTAATTAACAGCAGCAAGGGCTGTGTCTCCATGAAAGATGGTTTCCCCTCCGCAGTGATGAGGCCTCTTATCATGCTGCCGCCCCAATCCTCCTTTCTGAGAGGACGGGAGAGTTGACTTGTGGGAAAGAAAGGGCTGGCTGGCCACAATCCCTGGGGGTGCCGGGGCTGGGCTTTGGGTCAAATGTCCACCACCTCAACATGGGGGCCTGCAAATGCAGGCTGTAGAGAGATTCCCCCGCACCGCAGCTTGCCGCCATCTTCACTCCTTCGTGCCCTTTTCCCAGTACAGTCTAAGAACTGAAACGCTAGAATGCCTGACATGAAGAATGGGGGAAGCCCCTCAGACCACTCTGAATTAGACTCATTATTTATTTCAACCTGAAGCTGACAACTACCCAACTCCGCCATGGGCTGAAATAAGCAAACAGAAGGGCCAGGGGGGCCTCTGGGGCTTTCCGAAGAACGACAAGACACTCCACACGCAGGGCTGGCGTTGCAGGCTAATTCACGCCAGCGCACTCTTCGCTCTTCTCTCTCAAGAGTCAAAATCTCCAAAATGGCATCTGTGTTGCCAGAACAGGGTCACAGCCAATCCACACTTGAAGAGCACATGTTTCAGTCCAGAGGCTCCAACTACTGGGGCTGGATCAAGCTGGGAGAACGGAGCGGGACAGGAAGGAGGATTTGTACCCAGTCCAGCCAATCCAGAAGAGAAAGAAGAAGAGTTGGATTTATATCTCCCCTTTCTCTCCTGCAAGCTTTGGAAGCTTCACGCTGTCTGCCGATCACAAGAGCTGATGTTGCGTCACTGGATTCCCTTGTGCAGCCGAAGGCAGCTCTAAGGCTAGAGGGAGCACGGTCCAATATGACACCCTGCCCTCAAGGTATGATGTTCCTGGGTTAAGCCCTGGAAGCCCCAGTCAAATCCAACAGGTGTTTACCTTAGAACAGCTGACAAACAACTTCCCTTTCTTGAAGACATCCAGGGCAAGAACGGTATCTGTGGGGGCAGGGAGAACAGAGAAAAATTATGTTGTGTTGCGATCTTCCACTCAGAACTAGTGGAATGTCGTTCGATTGCACTGTGTGTCTTTCCGGCATTTCAGCAACGATCTCGTCTCTCTGACTGATGAACCAGCAGAAGCCTGGGTGATTGGGTTTTAGACATATTAGTAAAACTCCCTGAAGCCCTGACAGCCTGTAACTGACGTGATGAATTCCACCACTCAACCATATTTACTGCAGGGGGAATACAGCACACAAGGAAAAACTGTCTTGAAATACTTGCCTGAGGGTAACCTAAGGACTTTCTAACTAAGAGAAAGGAAAACTGAATACTGAATATTCTTTCACCAATACCTGAGTGTAAATATCTGTATATATCAGTCTGAATGTAACATCTTAGAGGAACGAAGCTAGAGACCTGGACGATATTCTAACCAAATATGAAGTCACAACAACAACTTGTACAAAACGACATTTCAACTTACCTGCTTCATATTTCTTGTTATTCTGTTCCTGTAAACAAAAACTTCATTTTTCTCCTTTTTAAAGTTATAAAGCCTCTGGTGACAAAGGCCGTTTCCGCACGGCCTCCCTGTCGTCTCCACGCTGGCGAGAATTCCGCCGGCGTGGAGGCGAAGGCCGTTCGCATGCACGCATGCGGGCGGCCGCAGCAGAGGCCGGCAAACGGCAGGCGGCTCCGCACGGAGCCGCCTCTTCTCCCTGGCCCGTCCCACTCACCTTGTCGATAAATTAGCCTGCTGGCGTGAAGCCCATGCGCTGCCCTCTGACCTCCAGGGGTGGGAGGACAGGCGATGAAGCGTTCAACGGCCAGCAGGCGCTGGGACAAAGTGGGAGCGAACCAAGCTAGCGTCGTCCCGGCAGCGCGGTTCGCACCGCGCCGCCGGGAAGACACTTTCCCCCCAACAACAACCCTTTAAAGGGTTGTTGTTTAGGGCGGCCTGACGCCGCCCTGGGGGGGGGAAGCACAGTCAGGTCAGCGCTGCTGCGTTGCAGCAGCACCGCCTGTGCGAACGGCGGCCTGGGGGCGGCGGTTTTTGGCCCATGCGGAAAGGGCCTAAGTTTATATTTCTGACAGGAAAGGGTTTATTTTGTTCTGCCTGGCTGAGAGGGTCCCACACTGAGAACGTCTTTCCTTGTCATTTTATTTTTTTAAAGGTGGGAAACCACAAAGCAAAATACAACTTAAAATCATCACATTCATGCCACTGCTTTATTTATAAAAGTGGACAAGGGGGCTGCTTAGCTGACGATAGAGATTTTGGGAGGGAAAATCTCCTCAGGGCACTTGTGGGTAAAGGGAGCGCTCCACAGTTGTTAAAGAAGGATATCCACTGAAACCCCTAAGCACTCATGGAAATGCGTCATTAATAGTGCATTGACAAAGAACTCAGATTTTAGAAAGGAAGTGAAAAGTGAAAGCAATGAAGCTTCAAAAACAGATCAGTTACGAGACTAGATAGCCAAAGGGGGAAAAAATAGTTCAGTGAGTCTACAGCTGAGCCTACAGGTCTTTTTGTGTACTTTGTATTGCAGATATTTTTTTGCCCTCAGGTTGCCAAACCCGCTTTACGCTCTACATCCTGTCACAAGAAAACTGTGTACTTTTCACACTGTCAAATCATGCAATACATCTGATGCTTCCTCCAAAATACCACTGGCACGCAAAGCCAACTTAAGAGAATTTCCAAGTTTGTTAGTTTTGTAAAAAGAAAATGCCCCAAAGGAGAAAATAATCGTTGCCATTTTTCCATAATAGCGAGTACTTACTAATAACCCCACCCCTGGACGGTGACCCTGATTTAAAAACATGCTGAGCTGTACTTGGCCCATCTCCCATGACTGACTGAGAACTTTCCTGCCACCTACCTGTGTGCCCGTACAAGATCTGACAGTCAGATGTCGCCAAATCAAAGACTTTGAGTTGGGGGCTGTTGGTGGCCACGACAATATGGGAATCGCCCGGCCCCAGGAATTTAACGTCCAACACTTCTTCGTTGTAACCTGCAAACTGAGGGGGAAGAAGAAGAGTTTGGATTTATATCCCACCTTTCTCTCCTGTAAGGAGACTCAGTGGCCTACAAGCTCCTTTCCCTTCCTCTCCCCACAACAGACACCTGGTGAGGTAGGTGGGGCTGAAAGAGTTCTGAGAGAACAGTGACTAGCCCATGGTCACCCAGCAGGAATGTAGGAGTATGGAAACACATCTGGTTCACCAGATAAGCCTCTGCCACTCAAGTGGAGGAATGGGGAATCAAACCCAGTTCTCCAGATTAGAATCTATCTGCTCTTGACCACTACACCAAGCCAGCTGGGTAGGAAAGCCGCCAAGGTCTACAGAAATACTCCAAGTACATCTTGTGCAGACATAAGCTTTGGCGAAGGGGATGGAGGTTGCACACTTGCAGGGAACAACGTGAAAGGACCAACCCAGGTGGAGTTAGAGAGATCTAGAATCGCCTCCACACCCACAACCCCGATGCCCAGGTGCTTAATCCAAAGGCGCAGAGTCAGTACCTGCTTCCTGAGCTGAAGTGTGCGGAAATCATAGACGACAATGTTGTGCTCCGCACTGACAGTGACGACCTCTTCTCTCACTGGCACCAGCACGCAGTGCACCAAACTGTGCTCGCCGGCCTCCTCCTCCGAAGCCGCTCGGTGGCGGGGCAGTGGCTGGCCGTACATACAAACAGCTGCAGATGCATCCCAGACCTGGAGGATCCCTAAGAGGTACGCACCGCAATTTAAGGAGGATATTGACAAGCTGGAACAGGTCCAAAGGAGGGCAGCCAACGTGGGAAAAGGTCTGGAATCCTATGAGGAGAGGCTTAGGGAGCTGGGGATGTTTAGTCTGGAGAAGTGAAGGTTAAGGGGGACATGAAAGTTATGTTTAAATATTTGAAGGAATGCCATATTGAAGAGGGAGCAAGCTTGTTCTCTGCTGCCTCAGAGGCTAGGTCACCGAGTAATGGATTCAAGGTGCAGGAAAAGAGATTCTACCTAAACATTAAGAAGAAGAAGAAGAAGAAGAAGAAGAAGAAGAAGAAGAAGAAGAAGAAGAAGAAGAAGAAGAAGAAGAAGAAGAAGAAGAAGAAGAGGAGGAGGAGGAGGAGAAGGAGGAGGAGGAGTTTGGATTTATATCCCCCCTTTCTCTCCTGTAGGAGACTCAAAGGGGCTTACAATCTCCTTGCCCTTCCCCCCTCACAACAAGCACCCTGTGAGGTGGGTGGGGCTGAGAGAGCTCCGAGAAACTGTGACTAGCCCAAGGTCACCCAGCTGGCGTGTGTGGGAGTGTACAGGCTAATCTGAATTCCCCAGATAAGCCTCCACAGCTCAGGCAGCAGAGCTGGGAATCAAACCCGGTTCCTCCAGATTAGATACACGAGCTCTTAACCTCCTACGCCACTGCTGCTCCTTAGGAAGAACTTTCTGACTCTCAGGGCTGTTTGACAGTGGAATGCACTGCCTCGGAGTGTGATGGAATCTCCTTCTTTGGAGGTTTTTAAACAGAAGCTGGATGAACATATGTCAGGAGTGCTTTGATTGTGTGTCCCGGCATTGCAGGGGATTGGACTGGATGGCCCTTGGGATCTCCCATGTGACAGCTAGTTTTCTCAGAGTCTATTCTCAGGAACCGCTTCAGGCTTCTGTTTTTCCACAAGCACAAGATTCAAGAAGGGCCACAAATCACATGAGCAACAAAAACCAAGGCTGCTTTCTGACACACACACCACCACCACCACCACCCCCCCCCTGCCAAGTTTGCAGTCTGTGACAGGTGGACGAAAGCATGAAGTGTTTGGCTCACCTTTGCTGCCTGCGGTGAGGAAATGAAGGCCTGGTTTCTTAATCCCCAGGGATGAGAAATCTACTCCTTCTGGCAGCAGGACGACAGATTCGACACTCTGAGATGGAAGAGAGAAAGAGTTGGTGATCAGCAAAACATGATCTTCGGCCATCATGAAAGTTGTGTTTGTACACAAAGAGACACGGTGGGTTAAGAACTTCTGTGTGGGTTGACTCTCTAGTGAGGGTTGAAGGTGTGGGCACACACCACAAAGATGGACTTTTAAATCTGGAAAACTGAAGTAACTGTTTGTGTGAAGACAATCAAGCACTCAACTAGGCAGGGAGAGGCAAAGGAGTAACTATTCATTTAGAAATGTATCTACTGCATTTTCTCCAACAAGAGACTTTAAGACCATTCACAACATGCCCAGCGGCGCCATCTTTCCTTAACAGGTCAAGCACAGTTCCGTGCAAGAACGTCCTGAGTGGTCCCAGTGTCTCAAAACCCTACTGAAGCAGGACATTCAAAGTAACTTCACCTCATAGACAGGGATGACCCTCTTGACTGCTCTTGTGTTCAGATCCCACACGGCACAGATTTTATCACGACCGGAGCTGCAACGAAATACAATATTTCCATCAGTCTCTTCCAACCAAAGAATCCCAGTGCCATTACAGGTGCAGGGATTTCAGAACTACCTATGCTGGATTGGATCTACAGTCCCAAAGTGTATTTCACACTAGGCAACCACATGCTTACATAGTCTACAAAAAGGGCATGGCATTCAAAGCTTCCCAGGTCAGCTATTCAGGTACACTGCCTCTGAAAACAGAGGTTCCATGGTGGCATCATGATCAATTGCCTTGAATTCCTCTAAAACTCTGCAAAGCAATCCAAGCTAGCAGTCCTGAAGAATCCTTGTAACCAATCTGAAAATACCGGCTTGTCTCAAGATAGTGAATGTCACACCCATTATACAGCAAATCAGTACAGAAGGGCTTCACTCCTGAACCCAAGAGACATGGGTTCAAATTATGCCATGACCAGTTGTGTGTCTTTGGTAAACGGATGGTCTTCCAGCCTGAGTTTCCTACTCCCATTCTCCAACCAGATATAAGGGCCTTCCTTGGAGATTTGCTATGTTTTAATAGCTTCACAATGAGACAGACATTAAAAGTTATAATCACAGGACCAGCCAATTTCTACAAGGAAACAGAATGTGATAGTAATCCCTTTCGGGATCTTACCTGATGAGTGTCTCTCTGTCTGCAGAGAAAGCCAGGCAGGTGACTGCGCTGTAGTGGCTATCAAGGAGGGCAACACACTTGCTGGTCTGCAAGTCCCAAATGCGGATTTTGTAGTCCATGGAGGAGGAGAATAATTGGAGCCGAGAGATGTCAGGATGGAACTTGACAAGGCTGAGGAAAGGGACACATCAAAGATGCACGAGAGTCTTAAAGACCAGCATGGGCTTCCCAGCATCCCCCACTGTGAGGCCTTGCAGGGGACATGCTCAGAAAGGAATTTTTGCGCCATTTTGCTCATGAGCCATTTGTGAAGGGGAGCAGAGTAAGCAGGTATATGCAGCAGTGTAAGCAGCAGTGGTGTAGGACATTAAGAGCTCGTGTATCTAATATGGAGGAACCGGGTTTGATTCCCAGCTCTGCCGCCTGAGCTGTGGAGGCTTGTCTGGGGGATTCAGATTAGCCTGTACACTCCCACACACGCCAGCTGGGTGACCTTGGGCTAGTCACAGCTTCTTGGAGCTCTCTCAGCCCCACCCACCTCACAGGGTGTTTGTTGTGAGGGGGAAAGGGCAAGGAGATTGTCAGCCCCTTTGAGTCTCCTGCAGGAGAGAAAGGGGGGATATAAATCCAAACTCTTCTTCTTTTATATCAGTCAGTAGTATCTCTTTCAGGGTCACCAATGCGAAGTTTAAAGAAGTTCACAAGCTCTAACAAGATGCTGAACAAGAGACTACCTGATCTACTCCACCTGCATTTAGACATAACTACAATTTGTTGTAAAGAGCACACTCCTGAGAGAAGGGTCTTTTCAACCATGCAATTTCCAGTACTAAAAACAGACTCTTTCTCAAAAACAGACCAAATACTGGGGACATGGTCTCAAAGCTGTCTCGTCCAGCTTCCTGCCTACAACTGTATGATGAGGCTGAGATCTATTTAAAACAATCCTGTAGACGGAATTTCAGACCATCTAGTTCCGTGGTGGCGAACTTTTGGCACTCTAGATGTTATGGACTGCAATTCCCATCAGCCCCTGCCAGCATGGCCAATTGTAGGGGCTGATGGGAATTGTAGTCCATAACATCTGGAGTGCCAAAGGTTCGCCACCACTGATCTAGTTGTTTCAAAAAGGAAAGACGGCAATGCCCTAAATCAAACGGCAATTTCTTCTGGAATGGATGAGAGCTCTGAAACCAACAAGAACTGCAAAGTATTACAGTGTGACAAATCCTCTAGACCCAACTTCTTCTAAAAGTGCAAATTCAAATGAATGTTTTCCTTACTGAACAACCCCTGATGAGCCCTTCAGGTTGTGGGTGCAGTACTGTTTGATAACATCCCAGATTTTGATGGTGCTATCACAGCCACCTGGAAAGAGAAAGGAGAAAAGAAAACTATCCACATCACAAAAGGAAGTTTGCGATAGAATCCAAATTTTGAGGATCCAAAGCCCACAAGCCCCTTCCAGGTATTCAGGAGAGCATATAAGGAACAATGTGCCTTTCTGGCATGCCAGACCACCTGACACTTCTTATGACCGCTGGAGAGATGATTCCCTCAAGAGGAGTGTGCTCAGATTTAAGCCACTTCAGAGATTCCCTCCAAAGGTCTAGGAAGAAGAAACCAGGCCACACCTGTGACTAACAAAGTGGACGTTGAGTCGAATGCCATGCTGGCCACGGGAGCCACGTGGATCGCCTTCCACGTGCGGGTGCACGTGTTCTCTCGCCACTCCCACTGCTTCAGCAGCAGTGCCTTGCTAGCTGTCACAAGGATCTAACACAAGCAAAATTGAATAACATGTTATCAACTTACAGAATGTGTGGGGCTTAGGTATAACATTATTGTTCAAGTTACACAGCAACATCTCCAGGTTATGTGCAAAAGGTATTCATGGAGAGTTAAGTTTAATACTTGCAGCTGATGCAAGGGGTCTCATGACACTCATCTTTTGCTTGGCTCTTGCATGACCCCCCCCCCCCCCCCCCGCCCGCTCTTCCCATTGTAGAATTTATTTTTGGCAATGCTATGATCACTCACTGCATCATCGTCGCTGAGAACAAAATCTGTAATATCCTCTTGGTCATCCTAGAAAAAACAGGAGTCATTCAAGGTCTTGATGATTTTAAAGAAATGAATAGTTTAGTTTAACATGCTTTCCTTAACACAGCTTGGTTCTTGAGTCATAGAAGTAACACTGAAATTTCCTTGGATGACAGCTTTGCTACCTCTGATCCAAGACTGGTTCAATAGCACTCCTCAATTGATCTCCCTCCCTCATTAAGTGAACTCTAGTACTTTTCAAAGGTGTAATATGAACAAGAAGAAATGCTTGTATGGAGATATTCAACATCCATAGTGCTTCAAAAATATTAGCTCACAACAAACCTGTGAAGTAGACCACCATTATTACAAACATACTGCTATTTGGGGTAAGAGAAGTAGTGATGCCAGGAGACAGCAGCTTGTTTAAGAGCACCTAAAGATTTTGAGGCAGAGATGGGAGTTCCCTGTTTCACAACTAAGACCTTCAGCCCAAACGAAGACCTTTATCTGGAAATAAAGGAACACATGCTACATTACCTGTTCAATACTGTGAACAAGAGCTCCTGTTGCTATGCATAGTACATGAACTTTGGTCCCACAAGAACAAAACATATATTCCCCATCTTGGCTTATCTAGAACAGAAACAGGAAAGCAGCTCAGCTTCTTATTTTTACTTCCAACTGTATTATTCTATTTAGTACAAACAGTCAATAAAGAAAGAAAGTCAGCTTTGGCCTTACCTGAACTCGCCCTCCATTATAGAAAGGCTCGATTTTCCTGGACACAGCATAGCTGAAAGAGCAGAAAAAACAACAACACACCAATTCAGTGACAGCTTCAAGAAATCACTTTGCATCAGTACTGCTACATCAATGCAAAGCTATTTTATACCAGCAGAAACCCTGGATGTGACACAGTGTTAGGACATCTCTCCCTCAGCAGCTTTATTCCAGATCTTAAATCCCAAAGGGAGATGCACAGAACTCGATTCTTAGTCCAGGACTCGATGCACAGTCTAGGATTCACAACTGCCAATCCAAAGGCCCCCCATATTATTTCCATTATGCACACCTATGCTTTATGCTGCAATCTAGGGCATGTCTATAACATCAGACTGGGGAAACTGATGTTCAAATCCCGTCTAAATCCCGTAGCATCCTTGGTTACCTTGAGCCTATTCCCATTTTCTTTTAAATTAACCTATTTATTTCGTGCATTTCTTTTATCCTCTCATTCTCTAAAGTCGACACAGCAGCACATATGGTTCGCTCCGCAACCAACCAAAAAGAAATACTGCTGGGATATGAAGGGAGAATCTTTATTTGGCCCTGAAGTTCGCAGAGCCTGTCTCTTTTCCCCAGCCTAGCCTGAGGAGGGAATAGAGAAACGAGCACCAAACACGATGGCCCAAGTGCCACGGAGGATAAAGACGTTCTTGACAGGCGTGCAGAAGAAATGCACTTTGGACATGCTCAGAGGCGCCCCCTTTACGACGCCAGCAGCCCATAACAAAACCACGCCGCGCCCATCTTTGTTCCCATCCCTTTTTCCTCACTTGGTTTTGAAGCGCACCGGGAGGGTCGGCGCCGCCGCCGCCATGTGAACCCTCACGCCAGATCCACTCACTTTCCCCGCAGAGAAAAGCGTGCTTCCCGTCGCAGCCGGTTACTTCCGGCGCCGAGCTAGCCTTCGTTCTGGCGCGTCGAATTGACGTCATTGTAAACAGAACACTCAAAGGGGGGACAGCAAACGTCTAGGAACCCCCAGGAAGCAGCCAGGGAAGAAAACACGCATTTAGCAACTTTCAAAAGTCATTTATTCCCATTCCAGCTTTTGTGAGCCAAGGCCTTCTTGATCATTTGGAGATGTTATTCATTTTGCTGGTTCTGGCGGGTTTTCCGGGCTGTGTGGCCGTGGTCTGGTGGATCTTGTTCCTAACGTTTCGCCTTCATCTGTGGCTGGCATCTTCAGAGATGTATCACAGAGAAAAGTCTGTTACATGCTGTGTCCAGACAGACTTGTGTAACAGGCTTCCCCACAGATGCAGGCAAAACGTTAGGAACAAGATCCACCAGACCACGGCCACACAGCCCAGAAAGCCCACCACAGCCAGTTGAATCCGGCCGTGAAAGCCTTCAACAATACATTTATTTTATTTGTTGAATTTGCTGTAACCCACCCAGAGTGCTTCAGGGATCAGGCAGGATATAAATCCAACTCCAACAAATAAACCAGTGGTTCTCAATCTTCCTAATGCTTCCTTTTTTGCCCCTTTAATACAGTTCCTCATGTTGTGGTGACCCCCAACCAGAGGTGGGATCCAGCAGGTTCTCACCACTTCCCGAGAGTGGGTTAATAATTATTTGTGTGCGCTGAGAGGGGGTTACTAATTGAATTTGCTTTTCCTTCTCCACGCCCTCCCCTCCCCTCTCTTCTTCTTTCTCATAGCCCGGAGCTTGCCGGCTAGTAAGAGGAGGGACCCTTTAACTACTGTTGGGTCCAGGGAACTCTTTACTTGCTTGGTAGGCTATTTATTTTGGAACTCTGTTCATTTTATGATAAATTGTGATTTACCATGATGCTTGGCCACTTAAAAGCTCTGTATTCCTGTATGTGAGAATGTTATGCTAATCTGTGTCTCTAATCCTGGATTAATTAATGTGAAATATTTGCAGAATATGCAGTATGGATTGTGAATTCTAGTTCACAACGAATTATGTTCTGGTTTATTTTTTACTTTAAACAGAAGAAGAGGAGTTTGGATTTATATCCCCCCCCTTTCCCTCTTCCACGTGAAGGTTTCATATAGCAATTGCAACTAATAATGTAACTCCCTGAACTGGGTTAATCCCTTTGAGGTACTGCAATTCATTGATTCTCAGCCTTTCGTGCCTTTTATCTCACCAGTCTCTATCAAAGAACCTGTGGGTTTCACCATTGCTGTGTTCAGGTTTGTGAGTTGGGGCATTTTCTATAATGTGATGATGATTTAGAAATGACCTGGTGCAAAAAAAATTTTTGTGGTCATGGTGGGGTGGATGCCCATGGGGGGGGGGGGGCATCCAACTCAGGTTTTGCCCAGGGCTCAGGTTTGCCTCTGCCCCCTTTGCTGAGGGGGGGTTGGCGAGGGAACCTGTTACTAAAATTTTTGGATCCCACCACTGCCCCCAACCCTAACATTTATCCATTTTACAGATGGAGAACACTGATGGAGAGAGTGTTAGGCGACCCCTGTAAAAGGGCTGTTCGGCCCCCAAAGTGGTCCCAACCCACAGGTTGAGAACCACTGAAATAAATGCAATGGAAAAGATGCATTGCAGCAAAAGCAGGAGCCTTCCAGCAGTGAAGAGATGTCCCTTTTGGTCATGGATTTGTTGAATGTTGGGAGTTGTTTAGATATTGTGGTATCCATTATCATTTTATGAATATTGTGGTATTTGGTTGTTGTGGGCTTTACGGGCTGTGTGGCCTTGGGCTGGTAGATCTTGTTCCTAATGTTTTGCCTTGTTTTGCTTTATATAAGGGCATGACAATCCTTGCAGTTTTATTATCAACTCCTTTCCTAATTATCCCCAGCATAGAGTTTGCCTTTTTCACAGCTGCCATGCATTGAGTTGACATTCCTATGGAACTATCAACTAAGATGCCCAAATCCCTTTCCTGGTCTGTGACTGATAGCACTGACCCTTGTAGCGTGTATGTGAAGTTTGGATTTTTTGCCCCTATATGCATCACTTTGCATTTTGCTACATTGAACTGCATTTGCCATTTCTTAGCCCAATCACCTAATTTATTAAGGTCCGCTTGGAGCTCCTCGCAATCCTTTGTGGTTCTCACCACCCTACATAATTTGGTATCATCTGCAAACTTGGCCACCATGCTACCCACCCCTATTCCAGGTCATTTATGAGCACTGGTCCCAATACGGATCCTTGGGGGACACCACTCCCTACATCTCTCCATTGTGAGAACTTCCCATTTATAAACAAACTTCTCCTTTCTTTCCTGTTCCTCAACCAGTTTTTATTCCATAGGAGGACTTCCCCACTTATTCCTTCATTGCTGAGTTTTCTCAACAGTCTCTGGTGAGGAACTTTGTCAAAAGCCTTTTGGAAATCCAAGTAGACAATGTCCACTGGTTCCCCCTTATCCACATGCCTGTTTACACCCTCAAAGAACTCTTGTAAGTTTGTAAGACAGGACTTGCCTCGGCAAAAGCCATGCTGACTCTTCCTCAGCAGGTCTTGCTTTTCTACATGTTTAATAATTTTATCTTTAATAATAGATTCTACTAATTTACTAGGAACAGATGTCAAACTGACTGGCCTGTAATTTCCTGGGTCCCCCCTAGACCCTTTCTTAAAGATTGGTGTGACATTGGCCATCTTCCAGTCTTCAGGGATGGAGCCTGATTTCAGGGATAAGTTGCATATTAAAGTGAGAAAATCAGCAATTTCATGTTTGAGATCTTTAAGAACTCTTGGATGAATGCAATCTGGGCCAGGGGATTTGGTAGCATTTAGTTTATCAATGGCTGCCAGAACTTCTTCCTTGACTACCACTATCTTTGCTATTTCCTCGGATTCATCTCCTAAGAAGCTTGGTTCAGGTGCAGGAATTTTCCTCACCTCCTCTTGGGTGAAGACAGATGCAAATAATTCATTCAGCTTCTCGCAATCTCCCTGTCATCTTTTAGCACATTTTTTGTTCCTTCATCATCTAACGGGCCTACCGCTTCCCTAGCTGGCTTCCTGCTTTTGATGTACTTGAAGAACTGTTTGTTGCTGGTCTTGATGTTCGCAGCCATGCATTCCTCATAATCCTTTTTTGCCTCCCTTACAGCTAACTTGCTTCTCTTTTGCCACCATTTGTGTTCTCTCTGGTATTCTTCATCAGTTAAGTTGGACTTCCATTTTCTAAAAGACATATTTTTTCCTAATAATTTCCTCAACCTCCTTTGTTAACCATGGTGGCTTTCTTTTGGACTGGGCGCTGCCTTTCCTAACCTGCGGAACACATTCCAGCTGAGCTTTTAAGACTGTGTTTTTAAATAACCTCCAAGCATCTTGGACAGTTTTGACTCTCTTGATTTTCCCTTTCAGCTTCCTGCGCACTATCCCCCTCATCTTTGAGAAAGATCTACCAGACCATGGCCACACAGCCCGGAAAACCCACAACAACCAGTTGAACCTGGCCGTGAAAGCCTTCAACAATACATTGTGGTATCCATTAACCCCCCAAAGGTATGGCAGTGAGTTCCAGATCACATCAAGCCTGAACTGTCCCTAGAGGCCAAAAAAACTAAACTGTAGCTGTTGTACTTTGGGTCACATTATGAGAAGACTTGCTAGAAAAGACAATAATGCCAGGAAAAGAAGAAGGCAGCAGGGAATGGGGAAGATCCAACATAAGATGGTGGCAAAAGATAGCGGCTTTACAACATAGCCCCACCTTAGTCCAGTATTCCTTCTTCTCCAGTGATCAGTATCGAACGGTACTCAGGATGCTCAATACTGAATGCTGAGTAATTCCCATTTTGCATAGTGGATCATGTGCAAGCATTTCTAGAGCTATGAGAAACCGGCAAGACTTGCTAGGAGAAAGGAAACACAGCAGACAGGAACATGCCTACCCACTTCTGTCTTTTTGTTACCCTTATAGAACCATAACAGAGGAGAACTCTTCAGATGATACACAAGGGAAGTGTCAATGTAATAAGCAGTTTTTCTCCTAGCTATATCGTTTATCCCAGAAGTTGCGCAGATTTCTAGGACAGTTGAAATACATAATGGTCATTTTTATAGGAACCAATACAGAGAGCAAGGTTGCCAGGAGGAAAGAACGGTTGCTTTCTTACCCCTGCTATAAACACAGCAATTACACCATTACTATGAAGTGAGAGAATAATCCTGTTTATTATCTATATATCGTTGATAAAATAAGACGTAGCTGACTGTATCCAGCAAGCCATGTTTCAAACATAAAAGCCGACTGAATCACCCACACAACCTTGAAGACTAAATCCTACCCACTACCAGAACAACAAAGTACATAAAAACTCAAGCAGCATAGTGAACTGTCAGTTTGATTTTATTTGTAAAATAATAGACAGTCCTTCCCATCAGTCACCCACATGTACCAACTGAATAACTACCTTACAAAGACTTATAATTCAAGACTACCAAACTTTACTCTCCAAGCTACACTTCAGTTACTTTCCCCCTATTTAAGAATTTGATGAACCCCATGCACTCCTACATTAGCCTGTTTGATCAGTGCAAAAAGAATGGCATGCCAGAGCAACAAAAGGTCAGATCCCCTGCAATCTGAAGGCAGCCTCAAGGATCGTTGTCTGTTCCAACTCCTCTTTCCCAGTACAAGATGAATCAGCTTCTCCACTTCTCTCTCTGAGTTGTTCAAGATGCTCTCTTCTTCGGTAATGCTGCAAGAGAAACAATGACTGCCTGAGCTTGGCGAATGTATTTATATCACTGACAGTCCATCTTTCTCCCCTGGACTCATGTTTGGCACCCCAAATCAAACAGAACTACTGCAAGCCATATTACTGGTCGTATGCGGGATGTATAGGAGCATGGGTTTTATTGCCCACAGATCATACTTAAGGACAATAAGCTTAATGCTCCTTTTGCTGTAGGCACCATTATCTCACCCAAGGCCACTGAAGAGGCCAGAGATGATTTTCAGTCAGTGCCTTAAACCTGCTTGCAGGCCAGTAAATGCTTAGCCTGCCAGTTAGCATTGTATTCTGCATCAAACAGCAAGGTCTCAGGTGGGGATGCTTCACACCATCTGAGCCATAAATTAGACCTCCTACATACAAAACAGATACCATTCATGTTCTTATTTCAGAGTAATACTTGGAACAGAAATCACAATTCAGCTTCTTAGAGATGAGCCTCACGAGTTCAAGGAGTTTAGCAAATATACAATGACTGTACCTTCTACCATACTTACAGTGCAACCCTATGCAGCTACTCCACTCTAACCCCATTGAAATCAATGGGTTTACACCGGAGTAACTCTCCTGAGGCTTGTGAGATCAACTAATGTACAAGGCAAGCTCTGAGGTATGTATTGGTTATACAGAGCAGTGCTAGTTTAGATCCTCATAAGAAGTTTTTGCAAAACTCTGAATACTAAACCCAGATTTCGCAAACAGTTAATTCTAAATACTAGCCCCAGACACAGTGTGAAGCATATTTCTCTCTGTGATACACCTCTGAAGATGCTAGCCACCATAAACACTTAATATTAAAGTTTTCTGGATTTCCTAGCAAGCATCCCTTCCACCCTTTTCGCACATTTCTCAGCCCCATCATCCATTTACATCCCTCTCCCACCTTACCCGTGCCAGTGGGAAAATGCCACCACGTGCGTGCCCTTCACCACCTTTTATACGTTTTTGCAAAATCATGCTCGTTCCGGGGTTCCCCTCCACTGGCAGACTATAGACCAGCCTTCCTGCGCCTGCGCATTGGCTCTCGCTCCGGAAATATCACGCGGCCGTTGAGCAAATCTCGCGAGACCTTTTGCGTTGGATAAATACTCCAGGCGGCGAGATCTCGGCCTTCTTTATACGATCAAACACGTAAGTAGGCGGTAGTATAGAGAAGGAATCCGTTTCCATCGGTTGCTTCGCGGGGGGATATGATGGCTGAAGTCGTCCTTTGGTGATTGATGCCGGCTTTGGGCGTCTGGGACGGGGACTATTTTCTTTAGGGCGCCGCTCCTGAATCTGACGAGATGCCCGTGGCAAGGCCCGGCTCTAGACCGGCCGCCATTCATGATGGTGGCGTGTTCCATTTTGGAATGAGGGAGGAGGTTGGCAGGTTGGAAATACCCTTTTAACCCCACCTCACCCCTCCAATCCACCCAAAACCTCTCCATTTAGTGTTACGTCGGGGGTAAAGGGTTGCTCAGTCGCTTCTTTAGCGCAATAACATGACTATGGTTGTCATTAGAATTCAGCACCAGAGCGGACACCCCCGCAGACTGACATGGTGCCGTCCGGGTGTTAGAGGTTTGTTGCAGAATGGCCAACCTCGCAGGAGTGGCAGTGGGAGCTTTTGGGGAGGAATGGATGGAATGACCCTGTTGATTTCTCCAATTGTTTTTTGCTGGGGGGGGGGGGGCTTTGGAGAGGAAGGATTTTTGCTAGGGGTGCCAGTTTCCAGGTGGGACCTGGGGATCCCCTAGAATTGTGGCGCATCTTTACATTGCGGGGATCAGTTCTCCTGGAACAGGGGTCTGCAACCTGCGGCTCTCCAGATGTTCGTGGACTACAATTCCCATCAACCCCTGCCACCATGGCCAAATGGTGACAGGGGTTGATGGGAATTGTAGTCCATGAACGGAGAGCCGCAGGTTGCAGACCCCTGCCCTGGAACAAATGGTTGCTTTGACAGGTGGTTTTTGTGGCCCAGGGACTCCTGAGGCTCCTCTCCCCAAATGTTGCCTTCTCCAGGGTTCATCCCCAAAATCCCCAGGTATTTCCCAACCCAGAACTGATAACTAATTTCTGAATACATAGCAGGGGATATGTGCCTGAATTCAACTCCCCGGCCCCCCTCCAAACACTCGCTTTTTTAACTAGAGAGCGAAGTACTACAGATATCTCCTGGACTGCTTTTGCAGAGGTTTTCTGTCAAAAAAAAAGGAGAGAAGGTTGTTTTGCAATTTTTTAAAAAAATCTCTTAATTATTTTATCATTTAGGAATACATATTAATTGGCAGACAATCTGACTTAAAGTGGTTCCAGTAATAACAGAATATGATCTGCCACATGAATTATAAACAATGTACGTAACCGTTGCAAGCGATAGTTTCATTTTAAAAAGTGATTTAAGATTCTAGTACAGTACAAAATATATACAGTTTCTAGTACAGTACAAAATATATATTTGAATATGCTTTTTTTCTTGTGAACTGGAATTAATGTCTCTAATATCTCAGTGCAAATGTGATTTGGCAGACATACTAAAATAACCTGAAACTCTTTCTAGTTGCTGTTTGAACCTGTCAGTTTTTTCAATTAACAGTGCTAAAGCATCATCTGAGAATTTTTTTTTCTCCTCACAGCAAATGGCGGATGACGCCGGTGCAGCGGGAGGGGCAGGAGGAGCCGGTGGTGGTGGTGGTGGACCCGCCAGAGGGGGCTTCCGGGGAGGCTTTGGCAGTGGTGGGCGAGGCCGTGGACGGGGGCGTGGAAGAGGCCGTGGACGGGGCCGCGGGGCCCGTGGTGGAAAAGCTGAAGAGAAGGAAGTAAGTTGTATGCTTTGCAGCTTTTTGTCTCCTTTGGGTCCATGTGTCTTGCCAAAACTTTGACCTTGCTAAATTCACTCCCAAGAGCTGTCAGCTGAGAAGCCTCCCAAATTCAGCAACTAGCATCAGGTCTCTTAAGATGAACCCTACTGATCCCTGTTGTTGTTTACTGGAGGTGTCCTTAATTATCTTAACTTTTCTCTCCTTGTTTTGGTGTTCGTTGTTTTACACTGTCACAAAGATTTAGGTGCCTGTTAAGACATTGTGCACTTGAATCAGAATTTTAGGCCATGTTGGACAGCAGGACACTGTCCTTGAATCCTCTGCTGTGGCCACGCCTGTCTAGGCTACGACTCTGTTGTTGTATCTCATGGAGCAATTCAGAAATGGCACGCTGACATGCACCACTGTGGGTTTTTTGATAGTTTAGACTGCTCAGCAATGCTTGTTTGGCCAGGGGGTGGGGGTGGGCGGGAGATATTTTCCAATTTTTGAATAGCTTTAACTGGTTGGTTTCCTTCCCACAGTGGATTCCAGTCACTAAGCTCGGCCGCCTAGTCAAGGACCTGAAAATCAAGTCTCTGGAAGAGATCTACCTCTTTTCGCTTCCGATCAAGGTATTGCTGGGGGGGACTTGACGGGGTTTGTGCTGCCTCCCGTTTGTGTTTGTTGTGGTAATAATAGTCACTGATGAAAGCTCATTTGGGCTGGTGATCTGCAGGAGCTGACAAGTTCCCCTTGCACTTGCAGGAGTCGGAGATCATCGACCATTTCCTGGGCCCTTCGTTGAAGGATGAAGTTCTGAAAATCATGCCTGTCCAGAAGCAAACCCGGGCTGGGCAGCGCACCAGGTTCAAGGTATTGCTTCGTGCATCTTTTTTTCTGGCTGCCTCCCTGGTCTGGTTTAATGTACTTACGGTAAAAACCTCGTGTTTTCTTTTAATACTGAATGCATGTAGCTGTCTAACCGAAACACTTTTGTGCTATACCAGGGGTCTGCAACCTGCGGCTCTCCAGATGTTCAGGGACTACAAATCCCATCAGCCCCTGCCTGCATATGGAGAGCTGCAAGTTGCAGACCCCTGGTCTGCAATTTTACTTCATCCTTACCAAATAATATTTAAAACTTGTATAGGCCTACTGATCTCTGATAACGTATTTCTATTGTGATACATCAATCAGACTGGCAAGTGGGTGGGGTACAACCTTGGGAAAGCTTCAGACCATAATCCAGGGGCAGTTACTCATTTTTGCTTATTGGCGTCTTTGAACGTGAAGCTACATCATATGAAATCTGTCTGATCTTGCCTGTGTTGACTTGTCTGAGAGGAAAAGCTTACCAAGGTCCCTTGGTAGCAGCAGTGGCGTAAGAGGTTAAGAGCTCGTGTATCTAATCTGGAGGAACCGGGTTTGATTCCCAGCTCTGCCGCCTGAGCTGTGGAGGCTTATCTGGGGAATTCAGATTAGCCTGTACACTCCCACACACGCCAGCTGGGTGACCTTGGGCTAGTCACAGCTTCTCAGAGCTCTCTCAGCCCCACCTACCTCACAGGGTGTTTGTTGTGAGGGGGGAAGGGCAAAGAGATTGTCAGCCCCTTTGAGTCTCCTGCAGGAGAGAAAGGGGGGATAAAAATCCAAACTCTTCTTCTTCCTCAAAACTTTCCTAACCTGGATCGCCTGTAACTGCCACGCTGGGAATTGCACTTCAGATCTTCTGGGTGTGAACAAGATGTTCTACCAATGACCCACAACCATTCTTGGGCCGGTCACACCCTCTAGGCCCCTTGACCCGTTTAGCACATAGTCTTGATGAAGTTACTGCTCTGAACTGCAGGCTGCGGAATCTTTCAGCTGTTTCTCTTACAGGGATTCGTGGCCTTTCGTTTCAGGAGTAAAGCATCCCATTGACCATAACAGGAGCAGTATAGATATGACACGTTTAAGAGATTGCCTGTGTCGTTAGAAAGGGTTATTCAGGATTTCTGATATGTTGGGGCAAAGGAATGTATGTACATTAGTATGCATCTAACGCAGGTTTCTTTCCTTTCTTTCAGGCCTTTGTTGCCATCGGTGACTACAACGGCCATGTTGGTCTCGGAGTCAAATGCTCCAAGGAGGTTGCCACGGCGATCCGAGGGGCCATCATCTTGGCTAAGCTGTCCATCGTGCCAGTGAGGCGAGGCTACTGGGGTAACAAGATCGGCAAGCCCCACACCGTGCCGTGCAAGGTAGCGCCCCACTTCTGGAGGACCAGAGCTCAGGTCTCCGGAGCAGATTTGGGAAGAGGTTTGGTTGCAAGGTGCCTGCCCTCTGAGAATGGGGCTTTTTTTTTTTTAGGTGACGGGTCGCTGTGGGTCTGTCCTGGTGCGCCTCATCCCTGCGCCACGCGGCACTGGGATTGTGTCTGCCCCCGTTCCCAAGAAACTGCTGATGATGGCTGGCATTGACGACTGCTATACCTCTGCCAGAGGATGCACTGCTACCCTGGGCAACTTTGGTAAGCTGCCACCCTCTAAGCTAGCAGGGGGCTCAATACCATCTCATATAATAGGGGGCTCTGTCCCTGTCACACCCTGAGGAAACTTGCCCAAATAAGACGGTACAGGTAGACTTGGCGTAAGCTTTACAGGGCCATGTCCCGTGCACAAATACTGATTTTCTCTAGTACACTGGTGGCGAACCTATGGCACGGGTGCCAGAGCCTGGGCCGCTGGGCTGGATTATTAGCATTAAACCTAAGTCCTAGTTTTGGGGAGCCAGTGTAGGTAACCTTGTTAAGCACTGTTAAACCCCATTGATTTTCATGCGATGAACTAAAGCGCAATCCTTTACCTGGGAGTAAGCTCGGTTGCTGGCAATGGGGCTTGCTTCTGAGTAAACCCTCCTAGGGTCATGATTCTGTTGGAAGAGTTGCATGGTTGCTCCCATTGATCCAAGAGTTGCATGGTTGCTTCAAAGCAAAGCCACCGACTACCACCAAGCTTACTCCCGAGTAACGCACGCCTCTGAGTCTGCCGTTGTCTCTAAACTAAAACCTCAGTATTCAGGTTAAATTGCCGTGTTGGCACTTTGCGATAAATAAGTGGGTTTTGGGTTGCAATTTGGGCACTCGGTTTCGAAAAGGGTCGCCATCACTGCTCTAGTAGGTGGCCAGGTGGACTGTGGCTCAGGGTGGTGACTCTGTGTGCCTCTTGCCTCCAAGTTCATTGAGAAAGCACCGAGTGGGTCGTGCGATACAGGCTGGCAAAAACACGAGGCGTGGAATTAGCTTGCTAGACAAATAACACCGTCCCCAGTCATGGCTGTACCATGCGTGACAACAAAGGATGCTGCCCTTGGGGGACGTGTCCTGATGAAACTCTCTCAGCTCTGCTCAGTTGCCCCTGGCCTCAGTGGGGCACCTGTCGTTTTTCGAGAGGGAAAGCAAACTGGTTTCCTGTGTGCACGGCAGTGAGGTTTGAAAAGTGGCCTACCTGTTCCTTTGGAGAGCCAACAATTAAATGTGTGTGTACGATTATGATGTTTTGTTCACATGTGTTATTTTTTTACCTGTTTCTAGCGAAGGCCACCTTTGATGCCATCTCAAAGACCTACAGTTACCTGACCCCGGACCTTTGGAAGGAGACCGTGTTCACCAAGTCTCCCTACCAGGTAAAGAAATTAATTGAGCATCAGGGAGTGGAGAGTGTTATTGTTTGGTGATGCTCTCTGGATAACCTTGGGCCAGGAAACAATGTTGGGCTTTAAAGGAAGAGTAGTTTCTTGGGAGCAAAAATATAACTCTGAAAGTATTTAACCTCATTTTTTGCGCTAATTTTATCTGAGAATCTCCCTCACCCCTGACCTGCACTTTTCTCATGTTAATAATATACTGTTGTATGAGGTTTAGCTGGAGTTTTCAAGTTGGATTGTGAAAAATGAGCGTGTCAACGTTTGCGTGAATATTTGGCAAAGGTGGAGGAGTGTATTCACAGTTCTCTGCTTCTTTTGCAGGAGTTCACTGACCACCTGGCCAAGACCCACGCCAGCAGAGTCTCTGTGCAGAGGACCCAGGCGGCTGCTGTGGCAACCACCTAATGCCTTCTTTTGTACAAGGAAATAAAAGTGACAAATGACCAAATAAAAGTGACAAATGAACAGAATTGCTACCTGTTACATGTGCAGGGCGAGCTAGGCAAGCAAAGTTGCGTGGATGAGAAGGTGGTGTAAGGCAGAGGGTTTCAGATTTGAAAGGAACTGGAAAACCTCTTGGGACAAGGCAGGCCTGAACAAAAGGGATGGGCTTCATCTTAACCAAAGAGGAACCAGGCTGCTGGCGCTCAACATTAAAAAGGTGGCAGAATAGCTTTTAAACTAATCCCTGGGGGAAAGCCGACAGGAGTTGAAGTGGTTTCGGTTCGGAATACAGTCTCCATGGGGAAGGAGAGGGAGATTTTTCTAAACCAACCTCATACAAGCGAGGATAATGTGATAAGTGATAATGTCTACAAAAGGCTAGAGGGCAAAGCACATAAATCCCAGGTTTGAGACAGAGACAGAGTATATGGGTGTCTCTATGCCAATAGTAGAAGCCTTCGACCTAAAATGTGGGAGCTGGAGTACAGAGTTTTGAAGGAGGACACTGATACAGTGGGCATCACAGAGACTAGTGGAATGAGGAGAACCAGTGGGATGCTGTTATCCCAGGTTACAGGCTCGCAGGAAGGATAGGACAGGACGTATTGGGGGTGGGGTTGCCCTCTACGTCAAAGAGAGCATAGTGTCACATAAAATAGACAATGCAACGGGAGCTGATTCCCCTACAGAAGCATTGTGGATATCAATACCAGGGGTGAAGGATAGTTTAATATTAGGAATTTATTATCGTCCCCCTGACCAAAGCACGCAAGAGGATTCTGAGATGGAAAAAGAAATTAGAGAGGCCAACAAAAGCAAAAATGTAGTGGTAATGCCAAGAGGAGGTGAGGAAAATTCTTGCACCTGAACCAAACTTCTTAGGAGGCGAATCCGAGGAACTAGTGTAGACGAAGGAAGAAGTTCTGGCAGCCACTGATTAAATGCTACCAAACCCCCTGGCCCAGATTGCATTCACCCGAGAGTTCTTAAAAGAGCTCAAGCATGAAATTGTTGATGTTCTCACTTTAATATGCAACTTATCCCTGAAATCAGGCTCCATCCCTGAAGACTGGAAGATGGCCAATGTCACACCAAACTTTAAGAAAGGATCTAGGGGGGACCCGGGAAATTACAGGCCAGTCAGTTTGACATCTGTTCCTGGTAAATTAGTAGAATCTATCATTAAAGATAAATTTATAAAACACATAGAAAAACAAGACCTGCTGAGGAAGAGTCAGCATGGCTTTTGCAGAGGCAAGTCCTGTCTTAGAAACTTACTAGAGTTATTTGAGGGTGTAAACAGGCAAATGGATAAGGGGGAACCAGTGGACATTGTCTACTTGGATTTCCAAAAGGCTTGACAAAGTTGGGGTGCTGTCTGGTTTCCGAGCTGTGTGGCCATGTTCTAGCAGCATTCTCTCCTGACGTTTCGCCTGCATCTGGCTGGCATCTTCAGAGGATCTTCAGCCTTCGACAATACCTTGACAAAGTTCCTCACCAAAGACTATTGAGAAAACTCAGCAATCAAGGAATAAGAGGGGAAGTCCTCCTATGGATTAAAAACTGGTTGAGGAACAGGAAGCAAAGGGTGGGTGTAAATGGGAAGTTCTCACAATGGAGAGATGTAGGTGTCCCCCAAGGATCCATTTTGGGTCCAGTGCTCTTTAACTTATTCATAAATGACCTGGAAGTAGGGGTGGGTAGCGTGGTGGCCAAGTTTGCAGATGATACCAAATTATGTAGGGTGGTGAGAACCGCAAATGATTGCAAAGAGCTCCAAGCAGACTTTGATAAATTAGGTGAGTGGGCTAAGAAATGGCAAATGCAGTTCAATGTAGCAAAATGTAAAGTGATGCACATAGGGGCAAAAAATCCAAACTTCACATACACGCTCCAGGGCTTAGTGCTATCAGTCACAGACCAGGAAAGGGATTTGGGCATCTTAGTTGATAGTTCCATGGGAATGTCAACTCAATGCATGGCAGCTGTGAAAAAGGCAAACTCTATGCTGGGGATAATTAGGAAAGGAATTGATAATAAAACTGCAAGGATTGTCATGCCCTTATATAAAGCAGTGGTGCAACCACACTTGGAGTACTGTGTGCAGTTCTGGTTGCCACATTTCAAAAAGGATATCGAAGAGAGAAAAAGTGCAGAGAAGGGCAACAAGGATGATTGAGGGATTGGAGCACCTTACTTATGAGAAGAGGCTACAATGTTAGGGATTCTTTAGTTTGGAGAGGAGATGTCTGAGGGGAGATATGATTGAAGTCTATAAAATTATGCATGGGGTAGAAAACGTTGACAGAATTTTTCTTGCACACAATACTAGAACCAGGGGGCATCCATTGAAAATGCTGGGGTGGGGGTGGGGGAGAATTAGGACTAATAAAAGGAAACACTTCTTCACACAACACATGATTGGTGTTTGGAATCTGCTGCCACAGGAGGTGGTGATGGCCACTAACCTGGATAGCTTTAAAAGGGGCTTTGACAGATTGATGGAGAAGTCGATCTATTGCTCCCAATCTTGATCCTCCTTGATCTGAGATTGCAAATGCCTTAGCAGACCAGGTGCTCAGGAGCAGCAGCAGCAGAAGGCCATTGCTTTCACCTCCTGCATGGGAGCTCCCAAAGGCATCTGGTGGGCCACTGCGAGTAGCAGAGTGCTGGACTAGATGGACTCTGGTCTGATCCAGATGGCTTGTTCTTATGTGATTTCTGCATCAGTCATGTGCTGTGGATGGGGTGGGCTACAACTTATTGCGGCTGTTTGTGCAGTTGCTTCGAATGTGCCAGGTCCCACAATACCTTTCATGAAGAACAACCTAAGAGGTTTGAGTTGTTCAGAACTGTTCAGCTGGCTGGATGCTGAAGGGGTGCTGGTTGAAAAAATGTGCCTGAAGGCCTTGCGTCCCGTGTGGAATGCCCAGCAGCAGTATGCATTCAGACTGTGGGCAGAGTCTGGTCCACTCTTGGTGTGCAACGAAGCAGAATGTAGAAGCATGCTTTGGAAATCCCCAAGCCAGTATTTCATTGGATGGGGCAGGTATACTTTAGACCAAAAGCAAGAGAAAGCAGAATTGCTATATTAACCCTGGAAACAGTATATAGTTTAAATAGAGCAACATGTACTGCATGGAGGTAGAAATTATGTTTCCTTTTTAAAGGGCTAATAGGACGTATGCCCTGACCATAAATACCACCCTGTAAGTATAAATCCTGCACCTTCTATGTGTGCGTTTTGTCCTTTCCCATTTTGTTCCTCTATACAAACAACAATAATGGAAATCTTGATCTTTTTGCATTTGTATATTTATTTCAGTTCCAGAGACTATCACACCAAAGTCAACTTTGTGGCTTAGTATAGTATGAACTGCTAGTACCATACTGAGCTCTGAACAAGCAGGTTGAGAAAATTTGGACCTCAATCTCGTTGTCACTGGACACTCAGTGGGGGGCTTCAGTGGCTGCCTTGGCCGCCTTCCTTTCTGCAATCATACGATGCTTTTGTTTCATCAAGCATTTCCGACCATTTCCAAAGGCTCCTAGATCCCCATCTAGGAAGAAGAGCAACATTTCTGTGCAGCTAAAGAAACAAACATCCAACAGCTGCATAGTTTCCCATGCCTTGTGACTCCTTAAGCATTATTATGGGACCTGGTCTCCCTAGAAATCTGATTCCTACATGCTGGAAGGAGGAATCTCCTGCAGGAAATCTACTCACATTTGATCTGATAGGCTTTGGCTGCATCTTTAAACTGCTGAAATTCCTTTGCACAGTTCTGGATTCTGTTCTCTCCTTCACGATGTGAACAAGCTGTTAAGTTCGCCTGGACAATGTTTATAATTTCTTGATCAACTTTCCTGTCAAAAGCGGGAGGGGGGGGGGTAATCACATGCTTGGTGTAAGAAATACAGTTAGCCAGCACCTGCACATGAAAGAAACCCCTACACCAAATAAATAGTTTGTAAAAACAAAACACTGTTGAAAGCAGTTCTTTCCTCCATAACTGAAAACACACAAACTACCTTGACAAATCATTTCAGCTTTAAAGTCTTAGCTCTCCCCCTCCCACAAATACCATTTGTCAACAAAACTGAATTGTCAAATTACGTACATGTCTCTCTCCCACTGCATCTCAGCTTCAAAGAAGCAAGCATAGTCCTCTTCCAAGCACTCTGTGAGGTCTGGAACACGGCGGAAGTTCCGGTGGTAATAGTACAATTTGTGCTTTGCGTGCTGGCGCTCAATAAAGTCTGGAAGTGAAACATTCAGTCCCATTCAAGATGCATGTCAGAGTTTTGGAATCCTGATGCTACACAGCCTCGAGGTGGGTGGGTAAAATTAATTGGCCTTATAAGGTTGCTGTAAAATGCTATTGTAAGTGTAAAAGCGTACACAGGACACTTTCTGGAGACTAGGGAAAGGAAGTGCGTATGAAATGCTAAAGTTGGGGTGCTGTGTGGTTTCCGGGCTGTATGGCCGTGCTCTAGCAGCATTCTCTCCTGACGTTTCACCTGCATCTGTGGCTGGCATCTTCAGAGGATTCTCTGAAGATGCCAGCCACAGATGCAGGCAAAACGTCAGGAGAGAATGCTGCTAGAACATGGCCATACAGCCCGGAAATCACACAGCACCCCAGTGATTCTGGCCGTGAAAGCCTTCGACAATATAATGCTGAAGTTGCATGCTCCACCAAGCAAGGAATCACACCCAGTATAATACAGGGAAAGTGTTGTGGTTAAGAGTGCTGGACAGGGAGATCCAGGTATGAATCCCCATTCTGCCATGAAAGTTCCCTTTGGCCCATCAAGATCAGCACCGTGTGCTCTTGACAGGAAGCTGCTCTCAGGCAGTCTTTAACATCACCTATTGCCAGATCCTTTTTAAACCAGCTGCTGGGGTGGAACCTGCATGCCAACCAGGAACTCTTCCACAAAGTCCCTGCCCTGCTCCAGTCCCACGCTCTCAGCCTAACTAGCCTACCTGACAGGGTTGTTGTGAGGATAAAAACAAGAGTTTGGATCTCCATTGGGTGGGTGGGTGGAGGAAGCAGGGTATATACATGACAACGAATGAAGAGCATCAGCCCGTCCTTCGCAAAGGGCAAATGCCCGCCTGCTCCCTCTCCCTATCACAGGGGTGTCCAACTCTGCCTCTCCAGTGGTTCATGGACTACGATTCCCATCAGCCCCTAGGAACATCTGGAGGACCAGAGTTGGTCGCCCCGCCCACCTCTTGGTTGCCCCGCCCTATAAGCTCCGCCCCCACCTATTGGCCCCGCCCCTCCGCTCACCCCTCCATGCAGTCACCGGCGCGTCGACCGTGTAGTTAAATATCTTCAGGACCAGGTCGAGGGGGTTGGGGATGGCCGACAGAGGGTTGGGGGCCGGCGTGCGGCGCGGGGGCTCCCCGGGCACGTCCCGGTCCGGCTGTTCAGGCATGGCGGCGGCGGCGGCGCCCGCAGTCGGCCAGGAGGACAAAATGGCGGCCTCCTGGCTGACGTCGGGGGCGACCCGCAAGTGCGCATGCGCGGCTCGCGGCGAAAGAAAAGAGGGCGGGCCTGGCTGGCTGAGTGAGTGACAGGAGGTGACAGTTGGGGCGATTCCCTCAAGTCAGTCAGTCAAATCAATCAAGAGAGTGCATAAAACACATAAATAAATGTACTATGTAAATGTACATATCCTCCAGCGGCCAACACCATGCGCAAAGCAGTTGGGTCTTTTGAGGGGTGCAGTCCTTATGATGCTATGTGATTCCTGCCCCCCCCCCCCCTAAATTAAATATGAGGGGGCTACCATGGCTTCAGGACTGGGCTAGGATGTGGGAGGCCTGGGTTCAAATTCCCGCACGCTCCGTGTTTCAGCAGGCAGGGCACACTTACTGTGCCTCGCAGGGTCGTTGTGCGAGGATAAGATGGAGGCGAGGAGAAGCAGAGCCTGAGTTCCTTGAAGGAAGGGTGGAAGAAAGATAGAGAAATACCCTAGCAGGCAGAGCAGAGGGAAGAGGGGATCTGGTTCTGCAGTCCAGAAAAACCACTCTTAATTATTATTTTTTAGCTGTCAAGTCACAACTGACCTATGGCAGCCACCAGTGGAGTTTTCCAAGCAAGAGACTTTCAGAGGTGGTTTGCCATTCCCTGCCTCCACATCCTGCCCATGGCATTTGGAGGACTGCCATCCAAGTACTAGGCAGCGTCAGGGCTACTCCAAGCAAGCTTCCATGGCACGAGTGGTCTGAATTTTTCCCACGGCCTGGATTTTTCTTGGAATTACATCTGATTTCCCGACAAGAACTCAGTCCTCCTGGAGAAAATGGGAGCTTCAGAGGGCAAAATTATATTCTAGGTCACGCTACCCCTCCCCAAATTTCCCCCTGCCCCCATATCTCCAGGAATTTCTCAGGCTGGAGTTGGCAACCATAGGTGGTAAGCTGAGACCTCTCTTCCCCCCCCCCCACGCCCACTTCACAAGTGACCTTTTCTCTCCACTCCGTGGCCGGTGGTGTCAGACCCCCCCCTGTCAACTTGCCCATCTATGAAATGAATATAGCATCAGAATGAAGCCAGCTGCTAAATTTATGTCTTGGGGGCCGAGAAACATCTTTGGCATTAGGGAAGGGAGGCCCTTGCTGGTGGCCTCTTTCTCTGCCTTCGCCCTGGGCTGAAGAAGACGTCTGATCATGGTCTGTACTGCATTGGTGTTTTGGGGATAGCTGGGGAAAGTGGGGGGCATGGCTGACGATTGGGACACACGAGAGCAATGGAGTCCCGTGGTTGGGTTCGTTTTGACTACCTTTGTTTCTGGGCTGGGAATTTTCTTTGCAAATCTTTTACAGATCAGAACTGAGGCACGCTGGTTTACTCGTCTCCCTCTCTCCCCTTTTAAAACCGCACAAACAAAAGTTTATCCAACACAAGAAACCTACATAAATAGTAATAATAATTAGGAAAACTTTCAAATACCTCCTGAGGCTCCTGTTTATCAAATACATGCACCCAAGAGCAGTTGTAACAATAAGAAATTATTAGAAAATATGTACAAAAATGCCACAATATTACAAGCAAATTTGAAACCCTCTTTGACATTTTCCACTGTTTAACTTTGTTCCAATTTTTTAAATCTACCGGTATGTTTATAGTTCACCTGTCCTACTGAGACTTAAGACAGATTACATGGTGTAAGTAAATCAAAAAATAATAAATAAGGAAGGGCTGCCATTGTTATGTCTTTTAGTAAATTTTCTGTTAGTAAACTCTCCTTTCTCACAGATATTTGTACACAGTTTTTCATTAACATGAATTCCGAAATCTACAAGTCTGTCCTGCAGTATCTTCTGCTTTCCTTACTGGGCCGACAAAATGCTGACAGTGCTGATCAAATTCCATAATATCGCAATAAAGTTTTTATACAGAAAGAAAATAGAAAAAGATTTTATCAGTCCAATAACAAAAAAGTTACAAAAATGTCAATAAGCCCGAAACTGACCAGATAGGCTGCCAGTGCCAACAACATTTCAATCCAGTTTTATCTACATGAATGACAAACAGGAAGGAAGTTCCCATAATTTACAAACAGGAAGGAAGTCTCTGGTTCCACTTACCTACCTGTTCTCACACCATAGATAGCTCCTTTTGCTCCTGCTTATAATCTGCCTATAATTTCTGTGTGCGTGTAAAGCAGTGGTTCTCAACTTGGGGGTCAGGATCCCTTTAGGGGTCGAACGACCCTTTCACAGGGGTCGCCTAAGACTCTCTGCATCAGTGTTCTCCATGTGTAAAATGGATAAATGTTAGGGTTGGGGGTCACCACAACATGAGGAACTGTATTAAAGGGCTGCAGCATTAGGAAGGTTGAGAACCACTGGTGTAAAGCAACATCAAATAGCAGCCAACAAATGCTGACCCCAGCTAGGGGCTTTCAAGGCACATGAAAAGCAGAGGTGCTTTGCCAGGTGCCTCTGCAGAGCCTGCCTTGGTGGCCTCCCTTCCAAGTACTGACCCCGCTTAGCTTCTGAGATCTGACAATATCAGGCTACACCATGCCAGTTTCCCTCCCCTGTAATTTGTATTGCCTTAAAAACTAAGTGAGTGTTCCCTCTTTTGCTGTATGAGACATCCTTTGGGAAAAGTTCTTAAAATTCAGCCACACCACAGGTATTGGCCACAGGCAGTGGCTTTCCAAATCTGCCATTCCGATGACTTTTACTTGGAGGGTTGACCGTTCTTGTTGTGGAGCATGTTCCGCTAAGCTGTGGGCCCTCACCGCCCAGAGGGCAGTGGTGCTCAGAAGGTCCAGAGAACTTTTCTTTTCCCTCCCCTCTCCAGTCTCATCGGAAGTTTTCGGCTCCCAGACATGGCCACCTGGGTTTTCTCCCTCACAAGAGGAGCCGGCGTCACCGTGGGAAGGTGAAGACGTGGCCCAAAGACGACCCCAGCAAACCCGTCCACTTGACTGCCTTCTTGGGCTACAAAGCTGGCATGACTCATATCCTACGGGAAGTTCACCGGCCAGGGCTAAGTAAATTCAATTTTCTTCAGTTTTCTTAGGTAGAATAGAAAACTTCCTGGCCAGGTGTGCTCTACTTGCCTTACGCTCCATAACGCCCCTCGCCCAGCCCTTTAGTGTGTGTGTGTTTGCATGTGTGCGCGCACATTCGCTTTGCAAACAAAACCCCAAAATAACATGTTTGCAACCTTCCCCCACCCACCAAGTTCAAATTGGTGGGGCTTATGGAGACAGTTTTGTGTAGTGGTTAGAGGTCCTGAACTAAGATCTGAGAGGCCTGTGTCTTGCTGGGTGACCATGGGCTCTCATCCTATCCCTCTTCACGGGGTGATTGAGAGCATAGAACAGATGATAGGAGAGCAGAGTTTGCCTCTCTGAGAAAGGTGGGATATAAATCCAATAAATCAATCCATATAATGCATCTGACGATTTGTATTGTGGAAGGCTTTCAAGGCCGGAATCAACTTGCTGTTGTGGGTTTTCCAAGCTGTGTGGCTGTGGTCTGATGGTTTTCACCATGACATGCCTCTGAAGATGCCAGCCATAGATGCGGGTGAAATGTTAGGAGCAAAAACGACCAGACCACGGCCACAAAGCCCAGAAAATCTACACCAGCCTGTATAACAATTTTTTAAAATTTCAGTTTCAAGGCGGGGGGGGGGGGGCTGTGCCATTATGAAGTCTTAGGCTTCTCCTCTGCTGTCATCTAAATAGGCTGGTCCAAAAAACATGGTGTCCTGGAATTTGTGAAACTCCCCAGTGTCTCCCACTACTGAATCATCTTTGCGCAATGAACTGGAAGTCAGTTTGGTGTTGTTTTCCATTCCCTGACTTCCAGAGGTCTCTAAGAGGGAGGAAGTGGAAGCGGTTACCATAATAGAAACCCCACCTCTTGTGGTGGTCGGACTGGTGGGCTACATCGAGACCCCCCGAGGGCTGAGGAATCTCAAGACCATTTTTGCGGAACACATCAGCGAAGAGTGCAGGAGACGTTTCTACAAGAACTGGTAAGGGGCAGGGAGCAAGATGTTCATTTCATTTATTTCATTCATTTGACTTTTATTCTGCCCTTTCTCAACAGAGGCTAAATCGTCACAACTATCACTGTATGAATGTCCCACTCACCACCAGGTGGTCAAAAGGCTTGTCTAGTTCAGCGATACTCCATTAGTGGTTCACAAGCCTGGCTCTTTGACACGCCACCCGTGGCTCTTCTGAGTACCATTCTCAAATGGGGAGAGAGGCTGTGCCAGGGAGGAAGGCTGGGCTTTGTGGATCCTTGTGTTTCTGTCCATCCATAGCATGTACACATCTGGAGGTGTGTGGACTCTTCACTCACAGTCCAGACAGAGAGGTGTGGTTTTCAGGGACCATGAGCATTGTTGCTCATGCAGCAGGTTGCTTATAACACCCTGGGGGGGCGGGGGGATTCTGTGCTTCTGGATCTGGCTGTGGGGTTTGTGAGGGTTCTCAACGGTGTCCCTTCCTCCTCTCCAGGCATAAGAGCAAGAAGAAGGCCTTTACCAAGTACTGCAAAAAGTGGCAGGATGAAACCGGGAAGAAGCAGCTGGAGAAGGACTTTGCTGCCATGAAGAAGTACTGCAAGGTCATCCGTGTCATTGTGCACACGCAGGTGGGTGCTTCTTCACGCGGGCTTCTGTCTGCAGAAAACTGGTTGAAAGTATTAGCAGTCCTGAGCATGTGCAGAACACTAGCTCTTGCTGCAGCCAGGGTCCTTTATCCCAGGGCCAGGAAGTGGAACTTTGAGCAGGTTTGAGCCTGTGGTTTTTGAAATCTCCATGGCACCGCCTGATTTTGAGCTTCCCCGGCTGCAGATGAGGCTTCTGTCACTGCGTCAGAAGAAGGCCCACGTGATGGAGATCCAGCTGAATGGAGGCACCGTGGCTGACAAAGTGGACTGGGCGCACGAGAAGCTGGAGAAGCAGGTCCCGGTACACTCGGTCTTCAGCCAGAATGAGATGATTGATGTTATCGGTGTCACCAAAGGGCACGGAATGAAAGGTACAAAGGGGAGGTGGTGGTGGTGGTTCAGGTCATGAATTGAGGTTGCATTTGCTTCCAGCAGCCGTTTCAGGCACAGAGCTAATATGGAAGGTTTAAACCTGTCTCCTTGTGGAATATGGAAGGTTTAATATGGAATATTAAATGTAATATGGAAGGTTTAAACCTGTCTCCATGTGGAAACAGGATTGAATGGGTTCTTTATTTGATCCTGGAGCTTCCATCAAGCAAGAT
Source organism: Sphaerodactylus townsendi (assembly GCF_021028975.2). Classification (NCBI taxonomy): domain Eukaryota; kingdom Metazoa; phylum Chordata; class Lepidosauria; order Squamata; family Sphaerodactylidae; genus Sphaerodactylus; species Sphaerodactylus townsendi. The sequence goes on from NC_059428.1 coordinate 148,635,217, forward strand.
GCTGTTTCTTTCTGTGGCAGAGGACTTCTAGGCAGCCTTTGCTTTTAAAGGCTCAGAGAGTCACTTGTGTCTCAGTCAAGGGATGGATTCTTTTTCTGAGTTCCTTCCCTGTAGTTGTCAGACCCTTCTTCATGCAGGGGTGACAAGCCGTTGGCACACCAAGAAACTCCCGAGAAAAACTCACAAAGGCCTGCGCAAAGTGGCTTGCATTGGAGCGTGGCATCCTGCCCGAGTGGGCTACTCCATTGCCCGGGCCGGCCAGAAGGGCTACCATCACCGCACCGAACTCAATAAGAAGGTATGATGCCCAGCTGATGGGAATTCCTTCCGCTTCTGTGCTATGAACCAGAGCAGTAACCTCCCCTACATACACACACAGGCACACGCATGTGCGGCAAAGAGATCTGCGGACACCAGTGTCCCAAACTGATCTCACAGGAATGGGGCAGAACTCCCTGCCTGGTGCATTATTTGCCCTCAGTGTTTACTGTGGATGGCGTCTTCAGTATATTTGTTTGGGGGGGATTGTGGAGGAATGGGGAATGGAACATGCCCTGATTGTTTTTTGCTCAGCAATGCAGAAAACCTGGACTCCATCTCTGGTTTTGTTCAACTGTTTGACTCAACTTTTTAAATTTATTGCACAAAGAAAATCCCTCAGCATTCTCAAGTCCCCTCCGTCAACTGCCTTTGATATGCAGCTTATAAACACACAAGTGGTGTTTTATCTATTTTTCCTAGATTTACCGTATCGGTCGTGGGATCCACATAGAAGATGGCAAAGTGGTGAAGAATAACGCGTCCACCAATTACGACACAACAGAGAAAACCATCACTCCCTTGGTAAAAACAAAAGTGACTATTGTGCATGTACACTTGCGATGTCGAGTCACAACAAACTTTTGGAGACCCCCCGTAGGGTTTTCAATCAAGAGACTAACAGAGGTAGTTTGCCATTACCTGCCTAGAATCATAGAGATAGAAGAGACCGCCAGGGCCATCCAGTCCAACCCCCTGCCTTGCAGGAACACGCAATCAAAGCACTCCGGACAGATGGCCATCCAGCCTCTGTTGAAAAACCTCAAAAGAAGGAGACTACACCATCCTCTGAAGCTGCATAGTCCGCTGTCAAACAGCTCTTAGTGTCAGGAGTTCTTCTTAAAGTTTAGGTGGAATCTCAGAAAAACAGCATGGGGAAAGACTTAAACCCCCCCTGATATGAGCCCCCTTCCCTGCCCCCCTCTGCTGAAAAACGGCTTTTATGGCTCTCCTGATGTGGTGGGTTCCCTGGCCCTCCCGTGACCCTTTTGACAGGCCCTTTTCCTGTTTTGTTTTTAATAAGCATTGCCATGAAAATGAATGGACAATAAAAGCTGTCTCTCTCCCTCAAAGGGTGGATTCCCTCAGTACGGAGAAGTCAAGAATGATTTTTTGATGCTGAAGGGCTGCGTGGTTGGCACCAAAAAGCGGGTCTTGACTTTGCGCAAGGTGAGCGGAGCGGCTGCAGCAGCTGAGCCCCCACCCCCACCCCATCTTCCGTGTTTGGGGGCAGCAGAGGGCTAGAAATCAGGAAGCCCTCCCAAACAGTCCCGGTAGGGGTGGCACTTAGTCTCTGTTGTAAGATTGCATCAATGTTATGTACATTAACATCCATTTGGGGATTATTGTATTTGGATTTTAGATTATGATTTTAAGTTCTTAAGTCACATGAATTCTGTAAATCGGGGGAAAGTAGGATGTGACCATTTCCCGTGGAGAAATCCTGGAGTGTATTATACATTCCTTGTTATTGTAATCAACATTGTGCTAAAGGTTTCTTGCAGCAGTGTAGAGATGGTAGTAGATCTAGGACTTCTTTCGATGCTTCAAAAATACCCATGACGTTGCTTGAACATACTAAGGGTGATCAGAATTGTTAGAGATTCCTCCCCCTCCCTTCATTCCTATGGTTCCCTGCGGAGTCCCTACTTGCTTCATTTGACTGACCTCTTTTCTCTCTACAGTCACTCTTGGTGCACACCAGCCGGAAAGCCCTGGAACCCATTGAGCTGAAATTCATTGACACCACTTCGAAGTTTGGCCATGGCCATTTCCAGACGGCCCAAGAGAAGCGAGCTTTCATGGTGAGTTTCAGTGTCCCCCTTCCAACCACTAGGAGAAGGGTTTTTTCCTGCCGTGCCCCCCTCTCTGATGTCGTGGATCTGATGTTCCAAATGGAGTAAAGGTCACCTAGGCAATTTGGTTTCAGTCCATCTTCCCCACACCCCAAGGCCAGCATGGCTCTCTGAATCAGTGGCCGATTAGCTGCCTGACTGAACGCAGACTTCTCTTGCCACAGTTCTGGAAGGAGGTGGTCCTTCCCTTATGTGCCTTTTTCCTTTCTTCTTTTGGTTCCAGGGCCCCCAGAAGAAGCACCTGCCGAAAGGGAAGCCGGAAGCCCAGGAGGAATTGTAAGAGGTTTCTCTCAGAAAGTCCCTTTTGGATCAAAGCTCTACCCAGCCCCAGCCCCAAGCTGCTGCGAATGTTGAAATATCTCTTGTCAATCTCTCTGTCGTCCTAACAGGATTGTTCTCAGTTGTTGACTCCCTGTTGTTCTGCTTTCAGCCAGCCTCTAAGCTTCCCAGTGGTTTGCATATATAGCCCACAAAGGGATGTTGGGGTTTCTTTTGACTGAGTGACCCTCAGGGGGCCATGTTAATCATGAACCACTAATGGATTAGGTCTGTGGGCCTTGGGAGTCTTTCTTTCAGTCAGCCCATGCAAATTCAAAAGCCTGCCTGGGGTTGGCTCTCTGCAGCTAGTTAACAGCAGCACTTCCTTGTCAATGGACAACTGATTCCTCACCACCCTTGCCTGACCTAATTCTGAGGATGGTGTACTGCCAGCGTTGTTTACTTCCCTGA